>NW_027507718.1:507528863-508195113 GCF_037356315.1 Lithobates pipiens | reverse complement strand
TGTTTTATTGAGATTAAAAATAGTTTTGCAATTTTGCACTATGGGAAGTTTCTTTTGTCCCCCTGAGGTAACTCGGAGATATTAATTGATTACCCTCTGCTGCGAAGTTTTTCACAAGAATTGGCTGGAGAAACAGTCATCATCTGTATACATTATAAGCGATTTTTGCCCGACACGAGAGTGCTGGGCAATACTGCGGGTGAGTGTTCTAAACAAGGGGGGCACTAACACCAAGGGTGCGGTGGAGGCTTTGCGGTTTATGGACACTTTGTTATAGAACTTTCACTGGAAAAGGAGTTTTTCAATTAATGTTACCATCACAGTTTTTACTCTTCAACAATTGTGTCTGATTGAAGATCGAACTTTAAGATTAATTATACTTTGGAACTGCACATTTCCATTAAGAGCACTATTTGTAGCAGAAAAATATTGTGTTTATTTGTTTTATTTATGTTTTGTCACATATTCACTTTATCACTTTTATGCGATTTTCTGATTGCGATTTTTTGATTGCCATTTAATCACATTTTATTTCATTGTTTATTGTAATGTATTTATGCACATGCGTTTATAATTTTCACGCAGCGCAGTTTTGGGCACTGTAGTACACTGCTATTTAACAGTGTTTATTCTTTGTAGCGCCACAAGGTGATTTTTGCACTGTGATTGTTAGTTTTTTCTTTTCACCTTCTGAGAGATATATTCAACTATTTAAGTGGCAGCTGGGGAGAGGGGGGTGTTTGAGCGCTGTGATGATATACTAGACGGGAGGCCATTAATAGTGTATCTTGAGTTTTTTCTAACGGAGATCTCTTGTCTGCTCACTTTTAGTCTGTTAAAGATCCCATTGAAAGTGATATTTAAATCTGTTCAATAAATGACAATAATATCCGTGGGCCCGTCTGAGAGATATATCGGGCGGGTCTCTCCCTGACCTGCGCTCTCTGGCCGGCTCTCCATGTTGTGCTCTTATCAGTGCATTATTTTCAAGACACAGAAACCTTTCTGCTAGAAGGCATTCCACCTTTCCATGGAAGGAAAGAAGAGGAGAACAGAAGGGAGGAGATCGGATGAGAGAGGAGAACAGAGGAGAGGCGCAGAGGAGAGGAGAACAAAGGAAAGAGGAGAGGAGAAAATTTAGGGAGGAGAAAAGCACAGAGGAGAGGAGAACATAGAACAGAGAAGAGCAGAACAGAGGGAAGAGGAGGGCAGAGGAGAGGAGAACAGGAGAGAGGAGCACACAGGGGAGGAGAACAGAGAAGAGAAGAGAGGAGCACAGAGGAGAGAAGAATAGAGGAGAGGAGACCAAAGGAGAGAGGAGAGGAGAAAATTGAGGGAGGAGAGGAGCACAGAGGAGAGGAGAACAGAGGAGAAGAGAACTAAGGAGAGAGGAGAGAAGGACAGAGGAGAGAAGAACAAAGGAGAGGAGAACAGAGAAGAGGAAAACAGAGGAGAGAGGAAGAGAGAGGAGGACAGAGGAGAGGAGAAAATAGGAGAACAGAGGAGATCAGATAAGAGAGGAGAACAGAGGAGAGAGAAGAACAGAGGAGAGAAGAATAGAGGAGAAAAAAGGAGTGAGGAGAGAAGGGCATTGAGAGAGGAGATGAGCATAGAGGAGAACAGAGGAGAGGAGAAAAGAGGGCAGAGGAGAACAGAGGGGAGGATATCAGATGAGAGAGGAGAAAAGAAGAGCAGAGCACAGAAGAGAGGGGAACAAAGGTGAAAGGAGAGGAGAACAGAGGAGAAAGTAGAACAGAGGAGAGAGAGGAACAGAGGTGGGAGAGAAGAGAGAAGCACAGAGGAGAGACGAACAGAGGAGAGAAGAATAGAGGAGAGGAGAATAGAGGAGAGGAGAACAGAGGAGAGGAGAATAGAGGAGAGGAGAACAAAGTGAGCAGAGAGGAAGACTGAGGGAGGAGAGGAGCACAGAGGAAAGGAGAACATAGAACAGAGGGCAGAGGAGAGGAGAACAGAGGAGAGGAGATCAGATGAGAGAGGAGAATAGAGGAGAGAGGAGAACATAAGAGCACAGAAGAGAACAGATGAGAGAGGAGAGGAGAAAATTGAGGGAGGAGAGGAGCACTGAGGAGAGGCAAGCGTTGAGGGAGGAGAGGAGCACATAGGAGAGAAAGAATAGGAGGATAGGGGAGAGTTGAAAAGTGGAGAACAGAGGGGAGAAGATCAGAAAATAAATGAGAACAAAGGAGAGAGTAGAACAGAGGAGAGAGCAGAGGAGCACAGAGGAGAGAAGAATAGAGGAGAGGAGAACAAAATAGTGAGCAGAGGAGAAACATTGAGGGAGGAGAGGAGAACAGAGTGCAGAGAAGAACAGAGGAGAGGAGAAAAAATGACAGGAGAACAGAGGGAAGGAGATCAGATAAGAGAGGAGAACAGAGGAGAGAGGAGAACAGAACAGAGGAGAACAGGTGAGAGAGGAGAGGAGCACAGAGGAGAGGAGAACAAAGGTGAAAGGAGAGGAGAACATTGAGGGAGGAGAGAAGCACAGAGGAGAGGAGGACAGCAGAGAGAGGAGAGGAGAATGCAAGAGAAAGAGGAACATTGAGGGAGGAGAGGAGCACAGAGGAGAACAGAGCATTTGAGTGAGGAGAACAGGAGAAGATGTTGTTTAGTCTTGTCTTGTCTTGTGTTGGAGTGCTCCTCCATAGATACAGTATGGTGGTGAGTGATCATTGTCACCTGAAGACAGCAAGGGGGCCATTTAATTCCATCACCAAGCAATACTCAACAGGATCAGTGGGACAGATTTACTACAAGATTGAGCCATACGTTCCTCTGCCAGCTTTTGTAACCCAGCAATTTGACAGAATAAAACCTGACCCAGTGGCAGCTGGTGAAGTTTTAGGATGGGGGGGTGCCAGATTCCGCCCTTTTTTTTACCCCCCCCCCACTTGGGGAAATGGGAAATGGGCGTGGTTTCAGCAAAATAGTGGGCGTGGCTCTAAGGTGGTGTGGTTAGCGTCTGAGGTGAACGAGGGATGGAGGGAGAGGGAGAGAGGGATGGAGGGACAGCAGGCTCAGATCCTACACAACAATAGAAATGTGTGTAGCACTTACCCCCCAAGGAGCTGCTGGTTGGGCTATTTGATTGGGCTTACCGTTACCTCACCATTCCACCGTATCCATCATAGGGGTCCCGTTAAAGAATTTATCACAGATTTCAGCTCCGACACTTAGACCTTTTTCCCAATGCTTTATTGACAGAAAAGATATTTCAGTAGAGGGGTGGTTTCTCCAATTGCTTGGTTTATACCTGCAGGCTAGACAGCTCAGGACCACCCCTGGATCGGTAGGCCCCAGGACTTCTGGGCCTACCTTTCAGTAACGAAGCTTTGGGCCAGCTGGCCCGAGACAATTTGACTGGCAGCAGCCCACCTTAGGCCAGGAGGGCCATCAGGTTGGAACACACCCTTATCACGGGGTCTGTCCCTTAAGTACCCTCTCCCAGAATGCACAGCGGGCAGACCACTCCCACTGACTGTTTCCGAGCAAAGAGACACTCAATACACCCAGCTTGTTGCAATTTCCAACCTTGGCCAATAACGAGAGCGACACCCCTCGGCCAAGTGGAAAACCACACAACCCAGCTGAACTGGAACAGAAACACAATTTTGACATAATCAGTCTGAGCTTAAACTACAGCTCAGACACTTATAGCTTCTGCCCATCAGGAGCAGGGCGCTACATGTGTATTCTGGAAAGTTTAACAATCAGCAGATAAAGATATTCCAAACACCTGGTGTTAGCACTTCAATCATCCCAGCACCATGGTTGTTATGGTGTCAGGATGATTGAAGCGCATTATTTCTATTATTACATTTTAGTATAAAATGAAATCATTCAACTCACCATAATGCAGAATCAGTGGGAGCCCTGAGCATGTCACTAGCCACGTTGCCTGCCACCAGATGACATCAGGTGTCCCCAGCGGAGTCCCTCCTTACATCAGGTGACCCCAGCAGAGTCCCTCCTTAGATGTAACCTGTGTCCCACCAAATGCAGCCTGTGTCACATAAAATGCAGCCTGTGTCACATAAAATGCAGCCTGTGTCCCACCAAATGCAGCCTGTGTCTGATCAAAAGCAGCCTGTGTCCCATCAAATGTAGCCTGCGTCCCATCAAATGTAGCCTGTGTCCCATCAAATGTAGCCTGTGTCCCATCAAATTCAGCCTGTGTCCCATAAAATTCAGCCTGTGTCACATAAAATGCAGCCTGTGTCACATAAAATGCAGCCTGTGTCCCATCAAATGCAGCCTGTGTCCCATCAAATGCAGCCTGTGTCCCATCAAATGTAGCCTCTGTCCCACCAAATGCAGCCTCTGTCCCACCAAATGCAGCCTGTGTCTCACCAAATGCAGCCTGTATCACATAAAATGCAGCCTCTGTCCCACCAAATGTAGCCTGTGTCCCATCAAATGTAGCCTGTGTCCCATCAAATGTAGCCTGTGTCCCATCAAATGCAGCCTGTGTCCGATCAAATGCAGCCTGTGTCCGATCAAATGCAGCCTGTGTCCCATCAAATGCAGCCTGTGTCCCATCAAATGTAGCCTCTGTCCCACCAAATGCAGCCTCTGTCCCACCAAATGCAGCCTGTATCACATAAAATGCAGCCTCTGTCCCACCAAATGCAGCCTGTGTCTGATCAAATGTAGCCTGTGTCCCATCAAATGTAGCCTGTGTCCCATCAAATGCAGCCTGTGTCCGATCAAATGCAGCCTCTGTCCCATCAAATGCAGCCTCTGTCCCACCAAATGCAGCCTCTGTCCCACCAAATGCAGCCTGTGTCCCACCAAATGCAGCCTGTGTCCCATCAAATGCAGCCTGTGTCCCATCAAATGTAGCCTGTGTCCCATCAAATGCAGCCTGTATCACATAAAATGCAGCCTCTGTCCCACCAAATGCAGCCTGTATCACATAAAATGCAGCCTCTGTCCCACCAAATGCAGCCTGTGTCTGATCAAATGTAGCCTGTGTCCCATCAAGTGCAGCCTGTGTCCGATCAAATGCAGCCTGTGTCCAATCAAATGCAGCCTGTGTCCCATCAAATGCAGCCTCTGTCCCATCAAATGCAGCCTCTGTCCCACCAAATGCAGCCTGTGTCCCACCAAATGCAGCCTGTGTCCCACCAAATGCAGCCTGTGTCTGATCAAATGCAGCCTGTGCCCCATCAAATGTAGCCTGTGTCCCATCAAATGTAGCCTGTGTCCCATCAAATGCAGCCTGTGTCCCATCAAATGCAGCCTGTGTCCCATAAAATTCAGCCTGTGTCAAATAAAATGCAGCCTGTGTCCCATCAAATGCAGCCTGTGTCCCATCAAATGCAACCTGTGTCCCATCAAATGCAGCCTGTGTCCCATCAAATGTAGCCTCTGTCCCACCAAATGCAGCCTCTGTCTCACCAAATGCAGCCTGTGTCCCACCAAATGCAGCCTGTATCACATAAAATGCAGCCTCTGTCCCACCAAATGCAGCCTGTGTCTGATCAAATGTAGCCTGTGTCCCATCAAATGTAGCCTGTGTCCCATCAAATGCAGCCTGTGTCCCATCAAATGCAGCCTCTGTCCCATCAAATGCAGCCTCTGTCCCATCAAATGCAGCCTCTGTCCCACCAAATGCAGCCTGTGTCCCACCAAATGCAGCCTGTGTCCCACCAAATGTAGCCTGTGTCCCATCAAATGTAGCCTGTGTCCCATCAAATGTAGCCTGTGTCCCATCAAATGCAGCCTGTATCACATAAAATGCAGCCTCTGCCCCACCAAATGCAGCCTGTGTCTGATCAAATGTAGCCTGTGTCCCATCAAATGCAGCCTGTGTCCGATCAAATGCAACCTGTGTCCCATCAAATGCAGCCTGTGTCCCATCAAATGCAGCCTGTGTCCCATCAAATGCAGCCTCTGTCCCACCAAATGCAGCCTGTGTCCCACCAAATGCAGCCTGTGTCTGATCAAATGCAGCCTGTGTCCCATCAAATGTAGCCTGTGTACCATCAAATGCAGCCTGTATCACATAAAATGCAACCTCTGTCCCACCAAAAGCAACTCCTCGTGGGACAGAAAAGGTCAAATCCAAGAGTCTCTTAAAAATATCCATACTCCCTGCTGCCACCACCAATTGTGGAAGAGAATTCCACAGCTGTTTTGCCCTGACAGTGGAAAACCGTCTACGCGGTTAAGGCTGCAATCTCACCTGAGCGTTTTCAGCTCACAAAACGCTCATCTCAAAAGTTCAAAAACGCCCAACAAGCAAAATCCCATTTTGGCCCCCGTTCACATCCGAGCGTTTTGTCTCCTTTAGCAAAACGCTCAGATGTGAACTCCATAAATAGATCTGCCACAGGTACAATGTTTTGTGTGATAATAAAAGTTGGTATTCTGCATACCTTTCTATCAGTCTGCCCATTCTCCTCTGGAGGGTGAGGAGGGAGTTGACCCCTGGTGCTGCACATCCTTGTGGTCCTATTGATGGCGCTGAGGGTGGCATCCTCTGGAGGGTGAGAAGGGAGCTGACTATATTGTTATTGTTTGCTATGTTATATACTAATAAAGCATACAGTTTAAAAAATAAATATATGTGTGCACTACAAGTACACATTAAAGAGGAGCTGCACAAAAAAAAAAAATATTAAAAGCCAGCAGCTACTAATATTGCAGCTGCTGACTTTTAATAATATCACACTTACCTGTCCCAGGTTCCAGCGATGTCGGCGGCAGATGACGAGCGATCGCTCGTCTCACTGCAGCCACCGCCGCCATCCTCTGTCAGGGAATCGGGAAGTGAAGCAAGAGGGCTTCACTGCCCGGTTCCCTACTGCGCATGCGCGAGTCGCGCTGCGCTGGTTCCCCGCTGTGTCTCTGGGAACTGTGTGTTTCCCAGAACACAACGGGGGGCGGAGCCATGCGGCGGTGGGCGGAGCCATGCAGCGGTCTGGCCGGAAGTGGGTGCAGTTACCTGGATTATCCAGGTAACTGCACCCCCCTCCCCCCCGAAAGGTGCCGATTGTGGCACCGGAGGGGGGGAGGGATAATACTAGCGGAACTTCCCCTTTAGGGTGAAGAACCGCTTTAAGCAACATCTGTGTATATGTGTCTCTTCTTCATAGTGGGTAGGGGAGGAGGTTGTGAGTAGGAGGTTAGGGTTGCAGGGGAGTGTAATAGGGGGATATTAATAAAATCATCTTTTTTTTTTAAAGGTTAAAAAAAGGACATCTTTTACTTTTTGTTTGCATGCAGGAGCTTATCATTGCATAGCGATCACCAGATCACTGATGCCATGCTGGTCTCCGGCGCACTGTCAGTGTAACTGCTTACCCATACAGTTCCCAGCTCATTGAGAACTACTACTGGTCTGGTTTTGTGGTCATTCACACGAATGGCACATTACTAGTATCAGCTAATAAGGGGAAATTCTCCCCATATGGCTGCCATGGGGGGGGGGGGGGGGGGTAGGGGAGACAGCAGATGCAGCATTGGGAGCATGTTCCCACAGGAAGGATGAACCACCGCTCCAAAGTAATCCTCGAGTACTGAAGCTCTGTCTCCTACTGATGAGCCCCAGGTGCTGACCATTACACACACCATGAGCAAACAAGCAGGACAAAACTCTGGATAGCCGCACACTGGAAAAAGACTTGAAATCCAATCTTTAATTGAAACAACGTGGGTCACATCATGAGCTATGAGTAAGCACTGATTACGGTGCGAAACGCGTCAGTTTTCCTGTACCCTGTTATTCTTTTGCTGTGGATTTTTGGATTTTGTTTTGATGTGACCCCCGTTGTTTCAATTAAAGATGGGATTTCAAGTCTTTTTCCAGTGTGCGGCTATCCAGAGTTTTGTCCTGTTTGTTTGCATGTTCCCACATCGGGTGGAACTAGGGTTGCCACCTTCTCTCCAAGTCAGACCCGAACACTTTAGCAACGCAGGGCAATTTTTTTCTCATAGTATACACTATAGTATTATAAAAGACCGACCTGGAACACCTTTGTGTGGCCCTAGAACAGTGGTAATGCAGCGCATGAAGTGCACCGTGGTGAACAATGCATATGGCCAAATTGCTCTTGCTGACATCATCGCCCACGCCCCCCAGTAATGCCGAACCTGTCCCCAGACAGCTGCCCACAGCTCGTGGGTGGCAACAGATTTTATGTGACTATTTTGGTTACTTGGAGAGCCACAGCCCTGTCTGAATAATGTGTCTGGGATTCAGGCAGACTGACACCTGGACACATGATTTAAAACCCAGACTGTCTGGGTGAATCCTGGACAGGTGACAACCCTAGGTGGAACAGGTAACATGTTCCAGAGTGAAGAGAGGGGTAGGGAGTGGGAGTGGGAGATGGGGGTTTGGAGAGAGGGTATGGGGAGTGTGGTGGGGAGGTGTGTTGATGTTGCTTACCTCAGTGTGATGATGAGCCTTTCCACCTGCGGAATACTGTTCAGATGTGCAGAGAGTAACCCAAGCAACTCATCAAAACTGTAGGATAGACTATGAAAAGTTAGTAGGTAAATAATCTATCACACATTTTACAAACTTTTGTGTGGTTGAGGAGATCAACCTACCTTTTAACAGACATCCACGCACTCTGAGGTCACCGTACATTGCCCAGAACTGGCCACGCTGTTCTCTATTGCCAATAACAGGATGGACCCAGTATCTGCGCTTGTTTTCTTGCTCTTCTTCCTCCAGCATCAGTAGGAAACCGTTCTACGTGACATCTTCCAAAAATCAGAGAGAACACAAGGAGCACACAGAAACGTGACCTTCACCACACAAACACTACCCACACAAATAAAAACAGGAAGAGGAGGACCACTTAAACTAACCACAACATCAGGAAGAGGAGGACCACTTTATGATGATGTCAGATGTAAAATGCCTGCCTAAAAACGCTCCAAAAATGCCCTGAAAACGCCTGAACATGAAATGCTCAGGTATGAATGCAGCCTTAATGTTAAACCGCTTCTCCTCCAGTCTCATTGTGTGGCCCTTTGTCCTCTTACACTCCTTGAGTCTAAATCGTTTTGTTTTTTTAATACAGTATATTACATTTTTGTTGTTTGGTTTTGATTTTCTTTAGGGTACACCTGCAGTAGCAGCCATGGAAGCCAATGATAACTGGTGCACCACAGAGTGTAGGCAGGGGTGTTGCTAGGTGGCAAAAAGATCAGGGGCTTCAGCCCAAAGTCCGATGCTGGTCGTGGCATGGGTTTTTTGGCTGGGCAAGCTCACTTGCTGGTTGCTGCCTGGAGCTTACCAGTGCCCATCAATTTCGACCACTCAGCTCCCTGACACACTGACCATTACATTGACCTACCTGACATACATACACTGACCTCACCTACCTGACCTACATACACTGACCTCACCTACCTGACATACATACACCTACCTAACATACACTGACCTACCTAACATACATACACTGACCTCACCTACCAGACCAGGAGACAAATTTCATGTGTGCAGCAGTTCTGTTCATTATCAGCCATAGTGTACGGTGTGCAGCACACCCATCATGTGTCACAGAAGGCAGCCAGAGGAGGAAAGAAGACTGCTTGAATTTCATCGCCGGGACCTAGGAGCTCCAGGCTTTGTCATGCACGTAGTTATACAAAGTAGAGCCCGCAAGCCCAGTCCCAGCAAGGCGGTATGAAGAAGACTCTTCTGCATCCTGCTGCACACTCCGGTGCCCATGATCGGACACCGAGATTTTCACTCTGCCATCCGCCCCCAGCACAGCTCAGGTCATCAACAATACATTGGTGCAGTCACTGGCAGATCTCGCCCGATTGGTCCTCCTCTACCCTGATCTTTCCGAGCGGGGATCTCAGTGATGTGGCGCATTGTAATTCCCGCCTTCTGGAGCCTGCAGCGCCTATGATGGACGTCACACAGCTCCCCCTAGCCATCCCCTCCCGATGCCCCTGCCTCCAGGATTCCTGAAATTTCTTTCACAAGTATTGATTTTCTAAAAGTTGACATTTAGACTAATGCTGGCCATACACACAATTTTCAGGCAATTTCAGCCACTTAACACAAGCTAGTCCAAGATATAATCCAATTAAGGATTAAGGCAAAAAGAAAAGTGCTTGGGAATGGCAACAGCTCTTTCTGATCTTGAGTGCTAGTGGACAAGGTCTACCTACTCCCCTTATAGTCTAGAAGGTTGGGTCCCCATGTAGGATGTGGGGAGAGGAATACCCACTCTCCTCATGCACCAACAATTGGGATTTTCTGGAGGCTCTGGTGTCACTATCAACAGCTATATTGTTATAAGTAAGGCAAAAAAGATTTAGGAATCAATGTTGCTTACTATGCACCGATTAATTTAAAATGTAATCTTAGTTGTCAGTGGAGAAATGTCCTCATACATTATAGGTAATCAGTGGAGACGGACCCCTTACATTGGCAGCTGGAGTGAGAAGTTGCCCTTTATATTGGTGGTTGGTGGAGAAGGGCCCTCTTACATTGGTGACTGGAAGGGGAAGTGTACCCTTACATTTGTGAAGAAATGCAAGCTTACAAGTGCTGGAGAAGTGTCCACTAAAACTAGTGAAAGGTACAGAAGGCCCACTTAATCTTAGTTGGCAGTGGAGAGGTTCCTCGTTAAATTGATAGTCAGTGAAGACATGCCCCCAAACACTATTGGAGATTAGTGCAGATGTGTTCCCAATTTTGGTAGTTTTGTCAGTGAAGGCAGTCCCCTTACATTGGTGGTTGGAGTGAGTAGTGGCCCTTACATTTGTGGTCAGTGGAGAAGGGCCCCATACAATATAGGAGGTTAGTGTCCCCTAACATTGGTGGTCAGGGGACATGGGCCCCTTACATTGATGGCTGGAATGAGAAGTGGCCCCTTACATTAGTGGTGAGTGGAGAAGGATCCCCTTACATTGGTGGTTCGATAGGGAAGTGTCCCCTTTCAAGTGGTGGAGAATTGTATCTTTGGTGGAAAAGTGTCCTCTAACATTAGTGAAAGTTGCAGAAGGGCCTCCTAATCTTACATTGCTGGACAGTGGAGAAATGCCCCCATACATTACAGGAGGGTTAGTGCAGATGTGTCCCCTAATATTGGTGGTCAGTGAAGACCGCCCCCCTATATTGATGGTTAGGGGAAAAGGGCCCCCCAATATTAGTTGTCGGTGGAGAAGGGCCCTTCTACATTGGTGGTTGGAGGGGGAAGTTTTCCTTAAGATTGGTGGTTGGAGGGGGTGGGCGCCTTAACCTTGGTTGTCTGTAAAGAAGGGCCCCCTTACATCAGTCATCAGCAAAAAGTGTCCCCTTACATCTGTAGTCCATGGAGAATTATTCCTTAACATTGCTAAACAAGTAAAAATGACCCTTTACCTTTGTGGTCTGCATAGCAGTGCTCCCTAAGCCCTTGTACACACGGTTGGACATTCCGACAGGAAATGTCTGATCGGACCGCGTTGTTGGATAATCCGACTGTGTGTGGGCTCCATCGGACTGTTTCCGTTGGAATATCCGACCGACAACGTTTTAGAGCTGGGCTATAAAACTTTCCAACAACATGATCCGATCGGACTTTGTCCGATTGTGTGTAGAGAATTCCGATCGGACAAAGTGCCACGCATGCTCAGATCAAATTCCTTGACCAAAGCTATTGGCTACTAGCCTGAACGTAGTCCCGTCGTAACAAAATAACGTCGTCACGTTACGTACGATCGGATTTTCCGACAACTTTGTCTGACCGTGTGTATGCAACACAAGTCTCGGACAAAATCCGTTGGACAAAATCCTACGGATTTTGTTGTCGGAATGTCTGACCGTGTGTACAAGGGCTTACATTGGTGGTCATTGAAGAAGTGTCCCTTAAAATGTATTATTGTTGGAGAAGTGTCTCCTTACATTAACCTTAATTGCCAGTGGAAAAGTTACCTCTTGCAATGCTGGTCAGTAGAGAAATATCCCCAGAATTTGTAGGTGTTCAATGCAGAAGTGCCCCTTTATATTGTTACGCAGTGGATAAGTATCCCAAAACATTGTAGGTGCTCAATGCAGAAGTGACCCCTTACATTGGTGGTCAGTGGGAAAGTACACCCTGACATTGTAGGTGGTCAATGTAGAAGTGACTCCTTACATTGGTGGTCAGTGTGAAAGTGCCCCACAGACATTGTAGGCAGCCAATGTAGAAGTGACCCCTTATATTGGTGGTAAGTGGGCAAGTGCCCCCAGATATTCTAGGTGGTCAATGCAGAAGTGACCCCTTACATTGGTGGTAAGTGGGCAAGTGCCCCAGATATTGTAGGTGGTCAATGCAGACATGACCCCTTACATTGGTGATCAGTGGATAAGTATCCCGAAACATTGTAGGTGCTCAATGCAGAAGTGACCTCTTACATTGGTGGTCACTGGGCAAGTGCCCCCCCCAGATATTGTAGGTGGTCAATGAAGAAGTGACCCCTTACATTGGTGGTCAGTGGGAAAGTGCCACCAGGCATTGTAGGCAACTAATGTAGAAGTGACCCCTTACACTGGTGGTCAGTGGGCAAGTGCCCCCAGATATTGTAGGGGGTCAATGCAGAAGAGACCCATTAGAGACGAGGCAGCAGTCATTTTCATGCACATTGTTCGATCAAAAGGGGGCTCAGGTAAGTATTAGTGGGGCTGCGGGGGGAGCTGCATACTGAAGGTTTTTTACCTTCATGGATAGAATGCAAGAATGTAAAAAAAACATCAGGCTTTACAATCACTTATATTTATACATCTAAACAGTCCTGCCATTAAATTCTATAAAAAAGTTATTTAGACTGTAATTTTGCTTTAGTATTTGTTTGATTGCATTGTAGAGCATAAATCCTACTTTTAGCCGTATTGTGGACCGGGGTTGTGTTTTCTTGGGTTTATTTTGCTGCTGATAATATTCCGTTGTCACCCGCGGTCAGACTCCATGTAGGCGTGGCACCCTGTGGGGCACTTTGCGCTCCGATGGAGCTGAGTGGGAGGTGTAGAATATTTATATGACTGCGCCTGATTTATACTTTCTCCATCCTCTCTAATTGTACCCTCATGTGCCATTGTTATTAATGTTATTAGAACGGTGTAATATGGAAATACGCGTCTCCTGCCCACCTTCCAACCATCATGACATTTCACAGTCTATAATATTAATATTATTTAAATGCCAATGAATGCAATATTTTAGTATAAATGCAATCTGTTATTTTTCACATTTTTATATTTTCATGTACATTGTGTTTGAGATTGTCCTAAGCTTCCTGATATGATTATTAACTACATCAATACCGGGCAATTACACCCCCTTCCTGCCCACGTCAATTTTCAGCTTCCAGCGCTGCCGCTGTTTAAATGACAATTGTGTGGTCATGCCACGCTGTACCCAAACAGAATTTTTATCATTTTCCTCCCACAAATAGAGCTTTCTTTTGGTGGTATTTGATCACCTCTGCGTTTTATATTTTTTGCTAAACAAATAAAAAAATGACCTAAAATTTTGAAAAAAAATAAGTTTTTCTTTTGTTTCTGTTATAAAATGTTGTAAATAAGTAAGTTTTCTGCTTCACTGACTGACACCAATAAGGTGGCACCAATGAGGTGGCACTGATGGGCACAGATAGGTGGCACTGATGGGCACTGGTAGGCGGCACTGATGGGTGGCACTGATATGCAGCACTGATGGGCATTGATAGGCGGCACTGATGGGCACTCATGGGTGGCACTAGTGGGCACTGATAGGCAACACTGATGGGCACCGAAAGGCTGCACTGATGGGTACTTATGGGTGGCACTGATAGGCAACACTGCTGGGCACTGAAATGTGGCACTGTTGGGCACTGATATGCGGTACTGATAGATGGCATTGATAGGCATCACTGATGGCACTGGCAGGCATTGGGGATGGGTACTGATTGGCAGCTGCCTGGGCACTGATTGGCATTTTCCCTGGTGGTCTAGGGTGACATACCTGGTGGTCCAGTGTGGCGGCATCCCTGGTGGCCCTGGCGGCATCCTGGTGGTCCAGTGTGGGCTTCCTCAGGGGGCTACGCTAATATTTGATCATCACAAACCCCCCCTGTCAGAGGAGTAGCCGATCAGCTCTCCTCTACTCGCGTCTGTCAGAAGTGAGGAAAAGTCGATCAACAGCTCTTCCTGTTTACATCGTGATCAGCCGTGACTGGACACGGCTGATCACGTGGTAAAGAGCTTTCCCACGGGCACACGAGAGCGGTCGTTTTGGAGGGCCGTCATATGATATCCACCCAGAAACGAGCCACCCAGACGTCATTTGATGGCCGGCGGGCAGGAAGTGGTTAAAGGAAAATGTAAATAATTTTGGATCAATAGTTGTTAAAGTGTAAACATTTTTAAACCTGAATTCCAGGTATGGCAATTTATATTTAGTTATAGTCAGGGCTGGGACAAGGGGTGGGCAGAAGGGCCGGTTGTGGTTTTGGGGGTTTGTGCTAGAACAGGTGATTTGGGGGGAATTAGTAATAGGAGAGTGGATTTCTGTTAGGAAGGGTGATTTGGGGGTTGGGGAGGATTTATACTACTAGGGATGATTGAAGGGATTTGTGCTAGGAGGAGAAATTTGGGAGGAGAATTGCTGCTAGAAGAAGGGATTTGGGGTGGCGGATTTGTGCTGGAAGAGGGGGATTTGAGGGGAAGAGGATTTGTGCTAGGATGGGGGGGTGATTTGGGGAGGGAGAGGATTTTACCTGGGAGGAGGGATTTGCTCTGGAACAATAGATATCCCACACAACGATTGACCTCCCCCCAGCAACAAAGTACCAACGCAGAAACAATAGACCCCCAGCAGCAACAACAGATCTTCCAGCAGCCAGCATGAATAGACTATCCAGCAGCCAGAAACATTAGACCTTGCCCTCTACAGTAGATCCCTCCCAGCAACAAGTAGCCAGTACCGCCCCTTTTAGAGAATCCAGAACCAAGTATCGTTTTGTGCCACTAAGGTTATAGTATGGAATTTGATAGACCCCCACCCCAACAACAATAGACATCATACCAGAAACAATAGACCCCATCTCAGAAACAATAGACCCCACCCCAACAACAATAGACACCATACCAGAAACAATAGACCCCATCCCAGAAACAATAGACCCCACTCCAGCAACAATAGACATCATACCAGAAACCATAGACCCCATCCCAGAAACAATAGACCCCACCCCAACAACAATAGACACCATACCAGAAACAATAGACCCCATACCAGAAACAATAGACCACATCCCAGAAATAATAGACCCCATCCCAGAAACAATAGACCCCACCCAAGCAGCAATAGACCCCACCCCAGCAGCAATAGACCACACCCAGAAATAATAGATCCCTCACACAACAATAGGCCTCCCCCAGCAACAATAGATATCCCACGCAACAATAGACCACCCCCCAGCAACAAAATACCAATCCAGAAACAATAGACCCCCAGCAGCAACAACAAATCTTCTAGCTGCCAGCATTAATAGACTCTCCAGCAGCCAGAAACAATAGACCTCTCCCTCAACAGTAGATCCCTTCCAGCAACAATTGACCCCCCCCCAGCAACAAGAGACCCCCCCCACCAGCAACACTAGACACACCCAGCAACAACAGATCCCTACATAAAAATATATCCCCACTAGCGACATTAAATCCCCCAGCAGCCAGCATCATTAGACCCTCCAGCACTCCTTGCCATAAAATACATTCAGTGCTGGAGGTGCTTGAACTGCGGTCCTCCATGTTCCTGCTGAAAAAAAAAACCCTGGTTATAGTGCTTCAGCTTGATTGCACTGCTGCTTAACCTCTTACCGCCGGTGCAGGCATATTATTATTATTATTACTATAATACACAATTTATTTAGCACCAACAGTTTATGTAGTGCTTTACAATGTAGGGGGGGGGGGGAGCACAATTACAGTACAGTTCAATACAGAAGGGACAGGAAGGCCATGCTCGTAGAGCCTACAGTCTAAAGGGAGGGGGTGGTGGTACATAAGGTAATAGATGCGGGGCAGTTGTTAGGTGGGTGTGCAGGGGTCAAGTCCTGGGGAAAAAAGTGTGGGAACTCCCACCCAAGATCCACTCCCCCACCAAAAAAAATAAAAAATGATGCGCTCATATGCACAAACACTTCAAAAGTGGTATTTTTCATCCAATTTTTGTATTGTGTGTATAAAGCTTAACGGTTAGTACATAAAAAAAAAAAAACAATCCTCAATAAACATAAATACGGTAATTCTCGGAATAATCAGCATTCATTCAATTGTGCTTCCATGCAGATGTGAACATCATGTTCTGATCTTTATTGGGGAATGTTAATTTGTATATAGAGTGTTTATGTGGTGAGTTTACACTTTTCATTGAACAGAGTTTGGATAACACAGGGTTAAACGGAAAGGTCATAAATGAACTGCACATTATTTGGACAGAATGCTTGGGGAGATAGTGATGTGTTCCTGCTTAGGAGATGTATGTTAGCTTAGGGGGCTGCAAACTCTGCAGGGGCTCCAACACACACTCGATGCTATTCCAACCCTTGACATATTTCCACATAAACTGCCCTCCTGGCATTAAACTTTGCCAGGTATTGTGCTCAGCTTACCACCCCAAACTGATGTTCCTCCTTCAGCTCACCTCTCTCCCTGCATGTCCTGTGAGCAGAATAGCTGTGCTCCTCCTCTGGGTTCTCTCATCATATGGCACTGAAGATAGAGGAGGGGGGGATTCAGCAGGACACACAGAGCAAGTATGTAGGAGACTGGGGGGGGGGGGGGGGGATGAGGAGACAGAAAACAGGAGGGGCCGGCGGGGAGGAGCGCAGTACGAGAGGTCTGACTAAATACAATCTCTGATCTACCCGTCAGCTAGCTGTGATTGACAGGTAGATCGAAGAGGAAGCTGTCATGGGGCAGTGCCTGAATCCACCCCTGGTGTGCGGTGCTTACTATTGCAAGCTGTGTCGGTGGCTGCTGGTGTAGCACTTGCCACACACTGCAAAGTCTTGCAGGACGCTGCTGCTAATGGGAACTGAGTTCCTGTTGTGGAAAAAGTACAGGAACTACGTTCCCATGCGTTCCCACAGGACTTGAGCCCTGTGGGTGTGGGATAGGCTTCCCTGAATGAGTGAGTTTATAGGGATCTCTTAAGGTGGACAGGTTAGGGGCTGATCTGATATACCGGGGCAGGGAATTCAAGAGGATGGGAGAGGCTCTGGAGAAGTCCTGAAGGTGAGCATGGGAGGAGGTAACAAGGCAGCTAGAGAGCAGGAGGTCCCAGGAGGAGCAGAGGGTACGATTTGGCCGATATCTAGAGATGAGGTTGGTGATGTAGCTGGGAGCGATGTTGTGGGTGGCCTTAGCATTTTGAATTTTATTCGGTGGGGTAGGGGAAGTCGGTGAAGTCGGTGAAGGGATTGGCAGAGAAGGGGGGCAGTCACAGATTGGTTAGTGAGGTGTATATATGCATATATAAGAGACATATATGCGGCCTCTTGGCAGGTGGGCTTTGGATGGGCCCTATGCAAACACAAAACTGTGCTGAGAGTGCGCTCAAAGCACAGTCACCGGCCGGGACCGGAAAGCTCCCCATGCATACTTGCAATCGGGAGCTTTCTGATCATGTGACTACTGTGTCAGCCAATCACGGTGGTCACATGACCCAAATGCTTCCTCATCTAGAATTTCTTAAAGGGCTGGGAGGCGGTGGCGAGGAGGGGCTAATGAACATAGAAAGTTGTTAGCTGGGCATTTGGCATAGGCACTGGAGGTCAATTAGGTAATTTTGAAGAGAGACAGCGCACACAACAGGGAATTTCCAGTTCAATTTGCAAGATTTTAGGTGCTCAGGCTCAGTGTGTCCTTACACACCACAAACAAGTAAAAGGATCGAGCCAGCAGTAGTCCATATAGGGATTTTAATGGTTGGTTACATGAAGTGACAAGCAAAAAGCGGACGCGTTTCGGCAACAGCCTTGCTATGACTAAAGCCCCATATACACTATCAGTTTTTCTGCTGAGTTTTTCCTTTAGATTTACCAAAACCATATAATATGAGGTCAAACCTTAGGAGTTTCAATGTGTATGCAATCAGGCAGGCCCTTCTACTACACGGTTTTGGTAAATCTGAAGGAAAAACTCAGCAGAAAAACTGATAGTGTGTATGGGACTTAAGGCTGTTGCTGAAACACGTCAGAGTTTTGCTTGTCACTTCATGTAACCAACCATTAAAATCACCATATTGACTACAGAGTTGCCGGCTCAATCCTTTTACTTGTTTGTGCTGGAGGCCACTTACTCGGTACAGGCACCATTCAGTATATACTTTGCATTTTCTCAATGAAAATCGTCTAATTGGCTGAAGTGGAGATTGTGATGCCACCGCCCCATTTTTCCACCTCATTAAATCAGAGAAAGCTTTTCAGCCATTGAGAAAATGGCTGGAATACTGTGCCGAGTAAGTGACCTCCAGTGGGTTTATAATACAACAGTGCAGCTGCCCCGCAATGGACCTGGATGCAAGCATACCTCCAAACTTTTTTAGATGGGAATGAGGGACATCTATTAGCAAAAGTATGTAGACCAGGGGTCTCAAACTGGCGGCCCTCCAGCTGTTGTGAAGCTACAAATCCCATCATGCCTCTGTCTGTGGGAGTCATGCTTGTAACTGTCAGCCTTGCAATGCCTCATGGGACTTGTAGTTTCTTAACAGCTGGAGGGCCATCAGTTTGAGATCCCTGATGTAGACATAGTACACATCAACTGCCACGCCCTCTTATAGAAGAATTATACAACTATATAGATCAGACCAAAATGAGGAACAAATGAGGAGGAAAGAGGGACTTTGTTACAAATCAGGGACAGTCCCTCAAAATCAGGGAGTATTGGGCAAGTATATATGAGCAAGTGGAGATCACTGGAGTAGCAGTGCCTACTACAGTGATTTTAAGCTTCTCAACCAGGGTTCCATTGAACCCTAGGGTTCCTCCAGAGTTTTCTAGGGGTTCCTTGAGCAATGAGCAATTCCTGCCTCTCAGATAAGTTTCCACTGACACCATTGATCTTTTTAGCTATCTGTAAGGAGGTAATTCTTCCCAATGATCATAAGTGTAAGGAGCGTTCTTCCCACTGACCATCACACTAATGTATCATGAGTTGTAGATATAGGCATTTTTTAGCAGGGGTTCCCTGAGACCAGAAAGTTTTTTCAAGGGTTCCTCCATGTTGAAAAGGTTGAAAAAGACTACTTTACATACTTACATTGGCCCAAGGCTTGCAATTCACTCTTCAGACTCATTAACCAGTCTACGGTTATGCTTTTTGATGTTTTAATGAAAACTTGAGCTTGGGTGGGTAGTGGGGAATGGTAGGATACTTCAGATACCTTAGTAGCAATTTGAGGACACTAAACTTTCTCCGGCAGAACTGTGAGCCACGTAAATGGTAGACTGAGCTTTGGGGTAACAACCTGAAAAGTCATCTTTTTCCTAAAAATCTGAATCCTTTCTCTATGAAATAAATAGCCTGAGATCTTCAGAACACCTGCCACAAAGTCCCCTTTAACCACTTGTCGACCGCTGCACGCCGATATACGTTGGCGCAATGGCAGCGGTGGGCAGATGGGCGTAATTAATTGGCAGGATTAGCGGGCGCACGTGCCCGCCACATACAGCTTGTAGTGCCCGCAGGGGACCCGCAGACTCGATGTCCGCCAGTCTCCCGGCGATCGTGTCACGGAGCCGCAGAACGGGGAAGTGCCTATGTAAACAAGGCATTTCCCCCTTCTGCCTTGTGACATGATAGAGATCACCGATCCCTGTTATCGGGAGCATTGATCACTATCATGTGAGTGGTAGCTCACCCCCCCCCCCCACAGTTAGAATCACTCTCTAGGACACACTTAACCCCTTGATCACCCCCTTGTGTTTAAACCCTTCCCTGCCAGTGTCATTTACACAGTAATCATTTTTATAGCGCTGTTTGCTGTATAAATGATGGTGGTCCAAAAATAGTATCAAAAGTGTCAGATGTGTGCACCGCAATGTCGCAGTCACGATAAAAATTGCAGATCGCTGCCATTACTACTAAAAAAAAGTAATAATAAAAATTCCATAAAACTATCCCCTATTTTGTAGACGCTATAACTTTTGCGCAAACCAATCAATATACGCTTATTGAGATTGTATTTTACCAAAAATATGAAGAATACATATCGGCCTAAACTGAGGGAAAAAAAATGTTTTTTTATATATTTTTGGGGGATATTTATTAGAGTAAAAAATATTGAGTTTTTTTCAGCATTTTCGCTCTTTTTTTTTTTATAGTGTAAAAAATAAAAATCGCAGAGGTGATCAAATACCACCAAAAAAAGGTTTGATTTTGTTTGGGTGCAACGTCGCACGACCACGCAATTGTCAGTTAAAGTGACGTAGTGCCGAATTGCAAAAAGTGCTCTGGTCAGGAAGGGGGTAAAATCTTCCGGGGCTGAAGCAGTTAAACATGCTGACCCTAACACAAGAGATGTGGCAACAGCACACGGCCTCTAGGATCTTTCTCATCAGTCTGTACAATGTGCTTAAATAATTGGTTGCCTCCTTCCAATATCTTCCAGACACTTTCTCCCAGTGGTTATAGACTAGATCAGCCATTCTCAACCAGGGTTCTGTGGGACCCTGGGGTTCCTCCAGTGGTTGCTAGGGGTTCCTTGACCTGTGGCTGATGAACCACCTTTTTGATGAGGCCTACAGAGTTCAAGGTTCAGCATCACTTAGCAAAGCCAGCAGGATGACACAAAATATCTTCTTAGCTGTCTTTGAGGGTGGCCTTCTGAGCACCATTTTAAGGGGAACATTCTTCCTATTGGCCACCAGTATAAGGAGCATAGTTCTATTGACCCCTGATGAATTGGATTTAGTAAGGGTTTCTCGAGACTTGAAAATTATTTTTACGGTTCCTCTAGGGTTAAAAGGTTGAGAAAGCCTGGACTAGATGAACCAAAGGCACATGGCAGAATTATCCAGGGGGGCAAATAGCCCCCCTAGGCTGTGATCTCCACCTCAGGGAAAAAGACCCCCCGCTCTAAGTTTCAGAGAATTTATACACACTCCCAGCCACAAGGGTGAGCCTGAACTAAATTTACCTAACCTATCTAGCACAGTATACTGTATATATAAGCTCAGGGACCCCTGCAAGGATGTACATTTTGGAACTTTGTGTACATTTTGGAACTTTACCTTTAAAGTGTAACTCCACTTTTGTTGAGGAAAAACATTCCCCTCTGGGTCATCTATGTACATTGCAAGGATTATAACAACCTTGTTTTTGCAGATTCCTACCTTTTGTTATTCAGGGAGTCCCGAAGCAAAAATAAAGAAAAAGGAATGAGCAGAGGGACAGCATGACAGAGGTGGACAGTAGCACAGACAGTTAGGGTATAAGTCATCAGAGCCCTTTAAGGCAGGTGGGGGAGGCCAGGGGCTGAGAGGGGTCCCGGGAAGTTTAGGGGGGAGGAGTGATCAGTGGGCAGCCAGTCGGGAGTAGAAAGCGAAAGGAGAAGCTTACCACCCACCCTGCCTATGTTTTGGCGGTGTTCTATTGAGGCTGTCATGGCAGCCTGGCAGTGGTGGGTCTTTGAGGAGAAAAGTCTGGAAGAGAAAATGTTTGGGACCCATCTGTGGTATGGGGTTCTCGGGTACATTCCAGTTAACGAGGGGTTTAACTAGGAGTGGGTAAAATGTAGGTCACTGCGGATGATGAGTATTGTCTCAGAGTCAGTGTTTTGCGACTGGAGGCCTAAGTTGGAAAGAAGTTTGTCACAGTGACCAAGTTGTGTGTGTCGTTGCCCTCAAAGACCACCAAGGGTTTAGATAAAAAAAATTGGCAATGGTTATGCTAAATATGTTATTTATTTGAAGTTACATATTTGTTAAATAAAAGGCTGTTAAGGCCATTTTACTCCAAAATCCCTGTCACGTCTTCTATCAGGGAATTTGGGTGGTTGGAGGTTATGGTCTAAGCCCTTGTACACACGGTCGGACATTCCGACGGAAAATGTCCGATCGGACCGTGTTGTCGGATTATCCGACCGTGTCTGGGCTCCATCGGACTGTTTCCGTCTGAATATCCGACCGACAATGTTTTAGAGCTGGCCTATAAAATTTTCCGACAACATGATCTGATCGGACTTTGTCCTATCTTTGTAGAGAATTCCGATCAGACAAAGTGCCACGCATGCTCAGATCAATTTCCTAGACCTAAGCTATTGGCTACTAGCCTCAACGTAGTCCTGTCGTAACGAAATAACGTCGTCACGTTATGAACGATCGGATTTTCAACTTTGTCCGACCGTGTGTATGCAACACAAGTTTCGGACAAAAGCCGATGGATTTTGTTGTCGGAATGTCCGACCGTGTGTACAAGGGCTTACAGGTTGGGGATAGGCTGGAGGTTATCTGGCCCTCACATGTCATGGAGAAATCCATGTGTGTTTGTCTATGTCTCTTGGCAGAGTGGGTCTAATGGGAGAGGTTTCATAATTATCAGTCAGCTGTGGCAGCTGCAGAGCACTAATGAGGAAAGCTGCTGGTCCTACATACCTTTAGACGTGTTCATATTGGCAACATCTCACCAAAAAATGAAATTTTTGTTGCAGCGGATGCCTGAGATCTGATTTGTATCTTAGGGCAGACTTCTGGGAAAATCGTTGAGCCAATCACACAAGCAAGAAATGTTTTGGGGGGGGGGAATGGGGTGGGTGGTCAGTACACATTCTGTGTACAGAACAACTCCAGGTAGCCATATTGCATTGCATTTATAGAAAATTACAGCGGCTGCAGATGGAAAATCAAAGGTATTTTTTAATAACATTCAATTACAAGATGACTTGTGTCGCAGTTGCAATACGTTATTTTATTTTTTCTTTGTCTGCTATTTCTTTTCCCCCCACGAAAGTGGAGTTACCCTTTTGTGCAGAATAAAAGTTCTCCAATAATATTTATATTGCCTTTACAGTGGTGGTGTACTGTATCTGTCCATTAGGTGGCAGTAGTGCGGTGTCTGTTGGAGAAGCTTTTCCAATAATATATATCCATTATTTTCCATCAGTGAGCAATGTTCTGCTACTCACCTGAGCCATATACTGTAACTGTGATTTATAGAGTCCTCTAGAGTCTTCATTGATTCCACTGAGACTGAGTCGTAGCTCGGTGAGGAGGGTGTGGGTTGCTATTCAAGGCAAGGGGCACAAAAACACGTTGGGGAAAAAAGATGTTAAGTAAAAACATTAGTTTTCACTCATGTAAGGAAAATGTAGGCTCTTTGAAATGGAGTTCTCATATGTGTAAAAAAAAAAAAAGAAGGTGAAAATGACTAACAGAAAAGTCCCTTAAAGCTGTTATAAACCCGCTGTTGTGTTTTTTTTTTTTGCCCACCTGCAAAGGAAAAGGCATAATGAACTAGTATGCACCACATACTAGCTCATTATGAAATACTTACCTTAGAACAAGGCCCCAACATCTAGCCTGATACACGCCGAGGGAGCTGACATGTTCCCTCGGTGTGTCTTCCCGCGCTGTGAGTGGCCGGTGCCGCGATATCGTCACTCCCGCGCATGCGCACGGGAGATTTCTTCCCGGCAGGGTCCGGCGTCTGCAGGGCTTCAAGCCGGGAATCCCCTGTGTGCATGCGCCACTGCAGTCAGCGGCGCATTGCGAGGGGAATATCTCCTAAACCATACAGGTTTAGGAGATATTTTTTTTACCTACAGGTAAGCCTTATTATAGGCTTTCCTGTAGGTAAAAGTCCCCAAAATGACTATACAACCGCTTTAATTCTTCATGTATTTCGACTTACAAAAAAACAATGTATAGTTAAATGACCAGTGAGTTTGCATGTACAGTGGGGAGAACAAGTATTTGATACACTGCATGTAGAGGGTCTGTAATTACAAAGCATGTAGAGGTCTGTATTTTCTCTTATAGAGTACTGTTCAACTAAGAGAGACAGAATCTAAAACAAAAATCCATAAAATCACATTGAATGATTTTTAAGTAATTCATTTTCATTTTATTGCATGAAATATGTATTTGATAGATCAGAAAAGCAGAACTTAATATTTGGTACAGAAACTTTTGTTTGCAATTACAGAGATCATATGTTTCCTGTAGTTCTTGACCAGGTTTGCACACATTGCAGCAGGGATTTCAGCCCACTCCTCCATATAGACCTTCTTCAGATCCTTCAGGATTTGGTGCTATCGCTGGGCAATACAGACTTTCAGCTCCCGCCAAAGATTTTCTATTGGGTTCAGGTCTGGAGACTGACTGGGCCATTTCAGGTCCTTGAGATGCTTCTTACGGAGCCACTCCTTTGTTGCCCTGGCTGTGTGTTTCGGGTCATTGTCATCCTGGAAGACCCAGACACGACACATCTTTAATGATCTTACTGAGGGAAGGAGGTTGTTGGACAAGATCTCACGATACATGGCCCCATCCATCCTCCCCTCAATATGGTGCAGTCGTCCAATCCTCTTTGTAGAAAAGAAGCCCCAAAGAATGATGTTTCCACCTCCATGCTTCACAGTTGGGATTGTGTTCTTGGGGTTGTACTCATCCTTCTTCTTCCTCCAATCAAGGCGAGTGGAGATTAGATCAAAAAGCTCTATTTTTGTCTCATTGGACCACATGACCTTCTCCCATTCCTCCTCTGGATCATCCAGCTGGTCATTGACAAACTTCAGACGGCCTGGATAAGCACTGGCTTGAGCAGGGGGACTGCAGGATTTTAATCCATGATGGTGTGTTACTAATGATTTTCTTTGAGATTGTGGTCCCAGCTCTCTTCAGGTCGTTGACCAGGTCCTGCCGTGTAGTTCTGGGCTGATCCCTCACCTTCCTCATGATCATTGATGCCCCACGGGTGAGATCTTGCATGTAGCCCCAGACCGAGGGAGACTGACCGTCATCGTGAACTTCTTCCATTTTCTAATAATTGCACCAACAGTTGTTGCCTTCTCACAAAGCTGCTTGCCTATTGTCCTGTAGCCCATCCCAGCCTTGTGCAGGTCTACAAGGCCCACAGTTGGAGCCTGTTTGAGTCTGTGGACAGGTGTCTTTTATACAGTTCAAACAGGTGCAGTTAATACACTGTTCTAAAGCAGTGGTTCTCAACTTACTTATAGGGGGCCTCAAGTGCAGCCCTTGAGGGCGGCACAGTGGTGTAGTGGGCGGCACACTCACCTAGCAGCAAAAAGGGTCTCTGGCTCAAATCCAAACCCCAACACCACCCGCCTGAAGCCTGCATGCTTCCCCTGTGCCCGCGTGGGCCTCCTCCAGGCACCTCGGCCTCCCCACACACTCCAAAGACATGCTGGTAGGCTAATTGGCTTCTGTCCAAAATTGGCCCTAGTATATGAATGTGAATTGGGGACCTTGGATTGTGGGCTCCTTGAGAGTAGGGACTGATGTGTGTGTGCAATATATGTGTGGAGCACCGTGTAAAATTGACAGTGCTATAAGGGTACCTTAAATAAATAATATATAAAAGAGAAGTATCTTATTTAGATACAATGTACAGGCATAGGGACATGTACCTACGCTCACTCAGGTTGAACTGGATGGACTGGTGTTTTTTTTTCAAACTCACAAACTATGTAACTATGTAACATGATGACCAAAGGGCCATAAATAACAATTATCAAATGTAATGCTACATAATCGCAGTTAAGCAACAGTGGATGACCAAAAACTATGGGCATGCTACAAGAGATGGTCAGAGACATAGAAGTCTAGGCTGCCATGGATCTATCCCAGTTAATGACTGGAAAGGGAAAAGAGAAGCAGTACAGGGAGTGATCACACAGTACAGACTGTGGGGAAGGAAAGTAAGTATTTTACCTGGAGGGCTGCACTTAGAGGGGTTAGTGGGTTTACCTAAAGGACACATGTACTAAATGCAGCATCCTGCAACCCATTTCCTCTCAGCCTAGGCTGCCATGGACCCACCCCAGTCAATGAATTGACAGTGAAAGGAGAAGCCGTACAGGGAAGGAACACACAATACAGACTGTGGGGAAGGGGAGGTAAGTATTTTAACTGGAGGGCTGCACTCAACAGAGTAGTGGGTTTACTTGAAGAACACCTGTACTACATTGTAAATGCACCATCATGCAATCCACTTCTGCTAAATCTAGGCTGCCATGGACCCACCCTAGTCAATGACTGGACAGTGAAAGGAGAAGCAGTACAGGGACCACATAGTACTCTGGGGGGCAGGGAGGAAAATAGGTATTTTACCAGAAGTGATTTGCAGAGTTTACTTTAAGGACAACTGTACTAAATGTAGCATTATTCAACCCACATCCTATGAGCTCAGACTGTGATGGGCCTGCCCTCCAGCTGCTGACTGCACAGTAAAAGAAGAAGCAGCACAGTGATGATCTAATTTCTCTGTCACTCTGCTCTCTCCTCCTATCAGCATGATCCTTGTCAACACATGAACTGATTGGCTCCTTCTAGTGCTTCTTCCTTTTCTACTCTAAGCTCTGCTCAACAGAGGAGGCAGATACCAGATTAAATTTAGGTAATTAGACTGCTTGCAATAATAAATATATATATATTTAATGATTGCATTAATAATTACAGAGGTGCCATCATTTGTTCTCTCCTATATCTGCCTGCTTTAAGAATATTAAACAAGAACGTGAAAAAGCAGCATCTTCAGCTTTAGGCAGTGCTGTAAGAGACTTCTACTGGCTCGACACGGCTGATAAGTTTGAGTTATTAAATATCAAGAGCCTGTGGAAATGCCAAGACAAAGGCAAGACTTTGATGAATCTACAGGAGAAGATTATGTTTTTTCAGTAGGCATATTATTAGGAATGTTCTAGAATGAATTTCCATAAGTTTGATGGTTGTTGCAGAGAACAGAATGGGTTGATGGGGATGGCGGTAATTCCAGTTTCTCGGGACAACGTTTGCACAGAGCAGCACGCAGCACTTAACACGTATTAGGTGCTGACAGGGGGCAATTTACATGATGAGAGATTAGAGAATGAAGAACAATTATAGGAACTTTCACAATGAAAACATCAGGGCTTCATTAATTGACATTCCTACTGGGAACAAATTGCCACAATAGTCCATCAAAAAGGGTATCTATATTATTCTTAGATATACCAGTATATGTGAACACACAAAAAAAATGTAAATACTTTTATTATTCAAGTAGACATGAATGTATATGAATGTCTGCAATTTCCATTCAGCAAATGGAGCCCCAAAATCCTTTTTTTCTTACATCTTTACCAGGCTAACCTAAACTGCTCAGCGGTTCCTTTCAGAGTTTACATGAGTCTTTACTCCTCCTTCTCTCTGCTCCACGTGGCTCCATACAGGATTTTAATTAGAATGAGATAGTCAGAAAGAAAACTGCTACTGCTGTGCTGTTTCTTTAGAAAACCTATTGTGACCTGTTGACCATGTATCATAGGTACATTCTGTTTTAAATGAACACTGGAAACAACATTGGGTGGTATACATCCACCACAATGTTGATTTGTGGGAGAACCCCTGGGGACCACCAAAATGTTTGCGCAGACCACCAGTGGCCCATGGACCACTGGTTGGGGACAGCTGTGCTAGACTAAGCCACCCCTAGGAGCAGAACTAGGAGAGATTACTAATAGCCGCTGATCAGCCAACTGGCTTACTACCCTGAAAGACAAAGATAAAAAAAAAACAGGTGCACCAAAACTCAGTGCAGTATTATGGTATCCATTTAATAGAAATAAAAACAAGCCAAATGGCTACTCACAAAAGAGAATTAAATACGGGGACACCTAAATGCAGGGTCCAAGGGCGGAGTCGTTCAGTGGTCCAAGGTGCTGTTCATATGGTGAGAAGATGGAAGGGCCAAGGTGTTGTGGACAGTAAGCCGCCCGGGAGATGGAGCAGCGGTGTAGCCTCTGATGATCCTGTCTGTGGCCAATTATGGCTCTCCTCGCTGCCGGCGCTGTGATTGGCCAAGCATGCGGGTCACAGTGCATGCTTGGCCAATCATCGGCTAGCAATGCACTGTGACGGCGCAGTGCATTGTGGGCCGTGAGCGCCACACGAATATAGCGCAAACGGCCCACAAAGTTCTGGCTTTGCCGAACGTGCGAACACCCATGTTCGCCTCGGACACCTAGCTCATCCCTAGTGCTGGGAAAGCCCACAAAATCGCATGCTTTCCCAACAAACAGGGAAATGCATTGCACTTGAGTGGGGGTGCCACTACTTGTCAATGGCACCCCCCCATGCATCTGCAAACACACATCCTAAATTGAATGGTGCGCAGCAGAATGGGGTTCTATGCAGCATGTTTTTAGAAAAGAGCCGGGGACTTCTTTTCCGTGTTTTTCAAATGTAGGGGAGTGCATTAAAATGAATGGGCTGTCCTATGCGCAAGAGCATGCAGAGAGGCACCCACGCAAGCAATAGTGCCAACCAAGCCCATTCCCACCACCTTGCATTGAGCTGTGATATGTAGCGGACAGACGGGGGCAATTTGCTTTGTGTGCCGTGCGTTCAGTTCACACCACTGAAGTGAAAACAAGTAGGATGTTCTTTATTACTATACTGTTTTTGGTGCACTACAACACTGTGTACGGCATGCATAAACAGGAATGATATGTCAGTTTGTGACATTTCAAAAAGCTGCAAAATGAAAAAAAAGAAAAAGTTTGTGTATAGTGTGATTCATTGTTCCCTTTCCAGCACACACCAGGGATCTCTTCTGGGGTCACGTTGACATTTTAGATAGCCAAGCTAAGCACAATATAAAGCATAAGCATAATATGAATACAGATTATTATCTTTTATTATATTTTGCACCGTTAAAAATGTAAGATTAGTTATATTAGAAAAAATATAAAACCTATTAAGGTTTATAAGGTTTTATATTTCTTCTGAATGTGATACCATGTGTTTATCCTAAATCTCATCTGACTACTATGTTTATATGCAATATCTTTTTTTCAAAAGTCAAAACCATTGAAAAGGGACTGTATAGCCTAAACATTATCTTAATGGATATGCAGACAATTAAAAATTAAAGGAAATTGATGTAAAAAACTAACTCTTTATTGAAGGGGGGGGGGGGGGGGTGGGTGCCGATACAGATTATCGCCAAGGGCACTGGAGACCCTAGGTACGCCTCTGTCACAGTGCTGGCAGGAATTGTGAAAAGACCAGGCTAATCCTCTCCTCCAAGCAACGAGACTTGGTGATTCTTCCCCACATTGATAGTACACAGAGCAACACACTCTATAAGAAGGGTAGATGCCCTCTCGTATCTAGTACCTCCAAGTACCCGGACATCTAGTGGAGAGCTCTATCAATCGACCAAGATATCTATTCCTGGCAAGTAAATTTGTGAGGAGCTCCCTAGCTAAACCCCAGGGTGCTACAGGTTGATTTCCATTGTTTAGTAAAGTAGAAATTGCATATCACTATTGATGATGATCATTTGGCTTATACCATTACACAACAGTACCACAGCTCCTGGCCCTTCCCAAAGGCTCTTGTGCCTCCTCAGTTATTTTTTCCCTAATTCATTGCTCTCAACACCGGTAGAGACTGAGTTTAGTCCGACTGGTGGGCCATCATTGCAGAAGAGCTGGAGGACCCACACAGTCCAAGGATAGTGCTACAAATGTTTATCTGTAAAAAAAAGATTTTTTATGCTTATGCTTTTCCCTGCTACTTCTGCAATGTATTATCTTCACCCCCTTCTGCCTTGTACTATTCTCTCTCTGTAGCTCTCTCTCTCTCTCTCTCTCTCTCATTTTGCTTCTCCTTCATCCCTCATTAATTCTCTCTCTCCAGTTTTTTTTTCTCTTCCTCCTATATTTCTTCCTCTTTTTGTCTGTTATTCTTCTGATTTCTTCTTCAGTTTGCATCCCTTCCCCTTTCTTTTATCTTGTTTTCTTGTGTCCCCCCCCCCCGGTTGGTCAGTCAGTAGCACTAACCCCCATCACCGGCAGCTTCCCCTGCTTGGGGCCCCCTCCATTCTCCTGCTCTCCACAGGTAATCACGGGCGATGGTGGCTTCCGTTTTCTTCCTCCACCCCGACGGCCATTCGGGAGTCTTCTCTTTTCAGCCAATCGGAAAAGAAGTCTCACACCCTCTCACAGGTCTCACACCAGGACTCTTCCAAGAACAGGAAGCCTTGCCAAACTAAGGAGGCCTTATTCAGGGAGGTGACCAAAAACTAGATGGTCACTCTGACAGAGCTCCAGTGTTTCTCTGTGGAGAGAAGAGAACCCTCCAGAAAAACATCCATCTCTGCTGCACTCCACCAATCAGGGCTGTAAGGTAGAGTGGCCAGACGGAAGCCACTTCTCAGTAAAAGGCACATGACAGCCTGCCTGGAGTATGCCAAAAGGCACCTGAAGGACTCTCGGACCATGAGAAACAAAATTCTCTGGTCTGATGAAACAAAGATTGAACTCTTTGGCCTGAATGGCAAGCGTCATGCCTGGAGGAAAGCAGGCACCGCTCATCACCTGGCCAATACCATCCCATGGCAGCATCATGCTTTGGGGATGTTTTTCAGTGGCAGGAACTAGGAGACTCGTCAGGATTAGTGATGGACGAACTTCCGACGGGACGTTTCGCGAACGCGAAATGCGAACGGACCCAAACGTTCGCGAAACCGAACGTTCGCCGCGGGCCCCATTGACTTCAATGGGAGGCGAACTTTGCAAACCTTCATGTCGAATTTGCGGCCACGTGGTAATTATTAGGGGGTAAAACGTAGTCCCACCATCTGGACAATGACATAATACATGTATGAGGTGAATTTGGGATCGATAACTACAAGCATTTTTATTTTATTTGGGAAATTGTTCTAACAATTCAGGACTATGGAGCTAATGAAGGCAATGGAGGAGAGGGAAGGTCAGGGACCAGGGTAGGCAAAGAAGAGGGTGCAGGAGATGATCACCAGCAGCGTGACATACCGGAATGACACATGCACCGTGATAGAGGCATCTGACAGCAGCACCGTGACATACAGCGCTGACAGCAGCACCGTGACATACAGCGCTGACAGCAGCACCGTGACATACAGCGCTGACAGCAGCACCGTGACATACAGCGCTGACAGCAGCACCGTGACATACAGCGCTGACAGCAGCACCGTGACATACAGCGCTGACAGCAGCACCGTGACATACAGCGCTGACAGCAGCACCGTGACATACAGCGCTGACAGCAGCACCGTGACATACAGCGCTGACAGCAGCACCGTGACATACAGCGCTGACAGCAGCACCGTGACATACAGCGCTGACAGCAGCACCGTGACATACAGCGCTGACAGCAGCACCGTGACATACAGCACTGACAGCAGCACCGTAAGCAGCCCCAGGAGGAAGTCAGCACAGCACAGGGATGGTGTGATCCCCTCATAATAAGAACCCCCAGGAGGAAGTCAGCACAGCACAGGGATAGTGTGATCCCTTCATAATAAGAACCCCCAGGAGGAAGTCAGCACAGCACAGGGATATCATAAGCAGCCCCAGTAGAAATATGACACCGCTCAACCTCTTCAAAGAGGAGGGTAGGGGCATATAGTACGGTGTGCTTTTTTGGGTCAAGGAAGTGAGCCAAATGAATTAAGAAGGTCTGTGTGCTTGATTAAAAAAATAGTTTATAGACATATACATGGTCTACTGGTCACATGTGTTGAATTCCTCCGAGATCCATGCCTCATTCATTTTTAGAAATGTGAGGTAGTTAACACTGTGGTGAGCTAGGCGAGTACGCTTATCGGTCACAATCCCCCCTGCTGCGCTGAACGTCCTTTCGGACAGGACACTGGATGAGGGGCAAGCCAACAGTTCGATTGCAAATTGGGCAAGCTCTGGCCAGAGGTCAAGCCTGCCCACCCAGTAGTCTAGGGGTTCATCACTCCTCAGAGCGTCCACATCGGCCGTTAACCCAATGTAGTCGGACACCTGACGGTCTAGGCGTTCCCTGATGCTGGATCCGGATGACACCTGTCGATGGGTCGGCTGAAAGAATGACCTCATATCCGAAGTCACCAACACATCTTCAAACCGGCCTCTTCTTGCAGGCGCTGTTGGATTGGTACCCGCAAATCCTTCTCTGGGAGTGGGAATTGCTCCTCTGCCAGCGCACGCAAAAGCAGAATGCAGCATTTCTCGAAGCAAGGCCTGGAAGTGCTGCATTCTGACAGCCCTCTGCGACGGCGGTAACATTTCCGCCATTTTGTGTTTGTACCGGGGGTCTAAGTACGTTGCCACCCAGTACTGGTCCTTGACCCTCATGCTTTTTATACGGGGGTCCCTATTAAAACACTGGAGCATGAAGGCCCCCATTTGCACTAAAGTGGAAGCGGTGTGGTGGCCTGGCTCCTGCTCATCATCCAGGATAATGTCGTCCTCTTCATTCTCCTCTCCCCATCCTCGCACAACAGGGATCCCAGAAAGGTTTAAAGCATGCTCTTCTTGCTCCTGCTCATCCGCCCCGGCACCATCCTCCTCTGACTCCTCATCAGACTCCTGTTGTTGACTTGTCTCAGATAGAGTAGCCCCCCCTGGGAATTCATCCAGCATTGCGACTTCCTCATCTTCCCGCTCCTGCTCCTCCACAGCCTGATCAATGACACGACGCAATGCACGCTCCAGAAAGAAGGCATAAGGTACCATGTCACTGATGGCGCCATGGCTGCGACTGACCAGTTTGGTGATCTCCTCAAATGGCCGCAGAAGTCTGCATGTGTCGCGCATGAGCAGCCACTGGCGCGGTGAAAAAAAACCCAGCTCCCCAGAACCGTTTCTTTCGCAGAGTTCATACAGGTAGACGTTAACTGCACGTTTCTGCTGGAGCAGCCTATCAAGCATATAGAAGGTTGAGTTCCATCGCGTCGGGCAATCGCAAATAAGACGTCTGACCGGCAGATGGTGTCGCCGCTGAATGTCAGCAAGGCGAGCCATGGCCGTGTAAGATCTTCTGAAATGGGCCGAGATTTTCCTTGCCTGCCGCAAGATGTCCTGGACCCCAGGGTATTTGACAAGGAATCGCTGCACGACCAAGTTTAAGACGTGTGCCATGCACGGCACGTGCGTGATTTTGCCCTGTTTCAATGCGCTAAGCAGATTGGCACCGTTGTCACACACCACTTTACCAACTGTCAAATTGAGCGGTGTTAGCCACTCATCTGCCTGTGAACGCAAAGCTGAAAGGAGTGCCGGGCCAGTGTGGCTCTTTGCTTCCAGGCACAACAGACGCAGCACGGCATGGCAACGTCTCACCTGGCATGTGGAATAGGTTCTGGGGAGCTTGGGCGGTGCAGTGGAAGAGACGCTAGCAGCGGAAAAGGAGGAGGCAGCTGAGGAGGAGAGGGAGGAGGATGGAGTAGGAGGAGGAGAAGAAGAGTCAGGCCTGCATGCAATCCGTGGCGGTAAAACCAAATCTACACGGGTGCCACGGGTTACATGCTTGACGGCCGTCAGAAGGTTCACCCAGTGGGCAGTAAAACTGATATACCTTCCCTGCCCGTGTTTGCTAGACCACGTGTCTGTGGTCAGATGTATCTTGGCACCGACACTGTGTGCCAGAGATACATTCACTTGCCGCTGAACATGGCCATATAGCTCTGGGATGCCCTTCTCTGAGAAATACTTCCTTCCTGGGACCTTCCATTGTGGTGTTCCAATGGCCACAAATTTGCGAAAGGCCTCCGAGTCCACCAGTTTATATGGCAGTAGTTGGCGGGCTATGAGTTCTGACAAGCCAGCCGCCAACCGTTGGGCAAGAGGGTTATCCGGCGTCATCATTTTTTTACGCTCAAACATTAGGCCCACGGAAGCCTGCCTTTTTGCAGAAAAATGTGAGCTTGGCGTGATGGAAGGTGGAGTGGAGGACAATTGTGAGGAGAGAGGAGAAGGAGAAGTAGAAGACGAGGCTGGACGGTGAGAGCCTGCAGTGTGGCTTTGTGTGTTCCGTTGCTCCCACTGGGCTCGGTGATGGCTGCTCATGTGCCTTCTTAAGGCGGTCGTCCCTAGGTGAGTATTGGGCTTACCGCGACTAACGCGTTGACTGCAAAGATTGCAGATGGCAACGCTATTGTCAGCAGCGGACACGTTAAAAAAAGCCCACACTGCGGAGCCATGTGCCGGTGTCCTGGGAGCGCCAGATGTGACCGTACATGGTCGATGACTCGCTCCTGATACATTTGCAGTCTGCTTTGTCCCTGCTGTGCAATGTAAGTCATTGCTGCTTCTCCTCCCTATCTGCTGGTCCATATCTCCCTCTGAACTCCCCTCCTCTTCCTCTCTTGTGGGCACCCACGTGACATCACTAGACACGTCATCATCAACGTCACCTTCCCCACCGCTATAAGTAGAGATCTCGGAGTAGGCAGCAACACCGGGGACCAACCTCCTCCTTGGGCTGATCTGGGTACTGGCGTCAGACTGCTGAGTAGCGCTTGTTGCTACCTCCTCTTCCTGATCCAATACCAAGAGTGGCTGCGCATCAGAAATGTCCTCTTGATATGGATCGGAAAATAATTCCAGTGACTCAAGCGGAAGGTATGTGGTGGTGGTGGTGGTGGTCGTGTTGTTGGTGGTAGTGTCTTTGGGGGTGCACATAGCAGAGAGTGAAGAAGAGGGTGCAGATCGAGAGGATGAGGAGGGTGCAGAAGAGTAAGGCTGAGCGAGCCACTCAACCAAGTCTGGTGCATCCTTTAAAGTAATTGAACGCACCTTCTGCAACTTCCCACTTTGGCTCAAGCCTGTTGCTCCTGCCCTACCCCTACCACCCCTGCGGAAGGGCCTGCCTCTTCCTCTGCATGTCATTTTTTAAATGACCCTGTGACAAAACTCTTAGTCCCTATACCGCTGAAGGACTGCTGCAGTATAGGTGAGCGGTCAGCAGTGGTGCACGTCAACCCTATCTATTGTGGACCTATAGCGGTCCTTACAGAACAGCAGACTGTACCGCACTCAAGCCTATGTACCGTAGCACCCTATACCAAGTTACCAGTCCTTATAAGAACTTTTGTGGAACAAGCAGGTTGTGTATTAGTGTTTAGCAGACTGTACGTCAGTCCCTATACCGCTGAAGGACTGCTGCAGTATAGGGCAGCGGTCAGCAGTGGTGCACGTCAACCCTATCTATTGTGGACCGATAGCGGTCCTTACAGAACAGCAGACTGTACCGCACTCAAGCCTATGTACCGTAGCACCCTATACCAAGTTACCAGTCCTTATAAGAACTTTTGTGGAACAAGCAGGTTGTGTGTTAGTGATTAGCAGACTGTACGTCAGTCCCTATACCGCTGAAGGACTGCTGCAGTATAGGGCAGCGGTCAGCAGTGGTGCACGTCAACCCTATCTATTGTGGACCGATAGCGGTCCTTACAGAACAGCAGACTGTACCGCACTCAAGCCTATGTACCGTAGCACCCTATACCAAGTTACCAGTCCTTATAAGAACTTTTGTGGAACAAGCAGGTTGTGTGTTAGTGATTAGCAGACTGTACGTCAGTCCCTATACCGCTGAAGGACTGCTGCAGTATAGGTGAGCGGTCAGCAGTGGTGCACGTCAACCCTATCTATTGTGGACCGATAGCGGTCCTTACAGAACAGCAGACTGTACCGCACTCAAGCCTATGTACCGTAGCACCCTATACCAAGTTACCAGTCCTTATAAGAACTTTTGTGGACCAAGCAGGTTGTGTATTAGTGTTTAGCAGACTGTACGTCAGTCCCTATACCGCTGAAGGACTGCTGCAGTATAGGGCAGCGGTCAGCAGTGGTGCACGTCAACCCTATCTATTGTGGACCGATAGCGGTCCTTACAGAACAGCAGACTGTACCGCACTCAAGCCTATGTACCGTAGCACCCTATACCAAGTTACCAGTCCTTATAAGAACTTTTGTGGAACAAGCAGGTTGTGTGTTAGTGATTAGCAGACTGTACGTCAGTCCCTATACCGCTGAAGGACTGCTGCAGTATAGGTGAGCGGTCAGCAGTGGTGCACGTCAACCCTATCTATTGTGGACCTATAGCGGTCCTTACAGAACAGCAGACTGTACCGCACTCAAGCCTATGTACCGTAGCACCCTATACCAAGTTACCAGTCCTTATAAGAACTTTTGTGGACCAAGCAGGTTGTGTATTAGTGTTTAGCAGACTGTACGTCAGTCCCTATACCGCTGAAGGACTGCTGCAGTATAGGGCAGCGGTCAGCAGTGGTGCACGTCAACCCTATCTATTGTGGACCGATAGCGGTCCTTACAGAACAGCAGACTGTACCGCACTCAAGCCTATGTACCGTAGCACCCTATACCAAGTTACCAGTCCTTATAAGAACTTTTGTGGAACAAGCAGGTTGTGTGTTAGTGATTAGCAGACTGTACGTCAGTCCCTATACCGCTGAAGGACTGCTGCAGTATAGGGCAGCGGTCAGCAGTGGTGCACGTCAACCCTATCTATTGTGGACCGATAGCGGTCCTTACAGAACAGCAGACTGTACCGCACTCAAGCCTATGTACCGTAGCACCCTATACCAAGTTACCAGTCCTTATAAGAACTTTTGTGGAACAAGCAGGTTGTGTGTTAGTGATTAGCAGACTGTACGTCAGTCCCTATACCGCTGAAGGACTGCTGCAGTATAGGTGAGCGGTCAGCAGTGGTGCACGTCAACCCTATCTATTGTGGACCGATAGCGGTCCTTACAGAACAGCAGACTGTACCGCACTCAAGCCTATGTACCGTAGCACCCTATACCAAGTTACCAGTCCTTATAAGAACTTTTGTGGACCAAGCAGGTTGTGTATTAGTGTTTAGCAGACTGTACGTCAGTCCCTATACCGCTGAAGGACTGCTGCAGTATAGGGCAGCGGTCAGCAGTGGTGCACGTCAACCCTATCTATTGTGGACCGATAGCGGTCCTTACAGAACAGCAGACTGTACCGCACTCAAGCCTATGTACCGTAGCACCCTATACCAAGTTACCAGTCCTTATAAGAACTTTTGTGGACCAAGCAGGTTGTGTATTAGTGTTTAGCAGACTGTACGTCAGTCCCTATACCGCTGAAGGACTGCTGCAGTATAGGGCAGCGGTCAGCAGTGGTGCACGTCAACCCTATCTATTGTGGACCGATAGCGGTCCTTACAGAACAGCAGACTGTACCGCACTCAAGCCTATGTACCGTAGCACCCTATACCAAGTTACCAGTCCTTATAAGAACTTTTGTGGAACAAGCAGGTTGTGTGTTAGTGATTAGCAGACTGTACGTCAGTCCCTATACCGCTGAAGGACTGCTGCAGTATAGGTGAGCGGTCAGCAGTGGTGCACGTCAACCCTATCTATTGTGGACCGATAGCGGTCCTTACAGAACAGCAGACTGTACCGCACTCAAGCCTATGTACCGTAGCACCCTATACCAAGTTACCAGTCCTTATAAGAACTTTTGTGGAACAAGCAGGTTGTGTATTAGTGTTTAGCAGACTGTACGTCAGTCCCTATACCGCTGAAGGACTGCTGCAGTATAGGGCAGCGGTCAGCAGTGGTGCACGTCAACCCTATCTATTGTGGACCGATAGCGGTCCTTACAGAACAGCAGACTGTACCGCACTCAAGCCTATGTACCGTAGCACCCTATACCAAGTTACCAGTCCTTATAAGAACTTTTGTGGAACAAGCAGGTTGTGTGTTAGTGATTAGCAGACTGTACGTCAGTCCCTATACCGCTGAAGGACTGCTGCAGTATAGGGCAGCGGTCAGCAGTGGTGCACGTCAACCCTATCTATTGTGGACCGATAGCGGTCCTTACAGAACAGCAGACTGTACCGCACTCAAGCCTATGTACCGTAGCACCCTATACCAAGTTACCAGTCCTTATAAGAACTTTTGTGGAACAAGCAGGTTGTGTGTTAGTGATTAGCAGACTGTACGTCAGTCCCTATACCGCTGAAGGACTGCTGCAGTATAGGTGAGCGGTCAGCAGTGGTGCACGTCAACCCTATCTATTGTGGACCGATAGCGGTCCTTACAGAACAGCAGACTGTACCGCACTCAAGCCTATGTACCGTAGCACCCTATACCAAGTTACCAGTCCTTATAAGAACTTTTGTGGACCAAGCAGGTTGTGTATTAGTGTTTAGCAGACTGTACGTCAGTCCCTATACCGCTGAAGGACTGCTGCAGTATAGGGCAGCGGTCAGCAGTGGTGCACGTCAACCCTATCTATTGTGGACCGATAGCGGTCCTTACAGAACAGCAGACTGTACCGCACTCAAGCCTATGTACCGTAGCACCCTATACCAAGTTACCAGTCCTTATAAGAACTTTTGTGGAACAAGCAGGTTGTGTGTTAGTGATTAGCAGACTGTACGTCAGTCCCTATACCGCTGAAGGACTGCTGCAGTATAGGGCAGCGGTCAGCAGTGGTGCACGTCAACCCTATCTATTGTGGACCGATAGCGGTCCTTACAGAACAGCAGACTGTACCGCACTCAAGCCTATGTACCGTAGCACCCTATACCAAGTTACCAGTCCTTATAAGAACTTTTGTGGAACAAGTGAGTTGTGAATGTTTAGCAGACTGCAGCAGAAGGGCAGCAGTCAAGTATAATATCCTTTCTATATTTGGAAGAAAGAATATTATACATGTACAAGCCTATTACTGTACCACTGATACCAGTCCTGAAAAGAACCTTTGTGGAACTAATAATAACAGCAAGTCTTTAAAATTACCCTCACTGCCTGACAACACTGCTTCCTTCCTGTCCCTATACAAATTGGCAAAAAAAGAGAACGATTAGTGGTTACTGGAACAGCTCTTTTGTGGACCTTGATAGTAACAGCTAATGATGATGATGATGATGATGATGATGATGAAAGACTAATCTGGCTGTCCCTGTAGCATACACCGTCCTTTCCCTTTCTCTAAACTAACAAAAGACACTCAGGCTGCTGCAAGAATCAGCAGCACAGCAAACCTATCAACACCTAACACCTATACCAGTCCTGAAAAGAACTTTTGTGTACCAAATAGCTAGTGGTTTATCTCTCCCTACTCCACACAGGAACCTGTCCCTATCGTAACAGAAGAAAGAATGTAAAATGGCCACCGGATCGGGTGTATTTATAGGTTAGGGGGAATGTACAAGTGTCCATGTGCTGTCATGTCTCAATTGGCTGTCCTGTATCACATGATAAACGTGTCACCAAAGGTTAAAGTTCTTGTATACATTAAACACGTAAGTCCGCCGCGGCGAACGACGGAAAAAGGCGTTCGAACGTGCGGACCGCGAATGTCGGAAATTCGCCGCGAAACGACCGCCGGGCGAACCGTTCGGCCATCACTAGTCAGGATCGAGGGAAAGATGAATGGAGCAATGTACAGAGACATCCTTGATAAAAACCTGCTCCAGAGCGCTCTGGACCTCAGACTGGGATGAAGGTTCATCTTCAAGCGGAACATCGACCCTAAGCACATAGCCAAGATAACAAAGGAGTGGCTATGGGACAACTCTGTGAATGTCCTTAAGTGGCCTAGCCAGAGCTCAGAATTTAACCCAGTTGAACATCTCTGAAAAGATGTGAAAATGGCTGTGCGCTGATGCTCACCATACAACATGATGGAGCTTGAAAGGTCCTGCAAGGAGAATGGGAGAAACTGCCCAAATATAGGTGTGTCAAGCTTGTAGCATCATACTCAAAAAGACTTAAGGCTGTTATTGGTGCCAAATGTGCTTCAACAAAGTATTGAGCAAAGTCTGAGAATCCTTATGTACATGGGATTTATTTATCCTAACCTCCCATGGCTTCCAATACCACCTCTACACCGATGACACTCAGATCTATCTCTCCACTCCTCAACTAACCCCCTCGATCTCCTCATGGATCTCAAACTTACTGAATGACATATCAGTTTGGATATCACACCACTTTCTCATACTCAGTCTTTCTAAAATTGAGCTTGTAATATTTCTTCCTTCCCGGTCCCCCCCCCCACGACTTTACCAAGATCAACAGCACAACCATTGGTTCCTCAACACATGCCAGGGTGCTGGGTGTAATCCTTGACTCTGACCTCTACTTCAGCCCCCACATCCAATCACTGGCTAAATCCTGCTGCCTTAACCTCCGCAACATCTCCAGAATTCGATCCTTCCTGACTAATGACACAACTTATTCACTCCTTGATTATTTCCCACCTTGACTACTGCAACTCTCTCCTTAATGGCCTACCCTTAAGCAGGCTACCCCCCTTCACTCTATTATGAATTCTGCTATTAGACTAATACACCTCACTATCCGATCTGTGACTGCTGCTCTTCTCTGACAATCCCTTCACTGGCTTCCCCTACCCCATCGTATAAAATTCAAAATGCTAATCACAACATACAAGGCCATCCACAACATCGCCCCCAGCTACATCACCAACCTCATCTGTAGATAGCGGCCAAATTGTCCCCTCCGCTCCTCCCAGGACCTGCTGCTCTCTAGCTCCCTTGTTACCTCCTCTCATGCTCGTCTTCAGGACTTCCCCAGAGCCTCTCCCATCCTCTGGAATTCCCTGCCCCGGTAAATTCGATCAGCCCCTAACCTGTCCACCTTTAGGAGATCCTTGTAAACTCACTTATTCAGGCAAGCCTATCCCACACCCACCTAAAAACTGTCCCCGAGCCACCCCCCATCAAATCATTCCCTGCATTTATTACCTTTTGTACCGCCACCCCTTCCCTTTAGAATGTAAGGTCTACGAGCAAGGCCCTATTGTCCCTTCTGTATTGAACTGTACTGTAATTGTGCTGTCCCCCCTCTACATAGTAAAGCACTGCGTAAACTGTTGGCGCTATGTAAATTGTGAATAATAATAATGATTGGAGGAAGGCACGTAGTGATGTTACCATGCCATCGGAACGGGAGGACAGGCTCCGTGTACATGCCGGCCGGCATTTCTTCGTTTTATTGTATTTACCGATCTACTTTTGTAAGATTTATTCCCATAAATACATTTTGTATATTGTTCGAACGTATTATGCTATGGTGATCCCTTTCTCTTTTCGGAGCCATTTCTGAAAGCGTACGGACCTTGCTTGGTGGACGCGGCTTTCAACCATATGTGGTCCCTATCCGAAGTGTGGACATCTGTAAGATTAGAGGCCCCAGGCTGGGTTTAGCCGATCGCTTCTATTGCTTGCTATTTGGTAAGCACAATCTACTTCTGGGTGATCGGGCACACTTTTGGAGTTCATGCATGTGCACCGCAGTGTTTACAATTTAGAGACTTTATGATTTTTTGTTTTTATTTGTGATCACGTTTTTGGCCTTGATTGGTCTGATACAATATATTGACTATTTGCTATTTAATTTTATTAATTTTTTTATGTATTTTTTATTTTGTTTAGCGCGTTTTTTTTTTGATTGTAATAATAATGATATATTTTTTATTTTTTTTAAATACATTTGCAAAGATTTCAAATAACTTCTTTCACGTTGTCATTATGCGGTATTGTTTGTAGAATTTTGAGCAAAATAATGAATTGAATCCATTTTAGAATAAGGCTGTAACATAACAAAATGTGGAAAAAGTGAAGCACTGTGAATACTTTCAGGATGCACTGTATTTATATGCATACTGCATACACTTACTTCAAAATCAGACAGCAGACAGTCATTTTTCTACTTTAGGTTTAGGCTGCTCAGTACTATGGGGTGAAACTGACCCCAATGCAGCGGCATACTGAAGGCCCTATTGCCTGCAATACTGCTCTGTTCACATCCATATAAAACTGTACGCAGTATGGATCTGAGCGCAGAGTCTTGCACGTCCATGTGAATGGAGTCCTAAGGGTCTGTGTCTTTGGGCTTGTATTGACAGCATGAGCTTGGGATGCTTCTGAGATCAGAATTCATTTTCGGGACAGCTGACCTGCTTCAAGTGGGCTTTCCATTCCCATAGACTTGTATAATCTGCGTTCCTTGCTTTTTCACCCTCTCTGCATTAAAACAACCTGGCAGGTAGATTTATTAATGTTTTATTGCAGTAGATGTGTCATAGCGATCTGAACTACAGGGAGGAGAAATTACTGGCAATATCCTGCACGGTTTTCAGAAAAATAGCTTTGTGCAGAATTTTTTGTAGTGCCAACTAAGCACCAACTAGAAATACCGTTGTGTCAGCTGTAACTGTAATTAAATGAATGTGGAGGTGAAATATTTCCTCCACAGAGACCGTTATCTCTTTTACAACCAATGTTTGCCTTTTGCCATCTGCAATACTTACCCAAAATATTTTACTGTAGGTTCATAAAACGATAATTTATGGGATCATTATAAACATGGCGGAAAGAATTACCCCTTTCAAGCATCCAAAAGATGAGCATACTGCACAGGATGAAACTGTTTTTGCTGTTGCTGAAAAAATAAAGAGGGTGATGTGCTAAAATCAGTTTCCTTGGTTTGCAAAGATAATCAATTTCATTGAAAAATCCACGTAGAGTCTCGCGGCTAATGGTTTTGCCCACGTGCACCAACTCCCGGAGTTTTTGAGCATCTAGACCCACTGACAGCAGCAGTGGTGGCTGGTGCTCGAAATTTGGGGGGCAGCATTCGATTGAATGATCGGTAAGGGCCTTACATTATGCAGGGAGGAGGCTGTGGAGAGAAGAGCCAGGGCCATTGCTTCAACTTCCTGGCTGAACAGGAAGTGGGTCCTGAGACCTGATTGGTTGGGAGTCCTAAGATTCCTGGCCAGTGGCCGCCCATCCTTTAGGGGCACCTGGGTGCAGCCCCCTCTCTCCATGCCACCCCTTATATGCAATAAATGGATTCATGCAGCCACCCCCTTTCAGGGCACCGGGCACATGAATTACAGCGGCCAGGCTTTTTTTTGAGGCACTGGATTAGAGCCAGGGGCTCTAATAGGCTTCAAAATAGGGGGGGCCCGGGTCGCAGAGAATGCGCTCCAGTCCCACCCAGGTGTGTTACAACAGAGAATGAACATTCACTGTTGAAACACTGATCCTCAATCCAGCCAATAAGAAGCGGGTGCAAGACCTGTTTTCCGATTGGCCAAAAAGAGAAGACTCCTGATTGGCCTCCGAGGAGGAGGGGGGGGGGGAAACAGAAGCCGCCACCGTGATGACCAGTGGAGAGCAGTAGAACGGGAGGCCACCGCCGCCGAGCAGGGAAAGCCGCTGGTGATGGGGTAAGTGCTACCGACCGACCAACTGATCGACCGACTGACTCAGGGGAGTTTGAATACTGTTGGCCGACCCCCCCGAAAAAATATTCCACCGGCAGCCACTGCTCCCGGCCAATCGGGTCTCAGGACCCGCTTCATGATTCGCTGGGAGGAGAAGCAGAAAGACATTAGCAAATATTATTTTGCTAATGTCACACAAGTGGGTGGGCTCGGGGCACAGTTCTCTGTGCCCCAAGCCCACCCTTTTTGAAACCAATTACAGTCTCAGGCTCTAATCACGTACTTCTCTAAAAAAAACAAAAAACACATTGAAATCCATGCGTCCGGTGCCTTGCATGGAGATTAGGGGCCCGGCGCATGGAATTGGGGGGTGCCCATGGGCCTCAAATGAGCGGGCCGCCACTGGTCAGCCTGTCATAATTTGCAACAGGCTAAAATATGATGTGGCTGGATGCAGTACTGAGCGTTTACGGTTAAGTGCATTCAGGGGCGTATGCTCGAAACGCATAATTTGAGTAGCACACACTACAGCAACCTGGAGCTGCATATTTAAATCTATCACAGATGTTGATAGGTTGGTGACAGTGGGGCGTGGTGCTGCACCTGTGCCTCACGGGTGCCCAAAAATACACAACGTGCAACGTGCATATAACCTTATAGTTGTTTTGTTGCTATAATTTGTGACTTGGAAATGTTTTAAACTGCCTTTTTCTCTAAATATGTTGGTTGCTTCCCCCAGTGTGATGACATAGCTGAGTGACAACCACACCCCTTTGGTTGGGCAGAATTATTTTTATTAGTATATTTATCATTGATCCAATGGGAACTTTGCCCATTTTTCGACCAAGTTTTGATTTTCTACTTTCACTCTACTGTAACTATCGAAATGGTATTCTCCCATTTTCAAAGAGGATTCACCCATCAAGAACAGCATCAAATCCTGTGTGAAAATTTCTTTGACCCCTTAACGCTGGCTGTGCACATACTGTACACTATATTGTCAAACGCATTGGGACACCTGCGTTTACACGCACATGAACTTTAATGGCATCCCAGTCTTAGTCCGTAGGGTTCAATATTGAGTTGGCCCACCTTTGCAGCTATAACAGCTTCACCTCTTCTGGGAAGGCTGTCCACAAGGTTTAAGAGTGTGTCTATGGGAATGTTTGACTTTTTTTCCAGAAGCGCATATGTGAGGTCAGGCACTGATGTTCGGCTCGCAGTCTCTGCTCTAAGTTATCCCAAAAGGTTTATCAGGTTGAGGTGCAGGCCAGTCAAGTTCCTCCACCCTAAACTCACTCATCCATGTCTTTATGGGCCTTGCTCTGTTCACTGGTGCGCAGTCATGCTGTAACAGGAAAGGGCCATCCCCAAACTGTTCCCACAAATTTGGGAGCATGAAATTTTCCAAAATGTCTTCATATGCTGATGCCTTAGGAGTTCCCTTCACTGGAACTAAGGGGCCAAGCCCAACCCCTCAAAAACAACCCCACACCATGACCCCCCCTCCACCAAATGATTTGGACCAGTGCAGAAAGCAAGGTCCATAAAGACAGTTAAGTTCCTCCACCCCAAACTAGCTCATCCATGTCTTTATGGACCTTGCTTTGTGCACTGGTCCAAATCATTAGGTAGAGGGGGGATTTTGGTGGGGGGTTGTATTTCAGGGCTTGGCCCTTAGTTCCAGTGAAGGGAACACTAAAGGCGTCAGTATACGAAGACATTTTGGACAATTTCATGCCCCCAACTTTGTGGGAACAGTTTGGGGATGGTCCCTTCATATTCCAACATGACTATGCACCAGTACACAAAGCAAGGTCCATATAGACATAGATGAATGAGTTTGGGGTGGAGGAACTTGACTGTCATGTACCTCAACCTGAGAGAACACCTTTGGGGTGAATTAGAGCAGAGACTGCGATCCAAGCCTTCCCGTCCAACCTCAGTGCCTGACCTCATAAATACGCTTTGGGAAGAATGGTCAAACATTCCCCTAATGCTGCGTACACACGGGCGGACTGTATGGCCTACTTAGTCCGTCGAAACACATTTCAGCGGACAGTCCGCTCGTGTGTGGGCTTCAGCGGACTTTTTCAGCGTGCAGTCCGGCGTACTAAGAATTTCGGATTTTTCGAAATTCTGTCCGTCGTACTCGCATTTCGGCGGACAATCCGGCCGTATGTATGCCAGTCCGCCGTACTTTTGAAATGAGCGGACTTTTCCCGCCCGGAGAAAAGTCCACTCATTTCGAGCGGCTATCCAGGTAGGCGGGGCCCGCGAAGGAGACGTCGCTGGCCCCGCCGCCTGGTATGGACTTAAAGGGGAACCCCAACGCCGAAAAAAATCGGCGTGGGGGTCCCCCCCAAAGTCCACAACAGACCCTTGTCCGAGTACGCTACCCGGCCGGCCAGGTCGTTGGTTGTCGGGGTCTGCGGGCGGGGGGCTTATCGGAATCCGGGAGCCCCCTTTAATAAGGGGGCCCCCGGATACCGGCCCCCCCACCCTATGTGAATGAGTATGGGGTACAATGTACCCCTACCCATTCACCTGTAAAATAAAAGTACAAAAAAAACACAACACACGAGATAAAATACTTTATTGCACAGCTCCGGGGGTCTTCCGTCTTCGGGGGTCTTCTCGCCGGACTCCACCGCTATCTTCTTGTAGCTCTTTTGCTAGCGGAGGAGTCCGGCTTTCTTCCTCGCCGCCGGCCTCTTCTCCCGACTTCGGGGGTCTTGTCCCCCTCTTCGGTTCTTCTGCCGGGCCACCGCGCCTTCTTCTAGCTCTTTTACAGGCGGTGGCCCGGTCTTCTGTCGCCGCCGCCGCCTTCTGTTCTTCTTCTTCTTCTTCTTCTTCTCCTTCTTCTCCAGGAGATGTTGACTCGACGCTCTCTCCGGCCACAATGCCAGGGCCGTGCTGCGCGGCCACTTATATAGGGACAAGGGGCGGTGTCACATGGCTTTATGTCACATGGGTTGGTCACATGGGTTGATGTCACATGGGGACTATGACATCGTAAGGGGGCGGGGTCACAATGTGACACCAACCCATGTGACATAAAGCCATGTGACACCGCCCCTAGTGTATATAGAGCAGCACAGTATATAGTGTATATAGTGTATATAGAGCAGCACAGCAGCAGGTTTTAGTGCCAAGCTGTCACACATATGCATACAGTTGGTATCACTTGTTTGCACTGGCAACACATTCAATTGGCACCTCCAGCACAGTGACCGCACTGTCACCAACAGCTCCCAGTCACTGTTTATAAATTGGAGCCAGTGGGGGTGACCTCCCAATCACATGATCACTGCAACAGTCATCCATAGTAATCCCATGACTGGGAAGACCTTGTAAGGACTTGCTCATCAAGGCATATTTAAGAATACACCCGTGCAAAGAGCCATATTTACCCGCATAGGATGCCCAGGTGTGCCGTGCATCCACATGCAGGCAGTCCTGTTCATTACAAATGGAACGAAGGTACTACATGAACACAGACGTTGCTTCCAATTTGATATCGGTATGAATTTGTGTCCCTGAATGCAGCGTGAGTTTGGGGACACGTACCCACATGCACTTACACCCATGAGACAGGAAATGGTTCTGGACAGCCGCACTCTGAAGAAATTGCCTTTTTATTCAAAAAATCACATCAAAATGAAAAATACATGCCACAGCAGACAGGGGAACTGACGCATTTGGCAGTAGTGCTTACTCTTAGCTACTCCGTGCATTTACACTCACGTGGATGTCAAATTGAAAATAGCGGCTGTGTCTGTGCAATTGATATAAATGGGACTGCCACACCCCCCCTCCTACCCCCCCCCCCCCCCCTTGACCATTCTCCCCCCCCCCCCTCTTTTTATTTTTTTTATTTTTCTTCCCCTAGTTCTTTTACCCCTTAACCAATACCTCTCCCCCCTTACCCCATCCCTCCCCCTCCCAATCCGACTGAGCTGTCTACTCACCGCCTCACTACTATACTTTCCTCCAGATTACCTACACACAACCTCAAATGTTGAGTTTGTAGCACGAGTCATCGACCTTACCATCTCCACATACACCAAAACGCTTCTTTTCACAAACTGTTGATGCACAACATATACTCGAGACCCTATACCAGTGATGGCGAACCTTGGCACCCCAGATGTTTTGGAACTACATTTCCCATGATGCTCCACTACACTGCAGAGTGCATGAGCATCATGGGAAATGTAGTTCCAAAACATCTGGGGTGCCAAGGTTCGCCATCACTGCCCTATACCGTAGCCACCATACAGGAGACCACTTGGTTCTCGAGTCCACACATTTAAGTTACAGGAGATGTACTTACTGATCAGTAATATGACTGGTAATGTTACTTATATTACTACAGTGCTGACCAGGATTTTTTGATTTCTGTACTAGTGCCAGTTTTCTGTGTATGTTATCCTATGTATTACCTGTTTCTATTAATAAAATAAATTTTATGGAAAAAATAAAAAAATAAATGGGACTGCCTGCACACAGATGAACAGAACTCCTGTGCCTCCCATGTGAGCAAACACAGCCCTTTAGGGCCGGTTCACACTGCGGGCGATGCGAGGCGACACCGACTTGCCTCGCCACGACCTGCCGCGACCTCAGCGGCGATTTGCAAATGACTTCTGTATAGAAGTCAATGCAAGTCGCCCCGAGGTCGCCCAGAAGTAGTACAGGAACCTTTTTTCTGAGTCGGAGCGACTCGAGTCGCTCCTCTCAGAACGGTTCCATTGTACAGAACGGGGGCGACTTGTCAGATCGCGGCGAGGCAAGTCGTGTCGCCTCGCATCGCCCGCAGTGTGAACCGGCCCTTACATGAGTGTACGCTTATACCCATGTGAACGAGGCCCAATGCTTTTGGGTTAGGTTCCGACCATCAGAGAAGTTAAACAGGACTAGCTCAACATTTATTATTTTTTGCAGGGCAATCTGCACGCACGTAACCGATATAAAGAAAAATAACACAGAAAAGGTTGCCGTCTCTTCTTTTAAAATAAAAAATAAACACTCATGCAGACTTTTTAGTTATCTTGATGAGTAACATCCGCTTTGATTTTGTTTGCAGTCGCAGGCAAATTCAATTAAAAAATTAGATTGCTACCAAATTATAACTCATTAGTATGCTAATGTCACGATTCCTAACAAGTCCTCCAATTAAGAGCTTCCCTCTCACAAGTGCCTGAACCTATTTTGATGTGTGCTGTACAGAAAAAGACGCATTTCTCAGAGTAAGGTAAACCCGACATGAAAACAGACCATGAAAAGTGCCATTGGGGAACAGACGGTGCAGCAGACACAGGACAGATGCAGTGGCAGCTGCTCCATAAGGGCCGCCCCCCCATCCATGCGTCTAGCCTCCTAATCTACATGTAGGGCGTTGGACGCATGGATTCCAATGGGGGGGGTGTTTTTTTTTAAGCACGTGATTAGAGCCTGAGGTTCTAATAGGCTTCAAAAAAGGGTGGACTTGGGGCGCAGAGTACTGCGCCCTGAGCACACCCACTTGTGTGACAATAGCATGACAATAGCATGGTGGGTCATTGTCACTGTTTGTCTCGGGGGGGGGGGGGGTTGGATGGCACAGTGATCACCGCCGTTCGTCTCTCCCAGGGGATGTTAGTTTGTGCCCCCCCCCCCCCCCCCCTCCAAAAAATAAAATTTTAAGCACGAGCCACCACTGGACAGATGTACTAGCTGGGCATCTTATTTGGAGCAGCTCTGTATTTTAGAATTACTGTGAGACAGAAGTACATTTAAATCTTGTTTATTAATAATAATAATAATAATAATAATAAAATGGTAAACAGAGTAAACGTAGTCAAAACATCAGATCTGAGTCAGATCGACACACCGTACCACCGATCGCCGTTCTGCGTGCCCCCGGAGTGCACGGATTAACCTGCTGGATGTCATATGATGCCCAGACAGGATAACTGATCTCCTGCTCAGCCGTCTATTCTGTTATTGGCCAGGCAGGATGTGGTTAATGCATTCTATACATCATCTAAACCCCCCCCCCCCCCATACTTACCTGCAGGGCTTTTTTTTCTCGGAGAATACAGTAGGTGCCGGAACTCCCCTTTCAGAGTGACCCCTTGTCTCCACCCCCTACCTACCTCTGAGCAATGCTGTTCCTTGGTTCCACCCCCAACCCAGCTCCCAGTACTGCCCCTTTTAGCCCTTGTACACACGGTCGGACATTCTGACAACAAAATCTGTCGGATTTTGTCCGACGGATTTTGTCCAAAACTGGTGTTGCATACACACGGTCGGACAAAGTTGGCGGAAAATCCGATAGTTCGGAATGTGATGACGTTATTTCGTTACGACGGGACAACGTTCAGACTAGTAGCCAATAGCTTTGGTCTAGGAATTTGATCTGAGCATGCGTGGCACTTTGTCCGATCGGAATTCTCTACACACGATCGGACAAAGTCCGATCGGATCATGTTGTCGGAAAATTTTATAGCCCAGCTCTAAAACTTTGTCGGTCGGATATTCCGACGGAAACAGTCCGATGGAGCCCACACACGGTCGGATTATCTGACAACACAGCCCGATCGGACATTTTCCGTCGGAATGTCCGACCGTGTGTACAAGGGCTTAGAGAATACAGAACCAAGTAACATTTGTGGTACTAAGTAATCAGTATGGAATTTGTTCATGATAACAGGAAAAGCAGTAAAATAGTTCCCATACAGCCAACAACAATAAATGCCACACCAGCAACAATAGATCCCCAGAGAAACAATGGACCACCCTCAACAGACCCCCCCCCAGCTACAATAGACCCCCGTCAGCAACAATAGATCCTCCCACAGACAGCATCAATAGACCCTTCCAGCAGTCAGCTAAAGTAGACTGCTCCCACAACTGATCTTAATTCAGCAATGTGCATGAGAGCGCATGCTCGCTCTCCTCTCCTCATTGGCTCAGAGACATTGGCTCATTGGCTCCTGCTGCTGTCAATCACAGCCAGTGAGGTGGTGATAATGGTAAACAGGACAATAGAGAGGGTGAATCTCCCTAATAGGGACACAGACAGCAATAAAAACCTGACAAGTTTCCCTAATCCCTCCATTCTATCCAAAACTAAAAAAAATTAAAAAATAAAAAGTTTTTGCCTTTAGTTATACTTTAACCGCTTGCCGACCAGCCGCCGCCATTTTACTGCGGCAGGTCAGCACGATCCCGCGAGCCGTCGTAGCTGTACGTCGGGATCGGTATAGCAGGCGCCCACGCCCGCTGCACAGCAGGGGTGCCGATGCTCGTGGCCGACAGGTTTCGCCACAAGCGATCAGGGGCACGAGAGGCAGAACAGGGACGAGTGTGTGTAAACAAATCCCTGTTCTGTTCTGAGAGGCTTGACAGATTGTGAGTTCCTATTATCTAGGAACCACGATCCATCACTTCTTCTAGGTCAGTCCCTTCCTCCACAGTTAGAAACACAAACAGGGAACACAGTTAACCCCTTGATCGCCCCCTAGTGATAACCCCATTTTTACAGTAATCAGTGCATTTTTATAGCACTGATCGCTGTATAAATGGCAATGGCCCCAGAAATGTGTCAAAAGTGTCCGATGTGTCCGCCATAATGTCGCAGTCCTGATAAAAATCGCAGATTGCCGCCATTACTAGTAAAAAAAAAAATAATGCTATGAATCTATCCCCTATTTTGTAGACGCTATTACTTTTGCGCAAACCAATCCATATACGCTTATTGCGTTTTTTTTTTTACCAAAAATATGTAGAGGAATACATATTGGCGTAAACTGAGAAAAAAATAGCTTTATTTAAAAAAAAATATATATAAAATATTTATAATGGCAAAAAAATACAAAATATTGTGTTTTTTTCAGAATTGTCGCTGTTTTTTTGTTTATAGCGCAAAAAATAAAAACCGCAGAGGCAATCAAATACCACCAAAAGAAAGCTCTATTTGTGGGGAAAAAAAATACGTCAATTTTGTTTTGGTGCAAAGTCACGCACAACAGCGTAATTGTCAGTTAAAACGACGCAGTGCCGAATCGCAAAAAATGGCCCGGTCAATCAGCAGCCAAATCTTCCAGGGCTGAAGTGGTTAAGTAAATCATCCAGAAATTATCTGTGCATTAATAATGCCCACCTGACACAAGTGAGTAGCTTTTCCCTTTGCGCCCTGTTTATTATTGAATTTTCCATTGTGCTGCAATCCTCCTTCTTGAATTCCAGCTCTGGAATTTGGCGGCGTCCTTTTGGACAAATATTGCACATCATATTTTCTTTTGACATTTTTTTTTTTTTCTAGATGCAGAGTGACCCTGTGTGCTGTCCCAGATGACCTTCATTATGGCGAGGAAATAACGTTCCCAGTCAGATGGGAAATTTTCAAGGCTCTGATACAAACTCCATGAGCATTTGAAACATGCAGTTCTTCTTTATGTCTCAAAGTATTGAGAATATTTTTAGCGAGGCTTTCACCGACTTGTCAAAACATTTCTGGGATGGAGCTCATCTACAGCATGCCAACCACTCCTGCCTTTTACTGGTGTAATTATAGGAGGACAGTTAAGTGCTCCTAATATAAGAAAATCACATAAAAAGTACCAGTAATTTAAAGGAAATGTTTGATAGCTGGACAAAAAAAGCTATTGAAGAGCTAAACTTTATTTCATGGCTTTGCATATTAAACATGTCTGCAGAATATATTTAATGATGGCGTGTTTTAGGCTTCATTTACACTTGTGCGACTTGTTATGCGACTTTGGACATCATAGTCACACGGCAAGTCGCAGACAATTGTTTCTCAATAGAACCCATTCAAATTAGTGCGACTTTGATGCGACTATGATCCAGAGAGTGTAAAGTGGCACTCAAAGTCTCATCAAAGTCAAGCTACAAAGTCACACTGTAAATCATGCAACTTTGAAGGGAGTCTTAAAGTCTTTGCTTCTGTGTTATATATTCTGCTTGCTCTATGAAGTTGTATTCATGCCCGCTCTTTCAAGGTGGATACATGCCCACTCTATGAAAGTAGATCCATGCCTGTTCTATAAAGGCAGATACATCCCTGCTCTATCAAGGCAGATCCATGCCTACTCTATGAAGACAAATCCATGCCTTCTCTATCAAGACAGATCCATGCCTACTCTATGAAGACAAATCCATGCCTTCTCTATCAAGGCAGATCCATGCCTACTCTATCAAGGCAGATCCATCCCTGCTCTATCAAGGCAGATCCATGCCTGCTTTATGAAGATAGATCCATGCCTACTTTATGAAGATGGATCCATGCCTGCTCTATTAAGGTGGATCCATGCTTGCTCTATGAAGGCAGATCCATGCCTTCTCTATGAAAGTGGATCTAAGCCCACCCTACAAAGACAAATCCATGCCCTCTCTTATCAAGGCAGATCCATCCCCGCTCTATGAAAGTGGATCTAAGCCCACTCTATGAACTCAAATCCATGTCTACTCTATGAAGATGAATCCATGCCCACTCTATCAAGGTAGATCCATGCCTGCTCTTTGAAGATGGATCTATGCCTGCTTTATCAAGGCAGATCAATGCCCACTCCATGAAGGCAGAACCTTGCAGTGCCGGATTTAGATCCATGTCTACTCTATGAAGATGAATCCATGCCCACTCTATCAAGGCAGATCCATGCCTGCTCTATGAAGATGGATCCATGCCTGCTTTATCAAGGCAGATCAATGCCCACTCCATGAAGGCAGAACCTTGCAGTGCCGGATTTAGACCTCAGGGGGCCTGGGGCACTTCAAGTTCAGGGGGCCTGTCAAAGAAATTAAATTATATGACAGATATAAAACTCAACTGAAACTAGAAAATGCATTTCCTGGAGAAAATGCGTGGGAATGCTGAACAGCTGATTTGCTAAAGCTAACGGAATAGCTTAAATCCATAAAAAAAAGTTGAAGAAGTGAGAATAGTTGGAAAAGTAGGAATGGTTTTAAAATAAACATGAATTTCATTAAAAAAGTTTAACACCACCACTAATGTATGAAACATGTGGAATATTTAAAGGTTTTTTGTAGGGCTCTGAAAATGAAAGATTAATTCCTTGATATCGATCTATCGATTAATTTTTTTGATCGATCAAAATTCTTTTGATCGGTACTCACCTCTCTGCTGTCTTCCGGGTCTTCAAGGAGTTCCGTCGGAGATCCGGTGACGTCACGAACATTGACGTCACTAGACTCCTCCCCCTTCCCCGAGTGCCTCCGTCTGCTAACGAAGAGAAGGAGGAGGAGTCCGGTGACATTGAAGTTCTGATTGAACGTAACATGTACGGGGGAGGAGCTACACATGATGTCACCCGCTGCTGCCCTACGGAACTAGCACGATTGTTGGCTTTACATGCTGTGTTTTTATCATCTTTATGTGAGTAGTTTGTGTTTGTACACAAAAATGAAATCTTATACTTAAGCGGTGAGCACTTAGATCTTTTCTTTCTACCCATGACCTGGCGTCCTTGCTGAGATCTAAGGAGACATGAGAGAAGTTTATGGTCCGTGTTAACCCTTTTGATACCCGCTTGCATGACCACCTGTTTGCACAAGGGTCCATGCCATAAGGTGAGAGTGATTAGTTAGACCGGAGGTGGAGGGATTGTCACACTACTGTGGAAAAAAAAATACTTACGTCAGTGCTACAGTTTAAATTGAAAACATATTTGTGTGAACTGTGAAGTTAAGTCATGGATTGTCGGGTGATTGTATATAGTGTATACCACATTTACCACTGACCAATGCAGAGTTGCAATGCAAGGAGATTAGCTAAAAGTAGTTGGATCTCTATTTACATTATAATTAATCAAAATTAGTCGATTAATCGATTAAAAGAAAAATCGATTAATCGAACATGAAAATTTTAATCAGTAACAGCCCTAGTTTTTTTTTAAAAGCTTTTTGATCATTAATCCCACACCTAATGTGTGAGAGACAGTATGAGAGAATGCTTCAAACAAGCCTTAATAAATCCACAACAGTACGTACTATTGAAAACAGCGACTTCACCATTAGAGAAACACGGCCTTTGTGAACATATCGGTATAAAATTTATGTTGATAAACTTAAAAATGTGGGCATGTCAGCGATTTAAAAAAGAAGTTGGCTGTGCGTTTCGCTGGGAAATGTGAAGAATTTTATACAGGATAGTCACTGGAAGAAAGTGTAGAACTCTTGTCATTTGGAAGCTCAACCAGCCAAAAGTAAAAGGCGTATCACAAAACTGAGCACTGTGCCTTAAACTAGACAAAAATACCTACGTTTTGATGTATAAAATAATTGTGTATGACAAGTAGATCTTGAGGGCGTGAGAGCAATTTATAGAGAAGGAACTAAGATAATTTTCTGTGCTCTATGACATCATCCACTCTAAGCAGCCCAATACACACTCTGTTTAATCAATAAAATTTCCTGAAATGATCACTAAACTTAAACAGCCTTTTCACGAAAACTGTAAAAGATATGAAACTGAAAAGATATAGCCACATAGATGAATATTTTGTGAATATTTTAAAGTTTGTTTGGCATCTGTAGCTGAAAGTATGTAGGAGCTGAAATTTTTGGGAGCGGAGGAAGATTTTAAGGATTTGAAGCATGCTCTCATTCACTTCAATGTTAAAAAAAAGTGTTAAAAAGCTTAATATTTTAAAAAGTATAAATAGTAGGGAAAAAGTTGAAGAAGTCCCATCATTACCTGAAAGAGCTGAACATTTTAAAAGTTGAATGGTTTTAATAGCTGAAAGTATGCAGAAGTTACGCAGAGCCAAAAAACCTATGGAATAAAATTAAAATGAATAAATAAAAAAATGAATAAGAATAGTGGGACTGCTGAAGCATTCCTACTAATTAATAAATAAAAAAACAAATAACAATAGTGGGACTGCCGAAGCAGTCCTACTAATGATTGATAAATTGCATTTGTTCTACAAAAAATAAAGTTATGTTCTGAAGAAGACACTTATCTGATTTTTTTTTCTTAATTTTATTGACTGTAAGGCTTCATGCACACGAGACGCAGATGCAAACGCTGCTGGACACATGTTGAAACCGGCGTTTAGAAACACGCGTTTTGCCGCGATTTTTACCGCGATTTAGCGGCGTTTTACCGCGTTTTACAGCGTTTGCGTCTAGAAGCGTTTAGTTAAGCTAACATCATAGACCCTCCCCAGCTCAAAAAAACAGTATTATTAACTATTTCAGCAATTTTGGGAGACCAGAGTGAGTAGCAGCAGCTGTGAGAGCTGCAGTGTACTTGTATTTAGCGTGTAACTTGCCACGGCACCTGCCACAAGTTGTGGATTGTCCACTTGCCATGTGACTTTCCACATCAACTTTCCGCATGTCTGATCTTTTTGTATTAGTGCTTGATGTGTTCTCTGCATATGCTTTATAAGTGAATTGAATCATCCTGCATCTATATATCTGATTAGTCTATGAACAATGTGATCTATTTAGTGCTATCCACGCGTGAGCATGGTGGCATATTTTCTACATATTTTTTATATTTTATTGTCATCAATACCTATCTAACAGTCTGTATGAGTGATATTTCTAGATGTTATTTGTATTTGCTTATAGTGTCTGAATAAGTATACTCTGATTTGACTAAATTGTATACTGTAGCTTTAAGAGGCTGTCTGAGATTGGATTCCCCGCCTCTTGTTAGGTGGAACCTCTCTCTCATTCTCTATATATTTGCTAGCAATGTGGTGGGTTCCAACATGCCCCAGTTGAAGACACATATGTCGAAACGCGTCGGGCGAGCTGTTGGCACCCCACATTGCTTTTAATTTTATTTTGTTTTTTATGTGATCACCAAGTCATTAATTACCTTTTTGACTTTAATAAACCAACGTTTTTATATCGTTTGACCCGCACCATGTGGAGCCTTTTTTTCTTTTTTTCCATTGCTTTGGTTTAAAACTTCACAAACACCCCCCTCCCCATCCGGGGGAGGTTGGAGTATTGGTACAACGGGCTGCGTCTGAGCTTGATCACTTTGACGTTCCATCTGAAAGGATCCATCATTGAGCCTACAACCGCCCGGAGCTCTTCCATCAGCTCAACAGACCTCTCTCCTTATACTCCTCGGTCCCAGATTGTGACCTTAAGCCTTCTAGACTCAACCGTCATATGACTGTGTGAGTCCAACTGTTCCGGTAAGAAGTATTTATCTACTTTTCTCTGATGTTTACAATCAAGTAGACCCGTATGAATACATTCGTCTAGTACACCATTTTCCTTCTCTGTGACGGTTTGGTCACTCCTATGCCATCAACATAGTGGAATGAGCGCCTAATGTTGGACTTTTATCTCTAGGCATTTAGATTTATGCGATTTTTGTTACATCATTATTTTTATAATTTATGTTGACTACATTTATTGAAGCGCTACACTGTTTTTATTATTTTATCTGTTGAACTTTGTTTGTTTTTGGTGTTGGCTGCTGTTGTGGCTGTTGTGGCCATCTTTCCACAAACTATAGCGCAGTGTTTTCCCTTTTTGACTTTCCACATCACCTGCCACGTCACTTGCCACGTCACCTGCCACAAGTTTTGTATTGTCCACTTGCCACGTCACTTGCCACGTCACTTGCCACAAGTTGTGGATTGTCCACTTGCCACGTGACTTGCCACATCACCTGCCACGTCACTTGCCACGTCACCTGCCACAAGTTTTGTATTGTCCACTTGCCACGTCACTTGCCACGTCACTTGCCACAAGTTGTGGATTGTCCACTTGCCACGTGACTTGCCACATCACCTGCCACGTCACTTGCCACGTCACCTGCCACAAGTTTTGGATTGTCCACTTGCCACGTCACTTGCCACGTCACTTGCCACAAGTTGGGGATTGTCCACTTGCCACATCACCTGCCACGTCACCTGCCACAAGTTGTAGATTGTCCACTTGCCACGTCACTTGCCACATCACCTGCCACGTCACTTGCCACGAGATGTGGATTGTCCACTTTCCACGTCATCTGCCATGCCACCTGCCACAAGCTGTGGATTGTCCACTTGCCACGTCACCAGTCACATCACCTGCCACAAGTTGTGGATTGTCCACTTTCCACGTGACTTGCCACATCACCTGCCACGTCACTTGCCACATCACCTGCCACAAGTTGTGGATTGTCCAACTGCCACGTCACCTGCCACAAGTTGTGGATTGTCCACTTGCCACGTGACTTGCCACATCACCTGCCACGTCACTTGCCACATCACCTACCACAAGTTGTGGATTGTCCAACTGCCACGTCACCTGCCACAAGTTGTGGATTGTCCACTTGCCACGTGACTTGCCACATCACCTGCCACATCACTTGCCACGTCACCTGCCACAAGTTTTGGATTGTCCACTTGCCACGTCACTTGCCACAAGTTGGGGATTGTCCACTTGCCACATCACCTGCCACGTCACCTGCCACAAGTTGTGGATTGTCCACTTGCCACGTCACTTGCCACATCACCTGCCACGTCACTTGCCACATCACCTGCCACAAGTTGTGGATTGTCCAACTGCCACGTCACCTGCCACAAGTTGTGGATTGTCCACTTGCCACGTGACTTGCCACATCACCTGCCACATCACTTGCCACGTCACCTGCCACAAGTTTTGGATTGTCCACTTGCCACGTCACTTGCCACGTCACTTGCCACAAGTTGGGGATTGTTCACTTGCCACATCACCTGCCACGTCACCTGCCACAAGTTGTGGATTGTCCACTTGCCACGTCACTTGCCACATCACCTGCCACGTCACTTGCCACGAGATGTGGATTGTCCACTTTCCACGTCATCTGCCATGCCACCTGCCACAAGCTGTGGATTGTCCACTTGCCACGTCACCAGCCACATCACCTGCCACAAGTTGTGGATTGTCCACTTGCCACGTGACTTGCCACATCACCTGCCATGTCACTTGCCACATCACCTGCCACAAGTTGTGGATTGTCTACTTGCCACGTCACTTGCCACATCACCTGCCACGTCACTTGCCACGTCACCTGCCACAAGTTGTGGATTGTCCACTTGCCACGTCACCTGCCACGTCACCTGCCACAAGTTGTGGATTGTCCACTTGCCACGTCACTTGCCACGTCACCTGCCACAAGTTGGGGATTGTCCACATCACCTGCCACGTCACTTGCCACATCACCTGCCACAAGTTGTGGATTTTCCACTTGCCACGTCACTTGCCACATCACCTGCCACGTCACTTGCCACAAGATGTGGATTGTCCACTTTCCATGTCACCTGCCATGCCACCTGCCACAAGTTGTGGATTGTCCACTTGCCACTTCACCAGCCACATCACCTGCCACAAGTTGTGGATTTCCACTTGCCACGTGACTTGCCACATCACCTGCCACATCACTTGCCACGTCACCTGTCACAAGTTGTGGATTGTCCACTTGCCACATCACTTGCCACCTGCCATGTCACTTGCCACAAGCTGTGGATTGTCCACTTGCCACGTCACTTGCCACATCACCTGCCACGTCACTTGCCACAAGATGTGGATTGTACACTTTCCATGTCACCTGCCATGCCACCTGCCACAAGTTGTGGATTGTCCACTTGCCACTTCACCAGCCACATCACCTGCCACAAGTTGTGGATTTCCACTTGCCACGTCACTTGCCATGTCACCTGCCACGTCACTTGCCACGTCACCTGCCACAAGTTTTGGATTGTCCACTTGCCACGTCACTTGCCACGTCAGCTGCCACGTCACTTGCCACAAGATGTGGATTGTCCACTTGTCACATCACCTGCCACATCACTTGCCATGCCACCTGCCACAAGTTGTGGATTGTCCACTTGCCACGTCACCAGCCACATCACCTGCCACAAGTTGTGGATTTCCATTTGCCACGTGACTTGCCACATCACCTGCCACATCACTTGCCACGTCACCTGTCACAAGTTGTGGATTGTCCACTTGCCACATCACTTGCCATCTGCCATGTCACTTGCCACAAGTTGTGGATTGTCCACTTGCCACGTCACTTGCCACCTGCCATGTCACTTGCCACAAGTTGTGGATTGTCCACTTGCAATTGCAATTGTTTAAAATATTTTTCTAATGGTTTTTCATCATTTGCAATCATTTTTGAGATTTTTAATGTAAAAAAAAGGTCATCTTTAAAAACGCATATAAACGCAAACGCGGCTAAACGCGGGTGCCGCGTTTAGCCGCGTTTAGCCGCGTTTTGCGTCTGAAACGTGGAAATTTTTGCTTCTGAATGCATTTTTTTGCTTCTGGAAAAAATAGATTAAACGCAACTGCATAAAAACGGAAAAAAACGAGACTGTGTGCATGGACACATAGGATAACATTGAATGAGTTCAGGGGCAGTTGAAAAAACTGTCCAACTGCATCTGAACGCGCGTTTAACTGCGTCTCGTGTGCATGAGGCCTAAGAACATCACATAGGTAATTTGAAACGGCAAGTCATACATTACAAATATGCATTATAACAATATTTACAAAAAGTCATACAATATAAATATGCCCACTACAATATTTACAAAAAGTCTTTCTTCCTGCACTTAGCATCTTCAAAATCTTTAACTAACTCATCAAACTGTATCATCTTGAGGACACTGCTCTCTGCAGCCAGACAGCACAAGACACTTAGGCTTTACACTTCAAAATGTGGCATTGGACACATTTTATTAAAGCACTCTGAATGCCAATCAAAGCACCTCTCACTAAATAGAATGGTTCACTACGGTATTGCAGAAGGGGAGTGAATAACAGAGAGATATGACTCAGCAGCGGAGGATCAGCGGAGCCTGGGGACCAGAGCAGGGGAAACTAGCATGGTGAGCAGCATGGGAGCAATATAGTGGGAGGTGAGCAATGACTGGAAAAAGAAAGGACTGAGTGGCAGAGAATCAGCAGAGCTGGGGACAAGAGCAGGAGAAACTACCAGATGTCAGACGTGGTGTGCAGCATGGGAGACAGGACTGAAGAGAGAGTAGGATCAGCAAAACCAGAGGTTTAGCAGATCTTGGGGTTACTACTAAGTGGGGGATCAGCAGAGCTAGGGGTTACTACTGAATGGAAGATCAGCAGAGTTGGGGGTTACTGAGTGTGGGTACCACTGAGTGGGACATCAGAATACCTGTGGTACTACTGAGCCAGGAATCTGTTGAACAAAGGTACAAATGAGCTGGATATCTGCTGAGTGGGGGTACTAATGAGCTGGGGGTATTACTGAGTTGGGAGTACTACCGAGATGGGCTTCTACTGAGCTCCTCAAATAGAAAATCAATACACACAGGGCATTTGCCAAGCAGTAAAGCTTCAAAACAAAATCATGGAAGCATCAAAAACACATATAAAAAAGCATGCTGGAGCAGTAGGCACTTTAATGTGAGTTAAAGTTGAAGCAAGTGTAAATCGGCCCTTAGTCTTTCATGGGTCAACGTGCTTTTCAGATAATTTTTTATTAGTACCTATTTGATGAATAATATTTCTCCGGGATAACAACTAGTGACCATCGTGCTCAAAGATATTCTAAGGCCGCGTACACACGCGCGGACTGTTGGCCCAACCTTGTCCGCTGAACAGTGTTTGGGCGGACAGTCCGCTCGTGTGTGGGCTTTCAGCAGACAGTTTCAGCGGACAGTTGGACGGACAAGGTTTTACGGAAATTCCGAAAAACTGTCCGCTGAAACCTTGTTTCAACGAACAGTCCGCCCGTGTGTAGGCTTGTTCGTCAAACTAAGTTCCGCGCATGCTCAGAAAGGATTTTCAAGCCGAAAGTTATAATGCAGTGTATAGGACGTCGTATTTTTCGTCCCGTCGTACGTGCCGTTCACGTCATCGCGCACGGTTTCAGCAAACTGTTCGTTCGTCGTGTGTGGCCATGTCCGTCCATGCTAAGTTTGAGCGGACTGTTCGCTCAAACTGTTGGACGGACAAAGTTGGGCCAACAGTCCGCGCGTGTGTACGCGGCCTAAGAGCTATAGTGGCACCAGTGGCGTAACTAGAACCTTCAGGGCCCCGATGCAAGAAACCATGAAGGGCCCCCCTGAACCCCAGCCAGGGCCCTTCCCTCCGAGTCCGGCAGTGGAACTCCAGGGCGTGGTCACAGGTATAACCTTTGTGAGCCCTGTAGTTCCACCACTGGTATCAGTAGTTTATTTTTATTATTTTTTTTATGGTGTGTGGGGGATGGGGTCCTCTCACTCACCATGACCAAGCTGTAGGCCGCGCACTCATCCATGTTGGCCTGGGCTCCATCCAGTGTGCTGGACGGGTGATCAGCATATCTCCCAGAAAGACCTTTCATCATCTGTGTATGATGGGGGAGGAGGGGGGCTGGCAGACAAGCCTGCAGTGTCTCCCTGGGAGCCGGCTCTCATAGGACTGCACTGCATCTGTGTGCTTAAAGTTTGTTTACCCGGGAGAAGTATGCAGTGCAGTGTGGGCCGGACTCGGGGGGGGCGGGACTCTGGCTGGGGAGAACAGACATCGGACTGAGCGGCAATGCATGGAGCAGGAGAGGTGTACTCTGAGGAGCCGGCCGAGGACACAGGTCATGCGGGGAATGCACAACTAAAGAGCAGCCAGTGCGATAGTCCAGCATGGAGCTCTGCTAGTCACCCTCCACCTCCAGCCACCCATGCGCATGGTGCACTGGTACCCCTAGCTGCCTATGCTGCTGCCGGCCATATGTAGAGGGGGCTGCATGGGCCCCCTGCATCACAGGGCCCGGTTGCGGTCGCGACTGCTGCACCCCCTATAGTTACGCCCCTGAGTGGCACTTGTAAAGGTATCAGCAAGCTCTGAAATAAAACTGCCTGTTGGGATGAAGTAAGACATGACCAGAACTTAGCAAAGGCTGCAAACTGGACAATTTCCTCAGCAAAAACACTACTGAAGTCTCAATGGAAAATAGGTTTCTTTTTTTATAAAGAAGTCTCAAGGGGGCCTGGGGCTATTGCCCCTTTTGCTCTCTTATAAATCTGGCACTGGATCCATGCCCCCTCTATTAAAGCAAATCCATATCTACTCTATGACGGCACATCCATGCCTGCTCTGTGAAGGTGAATCCATGCCTGTGAAAGTGAATCCATGAAGGCAGATTCATGCTGGCTCTATCAAGATGGACCTATGCCCACTCTATGAAGATGGACCCATAACCGCTCTATGAAGGTGGATCCATGCTCCCTCTATGAAGGAAGATTCATGCCTGCTCTATTGAGGCAGATCCATGCCCACTCTATTAAGGTGAATCCAAGCCTATTCTATTAATGCAGATCCATGCCCACTCTAGTAAGGTGAATCAATGCCCACGCTAGTAAGGTGAATCCATGCCCACTCTAGTAAGGCGAATCCATGGCTACTCTATGAAAGCAGATCCATGCCTACTCTATGAAGGCAGATCCTTGCTGGCTCTATGAAGACAGGCTTATGTCCACTATATGAAAATGGACCCATACCCGCTCTATGAAGGCGGATCCATGCCCACTCTATGAGGGCAGATTCATACCTGCTCTATTAAGGCAAATCCAATGCCGCTCTATGAAGGCGGATCCATGCCAACTCTATGAAGGCAGATTTATACCTGCTCTATTAAGGTAAATCTATGCCGCTCTATGAAGGCGGATCCACGCCTGCTCTATTAGGGCAAATTCATGCTGCTCTACGAAGGCGGATCCACGCCTGCTCTATGAAGGTAGATTCATGCCTGCTCTATGAAGGTGGATCCGCAAAAGCTTTATGAAGGCGGATCCATGCCAGCTCTATGAAAGCGGAACCATGCCCGCTCTAGGAAGGCAAATCCCGGCATATTGAGCAGAATTGATAACCTATCAGTGTCTTGTTTACACTTCTAGTTTGGGGGGGTGATAAAAACACATGACTTTTGCACTCAGCAGGCAGTGCTGCCTGACAAACGTGACCCATTCCCCTGAATGAGGCCATGTAGCAACTGCCCCACAACCATGTGCAATGCATATGGTCATGGTGCTGTGTTGCAGGCTAGTGATGTAGCTGGGGGCTAAATTGTGGATGGCTTTATATGTAGTTGTTAGCATTTTGAATTTAATTCTTTGGCCGAGCACAAGCCAGTGGAGGGATTGACAGAGAGGGGTAGCAGACACAGAGCGATTGGTAAGATGGATGAGTCTGGCATCAGCATTCATGATGGATTGAAGAGGTGATAGACTATGTAGAGGTAAGCCAATGAGAAGGGAGTTGCAGTAGTCAAGACGAGAGATGACCAGGGAATTAATTAAGAGCTTTGTTGTGTCATTGGTTAGAAAGGGGCATATTTTGGAGATGTTGCGGAGGTTGAGGTGGCAGGATTTGGACAGTGATTGGACGTGGTGCTTAAAGGAGAGTCAGAGTCCAGGAATACTCCTAGGACCTTTGTGGGGATGGCCTTATAGTTGTGCCATCAATTTTGACAGAGAGATCAGGGGAAGGGGCAAATGGGGGAGGAAAAATTATAAGTTTGGTTTTGGATAGATTGAGATGGAGGAAGTGGTGTGACATCCAGACTGATATATCTGATAGCAAATTAGTGATACGTGAGGAGACAGAGGGAGTGAGCTGAGGGGTAGAGAAATAGATTTAGGTGTCGTCAGCATAGAGGTGGTATTGGAATCCATGGGAGGCTATAAGCTGACTCAGGGAGGAGGTGTAGATTGAAACTAGGAGAGCTCCAAGAACGGAACCTTGGGGGACCCCAACAGAGAAAGGAAGAGGAGAAGAGCAAATAGAGTTGTAAGAAACACTAAAGGTGCGGTTGGATAAGTAGGAGGAGAACCAGCAAAGAGTAAAGTCACAGAGACCAGAGGCGTGGAGTTTTTTTTTGAGGAGGGGGTGGTCAACCGTATCAAAGGCAGCAGAGAGGTCCAGGAGTAGGAGTACAGAATAGTGTCCATTGGTTTTGGCCGTTAATAGATTGTTCATTTTAGGAGAGTAGTTTCTGTGGAGTGTTGAGGACGAAATCCAGACTGAAGGGGATCAAGAAGGCTATTATCAGCGAGGTGGACGCTCAGTTGTGGACCAGACGTTCAAGGAGTTTGGATAAGAAGATCAAATACCACCAAAAGAAAGCTCTACTTGTGGGGAAAAAAATGACGGCAATTTTATCTGCACTGCCACGCAATTGTCAGTTAAAGCAACACAGTACCGTATCGTAAAAAACTGCCTGGTCAGGAAGGCGGTAAAACCTTCCGGAGCTGAAGCGGTTAATGGACTGACAGAGCAATAGGTGAGAAGAATGAACTCGGTGATGTTCTAATTCTAAAATGATGAAGTTTGTAGAATTAGAAATCCTCATCTAGTGAAGCAGCTTCGTGCCGTGAATGGCAGCCCAGTGAAACATTTCCATTAGGATTAGAACACCTGAATATCCTAAACTGAATGAACGTACCTCTCAAGCATGAAACTTTTTTTTGCAAATATTTCATATGGTTCTTTCTGATAACGGGATTAATACATCATGGCTGGGTAACATCATCCAGGCTATTTATCTAAAACCAGCTGATTGCATGTTTCTATTTTATCAATAAAATTGACAAAAAAATGCAAGGTTTCCTATTTTTAAAGCTTTTAATCTGCTTATATTTTGTTCTTTCTGCCCCCCCCCCAAAATCAACATGCAAATCACATTTTTAAATAAAACCATAATAGAGTCTTCATTACGTACCTTCTTTCTTTTAAACCCATTGATGTCATCATTGGGACTCTGTGCTTCTCTATGCAATGCGGGCAGATCATGGCTGATGGGAGGGCCCAGCAAGAGGCTGCACACAGCTTCCTGAACTTATCACAGCACCCTGCCTAAGTACTACTCTCACCCCCCTAAGCCCTAATGCACGAAGTGGGCTGGCCTTTGGGAGGAGTTATGCAAATATCAAAATTCATTGCTGGCTGGATGTCAGTCTGGAGGAACGAACCCTCCTACCAGGACGCAATTGCATGCAAACTACCGTGGTTTACTTCCACATGTGATGTTGAGTAGGAAGGGGCTCGGGCATGGCCGTCATTAACACGGGGCAAAAGGGGCAGCTGCCCCAAGCCCAGTCATTGTTGTGTTTATTATTGTTATTGTTAATTGGTTGGGTGATCAGAAGCAAGTGAAGGGATTAAACAGCGGACACTATGCAGGTATCCATTTTCCTGTACCACTTTCCTCTATCTCACCACCTTCAGCTGTCCTCCAGTTCTAGCAAAAGGAGCAGCTGCCCCGGGCCCAGTCATTGTTGTGGGGCCCAAAGCAACTGCCCTGTGAGCCCACAAATAGTTGATAAGGGGATTTGGGAGGGTCCAAGAAAATGTTTGCCCAGGGTCCAATGAATATTAAAGACGGCCCTGGGCTCGGGCGTGTTCGGGACCCCAATTGCCCGATCCCACCAGGAAGCCAACACTGTACACCACTAATTACAGGCAGTGAGACATTACCCGGTCTGCAGCTACACAGATGGGGGAATGTCTCACAGCCTGTGATTAGCCGTGTGCAGTGTCAGCTTCCTAGTGGGATCCGAACATGCCCAAGTCCATCTCTAATGCTGACCCTTCATGACTTGCAGTCCCCTGCTAGCACACTTTGTTTTGCTGGATGGAAGATCTGCAGCTCTACTTTAGAGTCCCATGTTGCAGGAACATGCAGTCAGGGGGTGCAGGTGAGGCAGTGCCTCACCTGCCATGAACATTACATTTTTTTTTTTTTAAACGAGCTTCAAGGTTCGTAGCTCAGCGACTTGAGGTCACAGAGACCCCACATTTGGGGAGTATGTAGCCTGAGTCCTTCCCCACCACTGGGGCTCCTATGACCTATGGTCCAGGAGATACATGGCTCCTTGTGTATTCTGTCAGAAGCTACATACAAACATAGACACCTAACATGTCACGCTATAAAATTGCGCACACTCGGGGAATGGCACCAAACTTCAGTACTTAAAAATCTCCATAGGAGGCGCTTTCATTTTTTTTACAGATTACATGTTGAGTTACAGAGGAGGTAGTGCTAGAATTATTGCTCTCGTTCTAACGTTCATGGAGTATGTAACCTGTGTGTGTCTGGCTCTGATACCATCCAGTCCCTCACCAGATACTGACCTCACTGCACATCCCTGCCATCCTGTTAACAAAAGGGACCTTTTATTTCAAGTCTGGTTTACTTTGAACTAATCTATGTCTGCATCTATATTTTTTAAATGAAATGTCTGAACCCAGAGTGTCAGCAGACTTGCAAGGTCAGGGCAATCATTTAGGTACCGTATTTTTAAGCAGCCCTCACGGGGGTAGCACTACAAGTGAGTGGTCTCTGTGTTATCAGCTGGACACACCTGGGGGCCATGATCTGGTTTCAGCTTGCTGCAAGTACATCCCCATCATCAGGGGGCCTGGTGAAGAAACAGGGTGGGGCTTAGACTCAGCACCCTGAGGAGCACCAGATTGGCATTCTACAAAGGGTTCACAAACACAGAAACCTAACAGAGGTTGCTCTGGATAAATCAACAATCTTACAATCTAAAGAGAAGGATGAGTAATACAAAGGTAATAATTAAGTGACGATAAATTGATGGAAAAAATTAAAAGTTAATTTGTTAGGTGGAAGTGGGATAGACTTCCCTGAAGAGATAGGTTTCTGTAGGGTTGCACCGATGCTGTTTTTTTTTTTTTGCGGCAATTCATTTTGTATTGACGCAAATTGCACTGCAAAGTATTAGTTTCGGTATTGGAAGCATTTGAGTGAGTACTGATACCCGCGCAAATGCTTGGTATCAACACGGTGTTGGTGCATCCCTAGTTTTCAGGGATTACCTAATGGCGGACAGAGTTGGAGATAACCAGAGAGATTGGAGAAGGAAGTTCTAGACCAGGGATATGCAATTAGCGGACCTCCACCTGTTGCAGAACTACAAGTCCCATGAGGCATAGCAAGACTCTGACAGCCACAAGCATGACACCCAGAGGCGGAGGCATGATGGGACTTGTAGTTTTGCAACAGCTGGAGGTCCACTAATTGCATATCCCTGTTCTAGAGGATGGAAGAAGCTCTGGAAAAGAGGTGATCATGGAATGAGGTGGTTAGATCAGGGTTTCTCAACTAGGGTTCCTCCAGAGGTTGCTACAGGTTGCTTTAGCAACGAGTAATTTCTACCTCTCAGATAAGTTCCTACTGATTTTTTTAGCTATCTGTAAGGAGGTTTTTTTGGGGGGTTTTTTTCTGTGTAAGTAGCATTCTTCCCACGGACCATCACACGAATGTATGTATGGTCATTTTTAGCAGTGATTCCCTGAGACTAAAAAGTTATTTGCAGGGTTCCTCTTTGTTGATAAGGTTGAGAAAGGCTGGGATAGATGATGATCAGAGGTGAGTGGAGAGATTGACAGCGGACACTATGCAGATATCCATTTTCGCTGTACGTCTTTCTCACCACCTTCATCTGTCCTCCAGTTGTAGCCTACATTCTAAATCTACATTCAATGCCAATTTGACGGCTATTTATATATTCTCACTCGATTTTCCACTTCTTCTTGAAATTGGTGGCAGCGATGGGGCCAAATTAATAAGAGCTTTGTCATGAGATGTGCCGAAAACCGGGCAGAGGTGATCTCTTAATTGGTTCTCCGAGGTTTCCCGAGTTGTGAGGCTCCGGGAGAGCTTGGGTCATCCTTCAGGTGCTTCTCCCTACTAATAAACTCCAAACTGTCTGATGCGACACAAGGAGAGACATCAAATGACAAGGACTTTAGAGGTTGGAGAGAAATAACCATTTCATCTATATAAAACAGGTTTTATTGATCCTTGCGGTCTACACTCACAGATTTTTCTTATTAGCAGTATTATAGGAAAACGGATCTGAAAGAAGGATATTTATATGGTAACTCTTTCTGTACTGGGTTGGGTATCACACATAAGTCACCAATGGAAGCTCTGGAAGCAGGGCCGTTTTTAAGGCAGGGCAAAAGGGGCAGCTGCCCTGGGCCCTGTTATTGTTGTGGGGCCCAAAGCAGCTGCCTCATACTTGCCAACTATCCTGGTTTAAATTCCCTCATCCTTGAGGTTTTAGTCTCGTGCTGTGTCCCGATATCTCAGTGCGAAATGCTGCCCAGCTCTGCCCTATTGTGGTGTACAGATGACTCACATGCAGACCCCGTGTTTACATGTAAATTAACAGAATTCATATGTAAATAGTGGTGGCATTCAAATGTAAATAGCGGCGGCCAGCAGAATTGATATGTATATCCTGCCCCCCTGAGGTCATATCCACAGTAATCTCTAGCAACCAATCAACAAGCAGAAATCATGTGCTGTACCTCTAGCAACTAATCAGAGAGCCGTAATTGATGCTGTACCTTTGGCAACCAGTCAGTGAGCGGTAATGATACACTGTAACCACTGGCAACCAATCTCAATAGCTGCCTGATCTGATTCAGTAAACTGAATTTGAGTCTAGCTGCTATTTATTGTATGTCTCAGAGCAGGTGGAGAGTGAAACTACATGGGGGGCCCAAGAAAAGTTTTTCCCAGGTTCCAATCCTGTCTGGAAGAGGTCCAGCCTGGCCTGTGAAGACCACCTTCATTAAGCCTTTTTGACCTGGAGATCACATTAGGTTCCTCTGAAAGGTGCCAACTATACTGTATGTAGACTGATAATCAAATAAGAGTCATACAAACTGGTGAGGGCACAAGCTTAGCGAACAATTGAGAAAAAAATAGTTTAATTTTGTTTTGGGATTCATTTGTTAAGTCAATCATTTTGTTTCATTATATGCGTTATGTTAGAGTGATTTGTTTTCGAAAATAAACTTTGTATATTCTAATTAATTTTGTATATTGGCTGTTCTGTATCAATTAGTATTTTCAGAAGTTATTCCAGAAGATTGGGATTTATTCCATATGTTTCCAGTGTGACTTGAATGTTTTGCCACTTTTGGCCAATCATAACAATACGGAGACTGACACATGTTGAAATAAAAAAAAAAAAAAAAAAAAAAAAAACCTTTAAAGTCACAAATGAATGAAACCAATAAATGAAAATTAATGAGTTGTTTTCATTATAATTTATTTAGTGTTTGCTGAAATTCATTACTATTGAGATTTCGTATATCATTCAAACCTATTCAAATTTTTTTTGCAAATGTGAAAGTATGAAGGCCCATTTATATCAATGTGTTGTAATGCGCATTGACACACGTGCAAAATCCTGCCTTGATTTTAATTACTTGTCCTCTGGAAGATGATAAACAAAAGGAATAGAATAGAAAATAAGAGAATTTTTTAATAAGAGACTAGACTAGAATAAAATAGAACAGAATAAAAAATAAAAGAATAGAAAAAAAAGTAATAGAAAAATAAATAAAAATAACAGAATAAAAAATAAAGGAATATAATATGATAGAATACAATAAAAAACTGAATAGAATAAAATAGACTATAACCATCTTATGAAATTCAAATTTTAAATATAATACATTTTAATTCAAATAGCATAGAATAGAATAGAATAAAATAGAAAATAAAATAATATAACATTTCCCAATTTTTTTTTATAGAATAGAAAAGAATAGATTAAAATAGAATAATAGAATAGAAAAGAAAACAATATAATTGACTATAATAGAAAATACCAGAATAGAATAGAATAGAAAAAAACAATAGAATAGTGTAAATTAGAAAGAATATAACCATCTTTTGAAATTTGAATTTTGAATGGAATAAATTTGAATTCAAATAGAATAGAAAAGAATAGACTAGAATAGGAAAGAATATAATAGAAAATGAGAATATAATAGAATAAAACAGAACAGAATACAAAATAAAGGAATAGAATATAATAGAATACAATAAACAATAGAATAGAATAAAATAGACTATAACCGTTTAAGAAATTGAAATTTTAATAGAATTAATTTGAATTTGAATAGAATAGTAAAGAATAGAATAGAAAATTAAAGAATATAACCATTTACCAAAATTCATTTTTTTAAAATAGAATAGAAAATAATAGATTAGAATAGAAAATAAAAGAATATAATTGGCTATAATAGAAAAGAACATAATTGAATACAAAAGAATATCATAGAAAATAAGAGAATAGAATATAATAAAACAGAACAGAATAGAAAATAAAAGAATAGAAAAAAAACAGAATACAAAATAAAGGAATAGAATATAATAGAATACAATAAACAATAGAATAGAATAAAATAGACTATAACCGTTTTATGAAATTGAAATTTTAATAGAATAAATTTGAATAGAATAGAAAATAAAAGAATATAACCATTTACCAACATTTTTTTTTGAATAGAATAGAAAAGAATAGATTAGAATAGGATAGAAAATAAAAGAATATAATTGACTATAATAGAAAATAAAACACAATAGAATAGAGTAGAATAGAAAGAATATAACCATCTTTTGACATTTGAATTTCAAATAGAACAAATTTGAATTCAAATAGAATAGAAAAGATTAAAATAGAATAGAATATAAAATAATTAAATCGAAAATAAAATAATAGAATATAATAAACAAAAGAAAAGAATAAAGTAGAAAGAATATAACAATATAACCTTTTTCCAAACATTTGAATTTCTAATAGAATACATTTGAATTAGAATAGAATAGAAATGAATAGAATATAATAGAAAAGAAAAGGATAGAAAATAAAAAAATAGAATAGAATGGATTAGAAAGAATATAACCACCTTCCAAGATTCAAATTTTGAATAGAATAAATTTGATTTTGAATGGAATTTGAATAGAATTTAAATGGAAATTGTTTTGAATTTGAATGCAATTAGAAAAACATGAATCGATTTGAATTCAAATAGACAAAACGAATTCTGAAAAAAATTAAGCCAATTTAACAAATAAACAAATTTATGTAAATAACGAATCGAAACAAAGCGAAAATAATTTATTTATTTTTGTTCTGCACATGTCTAGTCAGAACGGTGATCAGCCTTGTTTTCGTACATAGATCGCAGTTCTGACTCTCTGCCTAACAATCGGTGGGTGCCGGTGAACATCGGGTATCGTGCACCAGCCGTTTGGCTTCTGCTGTGTGTAATCAGCATAAGCGCGCCGCCGGCAGTGCACACGCGCACCCCCTGCCTGAAAGTGTTAGATCACATTTTATATATATATATATAAAATCTGGCACACAGGTGCCACCCTGTTGCAGTAAAACCACTTGTCGCCCGCCATATAGCAAAATGACGTCGGCAAAGTGGTTGCGATATCCTGACTGGACGTCATATGATAGGATATTAAGCCGCTGTGCACCCATCGTTGTTGCAGTGTGTCAGTCTGACACACCGCAAATCCGATCTAGGTAAAGAGTCTCTGACGGAGGCTCTTTATCACGTGATCAGCTGTGTCCAATCACGGCTGATCATAGTGTAAACAGGAAGAGCCGTTGATTGGCTTTTCCTCACACGTGTCTGACAGACGTGAGTAGAGGAGAGCCGATCAGCTGCTCCTCTGATGAGGGGGGGGGGGGTCTGTGCTGATTGAATATCAGTGCAGCCCCCCTGAGGATGCCCACACTGGACCACCAGGGACACCAGGGATGCCACCACTAGTCACCACCAGGTATGCCACCCTAGACCACCAGGGATGCCAATCAGTGACCACAATGGATGACAATCAGTGCCCACAATGGGCATCGCTCATTGGCAGGCATTATTGTTTGGCACTGATTGGCATCCATCAGTACCATCCATCAGTGTCCATCTGTGCCTCTTATCAGTGCCCATCAGTGCCACCTATGTGTACCCATCAGTGCTGTATATCAGTGTCCCCTATCAGTGCCCATCAGTGCTGTCTATTAATGCCCAAGTGTGTCACATATCAATGCCCACCAGTGATGCCAATCAGTACCTTATCAGTGCCATCTAGCAGTGCTGCCTAACAGTGTCCATTACTGCCACCCATCAGTACCACCCATCAGTGCCAGCTATCAATGCCACCCATCAGTGCCAGCCATCAGTGCCACCTATCAATGCCCTTCAGTGCTGCCCATCAGTGCCACCCATCCATGCCACCCAACTGTGTCCCCTCTCAGTGCCCATCAGTGCCACCTCTCAATGCCCACCAGTGCCGCCTCATCAGTGCCACCTTTGTGTACCCATCAGTGCTGTATATCAGGGCCATCTATCAGTGCCCATCAGTGCCACCTATCAGTGCCCCATCAGTGCCACATATTAATGCCCATCATCAGTGCCCATCAGTGCCACCTCATTGGTGCCCATCAGTGCCGCCTTATCAGTGCCGTCAGTGCAGCCTCATCAGTGGCCATCAGTAAAGGAGAAAACTTACTTATTTACAAAGTTTTGTAACAGAAACAAAAAATAAACGTTTTTTTTTCAAAATTTTCGGTCTTTTTTATTTGTTTTGCAGAAAATAAAAACCCCAGAGGTGATCAAATACCACCAAAAGGAATCTATTTGTGGGAACAAAATGATAAAAATTTAGTTTGGGTGCAGTGTCGCATGACCGCGCAATTGTCATTCAAAGTGCGACAGCGCTGAAAGCTGATAATTGGTCTGGTCAGGAAGGGGGTATAAGTCCCCGGTATTGAAATGGTTAAGTGGTTAATGGCACTAGATCACATATAGCATTGAAAATCATTGACCAAACATAGTTCAGGTCCGTTTTTTCATCCATTGATGCTCCTTATGGTCCCTTGTAAGGCTCGGTGCTTCCGGTTGGCTGTCTTCCTGCCATCAGAGAAAATGAAATAAGGTCACGTTCGCCCGCCTGCATCCCACACAGCTGCACGCGGAGGACAGCAAGGAATTCATGTGTTAAAAAGCGGTGCCCTTGGAGAGAGGCAGCGCAGTGAATCGTGGTTCTCACTACATTCATATTAAATAGCCTTGAGATCGGAGAAATTTCCATGTGAAAAGAAAAAAAAAAAAACTCGCACCAACTATGACCACAATGCAGTAAACAGTTCTTATACAATCATCCAAACACCATCTAGCTGGAGTGATATTCTGCAGCAAATTCATTCCTGAAGGCTGCAGAGTATTCTGTGTTTATCTGTATGTATAAAGACAGAACAAAAAGAAGAGTTATTCTTTTGTACGCAGGTTATATACCCTACATTGCTGGAGGCGAAGCACTAAAAGGAATAAAACTGCCGCTTAAAGAGGAAGTAAACCCTGATGGGTTTACTTCCTCTTTCATTCCCTGCAAAGGTAAAGCATAATGGGCTACTATGCATCGCATCGCATAGTAGTCCATTATGTGTCACTTACCTGACACAGGAGCCAGCGAAGTCACCGCTGTCCCCTGTAGTCCGGCGCATCCATCTTCTCGGTGGGTCTCGCTGCTCCGCCGCTGTCATTCGGCGAAGCAGCGATGACGCCACTCCCGCGCATGCGCACGGGAGCCGCCACTCACGGCATATCGCTGTTGACAGTGGCGCGCTCAGTGCGCCTGCGCGCCGCTGTCAACGGTGCCTGTCTTTCGGCAAATATCTCCTAAACCGTGTAGGTTTAGAAAATATTGCTTGGACCTGCAGGTAAGCCTTAATCTAGGCTAACCTGTAGGTCAAAGTTGGTTGTAATGCCGCGTACACACGAGAGGACTTATGTCCGACAGACCTCCAAAGGAGTTCCGCCGGAGTTCCGACGGAGTTCTGGCGGAGTTCTGGCGGACTTTTCGACCGAACGGACTTGGACACACACCATCACACCAAACTCCGACGGAGTCGAACGTGATGACGCACGACTGGATTCGAATAAGGAAGTTCATAGCCAGTAGCCAATAGCTGCCCTAGCGTCGGTTTTAGTCCGTCGGAGTAGCATACACACGAGCGGATTTTTCGAAGGGGACCGGGTCCGGCGGAGTTCCGTCGGGAAAATTTGAAGCATGCTTCATTTCTAAAGTCCGTCAGACTTTGGCGAATCAAAAGTCCGTTGCAGCCCACACACGATCGAATAGTCTGACGGACTCAGTCCGTCGGAGTTTGGATGTTGAAAAGTCCGCTCGTGTGTACGGGGCATAAGGGTTTACAACCACTTTAAAGTGGACCTGTCAGTATGTCAATATAGACACTTGCATTGGCAATCTATTAAAAAAAAAAAAAAATGCTGCTTGCAACGTGTAGGCATGGGCTCGGACATCAGCTATTCATTTGTTTGTAGAACAAACGAACATATGGGGTGCTCGCGGCAAGTTCACCCGCCGCAGAGCGCATCATAATGGACTGCGAGATCACAGTGCATTGATGGCTGCTGATTGGCCAAAGCTTGCACCTGACCGATGCTTTGGCTAATCACAGCACGGTGTGTGCACGGTGTGTGCTGTGAGAGCCATGATTGGCCAAAGGCATGGTGCCTTTGGCCAATCATGGCTCAGGGGCTAAGTCCACGCCCCGCACTATATAAGGCTGCTGCTTACACAGCGCCGTATATAGTGAACGAATTGAGATTAGGCAGGTAGTGTACAGACAGTCAGTGTAATATATATATATATATATATATATATATATATATATATATATATATATATATATATTTTTTTTTTTTACAAACGTTTTTTATTGTTTTAGAGAGATGAAAAAAGAGAATAAAACATACAGTCATGTAACAGTGTACATCATAAAAATGACATCCAAAGCATAACATGGAAAAATTGGAACAAGGAACAATTCCAAAACATACAGAAAAAGATATGAAAAACGTACACATGAAGGTATTATTTGTTTATAGCCTAACCACCTGGCGAGGCCTTTAGCTTTGTGCCAACAAAATGTGCCTATGGGTTTTCCAAGGTTCTCATCTACGATCGAAGAGGTCCATCCTATCCTGTAGAGCAGCCTTTCCCAACCGGTCAGTGGGAAGAATGGTCCTTACACTTGTGGTTATTGGGAAGAATTACCTCCTTACAGATAGTTAAAAAGATCAATGGTGTCAGTGGGAACTTATCTGAGAGGCAGAAATTGCCCAATCCTGAAGAAACCCCTAGCAACCTCTGGAAGAACCCTGGTTGAGAATCACTGCTGTAGAGTATATAATATCCTCTCCATGACAATGACGCAGAGAGTAGATATACATTAAGGCCCCTTTCACACTGGGGTGGTAAAGCGCCGCTATTTTTAGCAGTGCTTTACCGTCATTTTAGCAGCGGTATGCGGCCGCTAGCGGGGCGGTTTTAACCCCCTGCTAGCGGCTGAAAAAGGGTTAAAACCGGCCGCAAAGTGCTGCTGCAGTGGCGCTTTGCCGGCGGTATATCCGCGCTGCCCCATTGATTTCAATGGGTAGGAGTGGTTTAGGAGCGGTAAATACACTTTTTTCAACGTCCTGCCAGTGCACCACTCCAGTGTGAAAGCCCTCCGGCTTTCACACTGGAGTGAAAGGGGCTGTTTTTTTCAGGCGCTACACAGGCGCTATTTTTAGCGCTGTCGCGCCTGAAAACTGCCCCAGTGTGAAAGGGGCCATAGTGTGTTTGAGACATTCCTCCCTGCGGAGGATTCCTGGGATCCTTGCTCCAAGTAAACACATTGGGATGGTGAGCTTCAGAGAGGTTCCGGAAATTGCAGTGGCGACAGCAGTCACCCTTCTCCATATCGGAGTGTAGTATATTTAACTGCTTAACCACTTGCTTACTGGACACTTAAACCCCCTTCCTGCCCAGACCAATTTTCAGCTTTCAGCGCTGATGCACTTTGAATGACAATTGCGCGGGCATACAACACTGTACCCAAATGAAATTTTTATAATTTTTTTCCCACAAATAGCGCTTTCTTTTGGTGGTATTTAATTACAGCTCGGAGTTTTATTTTTTGCTAAACAAACAAAAAAAGATGCAAAATAAAAATAAATAAAAAATTACGTTTAATAGTTTGTTATAAAATTTTGCAAACAGGTCATTTTTCTCCTTCATTGAAATGCGCTGATGAGGCGGCACTGGTGGGCACTGATGGGCGGCACTGGTGGGTACTGATGGGCGGCACTGGTGGGCACTGATGGGTGGCACTGGTGGGCACTAATAGGCACAGTTAAGGCGACACTAATAGGCACAGATAAGGTGGCACCGATAGGCACAGATAAGGCAGTACTGATGGGCACAGATAAGGCGGCACTGATGGGCACTGATAGGTGGCACGGATGGGTGGCACGGATGGGTGGCACTAAGGGGCACTGATAGATGGGACTGATGGGCACTGATAGGTGGCACTGATAGGTGGCTCTGATAGGTGGCTCTGCTGGGCACTGATGGGCACTGGTAGATGACACTGATGGTCATGGATATGTGGCACTGAGGTGCAGCAATGTTGTTGAGGCAGATTGTGGGCACTGATAGGTGGCACTGTGGGCACTGATAGGTGGCACTGTGGGTACTGATGTATGGCACTGTGGGCACTGATGTATGGCACTGCTGGGTGGCATTATGGGCACTGATGGGTGGCACTGCTGGGTGGCACTTTATTAATGCTCTGGGGGTTACTGGCAGGGGGCAAGTGGGCACTGATACACTGGCCGTGATCGGGACTTTTTAGTTTCTATGATAAAATTTTGCAAATAAGTAATTTTTGTTCATAAATTTGGGCCAAAATTTATACGGCTACATCTCTTTGGTAAAAATAAACCAAATTAGTGGATATTATTTTGTCTCTTTGAAAGTTATAGAGTCTACAAGCTATGGTGCAAATCATTGAAAATTGATCACATCTGATCACACCTGATGTACTGACGGCCTATCTCATTTCTTGAGGCTCTGAAATGTCAGGAAAGTACAAATACTCCCCAAATTACCCCTTTTTGAAAAGTAGACAGTCCAAGGTATTTAGTAAGAGGCATGGTGAGTTTTTGGAAGTTGTAATTTTTTCCCACAATTCTTGGGATAAAGAAGAATTTTTTTTTTCTTTTACAAAATTGTCATAATAATAAGTTATTTCTCATACACAGCATATGCATACTTCCAATTACACCCCAAAATACATTCTGCAACTCTTCCCGAGTATGGCGATACCACATGTGTGGGACTTTTGCACAGGCTGGCCACACAGAGAGGTCCAACATGCAGGGAGCACCGTAAGGGGTTCTAGGAGCATAAATGAAACCTATAATTTCCTAACGACCTATTACATTTGTGAAGGCCCTGGAGCACCAGGACAGTAGAATAACCAACAAAATGACCCCATTTTGGAAAGCAAACACCCCACATATATTCTATGAGGCATAATGAGTCTTTTGAACAGTTAGTTTTTTTTCCACAAGTCTTCGGAAAACATGGAAAGAAAATGAAAACACATTTTCTTTTACACAAAGTGGTCAGTTTATAAGATATTTCTAACTCAAAGCATGTACATAGCAAAAATTACACCCCAAAATACATTCTGCTACTCATCCTGAGTATGGCGATACCACATGTGTGTGACTTTTACACAGCGTGTCCACATACAGAGGCCTAACATGCAGGGTGTTCTAGGAGCATAAATGACACCTCTAATTTCCTAACGACCTATTACATTTGTGAAGGCCCTGGAGCACCAGGACAATGGAATTACCCACAAAATGACCCCATTTTGGAAAACAAACACCCCAAAGTATATTCTTTGAAGCATTATGAGTCTTTTGAACGGGTTAATTTTTTTACACAAGTCTTCAGAAAACGTGGAAAGAAAATGTAAAATCTTTTTTTTTTTTATTTACACAAAGTTGTCCATTTATAAGCTATTTCTAACACATAGCATGTATATAGCAAAAATTACACCCCAAAGCAAATTCTGCTACTCCTCCTGAGTATTACGATACCACATGTGTGAGACTTTTACACAGCGTGGCCATATACAGAGGTCAAACATGGAAGTTGTACCTTCAGGCGTTCTAGGAGCATAAATGACACATCTCATTTCGTTCCTACCTATCACAATTTTGAAGGTCCTGGAGCACCAGGACTATGGAATTACCTACAAAATTACCCCATTTTGTAAAGCAAACACCCCAATGTGTATTCTATGAGGCATGGGCTGCAAATAGGTACTCGGGTACTCAGACGGGTTGGTGACAGGTACTTTGTTACTCCGACGGGCTGGTGACAGGTACTCCGTTACTCCTACGGGCTGGTGACAGGTACTCGGGTACTCCGACAGGCTGGTGACAGGTACTCGGGTACTCCGACAGGCTGGTGACAGGCATTCAGGTACTCAGATGAACTGTGACAGGTACTCAGGTACTCAGATGGGCTGTGACAGGTACTCAGGTACTCGGGTACTCAGATGGGCTGTGACAGGTACTCAGGTATTCAGATGGACTGTGACAGGTACTCAGATGGACTGTGACAGGTACTCAGGTACTCGGGTACTCAGATGGGTTGTGACAGGTACTCGGGTACTCAGATGGGCTGGAACAGGTACTCGGGTACTCAGATGGGCTGGGACAGGTACTCGGGTACTCAGATGGGCTGGGACAGGTACTCGGGTACTCAGATGGGCTGGGACAGGTACTCGGGTACTCAGATGGGCTGGGACAGGTACTCAGGTACTCGGGTACTCAGATGGGCAGTGATGGGTGATGACAGGTACTTTGATGGGTGGTGACAGGTCCTCTTTATTGGGGGGGTAATCAGTGTGTGATTGGTGTACACTAGGCGGTAACGAGATGTTACCGCAATCTCCTTCTCACACACTATCAGTGTGTGAGGAGGAGAACCCGGTAACATCTCGTTACCGCGGTTTGTTTACATTCTGTGACCGACTGTGATTGGACACAGCCGGTCATGTGGTAAAGAGCTAATTTCATAAATATGGTATATCCAGTATCGCAAAAATACATTGCAAAGACCATTACATTCTCTCTCTCTCTCTCTCTCTCTATATATATATATATATATATATAGATATATATATATATATATATCTATATATATACCATGCACTTTTTTCCCCTTAAAAGTAGGGGAAAATCGCGGGTGCGTGTTATACGCCGATTCCCCGCAATTCTGAGCCTCTGGGCGGCTTCCAGCCGCCTTCGGCTTTTCTCGGTGGCTTTCGGCTGCCCTCGGCTCTTCTCGGCGGCTTTTGGCCGCCTTCGACCGTTCTCGGGAGCTTCCGGCCGTTCTCGGCGGCCGAAAGCTGCCGAGAACGGCCGAAAGCTGCCGAGAACGGCCGAAGGCAGCCGAAAGCTGCCAAGAAGAGCCAAGAACTACCGCGTGCCGCCGAGATACACAGGACATCCGGCTCTGTATCTCGGTGGCGGCATTTAAAAAAAAAAAAAACTGACAAAGCTGCAATGGTGGACAAGGCTGACTGACAAGGCAGCAATGGTGGACAAGGCTGCATATGACACTGACAAGGCTGCAATGATGGACAAGGCTGCAGATGGACACTGATAAGGCTGCATTGATGGACATTTAAATGTAAGTTGTTTTTTTTCCTTAAACTTCCCTCCTAAAAGTTTTTTTCCTTAAAATTCCCTCCTAAACTTGGGGTGCGTGTTATACGCCGATAAATACGGTATGTGTTACATATGGAAATCATATATATGGATTCTATAATATAATATTTTATATTTCAGAAATGGTGTAAATCCCTGAAGAAGATTAAGAAGATTTTTGGTTTATGCTCATTTCAAAATTCATTGGATATCCCTTCTACCGATTACCATCTGCAATATACACTGATGGTGGAACAGCAAGTAGTTGGGAAATACCACTTCAGGATCATATACAATATATCATGAAATGTTTTTATTATTGTAGCACTTTGTATATATGTTGAATATTTTTCTATAAACCTTTAAAATTTATATTTGTATAAATAAATCTTTTTATAGAAATTATTTAAAACTCAATTTTTTCTTCAAATTATCTTAACCACTTAAGGACCGAGCCTCTTTTTTAGATGTGTTGCTTTTTTTTGCTAGAAAATTACTTAGAACCCCCGAACATTATACATTTTTTTTCGAACACCCTAGAAAATAAAATGGCGGTCGTTGCAATACTTTCTGTCACACCGTATTTGCGCAGCGGTCTTACAAGTGTACTTTTTTTGGAAAAAAATACACTTTTTTAAATTAAAAAATAAGAAATCAGTAAAGTTAGCAAATTTGTTTTTAATATTGTGAAAGATAATGTTATGCTGAGTAAATTGATAGCCAACATGTCACGCTTCAAAATTGCGCCCGCTCATGGAATGGCGACAAACTTTAACCCTTAAAAATCTCCATAGGCGACATTTAAAAAAATTCTACAGGTTGCATGTTTTGAGTTACAGAGGAGATCTAGGACTAGAATTATTGCTCTCGCTCTACCGATCGCGGTGATACCTCACATGTGTGGTTTGAACACTGTTTTCCTATGGGGGCGCTACTCACGTATGCGTTCGCTTCTGCTCATGGGCTCGGCGGGACGGGGCACATTTAAAAAAATATATTTTTTTCTTATTTATTTTACCTTTTATTTTTTATTTTTACACTTTTTTTTTTTTTAATGTGTCACTTTTATTCCTATTATAAGGAATGTAAACATCCCTTAGATGTAATAGAAAAAAAAGCATGACAGGACTTCTTAAATATGAGATCTGGGGTCAAAAAGACCTCTGATCCCATATTTACACTCAAATGCAATAATAATAATAAAAAAATTGTCATTTTAAAAAAAGAATTAAAAAAAAAATGTGCCTTTAAGCGCTATGAGCGTAAGTGACGTTTTGACATTGCTTCCGCCCTGCAATGTCATGGAGACGGGTGGGGGCCGTCTTCCCCTCACTTTTCTCCATGCCTAGCAAGGAGATGGTTCCTGATCGCCTCCGCCGCTGCCGGCGGCTCCGGTAATCTGAAGAGGGCATCGGAGCATGGCGGGAGGGAGCACTCTCCCGCCGCTGATAAAAGTGATCTTGCGGCGAATCTTCAACTGTGCTGGAGGCACACACAACTTCCAATAACTCCTGCAGATGGCAAGTGGGCTCAAATAGAGAAGAGCTATGTAGGTGGATATAGCGGTGTGTACTGGGTACAGAGCATGCAGACAGCACGCACAAGCTCCTAACACTACTGACTGCAAGCTCTATTATAAAAGATAGATCACTAGCTATATAGGTGAGGTGAATATAGCGGTGTATACTGCAGTCAGGGCACGCAGACAACAACCACTACACAACAGCAAGATCGAAAATCGGCCGAAAACGATCGGTGTGTACTGTGTTGAAGGTACACAGAACACCCACTGCTTCAGACGCCAACACACTACACAAGGCCGCCGCGCTGGCGGCCTTATATAGTGTGGGGCGTGCACTACACAGCCTGAGCTATGATTGGCCACAGGCATCCTGCCTGTGGCCAATCATGGCTCTCCTCGCTGCTGGTGGGGTCACAGTGCATGCTTGGCCAATCATGAGCCAGCAATGCACTGCGCCATCGCAGTGCATTGTGGGCCGTGAGCTCCACACGAATTTGGCACAAACAGACCAAAACGTTCGGACTTTGCCGAACAGGCGAACAGCCGATGTTCGAGTCGAACACGAAGCTCATCCCTATTGATAACACATGACACTGATGTGGCACTGATGACAGATGCCACTAATACGGGCCACTGATGACACGTGACACTGATGACAGATGGCACTAATACGTGGCACTGATGACAGATGGCACTGATATGTGGCAGTGATGACACGTGACACTGATAACAGATGGCACTATGTGGCATGATATGGCACTGATGACAGATGGCACTATGTGGCACTGATGACAGATGGCACTTATACGTGGCACTGGGGACAGATGGCACTGGGGACAAATGGCACTGGGGACAGGTGGCACTGGGGACAGATAGCACTGATGACAGGTGGCACTGGGGACAGATGGCACTAACTGGTGGCAGTGGGGGCAAGTGGTAGTGGGGACAGGTGGCAGTGGGGGCAGATGGCAGCAGGGGCAGATGGCAGCGGGGACAGATGGCAGTTTATTTTATGTTTTTTTTTTGGAACTTATGGCCGCTGCAGCCGTTCATCTCTCCCTCCTCACACGCTGTCTCTGTGTGAGGAGGGAGAGCGGCGCTGAGAGATGATCTCATATGTTTACATATGAGATCATCTCTCATTGGACACGCTGATCGCACTGTAAACGGTCGCTGTGATTGCCCGTTTACAGCGATCTGTGATTGGCTGTGTCCAAGGGACATGGCCAGCACAGAACTTCCCCGATGCGCGCTCTCAGGAGCGCGCATTGCGGAAGTAAACAGGAGGACGTCCAGGGACACCCTCCCGGCAGGTAGCGTCTGCGCTGTAGCCGTCTTTCGGCTATAGCGCGGGCACAAAGTGGTTAATAGATTATAGCAATGTGACCAGGTTGTGCAACCATAAAATGTCCATCCACAAATGGAAGCCTCCACAGGGGGATTAGAAGCAAAATCCAGCAGAAGCTCCAGAGTATAAAAGAGGAGAGAGGCGCCTATAAGTGTAGCAATATGTTGCTAAATGTTGTACCTTCATTAAATGTAACCATATTCCTACACTTAGAGGCGCCTCTCTTCTCTTTTATACTCGGTTGTGTCATGACGCTACTTGTATGTGAAGAAATCGCTTGTATTTCAAGTGAAAATGTATAAAAATTGCTTGTCTTGCAAAATGCTCTCAAACCAAGTTACTCTAAATCCAAGGTTTTACTGGACATTAATTAAGGCCGCACACAGGGCGTGACCCTTTTGACAGACTCCGTTTGCTCAGCAGGAATCGATCCGTTGATCCCCACTGAGCCAGCGGATGACAGGTCCGTCTTCTCTCACTGTGCAGAGATGGACCTGTCAGAGTCTTGTTCTCCTCTATGGGGAGGTCGGATGAAAATAGGCCGCCTGCTTTAACAAGAAAGCCGAACGTCGGCTCTAAATCCTGCTGCTTTACACCAGCAGGGATAAGCTTCATTATAAACTCTGATAGACTCTGATAGACTCTTGCTATATATATATATATATATATATATATATATATATATATATAGTAAATACTTGTTAAATCTGGTGTCCTACAGACATGCATACCCCAACATTTTGAGATGGGAATTAGGGACACCTACTAGCAAACGTATGTAGGCATAGGACACGCCCCCTGCCACACCTCCTTAACCACTAGCCGACCAACACATGACTATGTACATCGGCACAATGGCGTGGCTGGGCAAATGGGCCCATAGGTACGTCCCCCTTAAATCGTTGTATTGTGGGCGCACGCCGCATACTCTGTGACCGTGCCCTGCCGACTCGATGTCCACCAGTGTCCCACGATCATGTTACGGAGCAGAGGCACGGGGAGATGTAAACAAGGCATTTCCCCGTTCTGCCTAGTGACAGGACAGGATCACTGCTCCCTGTCATCGGGAGCAGTGATTGCTGTCATGTGAGTAGTAGCACCTCCCCCCACAGTTAAAATCACTCCCTAGGACACACTTAACCCCTTCATCGCCCCCTAGTAGTTAACCCCTTCCTTGTCAGTGCCATTTACACAGTAATCAGTGCATTTTTATAGCACTGATCACTGTAAAAATTACAATGGTCCCAAAATGGTATCAAAAGTGTCCGATGTGTCCGCTATAATGTCGCAGTCCCAATAAAATTCACAGCTCACCGTCATTACTAATAAAAAAAAAATAATAATAAAAATTTCATAAATCTATCCCCAATTTTGTAGACGCTATAACTTTTGCACAAACCAATCAATATACGCTTATCTTGATTTTTTTTTTAACCAAAAAATATGTAGAAGAATACATATCGGCCTTATATTTTTTGGGGATATTTATTATAGCAAAAAGTAAAAAACAATGCTTTTTTTTCAAATCTGTTTTTTTGTTTATAGTGCAAAAAAAAAAAAAAAAAAAAACTGTAGTGGTGATCAAATACCACCAAAAGAAAGCTCTATTTGTGGGGGAAAAAGGACATACATTTTGTTTGGGTGTAACGTCGCACTACCGCTCAATTGTCAGTTAAATCGCCGTAGTGCTGAATCGCAAAAAGTGCTCTGGTCAGGAAGAGGGTAAAATCTTCCGGGGCTGAAGCAGTTAAAGGAGAATTAACAAACAAAAAAGGTTAATTAAATCTACAAGGGCTTTTTTTTATCACTACTATTCCTTTATATTGGCTCTTAAAATGTACAAATGCAGCAATTTAGAATTTGGATGAAAGGTTTAGCTCAGGGAAACACTTTTTGAAAGATAAAAAGTGCATTTTATATACAACTATATGGATCCGACCAAAATGAGGGACAAATGAGGAGGAATGAGGGACAGGGGGACATTGCTCCAAATCAGGAACAGTCCCTCGAAATCAGGGATAGTTGGGACCTATGGACTAGCATTAAAATGGATGTAAACCGGAAAATGTTTTTTTTTGTTGATGTCATAATGTAGAGTATAAGATTTCCTATCATTTGAGCCCAGTCTTGCCACAAAGAATTAAACCAGCTCTGAGCAATCCTCTTTTATTGTTCAGTGAGATAAATCTTGACAAACAGAGAAAAACTTTGTCAAATCCTCCCCCTTGCTGTGAGTGACAGGTGATTTACATATCTCATGCACTAGCCTAAGAGAAATGCATTATTTTTTTATTCCCTCCCACTCCTTTCTTCTGCTGCCCTGCCAGGATTGGCTGTTCCACACCTCAGCATGATTGGGCATGCTGAAGTCATGTGGGAACTTTCCTGTCTTTTCACTGGATGTTAGAGATCATAGTAGAAGTTTAGTGTAAGAAATACACAGGAGAAAACGCATGTTGATAAGGGGAGTGTAGAGGTGGGTGGGGAGTCTACTGAAATCACGACTCCACCCACTGAGCTCTGGAAAACAGACCCTCCCACAGAATCTGCAGTTTTTCGGGTCTCATAGCAGGCAGAGGGGAGACATTTGACAGATAGATATACATGCAGGAGGCATGTATATCCTCCTAGATAACCCCTATGGCAGTAGTTTAGAAAGCACGAGAGTGGCTTTACATCCACTTTAATAAAATGTTCTGGTAAACGTACTTTAGCCTCACTAAGAATATCACTGCAAATTAACATGCACATAAATACAAGGCAATGAACAACTGCATCCCTCAACAGTACATCTACAAGGTGCTAAAGTAAGTTTTACAGACCATCGACCCCAATTCACTAGACTCAGAGACGTAACTAGAATCTTAAGGGTCCCGGTGCAAGAAACCATGAGGCCCCCCCCCCCCCCCCGGACCTTGACAAGGGCCCTTTCCTCCGTGTCCAGGACCCTCAATCTCCATCTTTGCATCCTCAACTGCACATAATGGATGGACAGGAATATCTCTGTACATAGCTTCCCATTCATTAACAAACTGAAGCATAGTAAACATAGTTACTATGCTTCAGTCGTGTGACAGGAGGGGAATAAGTATCACAGAAGGGGACAGTGTGACGAGGGGGCAGAATGATGGAGGAGCAGTATGCCGGGTGGGGGGGGGGGGCATTGTGACAGATGGGAGGGTAACAGGGTGGATAAAAATCGATGATTTTTTTTTTTTAAAGGATTTTTTAGATTTTTATAAAAAAAAAATGTTTTTCTATTTAGTATACTTTTGTAGCCATGCCGGTGTAACTTGCTTGGGACAGACAAAAAACAAGGGGTTAATATGGCGCACTCAGGATGTGGCTGTATACAAATGGCTAAAAAAGTGGGGGGGGGGGGGGACATAAAAGGGAACGGGTAGTGAATATGGGTATATCAGAACAAGTCCATAATCAATAGTCCATGTAAGGATGATAGGTTGCTGAATTTATAGAAGGCAGCCAGTCCATAAAAGCTAGAAGAGGCTCTGGAACAAAACAAGAGGAGAAAAGAACGGCACCCTCAAAGTCTTCGTGCGCACTGGACGTTAAAATAACGTTTTAAAAAAAAGTCAGTGGCTTTGCAGTGAGTTTTTCAACTTTTTTCAACATTTTTGCAATAGCGTTTTTTAGCATTTATTAGCATTTTCTAATGTTTTCCCGCATCAGCGGTTTTTAGCTTTCTTTTTTTTTCAGAACATTTATTTTTTTAATTTTTATTTTTTTCCCAATTGATCAAAAACGTTAAAAAGTGCTGGTTAGCGACGTTTTTGAGTGTTTATCGACTTTTATCAGCGTTAGAGCGTTTTTACAGCTGAAAAACGTCTCTCAGAACCCGCTAGTTTTTACTGCTCAAAAAACACCACTGCCCAAAACATTCTTATTAACAGCCTATGTGTGCATGGACACATAGGACAACATGGAGAGTTTAATGACTGTAGAAAAAAAACGTCTACAGGCAAAAACAGCTGCTAACTACAAAGAACGTCCAGTGTGCATGAGGCCTCAATGCAGCGTGTTTTACAATTGATTTAATATAATGGATTAAAAACACTCACATGGAAGCAGTAAAATTCCAGCATGTAAATTTACAATGGTTCCTCCGCATGGTCCCTGAATTAAAGTCAGCAGCTACAAATACCGCAGCTGTTGACTTTTAATAAATTGGACACTTACCTGTCCTAGGGTCCAGCGATGCGGGGGATCAAAGCCTCGCTCGTCTCCCCTTCCGTGCATTGTATCCGTGGGCACCCGGCTGTGGCTTCACAGACGGGCACCCACTGCGCATGGGCCGGGATTGGCCGCGCAATCATCTGGGACCTGTGACGTGTCCCAGGTGATTGACAAGAGGGAGAGGGAGGGGGCAGAGCTGAGCCAAGGGGAAGTGACGTCAAGAGCCCAGGCACTGAATGAGGCAGACTACGAGGGACCCCCCCTAGCAAAAGCCATTTAGAGCCCCGCTCGTCTCCCCCTCCTCTCTGCAGTGCTGGCATTGTAACTGTGGTCGTCTGGCTGTGGCTTCACAGCTTGGCACCCACGCTGTGACTGGCCGGGCAATCATCTGGGACCTGTGACGTGTCCCAGATGATTGCCGAGAGGGAGGGGGGAGAGGTGATCTCCCTTCCGTTGTCGCGGTGCGCCTGGAGGAAGTGGGAGCTGGGGACCTCTGAAAAGAGGGTACCCGCTCTCCCCCCAAAAAAATTACATGTCAAATGTGGCATGTCTGGGGGCACCTCCCTTAAAGCGGAAGTTCCATTTTTGGGTGGAGCTCTGCTTTAAATTCACTTCCGCAAAAATGTTTTAGAGGCGCCTCTCTTCTCTTTTATACTCTGGGGCTCCTGCTGGATTTTGCTTCTAATCCCCTTGTGGAGGCTTCCATGTGTGGATGGACATTTTATGGTTACACAACCTATCGCATTGCTATAATCTTTTTATATGGACTATAAACTGAAGGACCTATGAATAAATGTTTGTGGAACAAAGCATTTGAGTTTCCATTATTTCTTATGGGGACATTTTCTTTCATATACAAGTGCTTTGGATTACAAGCATGCTTCCAGAACGAATTATGCTCGCAATCCAAGGTTTTACTGTATATTTTAATTTTTAAAGGGAACAGTTGTGTACATTGGGGCAGGTTGGTAGGGGCCCCAGTGCATTACTTTGCCCAGGGGCCCATGATGCTAGTAAGACGGTGATGATGAGCCCATTCTTAGCAACCAAATGGAGTCTCTGGAGAGTGAAAGGAAGTTAATTATGTGCTTCTAGTGTAGCCAGAATTAAAGAGAACCTGTTGCTTTGTCCTGCAGGAGACAAAAACGGGTTCACTTCAAGCATGGATGCTTTTTAACAAGTCAGCTTCACCGTAGCCAAGAAGAATTCATTAATGAGCGCCAAACCTCAATCTGTCTTTATGAGATCAGTTACACGGCGCTGTCATTCCAATCTGTCACATTTACAAAGTGGAAACCTCAGTGGTGGGACTCCGCTAAACAAATAGGTCCATCTAGGGATTTATCACATTACAATGTAGAATCTCTTCATCTATATGCTAATTGACGTTCTTTATTATCTGTCAATAGAACATTTATTTTCCATATAAAACACTCATTCCTTCCTGCAGGATTGTAATGATGGGCTGATTTATACAAACTTCGCATATTCAAGTAAGGAAGATGATGTTGATGTTAGAGAATGGTGAAGATAATGAGGATGGGGATGCCCAACTGGGAATAATGGAAACTGAGACATCTGCCCGGCCTCAGACCTGTTGGGATTCGTTGAGCAATTGCTTGCGCCTTGGCCGGCCACTAAATGTGCGTCAGAATACTTCCTCTCATCGAAAAACAAGGAAGGATTGGCATCCATTATCTATAGATTGGATCATCTCCATGTGCAGAAATGAACACTTCCATCTCAGCTCAGCAGGACCTCTTTCTCGTGGTAGAATTCCAGCCAATAACATCAAAATAAAATAAGATTAGAACAGTTAAAAGATAAAATATTATTTGATGACTTGTGTTACCAGGTATGTAATTGCCATCATCCCTTTAATTATAGGAAAGTAGCAGACCTCTGAATTGGGATTTTTAACCACTTCCAGACCGTCGCACGCCAATATACGTCCTTACTTTGAAGAGGAATACTGTTGTTGTTCTGCAATAACCCCGGTATCCTCTTGTTCGGCCGGTGGTCCGCTTCAAGATACAAGTGGTCTCTGCACAGTATACATCTGTATATACCCCTTTATCTCTGGTGTTCTATAATAAAGGCATCTGCAGGAGTTAGTGGGTGTTCTGTGTACCTTCAACACAGTACACACCGATCGTTTTCGGACGATTTTCGATCTTGCTGTTGTGTAGTGGTTGTTGTCTGCGTGCCCTGACCGCAGTATACACCGCTATATTCACCTCACCGACATAGCTAGTGATCTATCTTTTATAATAGAGCTTGCAGTCAGTAGTGTTAGGAGCTAGTGCGTGCTGTCTGCATGCTCTGTACCCAGTACATACTGCTATATCCACCTACATAGCTCTTCTCTATTTGAGCCCACTTGCCATCTGCAGGAGTTATTGGAAGTTGTGTGTGCCACCAGCACAGCACAGTATACATCTGTATATACCCCTTTATCTCTGGTGTTCTATAATAAAGGCATCTGCAGGAGTTAGTGGGTGTTGTGTGCCTCTAGCACAATATACACTACCCAACTGCTTTTTTACCCAACTCCCTTCAGGCCATTACCATGTCTGGAAGGCCAGCAAGGAGAGGCAGACAGGCGCGAGCCGATAAAAGAGGGCAAGCAGGCTCTGTGTCTAGAGACAACAGTGCTGGTCGTGGACGCGGTGCATTGTCATCAGCATGTGGCCATGGGACACGCTTGTCCTTCTTTTCGGCAGCTGGACATGTTGAGCCGCAACATGCCAACGACTTGGTAGAGTGGATGACCAAGCCCTCTTCATCCTCCTCATCCTCTCTCACCCAGTCTCAGGGTACTAGCAAAGCAGCTGTCAACGCATCGTCTTCCCTCCTCTCAATGTCATCATCAGTGACTCCTTCCCTAGACCCACCACGTCCTCCTGAGGAGTCTCCTGAACTCTTTGAGCACAGTGTTGGGTACATGCTCCAGGAGGATGCCCAGTGTTTTGTAGCCTCTGATGATGACACTCAGCTAGAGGAAGGCAGTAGCGTGAATGCAGAGAGAGGGGATGCTCAAGAAGGACAGCAATCTGGCAGTCATGTTCCACAAGCTGCAGCATACTGCCAGGTTTGCTACAGCGATGAAGAGGGAGGGGATGATGAGGGCACTGACTCCACGTGGGTGCCTGGTAGGAGAGAGGAGGAGGAGGAGGAGGCACATGCCAACGAGGCAGGATGCCCTCCGGGGGCCAGCTTAGGGGCAGCACACTGACTGAATCACACCGCAGAGCTCCGCCTGTGCAGGGCGCTGCCTCTGCACGTTATGCTAAAAGTTCTTTGGTGTGGGCCTTTTTTGAGACGAGTGCATCAGATCGCACCGCTGCTATTTGCAACATATGTCTCAAGCGTATCTCGCGTGGCCAAAACATCAGCCGCTTGGGCACCACATGCTTGACCAGACATATGTTGACCTGCCATGCAGCTCGTTGGCAAGCGTACCTCAAAGACCCACACCAAAGAACAAAGCGGCCCTCTCCTTGCTCCTCATCAGCTGGCATCTCCAACCCCACTAGACCTTCAGTCCTCTCTGAAACCTGCTCTGAGAGGAATGAAGGTGTAGAATTAGGTGTGTCACAGCCAAGTGTTTCCGGGCACTCTGCTAGCAGTACACCCACGTCCGATTATAGCAGGCAAATGTCCCTGCCCCAGCTGCTGGACCGGCGAGGGGGGCGTGACCGGATGGTGATGGTGGCGGCGGCATGTGAGGAGTGAGAGAGGTGTGTGCTCTCACCGCTGCACCGACGGCTGAGCTTCTGATCGAATGGCCGTATCCTGTGTAGCGATGCCCGCGGGAAAAGAGGAAGGAGAAGGACGCATGTAAGCACACGTTCCCCCAGCCGAATTGCTGCCACAGGAAATATTACAACCCCTAAAACACCTGGTGCGCCCGGTCCGTGGAGGTCCCCCGTTGTCTTGATGCGGGGGAGGTGCTCGGTCGGTCCGGAGGCTGTAGCAGCACAAGGTGGGAGGATTGCCTGCGGGTCCGTGTGGAGCTGGGATCGAGGGGCGCCGTGGTCTCGCGAGAGCTTGGTCCAGGACGCAGGCGAGAGACCAGGAAGAGAGGAGAGAGGCCGACAAACACAGCGAACTCAGACTCAGAACGCCAGACCAGGCAACGAATACTCTGGGTCAACAGTGGAACAGCAGTGAAGTGAGACCCCTAGAGGACACCTGCAATACCGTCCGGAACTTAAAGTATGTATTTTATCTTATACATTTAACAATGTGGAGAATACCTGAGAGACGCTTTGCTGCATCTAGTGGTATAAGGCTGCTTACAGATCTCTAAGCTCTAAGGGGAAAACAGAAGGTGCAGAGGAGTGAAACTTGCACTGTGTGAACTATATTAACCAGCTAATAAATGGGCAATATCTGATTAATTGTTGGTAATCTGACGTATTTGCCACTGCTGTATTATCGCTAAGAGAGGAAGAATTTGGCTGGTTAGTGGAAACACCTGGAGCTATTGGAGGTCATATACCTTTAGCAAACCCCCCATTGTACTGGAAAATACGTCCCGGGAACTACCTCCCCTCCCCCCTCTCTTGGAGGAGAGGAGAGGTACCCCCTTGGGTTATCCGTTGATTTAAATCATGGCAGCAAGGAGGAGAGGAGAGGAGCCCGCAGCTCAAGAGAATGTTGGAGTACAATCCTTAAGGTCAGCTAAGGATAAAGATAAGGAAAAGGGCTCCCAGGTTATGGCAACAGGGACTTCAGCAGCAGCAAAACTAGAAAAATACGCGCATACCCCAGATCATACCCCAAATAAGGGAGCACAAGTAAAAATCGCAACAGACAGAAAGAGCCAAGGGCAATCAGTGCTGGCAGGAGGAAAGAACGTAGGTAAACAAACGACAGGTGCTTTGGGGAGATCCGATACAGTACTAATGCAGGTCACTTTGACCGAGGGAGATGGAGAACCTACATTAAAGGAGGTGTTGGGGGCGGTCAACGTGTGTAAACAATCTCTGGTAGAGCTATGTGATCAAACAAGAGGCATTAAGGAGGAGTTAGCCTTGATGCGGCAAGAACTCCAAAACACGGCAGATAGAATAACAGCAGCGGAGGGGAGAATATCTCAGATTGAAGATGAGGTATACCCATTGAATCAAGAGGTCAAAGATCTAAAAATACAGATGGGGAAATTCGCAGGGAAATTGGACAAAATGGAGAACAGACTCCGGAGGGACAATGTGAGACTGGTAGGACTCCCGGAAAAATGTGAAGGCTCTGATCCAATTATATTTCTGGAAAGATGGTTTGTGGAGACATTTGGAAGAGAGACTTTCTCCCAACAGTTCGCAATAGAACGGGCGCACAGAGTCCCGACTAGAATCCCGAATCGTGGGGGCCAGCCTAGATCTATTTTACTGAAATTTTTGAATTATAAAGATAAAGCGGCTGTGCTTCGAAAGGCTAGAGAAATGGGAAGTATTATTTACAAAGGGGCCAAAGTTTCATTTTATTCTGATTTTTCCCCGGACCTGCAGAAGCGCAGAGCAGAGTTTGCTGAAACCAAGCGTAGACTTCAGAAATTGGATGTCACTTATGCTCTGCTGTATCCAGCTCGGTTACGAGTTGCAGCATTGGGAGAGACTTTATTTTTTGATTCTCCAGCTGGTGTGTCAGCTTGGGTGGAGGAGAAGGGGGATCGGTTGATGAGGAGGTGATAGGTCAGAGGGGAAGGAGGAAAACTTCTTCCCCCCTCCTCTCCCCCTCTCTTGGTTTTTTTTTTTTTTTTTTTTTTTTATCCTTATCATTATTTTTCTTTTTTTTTTGTTCTTTTCTTTTTGTTTTTTTTTTTCCTTTTCTCTCTGCCCTCCTTGCTCCTTCCCTCTCTCTCTCTCTTCCCCCCCCCTGACCTCCTTATTGGGGGGGGGGGAGGGGGAGGGGGGGCGGGCTCGGACAGGGAGACATAGTGGGTACAATGCACTCGAAATAAGGGCACAATGTACATATTCATGTATCGGTGGGCGGTGGGACACACACAGCATAGTGGAATATGTGAATGAGAGTGAGAAGGGTTAAAAATGAGACACAGGTTGGGCTTAAGGGGAGGGTGGTTAGGGAGGAGGGGAGGGAGAACGGGGAGAAGGTACGTGAGTGGGAAGGAAGGAGGGGGGAGTATGAAGGTATGGGTAGGGATGTTTCGGTCACAGAAAAAGCCCCTAGGGGTAACCTAGAAGGGTATAGGGGGGGTGGGGGGTAGGAATAAGGAATAAAAGGGGAAATAATGCACAGGAAAAGGATGAAATTCGCACAGTAATAGAGGAGAAATTGAAAATAATGTCTGGAATACATGAAAAGTTTATTTTTTTTTCACAGAAGGGAAGCTTAAGATGGATTGGAATTATAATATGTAATAGGTCACATAAAGATGATAGGTATTTTACCTCGAGTAAGCTTCTCTCTCTCCTTCTGTTCCCTCATATGTCCCAGCTTTCTAGATGGGATGTAGAGATTGTCCCTAGGAGATTAACCATAACATTGAGATATCTCCTTTTTCCCGTTCTTTTTCTTCTAGGAAGGTATGCAGGCTAGAGTTATAAATATTGGCTCCTGGAATGTACGAGGGTTGGGTACACCAGTTAAAAAAGCAGCAGTGTTTGAGGCCCTGGAAAAATGTGATATCGGGCTGATCTGCCTACAGGAGACGCACCTAACTGTGGACTCCAAGCTGGAGAACTACAGTAGGAAATTTCAAGCTCAGTTTCACTCAGTTCACACCTCTTATTCAAGAGGTGTGGCTGTGTTGGTAAGAAAAGAAGTAGCGTTTAACTGTCGGCAGGCCAGCATCGATAAAGAAGGGAGGTATGTGTTTTTGTATTGTGTAATTGAAAATCGGGAGTATGTCCTTGCAAATATCTACATTCCACCCCCGTTTAAACTGGACGTTTTATATAATCTAATGGAATTTATAGTAGATAAACCTGGGATTCCAGTGGTAGTAGTGGGAGATTTTAACGAGGTCATTAATAAAAATCAGGATAGATTTCCACCAGGGACTTATCTGCAGAGGGAGGGGGAGAGTCGGTTATCCAGGTTTATGCAAGAAGGGGGACTCTCTGATCTATGGAGAGTCCGGAACCCGGACCTGTTACAATACTCGTGTTTCTCAAGCTCCTACTCCTCACTCTCAAGAATAGATCTAATCTTGGGGAATGAAGAAGCCAACCAAGTGGTAAGAGATATAGCATACCAACCCAGAGGGGTGTCAGATCACTCATTGGTGACGGTGTCGCTGCATCTAGGGGGGATAAGACCTTTGAAAGTATGGAAGCTGAATCCAGCATGGCTTGAGATAATTGGCGATTCAAATAAGGTACTATCCCAGCTAGAAGAGTTTATAGAGACGAATAAGGATACCGCTGCGAGAGGAGTGATATGGGACGCACTAAAGGCCTACCTCAGGGGTATCCTTATCCAACAGGTAGCGAAAATTAAGAAATCATCTAGAGAATGGGAAAACACAGTTAAAAGGGAGTTAGCAGGGGCAGAAAGAGAATATATAATAAATCCCACCCCAGAGACACAAAAGATATGGTTAGATACACAGCAAAAATATAAAGCAGTGCTCATCAGGAAAGTCGAGAATAAAAGATTGTTCCAGAAACAAGTGACGTTTGGGGAAGGGGAAAGAGTCGGGAAGATGCTGGCACACTTAGTGAAGACCAATTCCTCGCCATCCACCGTCACCGCGATCAGGACAGAGATGGGAGAAATTTCAACTCAGAGTTCAGTGATTCTAGATACTTTTAGATCATACTATGTAAAACTGTACAGATCCCAGGGGAGGGTGGGAGACGAGGAAATGGATACTTTTTTTGGAAACATTAGAGTTCCATCCCTTACCGATGAGGAGAGAGAGATAATGGAAGCGCCATTAACATTAGAAGAAATCCAAGCTGCAGTGACAGCAATGGCTAACCAGAAGTCCCCAGGTCCAGATGGTCTCCCATTGGAAACCTACAAATATTATGGGAGAGTATTGCTCCCGGAACTTCTTGGAGTATTAAATAGGGCAAAGGAGGAAGGGAGATTGCCCACCTCGATGACGGAAACAACGATAGTTGTTCTGCACAAGGAGGGGAAAGATCCGATGGAAACTAAATCCTATCGACCTATCTCACTTTTGTGCACGGACGCAAAAATATTAGCCAAGGTGCTGGCGGCCAGACTGAATAAAATTATCTCTAGATTGATACACCCTGACCAAACAGGATTTATCCCCGGTAGATCAACGAGCATGAATATTAGAAGACTGTATCTTAACTTACAGATTCCAACGGTAAACGTAGGTAAAAGAGCAATTATGGCTTTGGATGTAGTCAAAGCCTTTGACAGTCTAGAATGGAGATATATCTGGCGGGTTCTGAAAGAATTTGGCTTTGGCTCTTCATTTATTGAGTGGATAAAAACTCTGTATAATGGCCCTAGTGCTAGAATTAGGGTTAACAACGAGTACTCAGATAAGATATTATTAGAAAGAGGGACAAGACAGGGGTGCCCTTTGTCACCCCTGATCTTTGCCCTCGCTATGGAACCATTAGCCATTGCAATAAGATCTAACGTTGATATAGAAGGCTTCCAAAGAAGGTCGAGGGAAGAAAAGATCGCGCTATATGCCGATGATATACTCCTCTACCTGGGGGACTCAGAGAAGTCCACCAGGCAGGGGATGAAAGTCCTTGGGGAGTTTAGCAGTTTCTCGGGATTAACAATAAACTGGGAAAAATCAGCTCTGATGCCGGTAGATACATTGGAGAGTCAAAGTATATTGGCAATCCCACAGTTAGAAGTGGTGGAGAAAATAAAATATTTAGGAATATACATACAAAGAGATGCAAAAAGGTATACAAGTGATAACGTTGCCCCTTTATTAGTTAAATTTAAAAATAAAATAGAAATCTGGAAGAAACTCCCACTATCAGTTGCAGGGAGATGTAATCTCATCAAAATGCTATGGATGCCACAGTTACTGTATCTGTTGCATAACTCGCCGATATGGATAGATATAAAGTGGTTTAAAAAAATGGAAACATTATTTCGAGAACTCATATGGAGAGGAGGTACCTCAAGAATAGGCTTACAAATTCTGCAATTACCGTCAAGGAAAGGAGGAATGGCCGTACCCCACCCAAGAAGTTATTTCTTAGCTGCACAATTGCAACATTTGGGGATGAGCAATGAGAGTAGCGGAAGTACAAACAGGGAGTTAATGATTACTGGGACACCTCATAAAACTATAGTAGAGGCTCTGGAGGCGAACTCATTCCCCCATAGAACACCTACAATAAAACTTGCTCTAAAAGTATGGAAGGCAGTAAAAGCGATAAAGGGTCTGGAAGGAATGACTAAAGAAACCCCACTATGGAATAACCTGAATTTACAGGAAATGGGAATGATAGGAAGGTACAAAGAGTGGGAAAGTAGGGGAATTGATAAGCTGGCCCAGCTGTATGAAGGAAATACAATAAAAACATTTAATACATTAAAAACGGAATTTGATTTACCAAAACAGTCGTTTTATAAATATTTACAAATTAGACATGCATTATCGAAACAATTTGATACACCGGGGCCAGTGTGGAGCAAATCCCCCATTTATAATAGATTAAACTCTGAAGATAGAGCGAGAGGGTTTATAGCAGATATCTATGCACATATATGCGAAGGGAGTATAGAACATCCAGAGAAACTTAAAAGTAGAAGAAAATGGGAGGAGGAAGTAGGAACATTCTCAGATGAGCAGTGGATGAGGATACTTGAGGGGGGACATTGGATATCTGTTTCACCAGCCCAGAGGGTGTCACATCTGATGCTATTACACAGAGCCTATAATACGCCGAAGAGGCTATATAGGTTTGGGCGAAGGGAGGATGATGGATGCCCGAGATGTCAGGCGACTGGGGATATGACACACATGTTCTGGAGGTGCCCTAAACTGTTTCGCTATTGGTCAGAAGTTATTGTCGATCTGAATGAAACATTTGGAGTGTCGATTCAAGGGAATCCCAGAACGTGTGTGTTGGGCCTGAACGAGGGGTTAAGAGGACTAGCTTGTATAAATAAAGCTGTAATGAGATGTATGTTCCAGGCAAGGAAACTGATAGCGCAGAGGTGGCAGGCAGAAAATCCCCCGTCGGTAGCAGATTGGAGGTAACTAATTACTGAGACGGTATGGAAGGAAAAGGTAGTATACGTAAGAAGCGGGAATCTCAGGGAATTTAAAAGAATGTGGAAACCATGGCTAGATAGGTTGGGATACCCAATATAAGGACTTGGAATGAATGGGGACAGGAGAGAGGAAGAAGAGAGAGAGCATTCGGTATAGGTGTTAAGTAGATAGAGGTAATGAGAGTATAACGTTCACAGTATGTGCATGAGGGACCCTTTGTCTTTCCCTGGTATGTATTTGAAGGGGGGGGTGGAGGGGGGAGGGGAAGGGAACTGCTAATTTGGGAAAAAAAAAATTGTGTACTTAATTGTATTTGTTAATGGAAAAAAATTTTTTTTATATGAAAATAAATAAAGATTATGTAAATAATAAAAAAAAAAGAACAGTTAAAAGATAAAATATTATTTGATGACTTGTGTTACCAGGTATGTAATTGCCATCATCCCTTTAATTATAGGAAAGTAGCAGACCTCTGAATTGGGATTTTTAACCACTTCCAGACCGTCGCACGCCAATATACGTCCTTACTTTGAAGAGGAATACTGTTGTTGTTCTGCAATAACCCCGGTATCCTCTTGTTCGGCCGGTGGTCCGCTTCAAGATACAAGTGGTCTCTGCACAGTATACATCTGTATATACCCCTTTATCTCTGGTGTTCTATAATAAAGGCATCTGCAGGAGTTAGTGGGTGTTCTGTGTACCTTCAACACAGTACACACCGATCGTTTTCGGACGATTTTCGATCTTGCTGTTGTGTAGTGGTTGTTGTCTGCGTGCCCTGACCGCAGTATACACCACTATATTCACCTCACCGACATAGCTAGTGATCTATCTTTTATAATAGAGCTTGCAGTCAGTAGTGTTAGGAGCTAGTGCGTGCTGTCTGCATGCTCTGTACCCAGTACATACCGCTATATCCACCTACATAGCTCTTCTCTATTTGAGCCCACTTGCCATCTGCAGGAGTTATTGGAAGTTGTGTGTGCCTCCAGCACAGCACAGTATACATCTGTATATACCCCTTTATCTCTGGTGTTCTATAATAAAGGCATCTGCAGGAGTTAGTGGGTGTTGTGTGCCTCTAGCACAATATACACTACCCAACTGCTTTTTTACCCAACTCCCTTCAGGCCATTACCATGTCTGGAAGGCCAGCAAGGAGAGGCAGACAGGCGCGAGCCGATAAAAGAGGGCAAGCAGGCTCTGTGTCTAGAGACAACAGTGCTGGTCGTGGACGCGGTGCATTGTCATCAGCACGTGGCCATGGGACACGCTTGTCCTTCTTTTCGGCAGCTGGACATGTTGAGCCGCAACATGCCAACGACTTGGTAGAGTGGATGACCAAGCCCTCTTCATCCTCCTCATCCTCTCTCACCCAGTCTCAGGGTACTAGCAAAGCAGCTGTCAACGCATCGTCTTCCCTCCTCTCAATGTCATCATCAGTGACTCCTTCCCTAGACCCACCACGTCCTCCTGAGGAGTCTCCTGAACTCTTTGAGCACAGTGTTGGGTACATGCTCCAGGAGGATGCCCAGTGTTTTGTAGCCTCTGATGATGACACTCAGCTAGAGGAAGGCAGTAGCGTGAATGCAGAGAGAGGGGATGCTCAAGAAGGACAGCAATCTGGCAGTCATGTTCCACAAGCTGCAGCATACTGCCAGGTTTGCTACAGCGATGAAGAGGGAGGGGATGATGAGGGCACTGACTCCACGTGGGTGCCTGGTAGGAGAGAGGAGGAGGAGGCACATGTCCAACGAGGCAGGATGCCCTCCGGGGGCCAGCTTAGGGGCAGCACACTGACTGAATCACACCGCAGAGCTCCGCCTGTGCAGGGCGCTGCCTCTGCACGTTATGCTAAAAGTTCTTTGGTGTGGGCCTTTTTTGAGACGAGTGCATCAGATCGCACCGCTGCTATTTGAAACATATGTCTCAAGCGTATCTCGCGTGGCCAAAACATCAGCCGCTTGGGCACCACATGCTTGACCAGACATATGTTGACCTGCCATGCAGCTCATTGGCAAGCGTACCTCAAAGACCCACACCAAAGAACAAAGCGGCCCTCTCCTTGCTCCTCATCAGCTGGCATCTCCAACCCCACTAGACCTTCAGTCCTCTCTGAAACCTGCTCTGAGAGGAATGAAGGTGTAGAATTAGGTGTGTCACAGCCAAGTGTTTCCGGGCACTCTGCTAGCAGTACACCCACGTCCGATTATAGCAGGCAAATGTCCCTGCCCCAGCTGCTGGACCGGCGAAAGAAGTTCACTCCCAGCCATCCACATGCCCAGCGGTTGAATGCTAGCTTGGCTAAATTGCTAGCACTTCAACTGCTGCCTTTTCAGTTGGTAGACTCGGCCCCCTTCCGTGAGTTTGTACAATGTGCGGTTCCTCAGTGGCAGGTTCCCAAACACCACTTTTTCTCACGGAAGGCGATTTCGGCTCTCTACGGGCATGTGGAAGGCAATGTCCTTGCCTCGCTGGACAGGGCGGTCAGCGGTAAGGTGCATATTACCGCTGACTCATGGTCCAGCAGGCATGGACAGGGACGTTACCTGTCTTTCACGGCCCATTGGGTCACTCTTCTGGCAGCTGGGAAGGATGCAGGACAAGGTGCAGTAGTGTTGGAGGTTGTTCCGCCACCACGCCTCCAAAATGCTACTATTGGTTGTGACACACCTCTCTCCTCCACCCCCTCCTCTTCTTCTTCCTCCATGGCCTCTTCCAGTGCTCTGTTCTCAGAACCAGCGGTGCTCCGTAGGCGTTCCAGGGGCTACGCAAGTACGCAGGCAAAACGATGCCATGCCGTGCTTGCGCTGGTTTGTTTGGGGGACAGGAGCCACACTGGGGCGGATGTTTTGTCAGCTCTGCAGGGGCAGGCCGAGAGGTGGTTGACGCCACGCCAGCTTAAGCCAGGAATGGTGGTTTGCGACAATGGCACCAACCCCCTCTCCGCCCTCCAACAGGGACAACTGACCCATGTGCCCTGTGTAGCTCACGTCCTTAACCTGGTGGTGCAGCGGTTCTTGGGCAGGTACCCCGGCTTACAGGATGTCCTGAAGCAGGCCAGGAAAGTCTGTGTGCATTTCCGCCGATCATTTAATGCCTGTGCTCGGCTGGCTGAGCTCCAAAAGGAGTTGAACCTGCCCAAGAACCGTCTTATATGTGACATGCCCACCAGGTGGAACTCAACGTTGGCCATGCTGCAGCGGCTGCACACGCAGCAGAGGGCCATCAATGAGTACCTGTGCGACTACGGCACCAGGACAGGGTCAGGGGAGCTCGGATTTTTCTCACCACGCCAGTGGGGCATGATCAGAGATGCATGCACTGTCCTGTCACTGTTTGAGGAGGCCACAAGGATGGTGAGCAGTGACAGTGCATGCATCAGTGACACTGTACCTCTTGTCCACCTCTTGGAGCATACGCTGCGTGGAATAATGGACAGGGCACTTGAGGCAGAACAGAGGCAGGAAGAGGAGGACTTCCTTGCCTCTCAAGGCCCCCTTTATCCAGACAGTGTTCCTGCTGTGCCACCCATCACACAGGAAGAGGATGAGGAGGAGGAAGAGGAGGAGGAGGATGATTGTGTCAGCATGGAGGTGGAGGCTGGCACTCAGCATTAGCAGCAGCAGCAGCAGTCTTGTAGGGATGATTTACAGTCCCAAGAAACACGTGGACTTGTACGTGGCTGGGAGGAGGTAGCTGCGGATCATGTTGTCCTTAGTGACCCAGAGGACTCCGGACTGAATGCCTCAGCTAACCTACGCTGCATGGCCTCCCTGATCCTGCAAAGCCTGCGGAAGGATCCTCGTATTCTTCGGATCAAGGAGAAGGACCATTACTGGCTGCCCACTCTCCTTGATCCACGGTACAAGGGTAAGGTTGCCGACCTTATCTTGCCATCGCAGAGGAAGCAGAGGATGAGACATCTCCAGGAGGCCTTGCAGAAAGGTCTGTGCAATGCGTTCCCAGAGACTGGGAGGTTACAAACTCCTGGTCCTGGACAACGTGTTGCTGAGGCATCGATCAGAAGGAGCGGTGGAGAAGGTGGCCGTCTGACTGATGCTTTCAGACAATTTTTTAGTCCGCAGCCCCAAGGTATGATCGGTTCCAGCAACCATCACCAGCGTCTCATTTACATGGTGCAGGAATACCTAGGGGCAAGGTCAGACTTGGACACCTTTCCCACCGAAAATCCTCTGGCTTACTGGGTCTTGAGGATGGATCACTGGCCAGAGCTTGCACAGTATGCAATTGAGCTACTGGCCTGTCCTGCATCCAGCGTTCTTTCGGAACGCACCTTCAGTGCTGCTGGTGGCTTTGTTACCGATCACAGGGTGCGGCTGTCTACCGAATCAGTTGATCGACTGACCTTCATCAAGATGAATCAGTCTTGGATCACCCACAGCTACCAAGCACCTGAAGCTGATGTAACCGAATAATTTTTTTTGAAATATCACATCCCTTCAAGACTGCCTATGCTGATGCTGAGTGACTGTCCTGTTATGTTGATTGTCTATCCTCTTCCTCCTCCGATGATATGTTGGAAGAACATTTCTGTTTCTGGGTGATGCCATCAGCCCAATTTTTCTGCCCCTGTTTAACAGGGGCGTTTAAGTACAATTTTTGATGCAATGCTTTGCAGCAGGGCTAATTCCTGCAATAAAACAAGAGTATATGGGAGAGGTTGCAGTGTTGTGGGACCAGCACCAGTGCCTAAGGCCCAATTTTTCTGCCCCTGTTTAACAGGGGCGTTTAAGTACAATTTTTGATGCAATGCTTTGCAGCAGGGCTAATTCCTGCAATAAAACTAGAGTATATGGGAGAGGTTGCAGTGTCGTGGCACCAGCACCAGTGCCTAAAGCCCAATTTTTCTGCCCCTGTTTAACAGGGGCGTTTAAGTACAATTTTTGATGCAATGCTTTGCAGCAGGGCTAATTCCTGCAATAAAACTAGAGTATATGGGAGAGGTTGCAGTGTCGTGGCACCAGTGCCTAAGGCCCAATTTTTCTGCCCCTGTTTAACAGGGGCGTTTAATTACAATTTTTGATGCAATGCTTTCCAGCAGGGCTAATTCCTGCAATAAAGCTAGAGTATATGGGGTAGGTTGCAGTGTCGTGGCACCAGCACCAGTGCCATCAGCCCAATTTTTCTGCCCCTGTTTAACAGGGACATGTAATTACAATTCTTGATATAATATTTCACAGGAGGGCCCATTCCTGTGCCCACCCAGAGTAACTGTGAGGACTTATAGTGTAGTGGCACCAGCACCACAACCACCAAAGGTCAATTTTTCTACCACTGTTCAACAATGGCGTATAATTACAATTCTTGATATAATCGTTCACAGCAGGGCGCTCCAGCGCCCACCAAGAGTCACTTTGAGGGCTTACAATGTTGTGGCAAAACCAACACCTTGTTCCGCCATTTCTGCAGAGCATATAGGGCAGGCCCCTACTTTCAAACATCCAACTTACAAACATCTCCTACTTGCAAACGGAAGGAGACAACAGCAAGTGAGATGAAAAAAGATGGACGACAAAACAAATTATACAGGGGTGATAACCCTTCCCTATGTTTTCCAAAAAGCTTCAAAAATTTTTTTTTGACTGGAGCTACACTTTAAAAATGTACCAGTTTAAAATTACAAACAGATTCAACTGAACACAACAAACCTACACAGTCCCTGTCTTGTTTGCACCGCCTGTATACTGCATTTCCTTTTTTTAATATGGGTACGGGGTTCCCCTTAATATGCGTACAAGACCCAAAGGGGCTGGTAAAGGGCAGGGAGGGCTACCCATGCTATTTTTCTCAATGATTTTCAACCATATTGCAGGAACCAGATATAACATTAAAACCGCAAGCAGCTTTAAATGACGTTATTTCCGTTAAATGTCATTTTGTGCAGGGACTGTTCTAAACACGGGAAACACGTGGCACTTCACAGGCATACTACAGACACCCCCCAGGCACCATATTTAAAGGAATATTTCACTTTTTTTTTCCACTTTAATCGTCATTAAAATCAGTGCTCCCGCCAAAACGGCAGTTTTTAAAACTTTTTTTTGCATTGACCCATGTCCCCTGGGGCAGGAGCCAGGTCCCCAAACCCTTTTTAGGACAGTATCTTGCATATTAGCCGTTAAAATTAGCACTTTTAACCAGTTGCCGACCGCCGCACGACGATGTACGTCGACAGCATGGCACGGGCAGGCATATTGGCGTACATGTACGTCCCTTGCCTCCCGCGGGTCGGGGGCCCGATCGGGCCCCCGCCCGGTGCCTGCGGCGGTCGGTTTTCGTCCGGGAGCGATCCGGGACGAGGGGGCAGCCATTCATTCATGGCCACCCCCACGCGATCGCTCCCGACGAATAGGAATCCCCCGTGACATCACTTCCTCTCCTGTAATGTAAACACAGGAGAGGAAGTGATGTATTCTCTCCTCCGTGTCGGTATTTTTCGTTCCGACACGGAGGAGAGCGGATCGGTGAGTTGCACCAACACTCTACACACACAGTAGAACATGCCAGGCACACTCACACCCCCCCTTTACCCCCCGATCACCCCCCCAATTACCCCTGCCCCCCAGTCACAGTGACACCAATGTCATTTTTTTTTTTTTTTTTGCATTGGTGTCATTTGTGACTGTAATAACTGTTAGGGCAGTTAGGGTTAGCCCCCTTTAGTTCTAATGTACCCCCCTAACCCCCCCAATAAAGGTTTAACCCCGTGATCACCCCCCGTCGCCAGTGTCACTAAGGCTGGGTTCACATTGCAGCGGTTTATGAGAACGAATGTGATTCGCACCGCACTGCAGTGCAAATCACATCCGATCTCTGTGCGATTCGAGTTCAGCCATTCGCCGCACCCGCCGCACCCGCCGCAAATTCGCACGGGACCCTTTTTTTGGCCCGCAGCAGAATCGGATCGCATGGGTGTTCACACCATGCGATCCGAGTTTGCAGATCGCACTGCGATATGCGAACTGATCTGGGGGTGTCAGTAACATTTCACTGACACTCCCAGCAGTCCGCATAGGGCAGTGTGAACTGCCGCCGGGAGGCATGCGATGCGGGAACCCGCCGCGGATTCGCGGCGTTTCCGCATCGCTCCAGTGTGAACCCAGCCTAATAAGCGATCATTTTTCTGATCGCCGTATTAGTGTCACAGGTGACGCTAGTTAGGCAGGTAGGTATTTAGGTTCGCCGCAGCTTTTTATAGCGCCAGGGACCCCCATATACTACCGCATAAAGCCCCCTGATTGCCCCCTAGTTAACCCTTTCACCAGTGATCACCATATAACTGTTACTGGTGACGCTGGTTGGTTAGTTATTTTTTTATAGTTTCAGGGCACCCGCCATTTATTACCTAATAAAGGTTTAACCCCCTGATCACCCGGCGGGTGTCATTTGTGACTAATAACTGTTAGGGCAGTTAGGGTTAGCCCCCTTTAGTTCTAAGGTACCCCCCTAACCCCCCAATAAAGGTTTAACCCCGTGATCACCCCCCGTCGCCAGTGTCACTAAGGCTGGGTTCACATTGCAGCGGTTTATGAGAACGGATGTGATTCGCACCGCACTGCAGTGCAAATCACATCCGATCTCTGTGCGATTCGAGTTCAGCTATACAGATAGTATGGCTGAATTCGTGTCGCACCCGCCGCACCCGCCGCAAACTCGCACGGGACCCTTTTTTTGGTCCGCAGCAGAATCGGATCGCATGGGTGTTCACACCATGCGATCCAAGTTTGCAGATCGCACTGCGATATGCGAACTGATCTGGGGGTGTCATTAACATTTCACTGACACTCCCAGCAGTTCGCATAGGGCAGTGTGAACTGCCGCCGGGAGGCATGCGATGCGGGAACCCGCCGCGCATTCGTGGCGTTCCCGCATCGCTCCAGTGTGAACCCAGCCTAATAAGCGATCGTTTTTCTGATCGCTGTATTAGTGTCACAGGTGACGCTAGTTAGGCAGGTAGGTATTTAGGTTCGCCGCAGCTTTTTATAGCGCCAGGGACCCCCATATACTACCGCATAAAGCCCCCTGATTGCCCCCTAGTTAACCCTTTCACCAGTGATCACCATATAACTGTTACAGGTGACGCTGGTTGGTTAGTTATTTTTTTATAGTTTCAGGGCACCCGCCATTTATTACCTAGTCTCACTAGTGTACCCCTAAATTTAGGGGTGTCTACTTTCCAAAATGGGGTCATTTGGGGGGGGTTTGTGCCATCTTGGCATTTTATGGCCTTCAAAACTGTAACGCCCTTAGAAAGCCTGAAGGCGGTGCTTGGTTTTCGGGGCCCCGTACGCGGCTAGGCTCCCAAAAAGTCCCACATATGTGGTATCCCCGTACTCAGGAGAAGCAGCAGAATTTATTTTGGGGTGTCATTTCACATATGCCCATGGCATGCGTGAGCAATATATCATTTAGTGACAACTTTGTGAAAAAAAAAAAAAAAAAAAAAAGTTTGTAATTTTCCCGCAACTTGTGGCAAAATATAAAATATTCCATGGACTCAACATGCCTCTCAGCAAATAGCTTGGGGTGTCTACTTTCTAAAATGGGGTCATTTGTGGGGGTTTTGTGCCATCTTGGCATTTTATGGCCTTCAAAACTGTAATAGGTAGTGAGAAGTGAACTCAAAAATTTACGCCCTTAGAAAGCCTGAAGGCGGTGCTTGGTTTTCGGGGCCCCGTACGCGGCTAGGCTCCCAAAAAGTCCCACATATGTGGTATCCCCGTACTCAGGAGAAGCAGCAGAATTTATTTTGGGGTGTCATTTCACATATGCCCATGGCATGCATGAGCAATATATCATTTAGTGACAACTTTGTGAAAAAAAAAAAAAAAAAAAAAAGTTTGTAATTTTCCCGCAACTTGTGGCAAAATATAAAATATTCCATGAACTCAACATGCCTCTCAGCAAATAGCTTGGGGTGTCTACTTTCTAAAATGGGGTCATTTGTGGGGGTTTTGTGCCATCTTGGCATTTTATGGCCTTCAAAACTGTAATAGGTAGTGAGAAGTGAACTCAAAAATTTACGCCCTTAGAAAGCCTGAAGGCAGTGCTTGGTTTTCGGGGCCCCGTACGCGGCTAGGCTCCCAAAAAGTCCCACATATGTGGTATCCCCGTACTCAGGAGAAGCAGCAGAATTTATTTTGGGGTGTCATTTCACATATGCCCATAGCATGTGTGAGCAATATATCATTTAGTGACAACTTTGTGTAAAAAAAAAAAAAAAATTATTATTCAATCGCTTGAGGCAAAAAAATAAAATATTCAATGGGCTCAACATGCCTCTTATCAATTTCCTTAGGGGGTCTACTTTCCAAAATGGGGTCATTTGGGGGGGTTTTGTACTGCCCTGCCAATTTAGCACCTCAAGAAATGAGATAGGCAGTCGTAAACTAAAAGCTGTGTAAATTCCAGAAAACGTACCTTAGTTTGTAGATGTGACAACTTTTGCGCAAACCAATAAATATACAATTATTGACTTTTTTTTTACCAAAGACATGTGGCTGAATACATTTTGGCCTAAATGTATGACTAAAATTGAGTTTATTGGATTTTTCTAATAACAAAAAGTAGAAAATATCATTTTTTTTCAAAATTTGCGGTCTTTTTACGTTTATATCGCAAAAAATAAAAATCGCAGAGGCAATCAAATACCATCAAAAGAAAGCTCTATTTGTGGGAAGAAAAGGACGCAAATTTTGTTTGGGTACAACATTGCATGACCGCGCAATTACCAGTTAAAGCAGCGCAGTGCCAAAGTGTAAAAAGACCTCTGGTCATTTACCAGCAAAATGGTCCGGTCTGAAAGTGGTTAATTTCGAACGTTCGAGTCCCATAGACTTCAATGGGGTTCTAACGTTCGTACGAATTTGGGGTCCGTTCGAAAGTTCTGGTGCGAACCGAACCGGGGGGTGTTCGGCTCATCCCTAGTTATCAATGCCACATATCAGTGCCATCTGTCATCAGTGCCACATCAGTGTCACGTGTCATTGTCCTGGTGCTCCAGGGCCTTCAAAAGTGTAATAGGTAGTCAACAATTTAGATGTGTAATTTATGCTCCTAGAACACGTGACGGTGCTCCCTGCATGTTATGGCCTCTCTAAGTGGCCAGGCTGTGGAAAAGTCCCACACATGTGGTATTGTAATACTCAGGAGGAGTAGCAGAATTTATTTTGGGGTGTCATTTGTGGTATACACATGCCAAGTGAGAGAAATAACCTATTACAATGACAATTTTGTGGGAAAAAAAAAGCTTCATTTTGCAAAGAATTGTGGGAAAAATTACAACATCAAAAAGCTCACCATGCCTCTTACTAAATACCTTGGAATGTCTACTTTCAAAAAAGGGGTCATTTGGGGGTATTTGCGTCAATATAAAGTAATACAGAGGCAAACTGAAACAATACACAACTTATATAGAAAGGTGAAGAGAACATCCACATAAAGATGTAGCACAGACAGTAGAGAGCATATAAGTAAATGTAGCATCAAGTTCCAATATTGGACTACGTAGTGGTACATTTAATCATTAGTCAATTACAGTATTCATCAGTAGTGACAGTATCTGGGCACCTCCGACACCCTTTAACGGGAACTTTCTGTGTCCTGAGAAATCCGACACTGCCAACGCGTTCCATAGTTCAGGTTATCAATATCGTTTAGCACCCATAGCGCCTTAAAAAATATATAAAGATCAAGTGGCAGTCAGCTTTTATTCAGCTCAGAATATTTACGTAGTTTGGGCGAAGTGTTTGTACCATTTAATCCATGGAACCCATAGCTGTTGTTCTTTAAGGTAGCGCTCATATGAATTTGTAATTAGGAGCTCATAGGAATGGTGAGTTTGGGTTAAGATTATGACATCATTTAAGGAGGGCGGAGTTTCCGACTTCCATCCCCTAGTGACTGACGGTCTGACTGCCAAAAGTATATGAGTCGCTACTTTACGATACACAAGGGGAATATTGTTAATTTCTAGATTAAGTAAGGCCAATTCTAGGGAGGCTCGGATAGGGGTACCCGTTACTTTGAAGATCAGCTGGAAGACATCTTTCCAATAAGCTAGTAGGGCAGGGCATTCCCAGAAAGTGTGGAGCATCGTCCCTACTTGGCCACACATTTGGGGGGTATTTGTACTTTCCTGGCTTGTTCCGGTCACAAGAAATTAGATAGGCCACCAGTACATCAGGTGGGATCAATTTTGTGCGATTCGCACCACAGCTTGTAGACTCTCTAACTTTCACAAAGACCAAATCATATCCACTAATTTGGGTTATTTTTACCAAAGATATGTAGCAGTATAAATTGTGGCCAAAATTTATGAAGAAAAATTAATAATTTGCATAATTTTATCACAGAAACAAAGAAAAATGTGTTTTTTTTCAAAATTTTCTGTCATTTTTCATTTATAGCGCAAAAAATAAAAAACCCAGAGGTGATCAAATACCACCAAAAGAAAGCTCTATTTGTGGGAAAAAAGGTACAAAAAATTCATTTGGGTACAGTGTTGCATGACTGAGTAATTGTCATTCAAAGTGTGAGAGCACCGAAAGCTGAAAATTGGTCTGAGCAGGAGGGGGGGGGGGTTTAAGTGCCCAGTAGGCAAGTGGTTAATATGGACTACAAACTGAAGAACCTATGAATAAATGGTTGTGCAACAAATCATTTGCGTTTCCTTTATTTCTTATGGGGAAATTCGCTTTGATATATGATTGCTTTGGATTACAAGCATGTTTCTGGAACGAAAAGAAAAATAAATACCGCGCTAAACCTAAATCTACACTAGTACAACTAAAAATCGCTGCAGCTCAGTTTTACAAGATACACGTAAACACAATAAGATAATAAAAGAAAAAAGCCGCACACATATATAAATACTGTAAATAAAATTAAATATAAACACCTATGAGTGATTAATTGATTGCAATAGTAGTGAAAAAAAGTTGATCTACCCCTCTAATAAATCAAACATACCATAATTTATAAAAAGAATTATAAATAACAAGTGTTAATAATGAAATTCAAAAAATCCCAGTGAAGTGATAAAAAAGTCCAATAAATGAAAAATAGTCCAGTGAAAACTTAATAAATACCTTAATTTCATAAGAATTCATGTAAAAATAAAAAAATATTAGATTAATAGTAGCAATAAAAATGAAATGTAAAAAATATATATTAGTGATAATAATAAAAAAATTGGTGATAATGAGTGTAATAATAATGTAAAAAAAAAAATAAAAATACAAAGTGTTCAATCTTCTGTGCAACCAAAACACACCAAGGATCGTGACCACCACCACACAAAATATGCGCTTACCAAAAGGCAAGCGATTTCATGCCCATAGTCAATCTCCACAGCACCTCCTCAGACCATGATCACTGTAGGCTCCCTTATTGAATGAAACAGGCCTGGACCGTCAACAGCAGCACGTGAAGCAAAAAGGCAGTACTCGGGATTCCAGGGAAATGGAAAGAAGACTCACCATAGCATAATTCCGTATAACAAATTTAATAAAAGTAAAGAAATACATTTACATAGAAAGCAGTAAAAACGCCCATAAAAAATGCCGGCCGGCATGCAATCGCCCATCCAACCTACGCTGTATCGCAATGACGTCAGCACGTCTGCCACCCGACGTACGTTTCGTCGTAAAAAGACTTATTCACTGGGAACGAATTATGCTCGCAATCCAAGGTTTTGCTGTACATGTAAAGCCAATAAAAGTATTTATCTCTATGAATGTTACAATACCTAAACTGCTGTTGGGATCGGTGCCAATACTAAGCATTTCCACGAGTATCAGCACTCGTGCAAATTCTCCGATACCTGAAACCAATACTTTCAGGCTCGGTTCTTTCAAATGACAACTGAAATGTAAAAAGAGGGTTACACAGTTACATAGTAGGTGAGGTTGAAAAAAGACACAAGTCCATCAAGTCCAACCTATGTGTGTGATTATATGTCAGTGTTACATTGTATAACCCTGTATGTTGCAGTCGTTCTGGTGCTTATCTAATACTTTTTTGAAATGATCGATGCTCCCCGCTGAGGCCACCGCCTGTGGAAGGGAATTCCACATCCTTGCCGCTCTTACAGTAAAGAACCCTCTACGTGACCGTCTTAGACACCTTCGCTGAGGTCACTGGTCTTAGAGTAAATTGGTCCAAATCCCTCCTATTCCCGTTTGATCAAGCAGTCAAATCCACACCCCTTCCTGATAGCCCCCTCCGGTGGGTAGACTCCTTCAAATATTTAGGGGTGCACATATCCATCTCGGCCTCAGACTTTATAATAGTAAATCTTACTCCGGTTCTGCTGGAAGCCCAGATGAAGCTCCAATCATGGAGTAACCTACCCTTGTCAATATGGGTGCGAGTGAACCTTCTTAAAATGAAAATTATTCCCAAACTCACCTACCTCTTCCAGCATTCCCCACGATGGGTGCCCAAATCATTTTTTTCCTCTTTCATATGGGGCCCCTTACTGCCCAGATACTGATTAACAACCTTAATGAGGCCACGAACGCAGGGGGGCATGGCGTTTCCGGACTGCTACAAGTACTACCTATCCTCACAGTTGGTAACAGCGGCATGGTGGCTACAACCGGACAAAATTAACTCGTCGACTATGCTGGAAGCTACAGTGGTCGGTTCTCTGGAAGCTCTTTAATTTCTACTCTATCGAAGCACTTGGGCCCCTTACCCCCTAACCTCCTCCATGCGCACCACCCTGTGGGCATGGTGGGCAGGACTAGCCATTGAAAAATGTAAACAGTCTGAAATCTCCCCAAATGCCCCGATCTGGTTGAACCCTATCCTACCTCACATTTACAAGATCCCGGACCCCTATGCGTGGACAAAATATGGTGTCAAGCTCATGTCACATATAGTGTCACAAAATTCCCTACTCTCCTCTCGCCTTTCCTCCCTATACAACCTGCCTAACCACTACCTATTCCGATATCTACAACTGTCCCACGCATTTGCGGCGCAGTTCCCGCATTCTTCATGTATCATGGCCCAGTCGGAGCTGGAGAGAACACTCAGATTTAACTGTGACGAAAAGCCCACCTCACACTTATACTCGTATTTGATCTTAGTGTCTCTCCCGCCCCTCGATAAACTCTGGACTAGCTGGCAGAATGATATTCCCACGTTAGACAATGACGATTGGGATGATGTATGGGACTTTCCCTTCAGCTCCCTGGTCTCCATTCGTGACAGGTCAGTGCAATATAAAATTGTCCATAGGGCCTATTTCACCCCGCACCAACTTCACAAGATGAATCCTTCCCACTCTTCGGAGTGTTGGAGATGTGGCACCTCACCTGGGGACTTTTCACACATTTTCTGGTGGTGTTCGAGGGTCCAGCAGTACTGGGAGAGGGTGCTGGATCTTACTAACAAAATTACCTCGATCACTGTGCCTTTGGCGATGGAGGCGTGCCTTCTGGGGCTCATAGGAACCATTGTACCTTCCACTGCCAAACGCACAATGATTAGCCTGCTGCTCTTTTACGCACGCAAGAACATGCAGTGGAAAAAGCCCGCGCCCCCTTCAATGGAGCAATGGGGACGCTTGATGAACAACAGTCTTCCCCTATACAAGGATACTTATGCACATAGGGGCTGCCCACTGAAATATGACAAAATCTGGGACACTTGGTTAGCTGAACCCGAAAGAGCTTAATGAGTTGGGGGTGAGCTGAGGTAAGGCTCTGTTTCCTTCCTACTCCAGAGGTCTCTGAAATATATCCAATGTCTGGCCGGTCCCGGATGGGGATCAAAAGATATGTCTTTCAGGATGTATTGGGGCAAAAGCGATGTACCCTAACAATGCTTTACATTGTAGCACCATGTTCACATTGCAGAACTATACTACTCTCACATGATCTCCCTAATGTACTGTAGGCACTCAAGTTGTGTGTGTTTTGTATGTTGTAAACACTTCAATAAAAAACAATTATGAAAAAAAAAGAACCCTCTACATAGTTTAACCACTTTCAGACCGGACCAATTTGCTGGTCAAAGACCAGACCACTTTTTGCGATTCGGCACTGCGTCGCTTTAACTGACAATTGCGCGGTCGTGCGACGTGGCTCCCAAACAAAATTGACGTCCTTTTTTTCCCACAAATAGAGCTTTCTTTTGGTGGTATTTGATCACCCCTGCGGTTTTTATTTTTTGCGCTATAAACAAAAATAGAGCGACAATTTTGAAAAAAACGCATTATTTTTTACTTTTTGTTATAATAAATATCCCCCAAAAATATATAAAAAAACATTTTTTTCCCTCAGTTTAGGCCGATACGTATTCTTCTACATATTTTTGGTAAAAAAAATCGCAATAAGCGATTATTGATTGGTTTGCGCAAAAGTTATAGCGTTTACAAAATAGGGATAGTTTTATAGCATTTTTATTAATAATTTTTTATTATTTTTTTTTTACTAGTAATGGCGGCGATCTGCGATTTTTATTGTGACTGCGACATTGTCGGGGACCCATCGGACATTTTTGACACATTTTTGGGACCATTGTCATTTATACAGTAATCACTGCTATATAAATGCAGTGATTCCTGTGTAAATGACACTGGCAGTGAAAGGGTTAACCAGTGGGTGGCAGTGTAGGGGTTAAGTGTTCCTAGGGGTGTGTTACAAACTGTGGGGGGGTTGGGCTTTCATTTAGTGTACACTGATCTCTGCTCCAATCACATGGAGCAGAGATCAGCGTCACTAGTTGCTAGGCAGAACGGAGAAATGCTGTTTACTCGGCATTTCCTCCATTCGGCCGCTCCGTGAGACGATCGCGGGGATGCCCGCGGCGATCGAGTCCGCGGGTCCCGCGACCGGACTCACGGGGGTCCCGACCAGCGCGGGAGCGTGCCGCCGGCGGCGCGCTCCCGATGGCACGGCGGCAACGAATATTGGACGTACATGTACGCCAATATGCCTGCCCGTGCCATGCTGTCGACGTACATCGTCGTGCGCTGGTCGGGAAGTGGTTAAGGTTAAACCTCTTTTCTTCTAATTTTAATGAGTGGCCACGAGTCTTGTTAAACTCCCTTCTGCGAAAAAAAGTTTTATCACTATTGTGGGGTCACAAGTACGGTATTTGTATATGGAAATCATATCTCCTTTCAAGCGTTTCTTCTCCAGAGAGAACAAGTTCAGTGCTCACAACCTTTCCTCATAACTAATATCCTCCAGACCCTTTATTAGCTTTGCACTCGCTCCATTTCCAGTACATCCTTCCTGAGGACTGGGGCTCAGAACTGGACAGATACTCTAGGGGCGGCCGGACCAGAGTCTAGTAGAGCATTATTAGACATATGCAATTTGTTTCGTTCCAAATTCATTTTTTAACGAATTTCGTCAAATTCGTTAATTCCGAATTTCTGAATTTTTCAATTTCCGAAATTTACGAATTTATGAATTTCAAAATTTACGAAATTTACGAATTTACGAAATTACGAATTTATGAATTTTGAATTTTTGGATTTTCGAATTTCCGAATTTCCGAATTTTTGAATTTCTGAATTTCGAATTTTCGGATTTCCGAATTTCAAATTTTCGGATTTCTGAATTTCTGAACGTCCGAATTTTAGATTTTCAGATTTCCGAATTTCGGATTTCAGAATTTCGGAAAATTCGAAAATCCATAAAAAAGAAAGAAAATCTGTTTAATTCTAAATAATAACTAACTATTAAATTCTAGGTATTGGAATTCCCTTTCAAATTTGTCTGTTAGTGAATGTAACGAATACGAATTTATCCGAAGTTACGAATTAAATTATCTGAAATAACGAATGCCGCATCTAACCAAATGGAGCGTAATGATATAATAATAATAATAAAACCTTTTTATTATTAGTTATTTATTATTAATTATTTATTATTAATTAGTTCCATTCCATTTGTTTAGATGTGGCATTTGTTATTTCAGATAATTCATAACTTTGGATAAATTCGTACTCGTTAATTTAATAGTTAGTTATTAATTAAACTGATTTTCTTTCTTTTTTTCAGATTTTCAAATTTTTGGACTTTCAAATTTTAGAATTCCTGAATTCCGAAAATTTGGAAATTCAGAGTTCTGAAAATTCGTAATTCCGAAAATCCAAAATTCGGAAATTCGGAAATGCGAACATTCGGAAATCAGAAAATTCGGAAATCCGCAATTCGGAAATTCCGAAAATTCCTAAATCCAAAAATTTGGAAATTCAGAAATCCGAAATTTGAAAATCGAAAATTCGGAAATCTGAAAATTCGAAATTCGGAAATTTTAAATTTTCCGAAAAAATCAAAATAACTAATAAAACGAAACTGAAAATTAACTAATTTTTTGTCAGTGCACATGTCTAAGAATTATCGTTTTATCCCCTTTTTAATGCATGCCAATATTCTGTTTGCTTTGTTAGCAGCAGCTTGGCATTGCATGCCATTGCCGAACCTATCATCTACTAGGACCCCCAGGTCCTTTTCCATCCTAGATTTCCCCAGAGGTTCTCCCCCCAGTGTATAGATTGCATTTATATTTTTGCCACCCAAATGCATTATTTTACATTTTTCTACATTGAACCTCATTTGTCATTTGTGAATTATCAGTTGTTAAGGTGTTAGGCTGCCACATCCTTAACAACCAATGACTCATTCAGCTGTCAGTGGGATTCCCCTGTTGATGACTGAAGTGTAAAAAAAAGTCCCGATAACTGAAGTAGTCAAAAAAAAAAGCAGCCTGGCAATGTTTATCAACAACATTGCTCAGCTGCTAAAACAGAAAGGTAAAAATACATAAAGTTTATTTTTGTATCTTTCTTTTTCTTCATCTACAGATCAAAGGGGTATGCTTTGATCTGCAGATGAAGTGATTTTAAAGCAACCTTCTTTTTGTTTGTTTCTAATAAAATTTTCCTCAGTTTAAACCCCTTATTAACCCTTAATTTACACAGCCTTGAATAACTCCTTATTCGCCTTCTCCATTTAATTAATATTTTCCTACTGATTTTTTTTGTTCACTTCAATTTTATAAACTAAACTTTTTTTTTTGTTTGCTTTGTTCGTTATTATTTTTACACCTTTTTTTACAAGTTTCGCATTGAAAAAAGCGCAAAATAAAAAAAATAATGATCATTTAATTTTAAATAACTTTTCAATGTTTTGTACCATTGCCATAGCGAAAAAGGAGAGCTGCGCTCACTAAAGCTCTCCTTTTCGCTATATCTTTGTCTGGTGTTGTATAAAATTTTTGAGTTAGAGCTTATAGCCTTTCAGTCAAATAGCGCAGTTTTTTCTCTTACCATTTTTGTACCATTGCTGACAGCTGAAGTGTAAGCAGACCAGTTGTGGTAGGTATCGGTAATTGGTATCGGCGAGCACTAAAAAAAAAAAAATACTTGCAAAAAAACAAACATGGTATCGCGTTTACCTCTAATAATTTTCCTGAAAGTCTTCTGTTCCCGTATATAAAGTATTTTATGTGACCTCTCACCTGCATGTGTTAAAAGCCGTATCTCAGGTCTGTAGGTTATAGCAGGTGTAATTATAGCTTTATGATGTTTTATTGTCAACATCCTGAATACTACATTTTCATACCGAGCGCTCAGCTAAGTTACATCTGTCTCCCGGTTTTAATCTAGTTTTAGATTTAATGTTTACTTGGCTTATCTCTGTAATAACACATCTGAAATAGTTCAATTCATTAGGCTTCTGAAAGCCATAATTGCCTTTTTTTGATACTCGATGTCGCTGTCCTTCACACCCGATGTATGTTTAATTTTCTCGTCTGTGATTTCCAGTCCCATCTGTTTTGATTGCTCTTCTACTTCAAGGAAACATTTCTAAGAATCCCTGCGTTCTGCTAACAAGTTCTGTATCATCTTCATAGGCTGGAGTTCTGTTATAGATTGTACCGTCGCCTTTCATCTCCCTAGTTTTCTTATCACTTTTTCCAGACTTGAGATCGACAACATGCGTGACGGGACGCCGGCTCACGCTAATGAACACTGGTATTTTTTTTTTATCTACTTTTGCTCTTGTTCTTTTGGATTTATTGAGACTTACTGAACCAGCCAATCAGTATAGAGCAACAGCAGACTCTCCAAATGCATGGGGCATCATTGGGGTTTTTGGTATGTATAAATATACAAAAATTTGTGCAGCTCTCAAATCAATATATGTGAAAAGATGAAAAAAAAAAAGGACCTAGGTCCCACAAATATAATGGCCACCCAAAGTGGCAAAAAATCCCAAAGGAACGTGTGATGGTCAAAAATATTAAATGTATGAACCAATGAAATGGTATCAAAAACAAAAATAAATACACAAAATATGCAAGATGAAAGAAATTTGAGCTTAAATATGAAATGATGTCACTCAAAATCCATAAATGGAGCAACATTCAGTGTTTAAAGCGGGAGCAAACCGAGTTTCAAAAAACACTTATGCCACGTACACACGACCGGACTTTTCGACATCAAAGGTCCGACGGAACGATTCTGGCAGACCATTCGATCGTGTGTGGGCTGCAGCGGATTTTTGATTTGCAAAAATCCGTCAGACTTTAGAAATGGAACATGTTTCAATTTTTTCCGCCTGAACTCCACCGGACCCAGTTCCTACCGAGAAATCCGCTCGTGTGTATGCTAGTCCGACAGACAAAAACCGACGTGAGGGCAGCTATTGGCTACTGGATATGAACTTCCTTATTCTAGTCCGGTCGTACGTCATCACGTTCGAATCCGTCGGACTTTGGTGTGATTGTGTGTGGCCAAGTCCGTTCATTCGGAAAGTCCATCAGAACTCTGTCAGAACTCCGCCGAAAGTCCGTCGGACCTAGTCCCTCGAAAAGTCCGGTCGTGTGTACGCGGCATTAGCCCTTGTACACGCGGTCGGAGATTCCGACGGAGTGTGTCCTATCAGACCGTTTTGTCGGATATTCCGACTGTGTGTGGTCTCCATCGGACTGTTTCCGTCGGAATATCCAACGGACCAACTTTTCCAACTTGCCGGTAAAATTTTCCGACAAAATGCTCCGATCGGACATACTCCGATCATGTGTAGCCTACTCCGACGGACAAAGTGCCACGCATGCTCAGATCAAATTCCTAGACCAAAGCTATTGGCTACTAGCCTGAACGTAGTCCCGTCCTAACAAAATAACGTCATCACGTTATGTACAATCGGATTTTCCGACAACTTTGTCCGACCGTGTGTATGCAACATCACTTCCGGACCTCTTCCGGAATTAATCCTTTGGAATTACCCGGCATGCCAGAAATGCTAACTTTCACATTGGTTGTGCTCTCAACCAAACTTTCAAACCATCCAATGGCTGGTGTCATAACTGATCACATGTGCAGCATTATGGCAGTTAAAGAATTATTAGAGGCCAAGATGGCAGCTTCCTTGACTGAAAACGATAGGAGGATTTACTTCCAGTTTAAAGAGGAAGTAAACCCTGATGGGTTTACTTCCTCTTTCATTCCCTGCAAAGGTAAAGCATAATGGGCTACTATGCATCGCATCGCATAGTAGTCCATTATGTGTCACTTACCTGACACAGGAGCCAGTGAAGTCACCGCTGTCCCCTGTAGTTCCGAGCGTCCATCTTCTTGGTGGGTCTCGCTGCTCCAGCGCTGTGATTCGCCGCAGCAGCGATGACGTCACTCCCGCGCATGCGCACGGGAGCCGACATTCGCGGCATTTCGCCACGATCTGTGGCTTACCCAGTGCGCCTGTGTACCGCTGTCTACGGCGCATGCGCCGTAGACAGCGGTGGCAGTCTTCAGGTAAATATCTCCTAAACCGTATAGGTTTAGGAGATATTTCTTGGACCTACAGGTAAGCCTTAATCTAGGTTTACCTGTAGGTCAAATTGGTTTGTAAGGGTTTACAACCACTTTAATAGTCCACTATAGGAAATGAGTCCCATGAGTTGAGAGAAGGTCACCAGTGAAAGGACACAAAAATATTTTCCCTCGTTGTGTGGTCTGCCACCATATAGTAAGATTAGCACGCTTACCAGAAGGTGTGGACTCATATACTGGTGTGTATTGAGTAAATCATGCAGTTATGTGGGACCACCTTAATATCCCGTACTGTCAGAGATATGGCAAGGGAATCACCCCGTCCATTGCTGGATGGAAAGGATCCACTTTCACAAGTCTTCATCTGGTGAGGTTGCAGTCACCTTCCATGATCGGGGGTGGAGATAACCCATCTTCACACAGAATGAGCTCAGTTGCTCTCGAAGCCCTGGGGGTCCGATCCCGAGTCCTCTGGGTGGGTGTCAAGCAAGTGGTAAAATGACACCACACTATCATAGATAGTGCCAATCTTACTGTATGGTGGCAGACAGGGCCGCTGATAAGCCAGTACAACTGGCCCTGTTATACCAGGCCCGGCCACCAGGGGGGCCCGAGCAATCTGAACAGATTGCAGAAGAAATACTTTTTTTTTTTTTCTCCTTTCTCCAACTCCTCCCTCAGCAGCTGTTCAACTGCTCTCAATGAGCACTCACTCCGGCTACACATTTTAGAGGCAGAAAGGTGGAGCCTTACTGTGAGATCTTGTAGTTTGAGTGGGCGGGATGGGGTGTGGCCGGCTTCGAGGATGATCGTTCTTGGCTTATTCTGGTGTGCACACATGAGCTGCATTATGGTGGCAGTGGATCTGGATTCTCAGGGGACTGCAGGTTAGCCCAGTCACATTAACTGCAATGTAAAGTCTAAGGTCTGCTTTTCATGTAGCACAGCTGTTGTGATTGTGAGAAATTGGGTTTTATACTGCACTGCCATATTTCTCACAGAAGTGCTGCATGAAAAAGGAGATGCCATCAATGTCAGCAAACCCTACTTTTTTTCTATTTAAATCACTGGATCACACCATGCCTGGAGCTGAATCACACAGGAATGCACTGTGTGTTCCTGTGCAATTCACATGCAGGTCTTTGCAGTGCAATTTCAAGCTCATTCATTTTGAATGGGCTAAAATTGCAATGCACAGAAAGTAGTGCAAAAAGTAGTGTAGTGTAGTGTATGCACTACTTTGTAAAATGCAATGCAACCAGATCACATGATCCAGGGCTGGCAGGGCAAACACACTAGTTTGAAAACCTGTGTGTTGAGGTTTCATTGACTTTTTATTGACACCTGGTGCAGATCACAAAAGCAGTGCATTTTGAGTGCAGGTTGAATTTTACAGGAATCCACAGCACATTTCTTCGCAATTCAGATGCAGCCATGGTGTGAACCGCTCCCTTAAACATATTACTTCTCATTAAAAGTTTAGAAATTTACTTTTTTAACCACTTTAGCCCCGGAGGATTTTACCCCCTTCCTTACCAGAGCACATTTTGTGATTTGGCACTGCCTCGCTTTAACTGACAATTGTGCGGTCGTGCGACGTTGCACCCAAACAAAATTGACATCCTATTTTTCCCACAAATTTATTTTGGTGGTATTTGATCACCTCTGCGGTTTTTATTTTTTGCGCTATAAACAAAAAAAAGAGTGACAATCTAAAAAAAAAAAAAAAAAAAAAAAAAAAAAAAAAAAACACAATATTTTTAACTTTTTGCTATAATAAATATCCAATTTAAAAAAAAAAGTGTTTTCCTCAGTTTAGGCCGATACGTATTCTACATATTTTTGGTAAAAAAAAAAAAAATCACAATTAGTGATTGGTTTGTGCAATAGTTATAGCATCTACAAAATAGGGGATAGATTTATGGCATTTGTTTACTAGTAATGGCGGCAATCTGTGGGGGGAGGGGACTCACAAAGGGAGGAGACCGATCGGTGTTCCTCTGTACTGGGAACACACCATCGGTCGCCTCTCCTCTGACAGGACGTGGATCTGTGCGTTTACATACACAGATCCACGATCCTGCTGTGTTCCCGGGCAATCGCGGGTGCCCGGCGGACATCGCGGCCGCTGGGCACACGCAACGGGTCCCGAGCAATGCCGCGGGTGCGCACATGCGCCGCCGGCGGCGCTCGTGCGCCCCCTAGATGGCTGGGAATCAGAGGACATCATATGACGCCCACTCAGGATGAGAGATCCCATCTGTGGGCATCATATGTCTATAGGCCGGGGCTGAAGTGGTTAAAAATGGGCTTAGCTTACATGGCATCTTCTTCTTTTTCATGTAGAACTGTTTGACTGTGACAGATTGGACAGTGCAGTACAGTATCATCTGCATCCTACACACAGTCATCTTAGACTAACCACACCTAATAATTGAGTGCAATTTAAACCATGTCCATTTTCCAGCTCCGCGTAGCGCATATTTTTAAAATTAGCCACGCCCACAATTTAGCCTTTATGTATACCCTAGCCTCTCTGTATAGGGGCTGGGCCAGAGGTGGGGCTGAAGGGGGCCCCGTCAGGTAGGCTGTATGGGGCCCCATGATTTCTATCAGCGGCCCTGGTGGCAGACCACACATCGAGGAAAAAAGTTTTTGTGTCCTTTCATGAGAGACCTTCTCTCAACTCATGGGACTCATTTCTTATAGTGGACTATACACAGAATGTTGTTTCATTTATGAATTTTGAGTGACATACTTTTATTTTAAGGCACAAATTTCTTTTATTTTTCATATTATGTGTATTTATTTTCGTTTATGATACCATTGGTTCATACATTCAATATTTTGTTCATCACAAGTTCTTTCTGGATTTTTTGCCACTTTGGGTGGCCATTATATTTGTGGGACCTAGGTCCTTTTTTTCATCTTTTCACATATATTTATTTGAGAGCTGCACTCATTTTTGTACATTTATACATACCGAAACCCCAATGATGCCCCTGCATTTGGAGACTCTGCTGTTGCTCTATACTGATTGGCTGGTTCAGTTAGGCCCCTTTCACACTGGGGCGGGAGCGGCGTCGGCGGTAAAGTGGCGCTATATTTAGCGCCGCTTTACCGTCGTTTTAGCAGCAGTGTGCAGCCGCTAGCGGGGTGTTTTTAACCCCCGCTAGCGGCCGAAAAGGGTAAAAACCACCCGCAAAGCGCCGCTTTGCCAGCGGTATAGCCGCGCTGACTTCAATGGGTAGGAGCGGTTTAGGAGCGGTGAATACACGGCTCCTTTCACCGCTCCAAAGATGCGGCTAGCAGGACTTTTTTCACCGTCCTGCTAGCGCACCGCTCCAGTGTGAAAGCCCTCCGGCTTTCACACTGGAGTGAAAGGGGCCAGATTTTTTCAGGCGCTATACAGGCACTATTTTTAGCGCTGTAGCGCCTGAAAAATGCCCCAGTGTGAAAGGGTTCGCCGCGAGATCACCGTTATCGGCGGTGGGAGAGGTACCACCCCCCTCCCACTTACCGGAGCCGTCGGTAGCGGCGGAGGCGATCGGGTCCTTTCATCTGCTGGGTATGGATACGAGTGAGGCTAAGATGGCCCCCACCCGTCCCTATACCATAGGAGGGTGGAAGCGACGTCAAAACGTCACTTCCGCCCTTACCTCTTAAAGGTACATTTTTTTCAATGTCATTTTTTCAAATGCCATTTTTTTTTATTGCATTTAAGTCCAAATATAAGATCTGAGGACTTTTTGACCCCAGATCTCATATTTAAGAGGACCTGTCATGCTTTTTTCTATTACAGGGGATGTTTACATTCCCTGTAATAGGAATAAAAGTGATCCATTTATTTATTTATTTTTTAAAGTGTAAAAATAAATAAAATTAAGTAAAATAAATTAAAAAAAAAATGTTTTAAAACACCCCGTCCCGACGAGCTCGTGCACAGAAACGAACACATACGTGAGTAGCGCCCGCATGTTAAAACGGTGGTCAAACCACATATGTGAGGTATCGCCGCGATCGGTAGAATGAGAGCAATAATTCTAGCCCTAGACCTCCTCTGTAACGTAAAACTTGCAACCTGTAGAATTTTTTAAATGTCGCTTATGGAGATTTTTGAGGGTAAAAGTTTGACGCCATTCCACGAGCGGGCGCAATTTTGAAGTGTGACATGTTGGGTATCAATTTACTCGGCGTAACATTATCTTTCACAATATAAAAAAATTGGGCTAATTTTACTGTTGTCTTATTTTTTTATAAAAAAATTGATTTTTTTCCAAAAAAAAGTGCGCTTGTAAGACCGCTGTGCAAATACGGTGTGAAGAAAAGTATTGCAATGACTGCCATTTTTTTCTCTAGGGCAGGGATATGCAATAATCGGACCTCCAGCTGTTGCAGAACTACAAATTCCATGAGGCATAGCAAGACTCTGACAGCCACAAGCATGACACCCAGAGGCAGAGGCATGATGGGACTTGTAGTTTTGCACAGCTGGAGGTCCGCTAATTGCATATCCCTGCTCTAGGGTGTTAGAAAAAAAACCAAACTACAATGTTTGGGGGTTCTAAGTAATTCTCTAGCAAAAAACATACAAACGGTTTTAAACATGTAAACACCAAATCTGAAAAAGAGGCCTGGTCCGTAGCCTCCCTGGCGGTATGATTCAGTCCGGTTTTAGGTGCTGAAAGCGGTACAATTATTTTGCATGGAAATTTGTGCGTTTTATTTTGTAGTCCTGTAATTCTTAGGAATAACTCTCTTAAATCTCTTCAAACCAGAGTCTAGCGGACATCCCGGGTATGATAAAGTTTATAATATAATAAAGAATAATAAAAATTATTCAATGTAATCAAATCCTAAAACACTGAAAAAGGGACATATTTTGGTTGCTATGGGCAATCTCCAAATTCCAGGCAGAAAAAACAGTATTTATAATATAAAAGTGCATACAGGGCACTGCACAGACCACTAGGGACAAAGGGGGTGTGTAATTTTTAATACAGCACGGTAATCTGGAAGATTACAGTGCTGTGTGTGTTTTGTGTCTTTTTACTTTTTTGAATTTGCAGCCGTTCTCCACTTCCGTGCGCCGTAACGCCGCAGGGAACGGAGCTCGGCGGCATTCGGCACTGTGAATCGAGCGGAGGACAGCTCGATCACACAGCACGGGGGACATCGCTGGATCCAGGGGACAAGGTAAGTAACTTCTCCCTGTGTCCTCCCCTGCATCCAGCAATGCGATCCCGAGTCTGGCTCGGGGTTACCGCTCCTATCAGTAAATTCCTAACCTGAGCCAGACTCGGGATTACCGCTAGGGGGGTTAAAGTGGTTGTATAGTCCTTTTTACAACTTTTACCTACAGGAAAGCCTATGATAAGGCTTACCTGTAGGTAAAAAAAAAATATCTCCTAAACCTGTACCATTTAGGAGATATTCCCCTCCCATGCGCACAGGGGATTCTCAGCTGAAAGTCCGGCAGACGCCGGACCCTGCCAGGATGAAGTCTCCTGTGCGCATGCGGTTTTTTCTTTTTTCATACCTGCAAGGGAAAAGGCCTAATGAGCTAGTATGCACCGCATACTAGCTCATTATGAAATACTTACCTTATAACGAGGTCCCGACATCTTGCCCAATGCATCGCGGCTCCAGCGCTGTGAGTGGCCGGACCCGCGATACCCGGAAGACAAGCCAAGGGAACATGTCAGCTCCCTCGGCGTGCATCGGGCAAGATGTCGGGACCTCGTTATAAGGTAAGTATTTCATAATGAGCTAGTATGCGGTGCATACTAGCTCATTATGCCTTTTCCCTTGCAGGTATGAAAAAAAGAAAAAACCTCAGCGGCTTTACTACCACTTTAAGTGGTTAAAGGAGAATTAAATTTAAAAAAAAAGGTTAAATAAATCCACAAGGACTTTTTTTTACCACTACTATTCCTTTTGAAATGTACAAATGCAGCAATTTAGAAATTGAATGAAAGGTTTAGCGTTGGGAAACACTTTTTGAAAGATAAAAGTGCATTTTATATCCAACTATACAGATCAGACCAAAATGAGGGACAAATGAGGAGGAATGAGGGACAGAGGGACTCCAAATCAGGGACAGATGGGAGCTATGCATTTCTGTCTGCTGCTGTGTTTTTCTGCTATCAGCATGAATCACTTCTGACAAGTTTTCTTGACACCAAAAGAAAAAAAGGTGACGGGAAGGATCTCAGCTCTGTTCCTGTGTGCTGTGTGGAAGGGGAGGGGGGAGGTGTCTCTTCTCTCCAATCAGCTCTCAGAGCTCCCCTTACTGAGCTCTGCAGACTGTAACTTCAGCTCTCCGCCCCCTTTTTTCTGAACTCTTGGACAAGCTGATAAATTCAGCACATTGAACAAATGTAGAGAAGAGAAGACTACACATAAACAGGTACAACTTATGTGTAAGGATTTGTTTAATGTCTGTGTATCACCTGAGGACAGTCCCTTCACTGGGTATATGTGAAGGTTGTAGCAGGGCGGCCCCGTACTACCTGGTAAAATGATGGTTTATGCCAGATTTTGAGAGATGCAGGCACACTAATGGCTCAGGTATGTGCTGGCTTCATATTGGAGTCAGAATTGGAGTTCAGGGCTCCACCCCCTTAGAGGAGTTCAGTGAAGGGAGCCATCAGGCATAGCTCCCAACTGTCCCTGATTTGGAGGGACTGTCCCTGATTTGGAGCAATGATCCTCTGTTCCTCATTCCTCCTCATTTGTCCCTCATTTTGGTCTGATCTATATAGTTGTATATAAAATGCACTGTTTATCTATCGAAAAGTGTTTCCCAGCGCTAAACATTTCATCTGATTTCTAAATTGTTGCATTTGTAAATTCCAAAAGCCAATATAGTGGCAAAATAAAACATTTGTTGGTCTAACACATCTTTTTTTTTGTACAATTCTCCTTTAAGGGGGCATGACCAGGGGTGTGTCCTATACCTGCATACTTTTGCTGAAAGGTGTCCCTCATTCCCATCCCAAAAATTTGGGTGCTGGTGCACCATGCTGTCCAGGTTGGGACAGACCAAGGCTGAAGCCCGAGAGATAGTCCAGGAGGGACGAGCGCAGCTAGGGAGCTACGAGGAAAAACACAGAGCTAAGGTACAGCACTGGGATGTGTTTGATGGTCAGGAAGACCCTGCAGAGGTAACGCTGCCACAAGAGAGCCAAGAGACTGAATGTTATGTTTTTGCAGTGATGGAGAGAATTAAGAACCCCCTACGTGGGAAGACCTATCTGTATGAACTTTGACTTGCCTTTAACTACTTTAGCTCCAGAAGGTTTACCCCCCTTAATGACCAGGCCATTTTTTTGCAATACGGTACTGCATTAATTGCACTGGTCGTGCTAAGCTCTACCCAAATAAGATTGGCGTCCTTTTTTCCCCCACAAATAGAGCTTTCTTTTGGTGGTATTTGATCACCACTGCGGTTTTTATTTTTTGCGCTATAAATAAAAAAAAGAACAAAAAAATAAAAAAAATATTTTTTACTTTCTGCTATAAAACATTCATAATAAATAAAAAATAAAAAAATCTAATTTCTTCATAAATTTCGGCCAATATGTATTCTGTTATTTTTGGTAAAAATAAAAAAGTCCCAATAAGTGTATATTGATTGGTTTGCTCAAAAGTTATAGTGTCTACAAACTATGGGATAGGTTTATGGATTATTTATTTATTTTTACTAGTAATGGCGGCTATCAGCGACTTATAGCGGGACTGCGACATTGCGGCTGATAAATCGCACACTAATGCCCCATACACATGATCAGAAATTCCGTCAGAAAAAACTTGGATGGTTTTCCCAACGGAATTCCGCTCAAGCTTGGCTTGCATACACACTGTCACACAAACGTTCTCTGAACTTTCGACCGCCAAGAACGCAGTGACGTGCAACACTACGACGAGCCGAGAAAATTAAGTTCAATGCTTCCGAGCATGCGTCTAATTGTTTCCGAGCATGCGTGATTTTTTGCGTGTCCGAATCGCATACAGACGAACGCATTTTCGGATAGGAACTTTTTCCGAACGAAAAATAGAGAACCTGCTCTCAATTTTTTGCTGGCTGGAATTCTGCCAGCAAAAGTGCGATGGAGCATACGCACGGTCAGAATTTCTGACCAAAAGCTCACATTTGACTTTTGCTAAATCCAGAAATCAAGGTAGAGAGAGAGATATGACCAGCCAGGTCAAGCGACAATGGAAAACCTTCTCATCCAGCCTGGAAGCCCAGGTGCCGGCAATGCATATAGTAATAAAAAACAGGCAGAAGATCTGGATAGCCGCACTCAAAAATTTTTTGCCTTTTATTCAAAAATTCTTGTGAACAAAAATACAAGCCACAGCAGGAACAGACAGGAGCTAATGCGTTTCACAATTCAATATAGTGCTTAGTACAAGCCACTGCAGGAACAGACAGGAGCTAAAGCATTTCACACTTCAATATATTGCTTAGTCATACTAAGCACTATATTGAAGTGTGAAACGCGTTAGCTCCTGTCTGTTCCTGCTGTGGCTTGTATTTTTGTTCACAAGAATTTTTGAATAAAGGTCAAAAAAAAGTTTTTTGAGTGCAGCTGCCCAGATCTTCTGCCTGTTTTTAGAAAAGACCCCCCGGTGTTTACCATCAAATATATTTATAATTTATATGGTTTATACATAATTCTATTTATATCTACAGGTAAGAGGGGTAGTACCATATTTTTTGATCACTCTCTTCCTGTATTAATTTATCATTATTTATTAATTATTTATTTTTCATTTTTGATATTCCCATATAGCTGCTCCTGACGAGTGGATACTACTCCACGAAACGCGTAAAGCTTTAATATTTGATGCCTTGTCACAGTTACCATGCCTTTTACCATGGGTTTTATTTGGCTGAGCCATTGAATTATTAAAATATGTTTATTATGTCTGTTACTGTGGGTATATTTTTGATACTAACTATAATCATGTTGTAAATAGCTTACTATATTATGAATTCTATTATAATATTTGTATTAATTATGTTTACGTATCTTGCTGTTATTAATTATATTACAGTATGAAGCATTAATCATGTCTATTTATTTTGTATCATATTTTTGCAATCTTATTAACCCCTTCGCGCCCGCCCTATAGCCGAAATACGGCTGCAGAGCGGACGCTAACTGCCGGGAGGCCGTTCCTGAACGGCCTCCTGTTTACTTCCGCAATGCGCGCTCCCGCGAGCGTGCATCGGGGAAGTTCTGTGCTGGCCGTGTCCCTCGGACACAGCCAGTCACAGATCACTGTAAATGGCCAATCACAGCGGCTGTTTACAGTGCGATCGGCGTGTCCAATGTGAGATGATCTCATATGTAAACATATGAGATCATCTCTCAGCGCCGCTCTCCCTCCTCACACAGACAGCGTGTGAGAAGGGAGAGATCAATGGCTGCAGCGGCCGTAAGTTTAAAAAAAAGGAAAAAAAAGGGGCATCCTCCCCCAGTGCCATTCACCCCCAGTGCCATTCGCCCCCAGTGCCATCTGCCCCCAGTGCCACCCGCCCCCAGTGCCATCCTCCCCCAGTGCCATCCTCGCCCCAGTGCCACCCTCCCCATTGCCACCCTCCCCAGTGCCATCCTCCCAAGAGCCACCTGCCCCCAGTGCCATCTGTTAGTGCTATCTGTTCCCAGTGCCACCTGTTAGTGCTATCTGTCCCCAGTGCCACCTGTTGTCAGTGCCATTTGTCCCCAGTGCCATCTGTCATCAGTGCCACGTATAAGTGCATCTGTCATCAGTGCCACGTGTCATCAGTGCCACATAGTGCCATCTGTCATCAGTACCACATATTAGTGCCATCTGTCATCAGTGCCATGTATCAGTGCCATTTGTCATCAGTGCCACCTGTCAGTGTCATGTGCCATCTGTTGTTAGTGTCACGTGTCATCAATGCCACTTATCAGTGCCATCTGTCATCAGTGTCACGCGTCATCTGTGCCACCTATTAGTGCCATCTGTCATCTGTTCCACGTATTAGTGCCACGTATTAGTGCCATCTGTCATCAGTGCCACGTATTAGTGCCATCTGTCATCAGTGCCACGTATTAGTGCCACGTGTCATCAGTGCCACGTGTCATCAGTGCCACGTATAAGTGTCATCAGTTCCACGTATCAGTGTCATCTGTCATCAGTGCCACGTGTCATTGTCCTGGTGCTCCAGGGCCTTCAAAAGTGTAATAGGTAGTCAACAAGTTAGATGTGTAATTTATGCTCCTAGAACATGTGACGGCGCTCACTGCATGTTGGGCCTCTCTATGTGGCCAGGCTGTGAAAAAGTCCCACACATGTGGTATTGTAATACTCAGGAGGAGTAGCAGAATTTTTTTGGGGGTGTCATTTGTGGTATACACATGCCATGTGAGAAAAATAACCTATTACAATGACAATTTTGTGGAAAAAAAAATCTTAATTTTGCAAAGAATTGTGGGAAAAAATTACAACATCAAAAAGCTCACCATGCCTCTTACTAAATACCTTGGAATGTCTACTTTCCAAAAAGGGGTCATTTGGGGGGTATTTGTACTTTCCTGGCTTGTTCTGGTCACAAGAAGTGAGATAGGCCACCAGTACATCAGATGTGATCAATTTTGTGCGATTCGCACCACAGCTTGTAGACTCTCTAACTTTCTCAAAGACCAAATAATATCCACTAATATGGGTTATTTTTACCAAAGATATGTAGCAGTATAAATTGTGGCCAAAATTTATGACGAAAAATTAATAATTTGCATAATTTTGTCACAGAAACAAAGAAATATGTTGTTTTTTAAATTTTCGGTCTTTTTTCATTAATAGCGCAAAAAATAAAAACCCCAGAGGTGATCAAATACCACCAAAAGAAAGCTCTATTTCTGGGGAAAAAAGGACAAAAAATTTATTTGGGTACAGTGTTGCATGACTGAGTAATTGTCATTCAAAGTGTGAGAGCATCGAAAGCTGAAAATTGGTCTGGGCAGGAGGGGTGTTTAAGTGCCCAGTAAGCAAGTGGTTAAATATATACTAATTATTGCATTATGCCCATTGCTGTTATTATATAATATTTTTCTCGATTATATTCAATGTCTCATCCTACCCGAGTAAGTGTGTTTCATATAAAGTCCCAATGCCCCCCCCCGCCCTTAATTTTCCCCCTTTTTTATATTTCTGCCTGTTTTTGATCTGACTTTTGCTGGCAGAATTTCTGATCGTGTGTATAGGGCATAACTGACACTTTTTGGGGACCAGTGACACTAATACATTAATCAATACTAAAAAAAATGCACTGTCACTGTACTAATGACACTGGCAGAGAAGGGGTTAACATCAGGGTCTATTAAAGGGTTAAATGTGTGCCTAGGGAGTACTTCCTAACTGGGGGGGAGGTGCTTTTGCTATAGGAAGGCAGAGATCTGTGTTCTTGTTTTGCAGGAACACACGATCACAACCTTCCCTTCTCACAGAACGGCAGTCTGCCTTGTTTACAAAAAATGAATTATGATAGTCCTTTGAGCTACTATAGGTGAACTTAATTGAATAAAAATATTAAAGTGGAAATGCAGCAAAACCTACCAAAAATAGTGTTCACAACTACACCAATGAAAAAAACTATTGATAGTGATGTAGCGCATGACCTAGCACCCCATCACCCATATAGTTGAAATATAACAATAATGTGAAATAACTTTCAAAGAATGTTCATAAAAAATAGCGACATAAAAATAAGTGCAACAAAAAAAAAAAAGAGTCCATAATTAAAAATAATCCAGTGGTTCAGAATAGTGTAGATGAAAATTTCAAAAACTTGACAGTTTATCCGATAGGTGATACCGTAAGTATTTTTATGTCGCTATTTTTTATGAACAATCACCTATCGGATAAACTGTCAAGTTTTTGAAATTTTCATCGATACTATTCTGAACCACTCGATTATTTTTATTTTTAGATTGTAAGCTCTAACAAGCAGGGCCCTCTTATTCCTCTTGTGCCAAATTGTAATGTAAATGTAATGTCTGCCCTTATGTTGTAAAGCGCTGAGCAAACTGTTGGCGCTATATAAAACCTGTATAATAATAATAATAATTTATGGACTTTTTTTTTTTTTTTTCACTTATTTTTTCACTTATTTTTATGTCACTATATTTTGTTTATGAACATTCATTGGAAGTTATTTCACATTATTGTTGTTATATTTCAACTATCTGGATGATGGGTTGCTAGGTAATGCGCAAGATCACTATAATATGTTTCCCGCTGTTCTGCCTGTGTCCTCAATGATTGGCGGACGTCACGATTGGCTCCCGCTGTGCCCGACCACAGCGGGTTACCGGCGGTGCATGTGCACGCCCCAGACCCAGAAGTGCAGGATCACGTACAGAGAGCCCGTAGCAAAAAAATGCATGCATAATAGGCGGAGGGCGGAAATGATGGAGTTAACAGTGGTGGTAGGCCAAAGGACAAGGGGAGGTAGTATGGTACCAAGGGGGAGGTGTTAAAAAGGAATCCCAGTGTGCTGTGAGTCAGCAGGAGGATTGGGGAAAGCTCCTACCTTCCCTTATAACATGGGGGCAGATGTATATAGAGTAGGTTACATAGTCACATAGTTAGTAAGGGTGAATAAAGACACCAGTCTATCCTGAGTGTGTGTCTACAATTGTCCCTATCCCTGTACATTCACATTGGTTCCTACCCTCAAGGAGCCCATAATCCAAGGTCCCCATTCATATACTAGGGCCAATATTGAACAGAAGACAATTAACCTACCTGCATGTCTTTGGAGTGTGGGAGGAAACCGGAGTACCCGGAGGAAACCCACGCAGGCACAGGGAGAACATGCAAACTCCAGGCAGGTAGTGTCGTGGTTGAGATTTGAACCAGTGACCCTTCTTACTGCTAGGTGAGAGTGCTAACCACTACACCACTGTGTTGTTTTCTTTTCATTTCATTTCAGACAGGTTGTGCAGAAGATGGACAATCGTGGCAGAGGCGGGCGTTGGTCTGTGTAGGGGAAGGAAGATATGGCAGAAGTAAGCCCTTGTACACACGGTCGGACATTCTGACAACCAGATCCGTCGGATTTTGTCCCACGGATTTTGTCAGACGGATTTTGTCCGAAACTGTTGCATACACACGGTCGGACAAAGTTGTCGGAAAATCCGATCTTACTTAATGTGATGACGTAATTTCGTTACGATGGGACTACATTCAGGCTAGTAGCCAATAGCTTTGGTCTAGGAATTTGATCTGAGCATGCGTGGCACTTTGTCCGATCGGAATTCTCTACACACAATCAGACAAAAACCGATCGGATCATGTTGTCGGAAAATTTTATAGCCCAGCTGGAAAACTTGGTCCGTCGGATACTCCAACAGTCCAATGGAGCCCACACACTGTCAGATTATCCGACAACACGGTCCTATCGGACATTGTCCATCGGAATATCCGACCGTGTGTACAAGGGCTAAGAGTTCGGGAACTATCGGTGGTATGGTTCCTGATGGTGGTTTCTGGCTAACGGAGGTTAGCCGGGAAGTGGGGGCACTGCAGTCAGTGGTTGTCTCTGACCCATCTTGTTGGCTTGAGGCCCAGTGATACACTTGGAGAGGGACCGCAGTGTAATATTGTTCTTTTCACAGATGGTTACGGATTGCCTGCATAGACCAACGTTTTATAAAGGGGTTGATTAACAGATGTTGTTTTTGGACGTTTTATGTTCATTTGATGGTTTATAGTATTTTTGTTAAATAAAGTAGGCTGGTACGGACTTTTGTTACTCCAACTTGGTGCGGTCTCCTTTTATAAGTAAAAGGTTAACAGGTTGGGGTTAGTTAATGGTGGGTATCACATCTGTTATGCAATTGTCATGGTATGTGATCCTGCACAGGGGAGGCACTTTGCCGCCGTATATATGCATTATACAGTAATATAGCTGTAATATGCCCTAAATGCCCTAAAAATAGAGGTTGGGAGAGGCGCAACTCATTGTAAAAGCACCTATGGCTTGAGTTTAATCGCCCCAATCTCACAGGGTTTACAACCTCTTTAACTTTATGGGACATTCTTTGTATTATCTGCATCCAATCCTGGAAGGAATCCAATGAATATGAAGCTCAGTCTAGACCTCGCCCTGTGTATACAAAACCGGTCACACTTGTTAATGACTGTCAGAGTCTTTTGCCTTCATTTCCTCTATTTTTCTCTCAGTGATGGCGTGTGCTGATCTAAGGAAGGAGCTGGAATGTTCCATCTGTCTGAGCATTTATACAGATCCTGTAATCCTGAAATGTGGACACAACTTCTGCCGGATCTGTATTGACCGTGTGCTGGATACACAGAAGGAGTCTGGGAGTTATTCCTGCCCCGAGTGCAGACACAAATTCAAAAAACGTCCTGCTGTTCAGAGGAACATGAAACTGTGCAACATCGCTGACAGTCTCCTTCCTAGTCCTTCAGATGGGGAAGAGACGGGGATATTCTGTACTTACTGTATTCATGCTGATGTACCTGCCGTGAAATCCTGTCTACATTGTGACGCTAGTCTGTGTGACAATCATGTGAAAGTCCACAGCAAGTCACCAGAACACGTCTTATGTGACCCCACCACTTTCCTGGAGAACAGGAAATGCTCCGTTCAGGGGACAATCCTGGAGACTTCCTGCAGGCTGGATAGAGAACAATGGGGACACCAGGAAAAGACTCTGGATGAGGCTTCTGAGATGGAAAAGAAATTGAAAAGTGTTCTTCAGAGACTGATAAAAAAGAGAGGTGAGACTGAGAAGAGCGTCCATAGTCTGCGGGAGCGCAGTAGGGAATTACAAGGAAAAGCAGTTGGTGAAACAGAGAGAGTCACTGCCCTGTTCAGAGACCTCCAGAGAAGGCTGGAAGACCTTGAGAAGAGAGTCTTGAGTGAGATCTCTGGGCAGGCAGAGCGGGTCTTCCATTCACTTTCCGATCTAATTCAGCAGTTGGAAATAAAGAAGGACGAGCTGTCCCGTAAGATAAGCCAAGCCGAAGAGCTATGTAACATGACAGATCCACTGATTGCCCCACAAGAATCAGACATGGGTTTCTTGTGTGCTACTGAAGATGAAGACAAAGAGGACAGAGAAAGATATGATAAACTCCTCCAGGATGGAGGGGATCTGGATTTAGCTGGGATCTCAGACATATTGCACACAGGTATATCTAATATAATGTCTGGTGTAAATGAACAGAAATGTAAAGACATACATCCACTTTCTAGCACAAGGGACAACATCATTGCTGAACTATCCAGCCAACACCCTCAACCCTTCCCCGCTTTACAACTCTTACCCCACCATGCTGGTGGGCCGAATATTGGGACTGTACAGCAACCATTGGAGCCATTGGGGGTTAAAGATCTATTACTCAATGTGTGCACAGCTAGTTTTAATCTACAGATATCAGATGACAGGAAAACTGCATCCTTTACACATGAAATCCAAAGTCGCCCAGAAACGCAAGTGAGGTTTAGGGATTATCCTCAAGTGTTAAGCAGTCAGAGTTTCTCCTCGGGGCACTATTATTGGGAAGTGGATGTTGGGGGGTCAGGACACTGGACGGCCGGGATGTGTTACCCTAGTATAGAGAGGCGACGGCGTCAGTCAGCTATTGGATATAATAAGTCATCCTGGTGTTTGGAGAGGTGGAATAATCAGGTTTCAGTGATTCATAATAAGAAAGAGACCCTATTACTTGGCAATGTCTCCAGTGATAGAGTCAGGATAGATGTGGATTATGAGGCTGGGCAGATCTCCTTTTATGATCTGTGTGACCCAATCCTACACCTTCATACTTTCACCACTACCTTCACTGAGCCCCTCCATGCTGTGTTAGGTGTCTGGGGAGGTTGTATCAAGATATTTGGGGGGATGAGATATGAATAAATTTGCTTAATCAATGGTGACATCTGCGATTTTGGCCACTCCATGGTTTGCATTATATATAGACTTAATGTTCTTACTGTAGTACAACTTTAATCATATATGTTTATCTGTAATTACTCTACATCCCCCACTGTGATTGGCTAATACATGTCACTATCATTACAGCTGTGTTAGGTGTCTGGGGTGGTTGGATAAAGATATTTGGCGAGATGAGATATGAACAAAACTTGCCTAATCAATGGTGACGTCAGAGATTTCGGTCACTTCACTGTTTGCATTATACATAGTCTTTTATCAGCTTATTCAGGGCTGTCTTTAAGGCAGGGCAAAAGGTGCAGCTGTCCTGGGCCCTGTCATTGTTGTGGGGCCCAAAACAGCTGCCTCATACTTGCCAACTACCCCAGTTTAAATTTCCTTGTTTCTTGAAGTTTTAGTCCTGTGCTATGTCCCAATATCTCAGTGTGAAGTGATGCTACTAATGCTGCCCAGCTCTGCCCTATTGTTGTGTATGGATAACTCGCCTGCAGACCCTGTGTTTACATGTAAATAACCAGCATTCATATGTAAATAGCGCTGGCATTACTAAGCAAATAGCTGTGGCCAGCGGCATTGATATGTAAATAAAGGCGGCATTTATATGTATATCATGCTTCCCTGCAGTGAGAAGATGATGTTCTGATGATTTGCTGTAACCTCTAGCAATCAGTGAGCAGTATTACTGTACAGTAATCTCTAGAAACTAATAACAAGCAGAAATGATTTGCTGTAACCTCTAGCAACTAATCAGTGAGCCGTAATGTGTGCTGTAACTTCTAGCAACCAGTCAGTAAGCGGTAATGATATGCTGTAACTGCTGGCAACCAATCACAATTGCTGCCTGATCTGATACAGTAAACTGATTTTAGGTCTCAGAGCAGGTGGAGAGTGAGATTGCATGGGGGGGGCCAAGAAAATGTTTGCCCGGGGTCCAATCAATATTAAAGACGGCCCTGAGCTTATTGTACTACAACCTTAATCACATATGCTTATCTATAATTACTCTACCCTCCACTGTGATTGGCTAACAAATGCCACTATCATTACAGCCTGTGCTATTATTGTACCTACTAGTTGCATAAACAAGGGGAGATCTCCATAATTATGACTGCTCCTGATGAGTGGATAGACTCCATGAAACGCGTAGAGCCTTGCCTTATGCTACACAATACAATCATGTGACTCTGAGATTCCACATTTATATTGCTATGAACTGTTGACGTTTTACTATGATGATTATGTTGATTGTGAACCCCTACATTTATATTACTATATACATATGTACTATTATTCTTGGAATGGTTGTAAATTATGATATTATTATGTATAATAAATTGTTACGGTGTTCCCTTTCTCACCATGTTATTTTGTTACTATTCTGTATATGTCTTTATAGAATCCACTATCACATGACCTTTTGTATTTTTGTTGTGCTTCATTGAAAGTCCCAACCTTTTTCTCTTTTTTTCATTTATGTACCTACTAGTTATTATGCAGGGGGGCGGGGATGGATATCTGATATAATAATAATAATAATAATAATAATAATAATTATTATAGAAAGAAAATATTATAATAATTGTGAGTTGCTACCAATCAGCGATGAGTGTTTTTCTGTGTGGAGCCATTTATTGATAATGGAGAACTAGGCTGTTGGCTGGAACGCTTCCTAGTGGGGGGTCTCCTCCTGCATTTATGGATCCCTGTGTATTGTGAGGGGAAGGAGGAGCCAGCTAGGGGGAGGGTCTTCTTGCCAGCTAGGGGGAGGGTCTTCTTTGTGACACCTGTGCAAAGCTCCATATTGATTATTATTATTATACAGGATTTATGTAGCTCCAACAGTTTGTGCAGCGCTTTAAAATATAAAGGGAGGCAATACAGTAATGCCGCATACAGACGATCGGACATTCCGAAAACAAAACCATGGATTTTTTTTTCTGATGGATGTTGGCTCAAACTTGTCTTGCATACACACGGTCGCACAAATGTTGTTGAAAATTCCGAACGTCAAGAACGCAGTGACGTACAACACGTATGCCGAGCCGAGAAAAATTAAGTTCAATAGCCAGTGCGGCTCTTCTGCTTGATTCCGAGCATGCGTGGACTTTTATGCGTCGGAATTGTGTACACACGCTCGGAATTTCCGACAACAAGTCTTCTTGTCGGAAAATTTGAGAACCTGCTCTCAAACAGTTGTTGTCGGAAATACCGACAGCAAATTTCTAATGGAGCATACACATGGTCGGAATTTCTGACAACAATCTCACATCGAACATTTGTTGTCGGAAATTCCGATTGTCTGTACGTGGCATTACAACAATTTAATACAAGAGAGTTAGGAAGGCCCTGCTCCTGAGAGCTTACAATCTAATAGATGTCTATAAATCAATCCCTAAGCGTTTGCCAGTCTTGCCATGTTCCCAAGTTCAGAGCAGAAGCATCTACAACACCTATTAGCACAGGCCATTCAAGGATGGAATTGACCTCCTGGAGGTCTATTGAAATACCAGTGGTTGAAACAATAAGTCCCAGGAATTGAATTGTTTCTTTTTTGTAATTCACATTTTTTTGGCCTTCACAATTTAGGCTCCCTTAGGCCTCTTCCACATGGGCGGGCCGATCACGCCCCTTACGTCTCCTCTATAGAGTGGTGGGTTTCAACAGATGTGTCTGATCCTATCCACTAAAAATAGATTAAAGGGGATCCGTTTCCCATCCGACTGGCAGATCGGATTGGATGGCAGTCGGGTGTAAAAGAACAGGCGGACCGTTTACTTCCGATCACCAATAGAGGAGAGTGGGCTGTGTCTATGTCCGCACTCGTAAAGTCTACAATCAAGCTGAATAGCAAGGTGAATGTGGTTCTTGAGAGAATTAGGAGTATCCATCCTGGCTATTTTGTCTTTAAGAGTCTCAGATAGTCCTAAGTGAAAAAAATATTACCCTGCAAAGTAATCTTCATTTTAACAGTCTTGTTGAAATGCATGTAAAGTGGATTCTGCAGTAGAAGACCACTGGGGATCATTGTAGAGCTAGGACGTGGCTTCCAAAAAGGCTGGAATGATTCCCAGAACTAGACAATTCTGCTGTAACTGGCAGTGGACCCAGGACTGTGGTTCTTCATGAAGTGGAGAAATGATGAAGCCCATTTTGTTAGCCCTTGTACACACGGTCGGATATTCTGATGGACAATGTCCGATAGGACCTTGTTATCGGATAATCCGACCGTGTGTGGGCTCCAGTGGTATTGTTTCCGCCGGAGTATCCGACGGACCAAGTTTTCCAGCTGGGCTATAACATTTTCCGACAACATGATCCGATCGGACTTTGTCCGATTGTGTGTAGAGAATTCCGATCGGACAAAGTGCCACGCATGCTCAGATCAAATTCCTAGACTAAAGCTATTGGCTACTAGCCTTAACGTAGTCTCATCGTAATGAAATTACGTAATCACGTTCTGAAAGAACGGATTTTCCGACAACTTTGTCAGACCGTGTGTATGCAACAGTTTCAGACAAAATCCGACGGATTTGGTTGTCGGAATGTCCGACCGTGTGTACAAGGGCTAAGACTCAAGAGAAAAAGTCTGTGATTTCTGAGAAAATTATAGTCAACAGGTGTTTCAAAACGCCCACAAATGGATCTGTGTTGCAGATGTGTATAATTGGTAGCTGAGAATCACTGAGCAGAACCCAGGCACAAGAACAACGTGATAGCAGATCAGGAGGCAAAGACAGAGTCCAGGAAATAAGCCAAGGTCAGTAGCAACCAAGCTAATAGGATACAAGGCATGAGGCAATAACAGAATCCAGAGAACAGGCCTGGTCAGGACACAGTGAGGTAGAATTAGTAGGTCAGGTCTCAAGTAAAAAAGGACAAGCTGAAGACCACTCAGCAGCTTTCTTCTGCAGTGCTTTTGTTTCTATAGGCCCCTGGGCACCAATACCAGTGCTGACTGTGCACACTAAGTTTGGCACATGCTAGATTTTGCACCTACTGACAAGAATCCAACCTTTTTTACAGCAGGACAGTAAAATGCAAACAATTAAAAAAAAAATCATTGGAAATTTTAACATCTCTTTTGGTTTTCTACTAATGAGTTCTTGTCTGTTGGATTGATTTGCCATCAATTTCTGTCACTTCCAAGAAGCAAAGTTGACAATACAAATCTAAAAAGACAGATCCAAGAGTTGCTGGCACTTCAAAGTATATTCATTCAATAAACAGAGAAAAACGCCATTCAGCGAGCTCACACACTTTTTTCTCACTCACTCTATCCAAAGCTAAAAAAAGTTTTTGGCCTTATATTCACACAATTGCGTTGCTTTGCCGTCTTTAATATAGATTGGACCCTGGGCAAATTTATTCTTGGCCCCCCCCCCCCCCATGCCATTTCCCTCTCCACCTACTCTGAGACATACAAGAAATAGCAGCTAGACTTAAAATCAGTTTTCTGTATCAGATCAGGCAGCAATTGCGATTGGTTTCCAGCAGTTACAGCATATCATTACTGCTTACTGACTGGTTGATAGAGATTACAGCACACATTACGGCTCACTGATTAGTTGCAGGAGGTTACCGCACATCACCTCCTCACAGCAGGGGAGCATGATATACATAGGAATGCCGCCTTTATTTACATATCAATGCCACCAGCCGCAGCTATTTACTTAGTATTGTCGCCCCTATTTACATACTAATGCTGGTTATTTACATGTAAACACAGGGTCTGCAGGTGAGTCATCTGTACACAACAATAGGACAGAGATGGGCAGCATTAGTACCAGCACTTCACACTGAGATATTGGGACACATCACAGGAATAAAACTTCAAGGGACAAGGGAATTTAAACCTGGATAGTTGGCAAGTATGAGGCAGCTGCTTTGGGCCCCACAACAATGACAGGGCCCAGGGCAGCTGCCCCTTTTGCCCTGCCTTAAAGATGGCCCTGGCTTTGCCCTGTATAGGCAAAGCACGTGTTGCTTTTCAAAATCTACATACTATAGTAGAAGTCCATGGATGGTATTAAACTCATCACAGTGATACTGTGTTTATGTACCATACATGCAAACTGTCTTTTACATTAACCGCTTCAATATTGGGCACTTTCACCCCCTTCCTGCCCAGGCCAATTTTCAGCTTTCAGCACTGTCAAACTTTCAATAACAATTGCGCAGTCCTGCAATGCTGTACCCAAATGACATTTTTATCATATTCTTTTGGTGGTATTTAACTACTTAAATACAGGGCACTTACACCCCCTTCCTGCCCAAGCCAATTTTCAGCTTTCATCGCTGTCGCTGTTTAAATAACAATTGCGCGGTCATACAACACTGTACCCAGAGTTTTTATCATTTTGTTCCCTCAAATTGAGCTTTCATTTGGTGGTATTTGATCACCTCTGCGTTTTTTATTTTTTACTAAACAAAAATAAATAAATAAATAATACTTAAAAAAAAAGGTTTTCTTTTGTTTCTGTTATAAAATTTTGTAAATAAGTACATTTTCTCCTTCACTGATGGGCACTGACAAGACGGTACCGACAGGCACTGATAAGACGGCACTGATGAGTCGGTACCGATGAGGCAGCACTGACGATGGGCACTGGTAGGCAGCACTGATGGGCACTGGTAGGCGGCACTGATGGGTGACACTGATATGCAGCACTGATGGGCACTGATAGGTGGCACTGATGGGTACTCGTGGGTGGCACTGGTGGGCACTGGGCACTGATAGGCGACACTGGGCACTGAAAGGCTGCACTGATAGGTACTTATGTGTGGCACTGATGTGCCGCACTGATAGATAGCATTGATAGGCATCACTGATGGCACTGGCAGGCATTGGGGATGGGCACTGATTGGCAGCTGCCTGGGCACTGATTGGCATTTCCCTAGTGGTCTAGGGTGGTATACCTGGTGGTGCAGTGTGGTGGCCATCCCTGGTGATCCTGACGGCATTCTGGTGGTGCTGGGCGGGCATCCGAAGGGGGCTCCGCTGATAAACAATCAGAATAGACCCACCCATCAGGAGAGCAGCCGATCGGCTCTCCTCTACTCGTGTCTGTCAGACATGAGTGAGGAAAAGCCGATCAACGGCTCTTCCTGTTTACACCGTGATCAGCCGTGATTGGACACAGCCGATCACGTGGTAAAGAGCCTCCTACAGAGGCTCTTTACCGAGATAGGTGTGTCAGACTGACACACCACACCACCAATCGCCGCTATGCGTGCCCCCACAGGCATGACGTCTAACAAGAAACGAGAGCCGCACCGTTTCGCCATAATTTGATGGTGGGCGGGCAGCAAGTGGTTAATAACCACTAAAAAGGCCTGAAAATAAAAAACAAACAAAAAAAAAAATCTCTCAGTTTCTGTTCGAAAATGTTGTAAATAAGTAATTTACTTCCTGCACTGATGAAGTTGCATTGATGGGCACTAATGAGGCTGCACTGAGGGTCACTGATGAGACGAAGGGCACTAATGAGGCTACACTGATGAGGAGTCACTAATATGCAGCACTGATAGGTGGCACTGATATGCGGTACTGATGGGCTGCCCTGATGAGCAGCACTGATTGGCATCACTCATGGGCATTGTTGGGGCTGCACTGATAATCAGGGCATTGTTATCTGTGCAGGTATCCCCTGAGAGTAAACGCCCACTGCTCGGCTCTCCTGTCACTGTGGAAGCCGATAACCGGGATTTCCTTGTTAACATGTGATTGGATACAGCTAATCACGTGGGTAAAGAGCCACGTCATTGGCTTTTTAACGAGATTGGGGATGCTCCATTTCCCAGAGACACAGAATCCCTCTGATTGCTGCATAGCGCACCCCTGTGGGCGGGCAAGCGTGCCGAGATTGGGACGACGTCATATGACATTGTCCCAAAACAGGAGAAACACCCGCAGCCGTCATTTGTCTATACAGCGGGCGGGAGGTGGTTAAAGCAGATTTTCACTGCATTTGAGAACCACAAACCAAAAACACAATTTAATTCATTTTTAATATTCAGCGCAAACTCCCCCATCTATCCATGTCTCCATACTTTATTTTGTCAGAAATCACTTTGGAAAACAACCCCTTAGTGTTTCTGGTTATGCCCATCTTGAGTAAGGGCAAAAGATTCATGTAGCATTTACTTCCTGGAATCCATCTGCACTTAGCTCAAGCATGCATGCAGAAGAGTGTGCTTAGCTGAGAAAACCCCTCCTCCTCTCCTCCTGAAGACTCCTGGGATGTATGACATCATTTGCCTAGGCAAGAAACCAGGAAGTAACGGAACAAATGTTAGGTGGCACAGTGGTGCAGTGGGTAGCACTCTTGCCTAGCAGTAAAAATTGGTTACTGGTTTGAATCCCAACCACTACACTACCTGCCTGCAGTTTGCATGTTCTCCCTGTGCCTGTGTGGGTTTCCTCCGGGTACTCCGGTTTCCTCCCACACTCCAAAGACATGCTGGTAGGTTAACTGGCTTCTGTCCAAAATTGGCCCTAGTATATGAATGTGAGTTGGGGACTTTGGACTGTGGGCTCCTAGAGGGTAAGGACTGATGTGAGTGTGTGATGTATGTGTGGAGTGCTGTGTAAATTGTCAACGCTATATGGGTACCTTAATAAATAATAATAGATGACCATCTTAATGAGACACAATGTACAGGGATAGGGACAATTGTAGACACTCATGATGGACTGGTTGAACCTTATTAAAGTGGTTGTAAACCCTTACAACCAACTTTGACCTACAGGTAAGCCTAGATTAAGGCTTACCTGTAGGTCCAAGAAATATCTCCTAAACCTACACGGTTTAGGAAATATTTGTCGAAAGACAGGCACCACTGTCTATGGCGCATGCGCCGTAGACAGCGGCGCGCAGGCGCACTGAGGGGCAGCTCCCATGCGCATGCGCGGGAGTGATGTCATCGCGGCTTTGCCAAATGACAGCGGCGGAGCAGTGAGACCCACTGAGAAGATGGATGCGCCAGACTACAGGGGTCAGCAGTGACTTCGCTGGCTCCTGTGTCAGGTAAGTGACACATAATGGAGTACTATGCGATGCATAGTAGTCCATTATGCTTTACCTTTGCAGGGAATGAAAGAGGAAGTAAACGAGGGGCGTGGCCGGCCGGATCCGAGGACGGACGCACGACATCGGAGCTCCGCTGACTGAAAGGCAATCCGCGCCCATCCTCCGCTGCGGTTGGCTAAATTCAGCGATTAGCTGCATCATATTGTCCGCCGCGACCCCCGCTACACGTCCGTACCATTTTGTTTGCAATCGGATCGGGGGGGACCGCGGGATTCGGCCCGTCGTGCGCTGCATAGGCCGCACTGCCGGACGCCATCTTGCGGCCTACAAAGCCTCCGGAGACACCGCACTTTCCTACGGGACCCGCCGGAAGCCGCTCCGGCGGCGGAGTGAAGCAGTCCCGGGGGGAGGCTCGTTATTGTTGCCCTACACAGGCGGACACTATCTGGGGCCATCCTATCCTGCCTCCGCCTAAGCCGGTGGGTCTCTCAAGGAACTTTTCTGTTGATTCCCCCCTTCCAGTCTCCCCCCCGTCGGGTGGGAGCTCATAGTGCCTGAATCTACCTCTCCAAAGGGGGCCACGGAATTTATAAGAGCTTACAGCAGACCCAGCCAGCCCCCATCTGCAGTCCTACTCAGGCAAGGCCCTGGCTTCAGCCTATTCTGGGTGTAGGCAACCATCTTACTACACCCAGCACCTTACTGTTATTATCACCACAGCCTCATAGTGAGCAAGAAGAGAGGATTCTTCTGAAAATATCTACACCCATTATCTGTTATCCAAATGTTGTCTGTCATCTACAACCATCGTGAACTTTAAATGAGTTGAAGGGGGGCGCATGCGCGGAGGCTCCTAAGATGGACGCGTAGTCCGAGAGCTCCGTCCCGCCGCAGCAGCTCCGGCCTCTCTTTCGGCACCCCCAGCAGTGATTTTCGTTCGGAAAGTACCCACGCAGCCAGCGGAAGCATCGGGGACACATCCGATGTATGCGGGGGCGGTAAGGAGAAACCTGAAGCCTGCATTCGAAGCCGCTGTGTCCCTGTCAGAAACGGCCAAGATGGCGGCGGATCCGTGCGGCCCAGGCCACGCGCGCTCGTCTAGCCTACACACAGCGGCATCCCCGTCCTTACTGGCACCGGACCCCTTAGCTGACTTCCCCCCCCGGGAGCCATCTCTCCTGCCTCTACTGCATCCCTCCTGGAACATACCCTGACGGACATGGGTCTTTCACCCATGGAGGCAGGTCCACCTCAGTCGCATCCCTCACTACAGCCTGAGGCCTCGGGCCTACATCATAACTTGAATGTGTCTGATCTCTTTACTAAGTTTGCTGAACTCCTGAATGTAACGGCACATAAGATTACAAGTGACATTAAGGCTGACCTTCAGCATAAAGGCTCCCGCATTGAAATAGTAGAGTCTAATTTGGAATCCACTATTACCAGGACCAATCAAAACACGGCGTGCATACAGAATCTACAAGAACAATTGGAGACTGCACAAGCTAAAATAGACGATCTCGAAAATAGAAATCGAAGGTACAATTTTCGGGTCAGGGGGCTTCCTGAATCCTTCAAAGATGTCCCTGAGGCGGTTTCTTCTATCATCAAAACACTAATTCCAGATATCCCGACCCACCGACTGGAATTGGATAGGGCCCACAGAGCTCTCAGGCCTCCCAGGGCGGATGGCCTCCCCCGAGACATCATGGTTAAACCCCACTTCTATGCAGTCAAAGAGGAAATAATGCGCAAGTCAAGATCCTTACCGAAGATCCTTTTTCAAGGCCATCATCTGCAGATCTTTGCTGACTTATCTCCGTCTACTATCCAAAAAAGGAGAACATTGAAACCTCTGCTTCAAGTCCTGATGGAGAAAGAAATCAAATATTGGTGGCTCTTTCCATTCCAGCTCAAATTTGTCTGGAGAGGCAAAGCTCACCCGTGAGGCCGGTGTCCCCCCTTTTTTTTTTTTTTTTTTTTCTTTATGTTCGCTCATCTACCTGCCAAATGTCCGTGACTTTAAATTCCTATTAGTTTCAGGTGTCCTTTATGTTCCTTTGCGTACACTTTCCTTACATTTTTCATATGCTGATCTTTTACACATTTATTGTTGCTTGACGGGCTCTCGGTCATCCCCCTCCACTTTAGCCTATCCCAACTTATTATTCGCAGTGGGGACACGAGAGCCTTGGTTGTAATGGTGCCTTATTTCAGCTTATTTTTATATGTTTTATGGTTTTCCCATAATGGTTAGGGCCTGCCTGCTGCGGCGGTACTCATGTTCCCCTCATTATTCTGGCTTACTGGGGCAAATTGGTCCTAGTGACTGGACAAACCATGTCCCAATTTTTTGAAGGGACGGTTTGTGTGAATGTTTTGTCGTTGCTTGTTGAGGGCTCTGTCCCCTCCACTATACGGTTGGCTCTCTTGTCACCCGCCTTTCTATCTATCCTTCTCTCTTTTCTTCTTTCCCTCTGTATTTATTTTTACACTTTCGTTGCAGGAGTCGCCGGAGGTTCCTTACATCAGAACATTCATCTTCCTCAGGGGCTACTTCCATGGTTGGTAGTATGGATTGGGTTTTGGTGGGCTCTGTGGGGTAGATGCTTTTGATTTCTATGGCGGTCCCCCCTCTCTGCTCAATGACTGATACGCCCTTACCTCCACCATCCCCACTCAAAATTATCTCCCACAATTCCCAGGGACTGAACTCTCCCATTAAACGTCGCAAAGTCTTTCAGTATCTATACAAACATGGGGTAGAGGTGGCTCTGCTTCAGGAAACACACTTCCCTAAAAGATTTAACCCCTCCTTTATACATTCTAAATTCCCTCTATTTTACCTGGCCAATGCAGAGGATAAAACTAGGGGACTGGGCATCTTTATTTCTAAACGCTGCAAATTTACACTGAAATCCGAATTCAAGGATACGGAGGGTAGGTTCTTGTTAGTGGTGGGTGATCTCGATGGAAAGCTGTACTCTTTAGTTTCTTACTATGCTCCCAACAAGGGCCAGCTAGCCTTTTTTAAACGTATGCTTTCTACTCTATCGCCCTTACTGGAAGGTACTGTGGTTTTCGGTGGGGACTCCAATACCGCATTTGACCAGGGTTTAGACAAGTCACGCCCTCCTGGCAAACGCCTGACCAGACCTACCAATCAAAGCCTACGTATAGCCAAGCTGCTCTTTCAGCGAGGTTTGGTCGACATCTGGAGAGAAGTGAATCCGACCCTAAAAGACTTTACTCACTATTCTAACCCTCATGGCTCCTTCTCCCGGATAGACCACATCCTTGTCGAATCTGCCTCTATTCCCCTGGCTACAAGGGCTAGTATTAAGGAGGTGGTCTGGTCAGATCACTCAATGGTAGTTTTGTGCCTCTCTCGTCCTGCTGATCACAGGCCGAGTAGACGTTGGAGACTTAATGAGTCTATTTTGAGTGATCCCGCTAACGTTCAAGAAATTGAACGAAACATCCTTCAATACTTTGCCACAAATGATACACCTGACATAAATGCCACTTGCCTGTGGGCTGCCCATAAGGCGGTAATTAGGGGTCAACTTATACAACTTTCTTCACAAATCAACAAAGCTAACAAAGCTAATATTGAAAATCTGGACAGGGAGTACACCAAACTAGCCAAACAACATAAAAAAAACCAAGCTCGGTCCCCATTCCCCAACTTGATGCTGCTAGAGTTGCTTTGAACTTGGCCCTAACCACCAAAGCCGAAAAATGGCTGCGCTGGAATAGAGCAAGATTCTACTATCAGGGTGATAACATTGGTTCTATGCTGGCCAAGAGATTGACACCTAAATTCCGATCCCCGGCACTCCCCAGAATCAGAATACAAGGAGGCTGTCACGGTCCCTACCGTGTATTTTGGACAGCCAGGTGTAGTCACGCCTCAAGTGGCTCTGGGTGGTATTGAACTCATGACTGCCAGTAGTTGTTCCCGTTACCTTATCTCTGAGCCACACCTCAGTTCTATTCTGCCTGCTTTCCAGCCATGTCTAGTTTTGCATAAGTACTGTGGGCAATTCTGTTTGTACCTGTCACTCTTGGATCAGCTGTGGCAGGTTACCTAATCAGCTAGGGTATAAAACACTGCCTCACTCTGAGGGCTTTGTCAGTTCATTGTCTCTTGTTGCCAAAGGTTCCTGAGTTCCTGAGTTCCTGAGTTCCTGAGTTCCTGAGTTCCTGAGTTCCTGAGTTCCTGAGTTCCTGAGTTCCTGAGTTCCTGAGTTCCAAGACTGACCCCGGCTACCGACCCTGGCTTGTATATCGTTTATTCTGTCTTCTGGAATCCCTGACTACGGCTTTACCTGGACAATCCTTTGGCAAATTCCTGTCAAGCCCCCGTGCACAGATTCACAGCCCAGGTAGCTTATCTGTTTGTTACTGTGGGCTGTGTTTATTTGCAAGGGTGAGCCTACATCTCTGCAACATGGACTCCAATCTAGGTAAGCCCTTACATAATGAACTGACCAACAGGGAGTCCGCAGAGATGTACAGGATGCTCACCTCCCTTGCTCTACAAGTCTCCAGCTTGGGCCAGACCATTGCTGAGCTGCAGCAAGAAGTCCGTTTGTTTAGAGGCACAGTACACCCAACCCTGGAACCTGCATGTCCAGAACCGTTTGTTTTGATGCCTGAGAAGTTTGATGGTAATCGTGCATCCTTCTTTTGTTTTAAGATGGATTGTGAGCTGTTGTTTGCCCTTAAGCCTAGGACCTATGCCACTGACTTTATTAAGATTCGTGCTTCCATCAACCTGCTCACTGGACAATGCAAAACATGGGCTCATCAGCTTTTACAGGAAAGGAGTCCAGTCTTGGATAGCTGGGAGGCATTCATGTTTGCTCTGGATTCTTACATTCGTGTTTCTAAGACCAGAGTTCCCAAGTCTACTCTTTGCTCACGTGGCCTGCGGGCATCTAAGGACAGAAGTACCCGGTACAGATACGACTCCATGCCATCACAGCATGTTCCAAGTCATGAAGCTGAAGTCCTTACCCCACAAAGCCTAGACGCTCCTAAGGTCACACGCACACCTTCCCTGGGAGACGTAGAACCCATGGAGATAGGGGCCATCCGGCCCAAGCTATCCCAAGGTGAAAGAGAGCGGAGGAGAGACTGTGGTCTTTGTTTTTACTGTGGGGGGAGAGGGCATCTTATATCTCTCTGTCCAATTCGCCCACCTCGGTCTAAGGTTCTCCAAGTGGGTACTTCTAGGATCCTTCCTGCTGTCCCTGAATCTCTGCCTGCTATCCAGCTCGAAGTGTCGGTGCCTGTTTCCCCAGTTGAAGTGTCGGTGTCCCCAGTTGCAGTTCCTGTGCCGGTGTCCCCGCTTGAAGTTCCTGTGCCGGTGATCCCGCTATCTCCTGACTGTACGTATGCCTCAAATGGCACCATAGTCCGTAAGCAGGACCTGAAGACTTTCGAAAGAGCCTTGCGAGCGACGAAAGTCTACCCAACTGGAACTTCTAAAACTAAGAAAGCCCAAAAGAAATAGGATGTTCCATGCTCTGAGGGCATTCCTAAGGGGAGGGAACTGTCACGGTCCCTACCGTGTATTTTGGACAGCCAGGTGTAGTCACGCCTCAAGTGGCTCTGGGTGGTATTGAACTCATGACTGCCAGTAGTTGTTCCCGTTACCTTACCTCTGAGACACACCTCAGTTCTATTCTGCCTGCTTTCCAGCCATGTCTAGTTTTGCATAAGTACTGTGGGCAATTCTGTTTGTACCTGTCACTCTTGGATCAGCTGTGGCAGGTTACCTAATCAGCTAGGGTATAAAACACTGCCTCACTCTGAGGGCTTTGTCAGTTCATTGTCTCTTGTTGCCAAAGGTTCCTGAGTTCCTGTGTTCCAAGACTGACCCCGGCTACCGACCCTGGCTTGTATATCGTTTATTCTGTCTTCTGGAATCCCTGACTACGGCTTTACCTGGACAATCCTTTGGCAAATTCCTGTCAAGCCCCCGTGCACAGATTCACAGCCCAGGTAGCTTATCTGTTTGTTACTGTGGGCTGTGTTTATTTGCAAGGGTGAGCCTACATCTCTGCAACATGGACTCCAATCTAGGTAAGCCCTTACAGAGGCTCTATGTCCCAGAATCCCCAGCGCATTATGCGTGAATTCCACGACTTTTACACATCATTGTACAGTAGTACTCATAGTCCATCCCCTGCAGAGATTAACAAATTCCTAGATACCCTCCCGATCCTCTCACTAGAAGATAGACACAAATCTAGGATGGATTCGCCCATTTCAGCGGATGAGGTGTGCGCGGTGATTAAAAATTTGAAAACGCATTCGGCCCCTGGTCCGGACGGGTTTTCGATTCCCTACTATAAGGCGTTTGCCCCTACGCTTGCCCCGTACATGGCCCGTTTTTTCAACACTCTCCGAAGGGGGGGGAGTTTAGATTCATCTCTCAATGAGGCTTACATCACTGTTCTCCCTAAGCCTAATAAAGATGCCAGTTCAGTCGGTAATTATAGACCAATCTCTCTTATCAATAATGATTTAAAGATTCTGACCAAGATCCTTGCAGACCGTCTGGCTTCCTTCATTAGCTTATACATACACAAGGACCAAGTGGGATTCATTCCGGGTCGACAAGGTCCGGACCAAACTCGAAGGGCCATAGACATCATTTCGCTTCTTAATTCGAACTGGGATGGGAAATCTTCCAGACAGGGATGCCTCTTGTCATTGGATCTCCAAAAAGCGTTTGACTCTGTACACTGGTCATATATTTTCACCACCCTACAACGTTGGGGATTTGGAGAGTCTTTTCTCAATGTCTTGCGCGCCCTGTACTCGTCCCCAACGGCCCAGGTACGTCTGCAGGGATTTTATTCGGAATCTTTCCCCATATCCAGAGGGACAAGACAGGGATGTCCGCTTTCCCCTTTAATTTTTGCAATAGCGATCGAATCCCTGGCCATAGCCATTAGGCATAACCCAAATATACAAGGTATCCATTGCGGTTCTATCCAACACAAATGGGCTTTATTTGCAGACGACATCCTTATGTTCGTCTCTTCCCCCCTGACCTCGTTGCCCAATATTTGTAGTCTCTTAGATGACTTTGGATCGATTTCGGGTCTCAGGGTTAATTATCAGAAATCTCAAGCTCTTAATGTTAATATTCCTGGCTCACTCATAGAAAGGCTTAGGGACAGCTTCAAGTTCACCTGGAGTGACTCATCAATATCGTATCTGGGGATTAAATTAACCACTAGGATTGATCTCCTCCATCAAGCTAATTACCCTTCGTTATTCCACAAATAGGAGGAGGATCTCATCGGGTGGACTGGGCTGTCCCTATCCTGGCTGGGTAGAATCAATGCTATAAAGATGACGTTGCTCCCTCGCATTCTGTATTATTTCAGGGCTCTTCCCATCCCGGTGGATAGAGTACGCCTGCAACGCTTTCAAGCTAAAGTTATTAAATTTGTCTGGGGTAAGGGTGGACATAGATTTTCTAAATCTATTTTATTCCGATCCAAATCGGAAGGTGGTTTGGGACTTCCAAACTTACGTCTATATTATCAAGCAGCCCAATTGGCTCAGATGTCAGCTGTCTATTCTAGATGGGAACAGCCTGATTGGATACAGATAGAGAGACAAGCGGTACCTAGGCACACGCTAGACTTCCTGATGTGGAGCCCTAAAAAGATGAGACCTCCGATCCTTTCACCAACTCTCTCGCACTCCTTCGCAGTTTGGGATGGACTTAAACATAATTGCTCACTAATTTCCCAATTAAAACCTTTATCTCACCTATTCCATAACCCAGACTTTCCTCCGGGCCTGAACATTAAAGCCTTTCAATGGTGGCTGGACAAGGGGCTATATAGAATAGGTCATTTCCTCAGACCAATGGGCCCAATCTCTAAAGCCTACTGCACCAGCAAACTTGACATGCCTCCCACTGAAATATTTCGATTCACTCAGATCTCAAATTTCCTACACAAAAAATGCAAGTCCCTTCCCAGTGGTCCTCAGGTGACGTCTTATGAAACATGGTGCTGTCAGTCCGATGAGCAGAGGGGGGGGATTTCAGTCATTTATAAGGCACTGTCTTCCACAAAGTCCAAGACATCTTATATGTCGGCCTGGGAAGAGGACCTTAACCAATCCTGGAGCATTGAGCAGTGGCATGGGGTGTTCCTGAAATCCTTCAGAGGTATCCTTAACCCAAGTATGATAGAGGCTGGTGTCAAGGTGCTTACAAGATGGTACCTAGTCCCTTCGAAATTGGCCAAAATGTTCCCTTCCGCCTCCCCACTGTGCTTCAGGGGATGCGGCCTTCGAGGTGACATGATACACACGTGGTGGACATGCCCTAGAATACGGCAGTTCTGGTATAGGATCTTCACCTGGATATCCAGAGTCTCTGCAACACCGGTTCAGATGTCTCCTCTGGTGGCACTTCTTAATTTCCCTACAGAGGGAGCCTCCAGGAGTACGCAACGCCTCATCACTTTCATTTTATTGGGTGCCAAGCTCACTCTTGCCAAAGCCTGGAAGCAGCCCTATGTTTCCACTATACAGGCCAAAAGGAAAATTTCCTGGATTATGTTACAAGAAAAGACGGCAAGCGTACTCCTGGACCGCTCAGATAAATTCAGGGCCAATTGGGAACCATGGGCGCACTTCGTGGGAGTTTCTTTATCCACATAAATGCTCCCGGTTTTAGACCCTGATTACGGTTCTGTTACCCCCAGGCGACTCCTGTAGGAAAATGCCACTTCCCTTTACCTTTTTTATATCTTTCTCCCTTCCTCTTCTTCTCCTTTTCTACTATTTTTCATTCTTCACCTTCTTCTAAGGAGCCTAGTGAGAGACGGTCTTTAGTGGACACTTCATTGCGGAGTTGGGCCGGGCCAGCTGATTTCAGGGCCAGTTCCTGCATCGCAATGTGGATCTCAGTATTTTACACTCGGTTCACAGAAACATGATTTACATACTTTCATCCAGTTGCACTGGGCGTCTGTGCCCGTTAGGGATGTTGTTCCATTCATCTCAGGATTACTGTTACATTATAGCCATGCTACAGGTTTTGGTTACATATGATGGCTCACGTATATAATCTAATAACCCTTGTTGATTTACTCCTGGTCCTATCTGTCTTTATTTTTGGCAGGGGGATAGGGGCCCTCGGCCACAGCAAAGAGCCCTTATGGGGTGGCGGAGATCCCTCCCTCCTTCCATGACCATTATATTTTTTATGTATTTTCTTCCTTATTTGACTGGGATTTTGTTCAAATGCCTACGTTAGCTCAGGCCTATTAGAGGCAAATGTTTACCTCAGTTACATGAATGTGTACATCCCTTCATATGTATTTCGTGTTGGATTCGGGTCAGTATTATAATGCTCTGTATGCTTGCAAACTAGCTTGACATATTCAAACTTAAGACTGTCCATATCTCTATTTTGTCTTTCACTATGTTTTAGTCATTTTCACGTTGACTTTGTTTACTGTTCTTGATGCAAAATAAAAAAAAAATATTGAAACGAGAAAGAGGAAGTAAACTCATCAGGGTTTACTTCCTCTTTAATTATATAAATGTAAAAAATAAATAAAAATAAAAAGTTTAATACAAGTAAATATGATAAACGAAATAATAAATATAATAAATATGATATATAATATATATATATATATATAATTTACTAATGTTAGCAGCATAAGGATAATCAATGTTGATAGGGAGAGTGAAGTTCCACTTTAAGAAATGAGAGCCTGGTGGTTATCGCAGTGGTTTTCTTGCCGTTATCTTCTCCCTAGAACACTCAGCAGACGTCTCCCTTAAAGTGGCTTTTACTTGCTCTTTAAATGGAGTTTGTACTACCGTATCAATTGTGGAAATGTCACGGAATTCTTTCCAATTGAGTTCAGCACCTCAATTTATAAGCTTGACTCAGACTTCCAACAGAAATTGTCCTTCGGAACATCTTCTCATAAACTGTACATTATATTGCCTGTTCATCCATCACAAAGCTGGCAAGAAAAAGAGTTCCATTCACTGGAAGAATATGTGGCAAGGAATAATGAAAATGGTTCTTTGCGACCTCGATGGAATTCACATCCCTGCTACCACTTCTTCCAATAGATAAAATCACGAGTAAGATTTGAAAATGTCTAAATTTTTAATATGGCAACTTATCTCTTTTGATTGGATATGGCCACTAATGTGTTCAAGGGTATATTACACCTAGGGGTTGGGGAATGTGACCATATTTCATGGTACACTAATGGCGGCCCATCCATTCGGGGCACACGGGCACCACCCCCTTATCCATGTTCCTGGCCCCCTAATCTACATGCAGGCCGTGGCTCCTGTCAGAGGGACATCATCCCCTCACTCAGAAAGCCACGGCTGTGCCCACCAGTTTCACCTGCCAGTGCCCACTATGCCACCTACCAGTGCCACCTATCAGTACCCACCAATGCCCACAGTACCACCTACCAGTGCCCACAGTGCCACCCATTAATGCCCACCAGTGCTGCCAATCAGTACCCACCATTGTCTAATAATCAGTTCCACAGAGTGCTACCTATCAGTGTCAACTACCACTGCCCATCAGTGCCACCTACTAATGCTCACAGTGCCACCCATCAATGCCTGTCGGTGCTGCCAATCAATGCCCATCATTGTCTAATAATCAGTGCTGCCTATCAGTGTCACCTACCAGTGCCACTCATCAGTTCCACCTCTCAGTGCTGCCCCATCAGTGCTTATCAGTACCACCTATCAGTTCCCATTAGTGCCGCCTTATCAGTGCCTCCTATCAGTGCCCATCAGCGCAGCCTATCAGTGCCCATCAGTGCAGCCTCATGAGTGCACATCAGTGAAGGAGAAAAATTACCTGTTTTCAAAATTTTATAACAAACTATGAAACTGTTTTTTTGTTTTTTGTTTTTCAAAATTTCGGTCCCTTTTTGTTTTATTTAGTAAAAAAAAAAAAACAGCAGCAATTAAATACCACCAAAAGAAAGCTCTATCTGCGTGAAAAGAATGATCAACATTTAATTTGGGTACAGTGTTGCATGACCGCGCAATTGTCATTCAAAGTGCGACAGCGCTGAAAGCTGAAAATTGGTCTGGGCAGGAAGGGGGTTTAAGTGCCCAGTAAGCAAATGGTTAACACATCATTATATATTTGGTAAAATTGCCTAGTTTTAAATTGGTATCGGCCTCTTGCAGTCGCTGTACAGCAAAGCTCAGACCAGAAAGAGGGCAATGAGAAGCCAATCAGTCATGATGAAGTCCGCATATGATATCAAGGAACAATCTCGCAGGAGGAGGGAGATGACCTCATCGGTCTGTTGCTTCTCCTTTCGCTGTACAGTTACAGGCTGGGGGAGGGACAAAACTGGTAAGTATTGCTTAAAGCGGGGTTCCTATTTAAAAAAATAAAAATAAAAGTCAGCAGCTACAAATACTGCAGTTGCTGACTTTTAATAATCGGACACTTACCTGTCCCAGGGTCCAGCGATGCTGGGGATTGAAGCCCCGCTCGTCTCCTCCTCCGTTCGGCGGCGCCGGCATTGTAACTGTGGGCACACCAGGTGCCGTGATTGGCTGCGCAATCATCTGTGACCTGTCACGTGTCCCAAGTGACTGATAGGAGGGAGGGGGCAGAGCTGAGCCCTTCCTGTGCTGAAGGGAAGTGATGTCAAGAGCCCAGGCGCTGAAGGAGGCAGACTACGAGGGGCCCTCTAGCAACAGCCATTTAGAGGTGAGTAAAAAAAAAATCCAAATGTGTGTTTTTTTTTTTTTTAGTGAAATTTATGATTTTTTTATTTTTTTGGGGTGGAACACCACTTTAACTGCAGTACACTCAGATCCCTCTCCCTCTAGACAGGGCTGTGCTGGGCATGGCAATACAATTCCTTTGGCAGGTAAAACACATATTTCATCTGTATATTTAGTTGTTTGCCTGGAATTCAACTTTAATATTTTTTAACCACAGGCGCGCTGTGACTCTCTCCTTCTGGGACGATGTCATAGGACGTCATCCCACTATGGCCACACATGCGTGCGATTGGTGGTGCACTTTTTCCCTGGGACTCGCCGTATCACCGATCTCGGTGAAGAGTGAACGATGGGGCTCTTTACCCATGTGATCAGCTCTGTCCAATCACAGCCGATCACATTTAAACAAGGAAATGCTGGTTAGTGGCATTCCTCTCCTCACACTGACAGCTTGTGAGGAGAGAAGAGCCGATCAGCGGCATTTCCTCACAGGGGAGATCTACACAGATAATCAGGGCACTAATTAATAGTACAGCCCCAACAGTGCCCAGCATTGATGCTAATTAGTGCCCAGCAGTTCCTGCTCATTAGTGCCATCCCTCAGTGCCCATCAATGCTGCCAATCAGTGCCACCTATCTGTGCTGCCTATCATTGCCACATATCAGTGCAGCCTATTAGTGCCCATCAGTGCTGCATATCAGGGACGCCTATCAGTGCCTAGCAGTAATGCCAATCAGTGTCCAGCAGTGCCTGCTCAGTGTCGCCCATCAGTGCCCATCAATGCGGCCAATCAGTGGCACCTATCAGTACCCATCAGTGCAGACCATCAGTGTCCATTAGTGCTGCCTCATCAGCGCATATCAGTGAAGGAAAAAAATTACTTATTTACAAAATGTTATTGTAACAGAAACTAAGCTGAAGTCCTACCCCACCACTGGTCAACATTTGGGGCTCCTGCCACCTTCTGGAGATACGGGGTTTCTTGTGCAGTCCATCAGAAGCTACATATAGAACAACCAGTTCAAATACAAGCTGGCACACTCTGTTTGCAGCAGACTGAGAGAATGAGCTCACAGTGCCCCTCCTCACTTCTTGTCAGAAGCACTGAGCTCAATGGACAGCTTGGAGCCAATGATAAAGCACCATTGGTCCAAGCTGTCCAATAAAAATGCTGCAGTTTAGGCTCTCCTCTCACTGCAGTGTCATAGAAGGGGGCAAGTGTCTAAAAGACACATGCTCCCTTTCAGCCCAGCCCTCTTATCTACAAGGAAATACATGGGTTTATGGGTATAAGATTTACCCACAATCCCATGCTTTGCTCACACAGTTAAGAGGGAGAATGAGAATCTTCTGCTGCTGAAAAGGTACAAGCTAAATCATATATTATTATGATATATGTTATAACATAATAATTTATTATTTATCTACTTACTGTGAAATAACTGGTAGGACGTTATAACTTCAAACTTCAGTAATTTGTCAATTAAGCCACCTGCTTGAGTACAGTTTTTGAAAATATAGTAAACAATATATAATAATTATTTGTATATCACTTACTTATGGTAATGAACCCCTTGTCACCCAGGCCAATTCTGACACTTCTTTCCTGAATGTAAAAATCATAATTTAGTTTTTTTGCTCGAAAATTACTCAGAACCACCAAACAATATATATATATATTATTTTTTAGCAGACACCCTAGGGAATAAAATGGTGGTCATTGCAACTGTAGCGCCGGCTCCTGAAGAGCATGCGCTATTTGTTTTGTAAAAAAATGAATACTCCTAAAACCACAGTCGGCTCTTAGGCTGGGTTCACACTGCTGCGATGCGGGAACTCTGCGAATCCGCTGCGGATTCCAGCATCGCATGCCTCCCAGCGGCAGTTCACACTGCCCTATGCGGACTGCTGGGAGTGTCAGTGAAAAGTTAATGACACCCCCAGATCAGTTTGCATATCGCAGTGCGATCTGCAAACTCGGACAGGAATCGGATCGCATGGTGTGAACACCCATGCGATCCGATTCTGCTGCGGACCAAAAAAAGGGTCCTGTACGAGTTTGGGCCGGATGCGATGCGAATTCAGCTATACTATCTGTATGGCTGAACTCGCATCGCACAGAGACCGGATGTGATTCGCACCACACTGCAGTGCAAATCACATCCGGTCTCGTCACCGCAGCAGTGTGAACCCAGCCTTAGGGTTCATTTTTCCAAATGATGGTTTCAGTGCCAGTCTAGCTGGATTGCACTGGGTTCTCCTTGGCTGCAGGTGTTGCTGTCACCGCCGGCAAGTGGTAGAATGCAGTCTATTTGGGTGTATTGGGTACCATCCTTGTCTCGGGGCCAGCCCAGTGGGAATGCTTGCCCTGCTGTGCATTCTGGGAGGTGGTATTTAAGGTACTGCGATCCCGTTTTTCCCAGGGGTTCTGGTCCAGAAGTGTTTCCTGTCTGTTTGGCCCTGGTCCTCCTGACCAGCCCCCATGGCCCTCCTGGCCTGGGGTGCGGATCCATGCAATTCCGAGTCTCGGGGCTGGATAGCCCGAGGTGAAGCAACTGCGGGGACAGGACTGAGGCCATAATGATTCAAAGGTGGTCCGGTGCCGTCTCATCTTAGGAGAGGCCCAGCGGCTGGAGAAGCATCCAAGGGAGGACTCTTCGGGAGAAGGCCATGCTTAAGGCTGGTTTCTCAGAAGGAGCCTGGGGGCTCAGTTGATGGGCACTTTGTGGATCTATACTAATACGGTATCGCCGGACCAGCTGAGAGTCCCTCAGTTACATTCAAGTCTGTGGCAGAGACTTTTGCTTTACTTAACACCCTACTGGCTGCTTGGCCTAGTGAGAGGAGGTCTATCCGGTGGTTGTAAGAATCCAGTTGTGAAACGGTAATTCTCTGGATTTCTATAGTGAGAGACTTCCTATTTTTGCAGTTCCAAAAGTATCTGAACTCCCTACCTAACCCTCTACCCTTCACTAAGAAACTGTGTTATCTTTTAAATAAATATCCCAAAAAAGAGGATCCAGTGTCTGCAATTCTTTGGGCCATCTACCACGGGAAACCCCTAGAAGCACACAAGGTCAAGAAGGTAATGGTAAGCCCAACAAAACCAGCAGCTCCTTCGGGGGTCAGTGCTACACAACCTTTTATGTTATACGGTATTTGCGCAGCAATTTTTCAAACATGTTATTTCAGGAAAAAAAACAGTTTTGTGAATGTAAAAAAAAAAAACACTAAAGCCCCATACACACGATCAGAAATTCTGCCAGCAAAAGTCAGATGTGAGCTTTTGGTCTGAAATTCAGATCGTGTGTATGCTCCATCGGACTTTTGCTGGCAGAATTCCCACCAGCAAAAGATTGAGAGCGGGTTCTCTATTTTTCGGTTCCGTTTGGAAATTCCGAATGTCTGAACACATTCCGATGCGCAAAATTCCTATGTATGCTCGGAAGCATTGAACTTCATTTTCTCGGCTCGTCGTAGTGTTGTACATCACTGCGTTCTTGACGGTCGAAAGTTCAGAGAACTTTTGTGTGACCGTGTGTATGCAAGACAGCTTGAGTGGAATTCCATCGGAAAAAACATGTGTGTATGGGGCAAAAGTTAGCCCCGTTTTTTTATTTTTTTGTATAATGTAAAGGATGATGTTACGCCAATTAAATAGATACCTAACATGTCACACTTTAAAATTGTGCACACTTGTGGAATAGCGCCAAACTTCGGTACTTAAAAATCTCTATAGGTGACGCGGTAAACATTTTTACAGGTTACATTTTTAGAGTTACAGAGGAGATCTAGTGCTAGAATTATTGCTCTCGCTCTAACATCCGTGGCGTATGTAACCTGCGTGTATATGGCTCTAATACTAGCCAGTCCCTCACCAGCCACTGACCTCACCGCATGTCCCTTGTTTCAATGCTGTTAATCAAAGCCAGTGAAGAGGGAGCAGGGGATTGGGTCAAGTCCTGCTATCTGTGAATATAGATGCAGGCAGTGAGACTTGGGGGCGAGCTTACATAAGAGCTTCCTATGGGGGCACCTGCCGGAGAGGAGGAGCCAGGAGCACCGGTGGGGAGCCCGAAAGAGGAGTTTCGAGATGCTCTGTGCAATTTATTACACAGCAAAACAGTTTTTTTCCAAATGACCCAAAGCCTGGGGCTGGTGGTCTCCCCCTGGGAGCCGGACCACAAGCTTGGGAAGCCTCTGGGTCTGGTAGAATATTCTTGTCCTTCCTGGGGGGTCTCCCTATCTTTTTCTCAGGGGGGGCAGCAATTGGAAGAGTCCCGCTGAGACCTGAAGGACCCTGGGTACAGTGGTGTACCCAGAACTTCAGGGGCCATTATCCTGCCTCCCCCTTACCTGTCCAAGCGTCCGTTCAGACGGGGGTGCTGGCCATCCACGTGCTTACCATTACCTTCTTGACCTTGTGTGCTTCTAGGGGATTCCCGTGGTAGATGGCCCGATTGCAGAAACTGACACTGGATCCTCTTTTTTGTGATATTTGTTTAAAAGATAACACAGTTTCTTAGTGAAGGGTAGAGGGTTAGGAAGAAAGTCGGCACAGGAAGTCGGCACAGAGCTGTGCTAATCACAGGCAGTGAGACAGGGATCAGAGCCGGAGCTCATCCCTAGACACGGCCTAACCTTGCGTGTGGACCATAAGGATGGAAAAGCAAGCCCGTGGCTGTGGCAAAAGGGGAAGAGGACAACGGTGAATACTTTCCTTTGCCTTGGGAATTTAGCTGCAAAATCCCCAATTCCAGCCAGATGGTTTCTGGGCAGTTGAGATAATCTCCCCCTGGGTTCTGGATTGAAATAGTCTAGAAGCTTCTGCTAAAATCGCCAGCCGCAGCTCCCGCTTACTTCAGAGACGCTGTATGGTGGACAGGTGGGGCAGAGGAACAAGTGTGCCTAAACCACCTCAGATGGGAAAGAGGTAGGTAAGGCATTGCTCCCCCTTCCCCGTGTATATACTGACTGGTGCAGTGCAGAACTTGGGGTCGGGATACAAATAGCCCAGAGGATACTGCTAAAACCACCAGCCACAGCTCCCTCTTACAGCAGAGACACTGTGGTTATCACAACAGTAGGTTGCCAGCCTCTCTCTACATGCCCAGTTGTGGTACATTAGTAGAGGTGAATATAGCGAAGGGGGGGGGGGGGGACCCGGTAAATACAAAGAGTTCCTTACAGGCCATATATATCACTGAACAAGTTATTAATTGTGCAATGGATGAAGGATTCAGGAGTAAGCTCCTCTGGTCAGCAGGTGCACTAGGTTATCCAGCCCTATTAGCCCAGCTGCTAGGAATCTGAAGTTGCTCCAAGATGCTTAAAAGCTGACCTAACTTTCAATGATGGGCAGGGACCAAGCTTCTGTGTGGCACAGTAGGGGTTCTCTTGTGACAGATCCTCCTTTTTGGGGGTTGCTTGCTATAGGTAACTTTTCATAAGCTCCAAACTCCCACTCCACCTTTACACTGTGGTTATATTATAGTGCAGGAGGTAAGAAAAAACTTTTTTTGTTGGTTTGGGCTACAGTCCACTCAGTGGCAGATCTAAAGGCGACCATAAATCGCTTCCTATATCCTGTGCAAACCTATGGAAGAGCTACATGATTGCTTGTTTACTTGCCTACCAGGCACAGACACCCCCTTTCCTGCCCAAGCCATTTTTCAGCTTTCAGCACTTCTTTTTGTAACTAAGTAATTTTTCACTTTCACTGATGTGCGCTGATGAGGCGGCACCGTTGGGCACTAATAGGCAGAACTGGTGGGCATTGAGGAGGCGGCACTTATGGGCACTGATGAGGTGGCACTGATGAGGAGGCACTAATATGCTGCACTTATGGGCACTGATAGGTGGCACTGATATGTGGCACTGATGAGCACTGTTAGGCAGCCCTGATGGGCACTGTTAGGCAGCACTGGTGGGCACTGATAGGCAGCACTGGTGGGCACTGCTAGATGGCAGTGGCGGGCACTAATAGGCAGCATGGATAGGCTGTACAGATGGGCACTGATAGGCATTGATGGATGGCATTGATGGGCGGCACTGATGGGCATTGGTGGACAGCAGTAATGGGCATTGATGGGCAGCACTGATAGGCGACACTAATTGCCAGCACTGACTGGGATGGCTAATGAGCACTGATTTGTGGCACTTGTGGGCAGTGTGGGCACTAACTGCTGCCACTGGTCGGCTCTTATCACTGACATTGGTGGGCACTGCATTTTTACACTTTATTTATATATTGTAATCAGGGCACTGATGATCAGTGCTCTGATTACTTCCCTAGCTGTCCCCTGTGAGGAGATGCCACCGATTGGCTCTCCTCTCCTCACACTGTCGAGGAGCGCCGATTACCGGCACATCCGTGTTTACATGTGACGCGCTGTGGACGCAGCTCTTTACACAGATCGGGGTCACACCGTGTCCTAGCAACATGGAGTGGCCATAATCGCCACGCATAATCGCTACGCGCCCCCGCGTGGGAGTGGCTGTTCCGTGCCGCCGTCATATGACGGCGGCCCAGAACAGGAACTGCACCGCCCGCCGTCATTTGACGGTGGGCGACAGCAAGAAGATAAGGCCTGCAGGTAGCAATTTACCTCCAGGCTAAATTTGTAACCACCTCTTCTAGAGGCTGTCTAAAATTATTCTCTAGGGCTGGGCTCATTGAGATTTTAGCTGCTGATCAGCCCTACCTGGGTATGAGCTGGCTAGTGTTTGCTCAGTCTATGGAGGTAAGGTAGGACAACAGCTACTATAGTAAGGTGTCCAACCATTTTAAGATCTGTTCCTTCACCGGTGGTAAAGGGTTAGCATCTACAGCCCAGGCTATGCCTATGAAATAAATTACCCTTGTTTGGTTATTTCATAAAGGGATACACCATGACTCCTTCTTGGCTGCACACCAGTAGACCTCAGTAATGAATAAGAATGAGCTCAGGCGTGTTTTCACACTCCACATGCAGAGCCCGCCAGGAAGTTGGTGCAGCGCTGCACTAATCACAGGCAGTGAGACATTGCCCGATCTCTGCAGTCACGCATCGGGACAATGTCTCACTGCCTATGATTAGCGCAGCGCTGCACCGACTTCCTGGCGGGCTCTGCACGTGGAGTATGCGAACACGCCGGAGCTCATCCTTAGTAGTGAAGGTTTGTCCTTGCTGGGATGTTTGTGGCACAGCAGAAATACACATTGAGATTTGTGACATATCTGCTCATAAGGGGTATATTTCTGTACATCAGAAGTGCACTGCACTGAAGCTTGTTTGGTGTCCTTTATATCCTAAAGGTACTGCTTTGTTTGGGTACAGATCAGAAAAATACAACAGAGAGGGTGGTCTGTACTTTGTGGTTTTGTGCCGCACGCCAGAAATGCACATCATTGAGTCTGGTGACATCTCTGCCCATAATTGTTATATTGCTGCACATAAGACATACACAAGATTGAGGTCTGTCTGTGGGGTTTTGTGTCCTGTATTACTGCCTTATTGGTTGCTTATCAGAAAGGCAGCAGTGAAGATTGATGGTCTTGATTAGGGATGAGCTCAGGTGTGTTCGCATGGTCCACATGCAGAGCCCGCCAGGAAGTCGGCGCAGTGCTGCACTAATCACAGGCAGTGAGGCATTGCCCAATCTCTGCAGCCGCACATCGGGGAAATGTCTCACTGCCTGTGATTAGCGCTGCGCCCACTTCCTGGCGGGCTCTGCACGTGGACCATGCGAACACGCCGGAGCTCATCCTTAGTCCTGATTTGTTGGGCTCTACAGCATAAATGCAAATTGAACCTGTGGCAGGTGTAGTACATATACTGCCTTTGGTAATCTGTACAGCACCGCAAAGTGGCATCGCGTTGATTCAGACACTGCTATTAATGACAATGACTGGCATGCGATTTGACATGTTGAGTTGCATGCCAAATCACTTCAATATGGATGTGCTATCTCTATTTAGAATTGTTATATTGTTGCACATCAGACATATACAAGATTGAAGGTTAAAATGTTAAAAAGCAGTACGGGAATCTAAAATAGCCAGCCTTTGGGAATACCCGCACTGCTTTTTAACATTTTTTGCCTTTTTTTTATTAGACTATTGTACCCCTTTTTTTATATCTCTTTGATTGGGAGAAATTATCCCAATAAAGCATTATTGGTTGATCTGCACTATATGGAGCATTTTTTTCCCATTTTTATGATATTCCGTCATCGGTGATTACTGACGAGTTGGATTTCGAGGTCCTGGACGAGCCTAAAGATCATCTACGCACGCGAGCCCACAGTCCTATGGTATATCCCCTTGATCAGGATTTCGTTGTCACATTCAACGGGAGAAACACATGCGTATCTGACTCACTGCCGTATAGTATGTGCGTCCACCATTGTCGGTAAGAGTACCTCATTGAGTGTTTAAAGTATTGGTGTTCTCTGTGTCACAAGCAACATATCCCCTTGTAGTCACTATCTCTGGGACATTATTGCCGATTCTCATCTGGATTCAAGCTTTCCAGTCAGATTCTCATCCACCAGTTTTTAGAAAAAACTCAAGATACACTATCAATGACCTCCCGATTAGTATATCATCCCAGCGCTCAAACTCCCCCTCCCCCCAGCTGCCACTTAAAAAATTTAATATATCTCTCAGAAGGTGAAAAAAGCAAACCTACCACTTACAATGCAAAAAACACCTTGTGGCGCTACAGAAACTACACACTGTTAAATAGCAGTGTACTATGATAACCAAAGCTACACAACGTGAAAATTATAAACACATGTGCATAAATAAATATAATCAACAATAAAGTAAATAGTGATTAAATAGCGAAAAAATGCAATCAAAAAATAATCGCACAAAAGTGATACAGTGAATATGTGACAAAACATAAATATAGAGAATGAACACAATGACAAATAGTGCTCTAATGGAAATGTGCAGTTCCAAAATAAATTAGATTGATCTTCAATCAAATACAATTATTGAGGAGCAATAACTGTAATGATGGCAATAGTTCAAAAAAGAAGAATTCATTTTCAAGTGAACGTTCTGTACCCAAGTGTCCATAAACCGCAGAGCCTCCACCGCACCCTTGGTGTTAGTGCCCCCCTTGTTTAGAACACTCACCAGCAATATTGCCCAGCACTCTCATGTCGGGCAAAAAACGCTTATAGTGTATACAGATGATGACTATTTCTCCAGCCACTTCTTGTGAAAACTTCGCAGCAGAGGATAATCACTTAATATCTCAGAGTTACCTCAGGGAGACAAAAGAAACTTCCCATAGTACAACATTGCAAAACTATTTTTAATCTCAATAAAACGTTCGATTAAAATCACACTCACATGGATCCAATTAAAAACAGGCACTTCAAATAGACATTCCACTGGTCAATTCAAAGATCCTTCACTCATAGGCATTGGTGAGTACACTGGAAGCAAGCTAAGTTCATATCAAATAGCACCGTCTCTACACAAGGTATCTGTGTGGTACCTGACAGCAGACAACCCAATTTGAAAGCAGCGCCAGATAGTGATATCCAGTCCTTCAACTTGTGTGTTCTCCTTCCTCCGCCTTCTTTCTAGTCTTTTACTATGTGTGCTGGTCGCCGTATAGCCACGCCCCCGACATGTTTCGTCCAATGGACTTCCTCATGGGTTTGGCTATCCAGCTGTAACAACCCCCCTTTTATTTGAAATCTCAGGCGACCAGTCCCTCCCAGTCAAGGTAACCCCTCCCCCCTATGTCCTCCAATTGGTTAATAGGCTCTTGCGGTGGGTGGTTCATAATTCCTCCCCAACCCCTCCCCATCTCTGTGTGTAGAAACACTCCCAACTTCCCCACACATTGCTCTCATCACGATCAGGAGAATATACCACCACACATATTAAGAAAGGCCCATCAACCTACCCTTCTAAATGGCTTCCTAATCACTCATTTCCATCCCGTAGCAATAGATGGTTTTATTTCGTCGACACGCATGCGCGGACTTCCGGGGAAGCTCGTATACTTCGTCAGCTGATTGGCTAAGCCTAGGCGCCGCCGTCATCACGCTTACCCTAGCTTACATCCCCGGACCGCCCACTCCACCCGCGCCATCATGCTACACCCAGGTATCACTCGTGAGCTGCGCACGCGCCAATCACTACACCAAGTACTAGCGTCCTTCCCACAGACCTCCCCCTCCACCCACGCCATCTTGCTGCACCCAGGAGTCACTACTAAATAAATTGCGCAGGCGCCAAACACTATGCAGTGTCTTGGCGAGAAGAATATAATTTCTTCATCATCGGCGCCCCACTCCTGTCAAGATAACCAATAAATCAAACAGGGGAAGTACCATAATCACAACCTATCCTGTTTAATAGCAGAGTACTTCAGGAATCCCAAAATAAACGCTGTCAATGTACACACCATTAAGCCACACATAACACCCTAACGAACCCCTCAACTCTAACAAGCGGTCCTGAACAATGTGTATATGTAACAGAATAAGTGTGTCCACAGACTTTTAGCGTTTAGATGGACCAGTAATACCTATACCATACAATAATAAAATAGCGAAATAATAAAATCGGGCAGAGGAGGAGAACATACAGAGAATTTTCAAACAATGTATATTTAACCCCACTACTTAAAATAGGATGCTCAATGTCACCCTTATTATTGAACAACTTGCTTGTGCGACCAATGCCCAAGAGTACACATAATGATAAAAAACAATATAAAAAGTGTATATATAAAGGTATACCATCTCCTAATCTATAGACACACTCATTAGAAAAATATACATAAAAATAAAAGTAAAAATACTAGCTATCATAAACACTAATTTCCTCAAACCCATCTACTCATTTCAACATGAGATACATGATCAAACCCCACTCATTATAGACGACCCCAAACTTCAACGATTGGTGTCCCAATGTATCTCCAAATACATATCTAATCCTACAAAGAATCATTTTAAAACAAGCAAATAGAGGTAAACAGAAAAATAAAAATGAATAAAATCCAACTATTCCCCAAGATGCGTGCGGGCCATATCTTCCTAGTTTAAATTCAAATAATAGGGAAACAAAGGAAAGCGAGGCAGCCAACCCCCCAACAAAAAATATTGTCAGGAGTTATTGATGAAGCTATTGACATCCAGCTCGATATTCATACCCACTGGTGTCAAGCTCCTCATCAAAAAAATCCACCTCGTTTCCCTTTGTGACAAATCCCTGATCCGGTTTGAACCCCTCCAAGAATGATGAACATGGTCAATGCCGCAGAACTGCAGAAGGGATGGATCCTGCTGGTGGTGCTCTTTAAAGTGCATAGACACACTATGGTACTTATACCCCTTCCGTATATTCGCAAGGTGCTCCGAAATGCGGACCTTCAATTGCCTTTTAGTGCGTCCCACATAATAGAGCTTACATGGACACCACAGCAGATATACTACAAAAGTCGTGTTGCAGGTCATGAACTCCTCTATTTGAAAGGACTCACCAACCCCGTTGGTCACTGAAGTTATGCCCCTATTGATCTTTGAAACCGTCCTGCAGCAAACACATTTCCTACATGAAAAAAATCCTTTTAAATCTCCAGAGATGGTGATTTTCAACGGCGGATCTAATAACTTCTTGACGATCCTATCACCAATATTAGGAGCTCTTCTGTAGATAAATCTGGGAGCAGTTGGTAAAACCGTGCCCAGGTATCTGTCCTTCCCCAAAATATGCCAATGCTTAGCAAAAATAGATTCTATGTCCCTATATTGGTGATGAAAACCTGACAAGAATTTGAACTGATGTTGTGTCCGATCACTGCTTTTCAACCGGTCTTGCAAACATGCATCCCTAGGGATATTCCCCACTTCCTCTATTATTTTATCAAGGCGGGTACAATTATATCCCTTCTGCAAAAATCTCTCCTTCAATATACCAGATTGGGACACAAAGTCCATATCTGTGGTGCAGTTGCGGCGGACTCTCAAAAACTGGCCTTTCGGGATATTCCTTATCCACGAGGGGTGATGTCCACTCCTCGTGGACAGGTAACTATTCCGGTCCGTAGCCTTAAAATAAACTATCGTACTCAAATGATCCCCATCTCTTTTTATAGTAAGATCCAAAAAATTAACGGAAATGGGACTGATATTGAAGTCCAGTCTTATATCATTCAGATTGGAGTTCAATACTTCTGCAAACATTTTGACAGTAAGCTCAGTGCCCAACCAGATAAACAAGATATCATCAATAAATCTCCGGTAGAAGATCAACTGTTGTGGTCTATTTGAGAAGACAGCCCTATCTTCCCATTCTGCCATAAAAAGGTTGGCAAGGCTTGGGGCATACTTAGCGCCCATTGCCACGCCAACCTTCTGCGAGTAGAAGACTCCCCCATACCAAAAGTAATTGTGGGACATGCAGAAATCCAAAGCATGGCCCACAAACACCTTTTGAGCATGAGGGATGTCGTCCCTCCTGCTTAAAGCCCAATTAAGGGCCAGCAGTGCATCCTGATGCTGGATGATGGTATAGAGACTTGCCACATCCGCTGTTGCCAAAAAAACTTCAGCGTCAGGAGGGATTTGTATCTGGTTTAACGCTTTTAAGAGGTCTGTAGTATCCCTTAGGTAAGCCCTTGTGTTTCTAACGCTAGGTTGGAGGACTCTATCCAGATACTCCCCCAGTCTTGCCGTAACTGAACCTATACCATTAACTATCGGCCGTGGAGGAGGGGTAATTTGGTCCTTATGTATTTTTGGTAGGGTGTAAATGACCGGTATCCTACACGCACTTGGTACCAGATATTTAGTTTCTTTAACGTTTAAAACCCCTTTACCATAGCCCCATTGGATAAGAGCCTCCAATTGGTTTTTATAGCTATCAGTAGGATCTCCATCCAATTTCCTATATGTAGTAATGTCACTCAGTAATGTCTTTAACTGGTTATCGTAGAAAGATTTATCCAAAATAACCACCCCCCCTCCCTTATCAGCAGGGCGTACAATAATGTCTTTTTTGTCCTCTAAGGACTTAATCCCATCCTTGAAAAGACGAGCATTAACCCCTTTCTTTAGAGGTAATGCATCCAGATCATTGAGTACCAAATTTTTAAAAACTTCCACAAAATGATTACTAGGGATCTGAGGGTTGAACAGGGAGCGATTTTTTAAACCACTATCACTAGGGGTGTCAATTGAACCCGTAGTAGAGCAACCCTTAGAAGGGTGCATGAGAAAATGTTTTTTGACATTTAAAGTGCGCACATACTTCTGTACGTCCATATAAACATCAAATTTATTCAGCATTCTTCTCGGTGCACACTTCAGGCCCGTCTTTAGAATGTTTAATTCTTTGGTTTCTAATTGTACCTTACTTAAATTAAACACACCTCCATCTACATGTCCCTCATCCTTTTTCTTGGATTGTTTGCATTGTTTTCGTTTTCCCGCACGACATCCTCTCCATTTTTGCCCATTGGCCCGCTGTACTGCGGAGGTATATTCCTCTGTCCCATATGTGTCCCTATACCTCGACCTCTTGGGGTCCCCCCTCCACGTCCTCCTCTCCCCCTCTGATTTAGAAAAGGTGGAGGAGGAGGATGGTAGGGTGGGTACATATTCTCATTGTACCTTCTTTCCGCATCCTCATGTCCTAGTGGTGCAAACCTGTTGTACATTGGTAGCGAAAAGCCCCAATTATTATCCAGTATATCTTGTGGCCATCTTTGATCTCTGAAAGGTGGATAAGATGTTGAATGTGGGTACCCCATCATCTGCGGAAAAGGCTGTTGTAAGCCATACTGTACTGGGGGAAAAACTCCTTCTCTTTCAATCTGTACTCTCCTAGGTGAAGGGTATCCGCCTTGAGATATTAGTCCCCTTTGATGGGTGACCCCATCTCTAGGTTTGACACTTTGAGATATAGGTGTTTTGCTACTGGTTTTAGTACCAGTCTTGCCCTTTCCCCCTTTAGTTTTAACGCTCTGTTTAGAGTCCTCATCCACCCTATTAACCACTTTCAGACCGGACCATTTTGCTGGTAAATGACCAGAGGTCTTTTTACACTTTGGCACTGCGCTGCTTTAACTGGTAATTGCGCGGTCATGCAATGTTGTACCCAAACAAAATTTGCGTCCTTTTCTTCCCACAAATAGAGCTTTCTTTTGATGGTATTTGATTGCCTCTGCGATTTTTATTTTTTGCGATATAAACGTAAAAAGACCGCAAATTTTGAAAAAAAATGATATTTTCTACTTTTTGTTATTAGAAAAATCCAATAAACTCAATTTTAGTCATACATTTAGGCCAAAATGTATTCAGCCACATGTCTTTGGTAAAAAAAAAGTCAATAATTGTATATTTATTGGTTTGCGCAAAAGTTGTCACATCTACAAACTAAGGTACGTTTTCTGGAATTTACGCAGCTTTTAGTTTACGACTGCCTATCTCATTTCTTGAGGTGCTAAAATGGCAGGGCAGTACAAAACCCCCCCAAATGACCCCATTTTGGAAAGTAGACCCCCTAAGGAAATTGATAAGAGGCATGTTGAGCCCATTGAATATTTTTTTTTTTTGCCTCAAGCGATTGAATAATGACAAAAAAAAAATTTTTTTTTTTTTTTTACACAAAGTTGTCACTAAATGATATATTGCTCACACATGCTATGGGCATATGTGAAATGACACCCCAAAATAAATTCTGCTGCTTCTCCTGAGTACGGGGATACCACATATGTGGGACTTTTTGGGAGCCTAGCCGCGTACGGGGCCCCGAAAACCAAGCACCGCCTTCAGGCTTTCTAAGGGCGTAAATTTTTGTGTTCACTTCTCACTACCTATTACAGTTTTGAAGGCCATAAAATGCCAAGATGGCACAAAACCCCCACAAATGACCCCATTTTAGAAAGTAGACACCCCAAGCTATTTGCTGAGAGGCATGTTGAGTTCATGGAATATTTTATATTTTGCCACAAGTTGCGGGAAAATTACAAACTTTTTTTTTTTTTTTTTTTTTTTAACAAAGTTGTCACTAAATGATATATTGCTCATGCATGCCATGGGCATATGTGAAATGACACCCCAAAATAAATTCTGCTGCTTATCCTGAGTACGGGGATACCACATATGTGGGACTTTTTGGGAGCCTAGCCGCGTACGGGGCCCCGAAAACCAAGCACCGCCTTCAGGCTTTCTAAGGGCGTTACAGTTTTGAAGGCCATAAAATGCCAAGATGGCACAAACCCCCCCCAAATGACCCCATTTTGGAAAGTAGACACCCCTAAATTTAGGGGTACACTAGTGAGACTAGGTAATAAATGGCGGGTGCCCTGAAACTATAAAAAAATAACTAACCAACCAGCGTCACCTGTAACAGTTATATGGTGATCACTGGTGAAAGGGTTAACTAGGGGGCAATCAGGGGGCTTTATGTGGTAGTATATGGGGGTCCCTGGCGCTATAAAAAGCTGCAGCGAACCTAAATACCTACCTGCCTAACTAGCGTCACCTGTGACACTAATACTGCGATCAGAAAAATGATCGCTTATTAGGCTGGGTTCACACTGGAGCGATGCGGGAACGCCACGAATGCGCGGCGGGTTCCCGCATCGCATGCCTCCCGGCGGCAGTTCACACTGCCCTATGCGAACTGCTGGGAGTGTCAGTGAAATGTTACTGACACCCCCAGATCAGTTCGCATATCGCAGTGCGATCTGCAAACTCGGATCGCATGGTGTGAACACCCATGCGATCCGATTCTGCTGCGGGCCAAAAAAAGGGTCCCGTGCGAATTTGCGGCGGGTGTGGCGGGTGCGGCGGGTGCGGCGAATGGCTGAACTCGAATCGCACAGAGATCGGATGTGATTTGCACTGCAGTGCGGTGCGAATCACATTCGTTCTCATAAACCGCTGCAATGTGAACCCAGCCTTAGTGACACTGGCGACGGGGGGTGATCACGGGGTTAAACCTTTATTGGGGGGGTTAGGGGGGTACATTAGAACTAAAGGGGGCTAACTCTAACTGCCCTAACAGTTATTACAGTCACAAATGACACCAATGCAAAAAAAAAATGACATTGGTGTCACTGTGACTGGGGGGCAGGGGTAATTGGGGGGGTGATCGGGGGGTAAAGGGGGGGTGTGAGTGTGCCTGGCATGTTCTACTGTGTGTGTAGAGTGTTGGTGCAACTCACCGATCCGCTCTCCTCCGTGTCGGAACGAAAAATACCGACACGGAGGAGAGAATACATCACTTCCTCTCCTGTGTTTACATTACAGGAGAGGAAGTGATGTCACCGGGGATTTCTATTCGTCGGGAGCGATCGCGAGGGGGTGGCCATGAATGAATGGCCGCCCCCTCGTCCCGGATCGCTCCCGGACGAAAACCGACCGCCGCAGGCACCGGGCGGGGGCCCGATCGGGCCCCCGACCCGTGGGAGGCAAGGGACGTACATGTAAGTCCTTATGCCTGCCCGTGCCATTCTGCCGACGTACATCGGCGTGCGGCGGTCGGCAACTGGTTAATAGTCTCAGGATTCCCTTGATCATTTCTCTCAACTGAACCATTAGACTGCCATGTATAGATTTTATTGTTCTTAAAATCCGCTAGATCCCTATTATATTTTTTAACCTTTTTCTTTTGTGTGTCCTTATCCCACTTTTCAAGTTTCTTCTTCATCATAATATTAAAATCTCTAACCTGACTAGTTTCACTTAGGGGTTCTAATTTTATCCTTATTAGTTCAATCTGTTCCTTTAACTTCATTAATTTAATCCCCTTTCTTTTTAATACTAAAGCCTGCAGTTCAATTCCCATTTTATTAAAAAAGCCCAGCCATTCATCCATAAATGATTGATCATCTAGACCATCCTGTGGAGGAACATCCCACCTCAGGCTCCTAAAGATCAGACCCTCCTTTAAATATTGTTCAAAGGTGAGTACGTCCCACCACGTTTTCACCTGTTTCTCTAACAGATGATCCAGGTTCTTAAGGAGTCCTGAAATGTCTTCCTCCTCCTCCATCATTTCATAATTATTAGAAAAGATGTTATTAGGGTTAATTTGTCGTGATGCAAGGTAATTGATGGCCTCCATTCTGAAGCCCTCAATCTAACTCACAACAAAAAACCAAGTGAAAATAATCCCCAGCTGCTAGTGATTAAACAGTAATTAGAAAAAACTCAAGATACACTATCAATGACCTCCCGATTAGTATATCATCCCAGCGCTCAAACTCCCCCTCCCCCCAGCTGCCACTTAAAAAATTAAATATATCTCTCAGAAGGTGAAAAAAGCAAACCTACCACTTACAATGCAAAAAACACCTTGTGGCGCTACAGAAACTACACACTGTTAAATAGCAGTGTACTATGATAACCAAAGCTACACAACGTGAAAATTATAAACACATGTGCATAAATAAATATAATCAACAATAAAGTAAATAGTGATTAAATAGCGAAAAAATGCAATCAAAAAATAATCGCACAAAAGTGATACAGTGAATATGTGACAAAACATAAATATAGAGAATGAACACAATGACAAATAGTGCTCTAATGGAAATGTGCAGTTCCAAAATAAATTAGATTGATCTTCAATCAAATACAATTATTGAGGAGCAATAACTGTAATGATGGCAATAGTTCAAAAAAGAAGAATTAATTTTCAAGTGAACGTTCTGTACGCTGCATGATGCATCCGAATGTCCGAATAAAAAAAACGAATAACAACGAATACTAAAGAAATATAACAAACGAATTCGAATGAATTCGACATGATTCAGCAATTCTTTAAAGATCTAATGAAAGGAAAGGTCAGCTCAAAGTAAATCTTATAGTCCAATCAGCTGATTAATTTTGTGCCGGAGGATGGATTACTGGCAAAGTGCATTCCTGAGAACTGAGTTAGAAGGGTGTTGTATTGTATTTGAGCCGAGGAGAAGAGACGTTGTCATTGTGTGTGCTAAAAGATTCAATAAACAAACGACTTTCCAAACTACGAATCATTATCACGAATGTCTATACATACATAAATTGCAAATTTCAATGAATACGAACGAATGAATTCGACACTCTACGAATAGTAACGAATTATCCGAAAACTTATTAACGTAACATAACAAATATAACAGAACGAAATGATGTATTTTACGAATGACAAGGAACCGAAACTAAATGAAATTTTCCGTTGGGCACAAGTCTATCCATTATTGCACACGGTTATTATGTGCCTTAGCACTACACATATTTCTGTTTATATTTGTATGACTTTGTTTGTTTGAGTGTTAGCCGCTACAGAAAGTTATTTCCTTTATCACCCCCCTTTTTTTCTGGTTTAGCGCAGTGTTATCCCCTCTCTTTTTGCACATCTGTGGAGTAGACCTGCAGATCAGCCGCATGATCCAGCTAAGATACCTTCATCAAGCATATGGAGTGGAGTTAAAGCTCACTGCAGAACCGAGGTTCACCAAGTTGGTCTTGCAGTGGTCCCACCCTAAGGTAGGCCTGAGGTACTTTTTTTTCCTCTCAGGTGTGCCGTCCTGGAAGATGACTAGAGAAAAGTACCAGTTACCTACCTGTAACTGTCTTTCTGGGAAATCTTCCAGGATGGCAGGCCTACTTCCTGCCTGTTGGAGGGAAAATTGTAGAACACTAGAAGGTGAGTGCCTATGAGGAATGATTTCCCTTGTGAACCGGGTTCAGGGGTTACTTCTCTCCAAACTGAGGATCAAGGGGAAGGGTGGGGACTTAAAACAGCTGTCGATTGAATGTGTTTCCTGTAGGGAGGAGCCTCTCATCTCTCAGATGTGCCGTCCTGGAAGATGACTTGAGAAAGGTGCCAGTTAGTTACCGGTAGCTGTCTTTCTGGGAAATCTTCCAGGACGGCAGGCCTACTTCCCGCCCGTTGGAGGAGGGAAAATTGTAGAACACTAGAAGGTGAGTGCCTATGAGGAATAATTTCCATTGTGAACCGGGTTCAGGAGTTACTTCTCTACAAACTGAGGATCAAGGGGAAGGGTGGGGACTTAAAACAGCTGTCGATTGATTGTGTTTCCTGTAGGGAGGAGCCTCTCATCTCTCAGGTGTGCCGTCCTGGAACTTTTCCCAGAAAGACAGTTACCGGTAAGTAACTGGTACTTTTCCAATCACTTTAACCCACAAAATACCACACATCATTGAAAGTGCAGAACCATACCAGTGCACATTGGAGAAATCTAAAGGGGCTCTAAAAGTCCACCTGCTCCAGTGATGGAAATTTTGGAATATAGAAGAGATTGTGTTATACATCTTCTCTTATCTATGTGTGTGGCTCAGACCCAGAATGATTCATTAAGGAGTCTCTCTAGGTGGCATATCTTGTAACTAGTATTATCTGATCAGTTTTCAGAACGGATGCTATACACATGGTGTGACAACCATGGCAGGGAGCAAAAAAAAATCTCTATGAGATATAATCAAATGTGGCACAGCAAGCAAGTAATAATGTGAGTTACATACAAAAGTACAAATTTCACAATCACTTAGAATCTGTATTCTTAGAAAATTTCCTTTAAGCAAAATTCTCTGCTCTGCCTGACGCTGCAGTCACTCCTGTCAATCATTAAGAAACCAGCTTGAACAGAGCCGGCAAGGAGCTGGCAAACTAAGCAAAAAAGCTGGCATCTTAGGGCAAGTTCCCAGATACTATCTATATATCTATCTGCAACACCCCCAATTGTGCTGGATTAGGATGTACATAGTTAGTTTGTAGTGTAGGAAAATTTGGCCTGAGAGCCAGGCCTGGGTTGAGCCTGGATGTGCAGACGACAAATCTGCAGCAACTGAATACTTTCATGTCACTATGAACCTAAATCCAAGGAATGTTTACAACACCTTGTTAAGTCTATGCCATGAAAAATGAAGGCAGTTATGAAGGCAAAAGTAGGTCCAACCCAATACTAGCAAGGTGTACCTAAAAATAAAGTGGCCGGTGAGTGTATAATTTAGATAAGTGCTCTATGCTAAACTGAGTAAGCCAGATGGTACTAAATGTTCCATAATGTTTTTTTTTGACTAGTATAATATTATAAGGCAGACACTCGGGGGCAGAGCCATGGCGCCCTGCACTCACAGTATTCACTCAATCTTCCAAGTTCAATCACACGTAGAAGACAACATCTAGTGGCCAAACTAAGTAACCACAAAGGACAACACTGGAAAAAAGTGAGTATGGCAGCCAGAGCTACTCTAAGTTTTAAAATGGCTCAAAGACCTTTTTTTTTTACAAATGTAGCAAAGTCCCGGCCTGGGTTACAAGGCATGGTGGGTGTAATGCAAGATGGGGTGATGGATGACAGACACTTTTTGAATGCAAAAGAGATTTATTGAACTGTGGGAGAGAGGGTTAGGGCCAGGGCACCCTTAAGTAGATGCATAGTTACATAATAGATGAGGTTGAAAAAAGATAAAAGTCCATCAAGTCTAAGCCATTTGTGTGATTATATGTCAGTATTACATTGTATATCCCTGTATGTTGCGGTCATTCAGGTGCTTATCTAATAGTTTCTTGAAACTATCAATGCTCCTTCGCTGAGACCACCGCCTGTGGAAGGGAATTCCACATCCTTGCCACTCTTACAGTAAAGAACCCATAGTTTAATGTTAAACTACTTTTCTTCTAATTTTAGTGGCCCACGAGTCTTGTTAAACTCCCTTCTGCGAAAAAGTTTTCTCCCTATTGTGGGGTCACCAGTACAGTATTTGAATATTGAAATCATATCCCCTCTCAAGCGTCTCTTCTCCAGAGAGAATACGTTCAGTGCTCACAACCTTTCCTCATAACGAATATCCTCCAGATCCTTTATTAGCTTTGTTGCCCTTCTTTGTACTCGTTCCATTTCCAGTACATCCTTCCTGAGGACTGGTGCCCAGAACTGAACAGCATACTCTAGATAGGGCCAGACCAGAGTCATGTAGAGCAGGAGAATTATTGTTTTATCTCTGGAGTTGATCTCCTTTTAATGCCAATATTCTGTTTGTTTTGTTAGCAGCATCTTGACATTGGATGCCATTGCTGAGCCTATCATCTATTAGGACCCCCAGATCCTTTTCCATCCTAGATTCCCCCAGAGGTTCTCCCCCCAGTGTATAGCTTGCCTTCATATTTTTGCCACCCAAATGCATTATTTTACATTTTTCTACACTTAACCTCATTTGCCATGTAGTTGCCCACCCCATTTATTTGTTCAGGTGTTTTTGCAAGGTTTCCACATCCTGTGGAGAAGTTATTGCCCTGCTTAGCTTAGTATCATCCGCAAATACAGAGATTGAACTGCTTATCCCATCCTCCAGGTTGTTTATGAACAAATTAAATAGTATTGGTCCCAGCACAGAACCCTGGGGGACCCCACTACCCACCCCTGACCATTCTGAGTACTCTCCATTTATCACCACCCTCTGAACTTGGCCTTGTAGCCAGTTTTCAATTCATGTACTCACCCTATGGTCCATGCCAACGGACCTTATTTTGTATAGTAAACGTTTATGGGGAACTGTGTCAAATGCTTTTGCAAAATCCAGATACACCACATCCATGGGCCTTCCTTTATCTAGATAGCAACTCACCTCCTCATAGAAGGTTAATAGATTGGTTTGGCAAGAACAAATCTTCATGAATCCATGCTGATTACTGCTAATGATACCATTCTCATTGCTAAAATCTTGACTATAGTCCCTTATCACCCCCTTCAAGAGTTTACATACTATTGATGTTAGGCTAACTGGTTTGTAATTCCCAGGGATGTATTTTGTGCCCTTTTTAAATATTGGTGCTACATTGGCTTTTCTCCAATCAGCTGGTCCCAGTCCAGTCAGTAGACTGTCAGTAAAAATTAGGAACAATGATCTGGCAATTACTTGACTGAGTTCCCTAAATACCTTTGAGTGCAATCCATCTGGTCCCGGTGATTTATTAATGTTAAGTTTCCCAAGTCTAATTTTAATTCTGTCCTCTGTTAACCATGGATGTGCTTCCTGTAATGTGTCATGAGGATAAACACTGCAGTTTTGGTTAATGAAGCCCCCCGATTCCCTTATGAAGACTGAGGAGAAGAATAAATTCAATACCTTCACCATCTCCCCATCCTTTGTAACCAGATGTCCTTCCTCCTTCTTTATGAGGCCAATATGGTCTGTCCTCCCTTTTTTACTGCTTAAATACTTAAATAATTTTTTGGGATTTTTTTTTGCTCTCCCCTGCTATGTGTCTTTCATGTTCTATCTTAGCCGTCCTAATTGCACCCTCACATTTCTTATTGGAAAAATAAAACTCCCCAAAAAAGGATGGGATTTTAAAAAGTGCCCGTAAACATAAATATAAAATATATACAAATCTTTATTAAATATTAACAATCAAAAAAATACTATTTTATAAAAGATCATATCAAAATATACAAGTTATACAAATCCAAATGGCAGTGGATACATATAAGTCAACTCTCTTTGCTTGACCCAAGGTTTCTGGCAACAAATGCCCTTCAAGCCTATAGAGTCAAGGTTCTAGAAAAACATGTATAACGCATATTAGTGCAAAATAAAATATAAAGTAAATTGCAGTGAGAACATATAGCAACATTCATGAATATAAGGACAAAGTATCTTACATCTACAAAATCCACCTGAAGTACCACAAGGCCACTGGGAAAAAGCTAACCAAGCTAAGTAGATATAGAAGTGGATGTTTTTCGACCATCGCTCTCAGGTCACACCAGCGAGGATCACATAGTCGAGCAGTCAGGAAGAGACCCCCAATCTAAATGTGGGAGTTGAGGGACATTTAAATTAGAAAAGAGCATGTAAAAAATTGTAATGTGATATATTACAGTAATGTATAACTGTGGGCATATGTTGGAAAGAGACTTTACACTGACAAGTACCTGCCAAAGAAGCAACAAATGGACAAGTTATATGTCCGCTAGAAGTTGTAATGTCCCATAGTCACTTTATACGATATAGGAGAAATATTAAGTCCTCCAGACCAGGAAATGTACCTGTTGAATGACCAATAAATATATGAGGACAGAATAGTCTCCAAAAAAAAAAAATTATAAGTGACAACAAAGATGGGGTATAAAACAAAAAAGTATAAAGTAGAAGAGTATATTGCCATTATATGGAGTAAGTACCTGTCTGTGAGAAAAGCAGACGTATGTGTCCTCCTAGCAGCGAATGCCTAAAGTAGCTATACATGCCTGCCCTGTATGCCGCTCTGATATAGAGTGTCAGGACGCCAGCTTTACAGTGACCATACACTGCAAGCATGTGTGTGACGTGGCCACATCTGCGCCTGCGCGCCAGCATAGACACATCAAGAGCAGCAGAGGCTACTGCACATGTGCAGGAAAAAAGAGCCCCAGCTCAAAGAGCGCAGTGTCCAGCCCCGAAAACAATGGAGCGGAGGCATTTGCAAAGTGAGCACTGACGCACATACAACTCAGTGAGATATAGGCGGGCGCACGTTAAATGATAAATGTCGTAGAGAGCCCCCTCTGCGCTGGCTGGAGAAAGCCGGGGAGTGAGCAGAGGAAACAAAACCCTCTATATGTACAGACACAAAAAGAAAAACAGAAGGGGAGAAAAAAAAAAGAGAGGGAACATAGGAAGAAATAGTAAAAGAGAAGAAAGTTGAAAAGTAGATGTAGCAGTGTATAATGTGAGCCACCAAGCAGACATACAGAGAAGATATTGCATGTTGAGGGAGAGCAGAGCACATAAGGCCAAGACATAAGCTGCAGGAGAAGTAAATGAAGTAAATTAAATTTCTTAATGCATTCTTTATTAAGTCTGAATGCTGATGATGATCCCTCAACCTTGTATTTTTTGAAGGCCTTCTCCTTTGCTTTTATATGCACTGTATACTCCTCAAGCATCACTCCTGCTTTCCTGCTGGTTCCCTGGCTTGGCACTCAATGATCCCCAAGGTTCACTCCCGCTGTCCTGCTGGGTCCCTGGTAAGGCACTTGATGCTCCTGAAGCGTCCCCCATCTATCCTGCTGGGTGCCTGGCACTTGCTGAAGCTTTTCCCCTTCTTCACTGTCCCCTCGGCTGGTGAGAAGACTGCTCGGGTGCTGACTCCAGCTTACTCACTTTAGTCTCTGGTAACAAGGTGGATGGTCCCTTAGTGGCGACATCATCCCCTCTACCTCCGACCATGACAGCTTCCGCTCTACCTCTGACCACAACTAGTTCCCCATCTGGCTGAACCTTCACAACTTGGTTGGACTCCAATCCTGCAGTCCCAGTCCTACGCTGCTTCTCTTGCTCCTGGATAGGCAGTCATGTTGCAGAATCGGAGGAGATAACGTGTTATTTATTATTGGCCTTGAAGTTATTGCTTTGACATTATTTTCAGAAACTAAATGAAAAGCGCAAAATGAAAAGCGTGAATCAACACTCGCTAAACTTCTACTAACATGAAATTAGCAGAAGGAGCCCAAAGGGTGGCGCTAAATAGCTGAAAAACCACGTAGTACATCTGTACGTTTGTATTTGTTGGCCGACAATTGCTTGCTGTCCACGGTTTTGCGACAATTGCTTGCTGTCCACGGTTTTGTTGACCAACAATCCAATCGTGTGTATGAGGCTTAGGTATCTGGGAAGGCTCACAATGGACTATTCTGAAAGATATAATTAGGAAATATTATTTAATACATGAATTATAAGCAGAAAGCTAGAACAGCTTCCACAATTTTTTTTTATAATAGACGATCTATTAAAATCTGTATCCAGAAAACCATAAATTACTAAACATAGAAGAGCAATAAAACAAGAAGCTTACTCAGCAGAAAACTGAAACCTCAAATTGTCGGCGAAAAGAGTTGCCTGCCGCTAGTCCCAAGCTGGAAGAGAGAGAACAGAGTAATGAGGAGCCGGGGGGAATATACAAAGAAACAGACATTGACACTGAAACAAAGAGAGTAAAGAGAACCAGTTACAACTGGGCTTGTGAAGGAATCTGAATATTAATTTTTAAAGTTAATCTAAATCTATAAATAAAAATGTAATAGGTTGCAATTTACCAGTCTTGGATTTTTTTTCTTTTTTTGCAGGCTTTTTTCCACCTTGTTTTTCATCTGGTGATTCTGCCAGCAACACACTTCCTGTTCTAAGGTGACAATGCTCACTCCCCATGCTGTATCTATGGAGCATCAGTGTTGTCACCCAAAAAACAGAACACTTCTCTCCTCCTCCTCAAAATATTGTGGGGGGGGGGGGGGGGGGGTGGATGGAATTGTGTAGTCCATTATGGACAGTGGAGAGGCTGCAAACAATGTTTAAGCCTCCCCACTGACCTGAAGGGCCTGGTATGGCTTTTGGGATGACCTCCGCGCAATTTTTTCACCCAACCTGTCAGCTGTCAACCCAAGGCAGCTGTCTTTTTGATGCTTGGCTGTGAGGCCTATTCGGCTGTTATTGTATCAGTAGCCATTCTGTGTTGCACTGCTCTCGCTATTTATGACCCATTGGCCCATATTATACTGTATTGTTTTATATGGATCTGTTTTCTGACTACTTTTATGTATTACATTTTTGTACTGAGACTTGTGCTGTATGTTATTTTTGAAAACCTCAAAAAATATATTTTGTAAAAGAAATTGATGATCATTAGCACCTGCTTGGTATAATTGTCTACAATTGTGCCTAGAAGAATTGATGCTGGTTTGAAGCCAAAGAGTAGTCCCACCAAATATTGATTTGATTTAACTTTTTCTTCTGTTCACTCACTTTGCACTTTGTAAATTGATAAAAATAAACAGTTAAAATATATATTATTGAAAACATTCTTACTTATCTGCATAAAACATTTGCACAATACTGTATAGTAAAAAAAACTGCATTTTTTTTTTTTTTTTTTTTTTTTTTTAAATGAGCATGTAAAGCATTGCAGACATGACTGGTGGATCGGGTTGCAATGCCAGGCTCCTGCAAATTCTTCCTACTGCTTCCTGTTCATACCGAGTAGTGATGGACGAACTTCCGACGGGACGTTTCGCGAACGCGAAACGCGAACGGACACAAACGTTCGCGAAAACGACCGTTCGCCGCGGGCTCCATTGACTTCAATGGGAGGCGAATTTCGCAAACCTTTAGGTCGAATTTGCGGCCACGGGGTAATTATTAGGGGGTAGCACGTAGTCCCACCACCTGGACAATAGCATAATACATGTATGAGGTGAATTTGGGATCGATAACTACAAGCATTTTTTTTTTATTTGGGAAATTGTTCTGACAATTCAGGACTATGGAGCTAATGAAGGCAATGGAGGAGAGGGAAGGTCAGGGACCAGGGTAGGCAAACAAGAGGGTGCAGGAGATACAGAGCACTGACAGCAGCACCGTAATACAGAGCACTGACATCAGCACCGTGACATACAGCGCTGACAGCAGCTCCGTGACATACAGCGCTGACAGCAGCTCCGTGACATACAGCGCTGACAGCAGCTCCGTGACATACAGCGCTGACAGCAGCTCCGTGACATACAGCGCTGACAGCAGCTCCGTGACATACAGCGCTGACAGCAGCACCGTGACATACAGCGCTGACAGCAGCTCCGTGACATACAGCGCTGACAGCAGCTCCGTGACATACAGCGCTGACAGCAGCTCCGTGACATACAGCACTGACAGCAGCTCCGTGACATACAGCGCTGACAGCAGCTCCGTGACATACAGCGCTGACAGCAGCACCGTGACATACAGCGCTGACAGCAGCTCCGTGACATACAGCGCTGACAGCAGCTCCGTGACATACAGCGCTGACAGCAGCTCCGTGACATACAGCGCTGACAGCAGCTCCGTGACATACAGCGCTGACAGCAGCTCCGTGACATACAGCGCTGACAGCAGCTCCGTGACATACAGCGCTGACAGCAGCTCCGTGACATACAGCGCTGACAGCAGCTCCGTGACATACAGCGCTGACAGCAGCTCCGTGACATACAGCGCTGACAGCAGCTCCGTGACATACAGCGCTGACAGCAGCACCGTAAGCAGCCCCAGGAGGAAGTCAGCACAGCACAGGGATGGTGTGATCCCCTCATAATAAGAACCCCCAGGAGGAAGTCAGCACAGCACAGGGATGGTGGGAGCCCCTCATAATAAGAACACCCAGGAGGAAGTCAGCACAGCACAGGGATGGTGGGAACCCCTCATAATAAGCAGCCCCAGTAGAAATATGACACCGCTCAACCTCTTCAAAGAGGAGGGTAGGGGCATATAGTACGGTGTGCTTTTTTGGGTCAGGGAAGTGAGCCAAATGAATTAAGAAGGTCTGTGTGCTTGATTCCAAAAATTGTTTATAGACATATACATGGTCTACTGATCACATGTGTTGAATTCCTCCGAGATCCATGCCTCATTCATTTTTAGAAATGTGAGGTAGTTAACACTGTGGTGAGCTAGGCGAGTACGCTTATCGGTCACAATCCCCCCTGCTGCGCTGAACGTCCTTTCGGACAGGACACTGGATGAGGGGCAAGCCAACAGTTCGATTGCAAATTGGGCAAGCTCTGGCCAGAGGTCAAGCCTGCCCACCCAGTAGTCTAGGGGTTCATCACTCCTCAGAGCGTCCACATCGGCCGTTAACCCAATGTAGTCGGACACCTGACGGTCTAGGCGTTCCCTGATGCTGGATCCGGATGACACCTGTCGATGGGTCGGCTGAAAGAATGACCTCATATCCGAAGTCACCAACACATCTTCAAACCGGCCTCTTCTTGCAGGCGCTGTTGGATTGGTACCCGCAAATCCTTCTCTGGGAGTGGGAATTGCTCCTCTGCCAGCGCACGCAAAAGCAGAATGCAGCATTTCTCGAAGCAAGGCCTGGAAGTGCTGCATTCTGACAGCCCTCTGCGACGGCGGTAACATTTCCGCCATTTTGTGTTTGTACCGGGGGTCTAAGTACGTTGCCACCCAGTACTGGTCCTTGACCCTCATGCTTTTTATACGGGGGTCCCTATTAAAACACTGGAGCATGAAGGCCCCCATTTGCACTAAAGTGGAAGCGGTGTGGTGGCCTGGCTCCTGCTCATCATCCAGGATAATGTCGTCCTCTTCATTCTCCTCTCCCCATCCTCGCACAACAGGGATCCCAGAAAGGTTTAAAGCATGCTCTTCTTGCTCCTGCTCATCCGCCCCGGCACCATCCTCCTCTGACTCCTCATCAGACTCCTGTTGTTGACTTGTCTCAGATAGAGTAGCCCCCCCTGGGAATTCATCCAGCATTGCGACTTCCTCATCTTCCCGCTCCTGCTCCTCCACAGCCTGATCAATGACACGACGCAATGCACGCTCCAGAAAGAAGGCATAAGGTACCATGTCACTGATGGCGCCATGGCTGCGACTGACCAGTTTGGTGATCTCCTCAAATGGCCGCAGAAGTCTGCATGTGTCGCGCATGAGCAGCCACTGGCGCGGTGAAAAAAAACCCAGCTCCCCAGAACCGTTTCTTTCGCAGAGTTCATACAGGTAGACGTTAACTGCACGTTTCTGCTGGAGCAGCCTATCAAGCATATAGAAGGTTGAGTTCCATCGCGTCGGGCAATCGCAAATAAGACGTCTGACCGGCAGATGGTGTCGCCGCTGAATGTCAGCAAGGCGAGCCATGGCCGTGTAAGATCTTCTGAAATGGGCCGAGATTTTCCTTGCCTGCCGCAAGATGTCCTGGACCCCAGGGTATTTGACAAGGAATCGCTGCACGACCAAGTTTAAGACGTGTGCCATGCACGGCACGTGCGTGATTTTGCCCTGTTTCAATGCGCTAAGCAGATTGGCACCGTTGTCACACACCACTTTACCAACTGTCAAATTGAGCGGTGTTAGCCACTCATCTGCCTGTGAACGCAAAGCTGAAAGGAGTGCCGGGCCAGTGTGGCTCTTTGCTTCCAGGCACAACAGACGCAGCACGGCATGGCAACGTCTCACCTGGCATGTGGAATAGGTTCTGGGGAGCTTGGGCGGTGCAGTGGAAGAGACGCTAGCAGCGGAAAAGGAGGAGGCAGCTGAGGAGGAGAGGGAGGAGGATGGAGTAGGAGGAGGAGAAGAAGAGTCAGGCCTGCATGCAATCCGTGGCGGTAAAACCAAATCTACACGGGTGCCACGGGTTACATGCTTGACGGCCGTCAGAAGGTTCACCCAGTGGGCAGTAAAACTGATATACCTTCCCTGCCCGTGTTTGCTAGACCACGTGTCTGTGGTCAGATGTATCTTGGCACCGACACTGTGTGCCAGAGATACATTCACTTGCCGCTGAACATGGCCATATAGCTCTGGGATGCCCTTCTCTGAGAAATACTTCCTTCCTGGGACCTTCCATTGTGGTGTTCCAATGGCCACAAATTTGCGAAAGGCCTCCGAGTCCACCAGTTTATATGGCAGTAGTTGGCGGGCTATGAGTTCTGACAAGCCAGCCGCCAACCGTTGGGCAAGAGGGTTATCCGGCGTCATCATTTTTTTACGCTCAAACATTAGGCCCACGGAAGCCTGCCTTTTTGCAGAAAAATGTGAGCTTGGCGTGATGGAAGGTGGAGTGGAGGACAATTGTGAGGAGAGAGGAGAAGGAGAAGTAGAAGACGAGGCTGGACGGTGAGAGCCTGCAGTGTGGCTTTGTGTGTTCCGTTGCTCCCACTGGGCTCGGTGATGGCTGCTCATGTGCCTTCTTAAGGCGGTCGTCCCTAGGTGAGTATTGGGCTTACCGCGACTAACGCGTTGACTGCAAAGATTGCAGATGGCAACGCTATTGTCAGCAGCGGACACGTTAAAAAAAGCCCACACTGCGGAGCCATGTGCCGGTGTCCTGGGAGCGCCAGATGTGACCGTACATGGTCGATGACTCGCTCCTGATACATTTGCAGTCTGCTTTGTCCCTGCTGTGCAATGTAAGTCATTGCTGCTTCTCCTCCCTATCTGCTGGTCCATATCTCCCTCTGAACTCCCCTCCTCTTCCTCTCTTGTGGGCACCCACGTGACATCACTAGACACGTCATCATCAACGTCACCTTCCCCACCGCTATAAGTAGAGTAGGCAGCAACACCGGGGACCAACCTCCTCCTTGGGCTGATCTGGGTACTGGCGTCAGACTGCTGAGTAGCGCTTGTTGCTACCTCCTCTTCCTGATCCAATACCAAGAGTGGCTGCGCATCAGAAATGTCCTCTTGATATGGATCGGAAAATAATTCCAGTGACTCAAGCGGAAGGTATGTGGTGGTGGTGGTGGTGGTCGTGTTGTTGGTGGTAGTGTCTTTGGGGGTGCACATAGCAGAGAGTGAAGAAGAGGGTGCAGATCGAGAGGATGAGGAGGGTGCAGAAGAGTAAGGCTGAGCGAGCCACTCAACCAAGTCTGGTGCATCCTTTAAAGTAATTGAACGCACCTTCTGCAACTTCCCACTTTGGCTCAAGCCTGTTGCTCCTGCCCTACCCCTACCACCCCTGCGGAAGGGCCTGCCTCTTCCTCTGCATGTCATTTTTTAAATGACCCTGTGACAAAACTCTTAGTCCCTATACCGCTGAAGGACTGCTGCAGTATAGGTGAGCGGTCAGCAGTGGTGCACGTCAACCCTATCTATTGTGGACCTATAGCGGTCCTTACAGAACAGCAGACTGTACCGCACTCAAGCCTATGTACCGTAGCACCCTATACCAAGTTACCAGTCCTTATAAGAACTTTTGTGGACCAAGCAGGTTGTGTATTAGTGTTTAGCAGACTGTACGTCAGTCCCTATACCGCTGAAGGACTGCTGCAGTATAGGGCAGCGGTCAGCAGTGGTGCACGTCAACCCTATCTATTGTGGACCGATAGCGGTCCTTACAGAACAGCAGACTGTACCGCACTCAAGCCTATGTACCGTAGCACCCTATACCAAGTTACCAGTCCTTATAAGAACTTTTGTGGACCAAGCAGGTTGTGTATTAGTGTTTAGCAGACTGTACGTCAGTCCCTATACCGCTGAAGGACTGCTGCAGTATAGGGCAGCGGTCAGCAGTGGTGCACGTCAACCCTATCTATTGTGGACCGATAGCGGTCCTTACAGAACAGCAGACTGTACCGCACTCAAGCCTATGTACCGTAGCACCCTATACCAAGTTACCAGTCCTTATAAGAACTTTTGTGGACCAAGCAGGTTGTGTGTTAGTGTTTAGCAGACTGTACGTCAGTCCCTATACCGCTGAAGGACTGCTGCAGTATAGGGCAGCGGTCAGCAGTGGTGCACGTCAACCCTATCTATTGTGGACCGATAGCGGTCCTTACAGAACAGCAGACTGTACCGCACTCAAGCCTATGTACCGTAGCACCCTATACCAAGTTACCAGTCCTTATAAGAACTTTTGTGGAACAAGCAGGTTGTGTGTTAGTGATTAGCAGACTGTACGTCAGTCCCTATACCGCTGAAGGACTGCTGCAGTATAGGTGAGCGGTCAGCAGTGGTGCACGTCAACCCTATCTATTGTGGACCGATAGCGGTCCTTACAGAACAGCAGACTGTACCGCACTCAAGCCTATGTACCGTAGCACCCTATACCAAGTTACCAGTCCTTATAAGAACTTTTGTGGACCAAGCAGGTTGTGTATTAGTGTTTAGCAGACTGTACGTCAGTCCCTATACCGCTGAAGGACTGCTGCAGTATAGGGCAGCGGTCAGCAGTGGTGCACGTCAACCCTATCTATTGTGGACCGATAGCGGTCCTTACAGAACAGCAGACTGTACCGCACTCAAGCCTATGTACCGTAGCACCCTATACCAAGTTACCAGTCCTTATAAGAACTTTTGTGGACCAAGCAGGTTGTGTATTAGTGTTTAGCAGACTGTACGTCAGTCCCTATACCGCTGAAGGACTGCTGCAGTATAGGGCAGCGGTCAGCAGTGGTGCACGTCAACCCTATCTATTGTGGACCGATAGCGGTCCTTACAGAACAGCAGACTGTACCGCACTCAAGCCTATGTACCGTAGCACCCTATACCAAGTTACCAGTCCTTATAAGAACTTTTGTGGAACAAGCAGGTTGTGTGTTAGTGATTAGCAGACTGTACGTCAGTCCCTATACCGCTGAAGGACTGCTGCAGTATAGGGCAGCGGTCAGCAGTGGTGCACGTCAACCCTATCTATTGTGGACCGATAGCGGTCCTTACAGAACAGCAGACTGTACCGCACTCAAGCCTATGTACCGTAGCACCCTATACCAAGTTACCAGTCCTTATAAGAACTTTTGTGGAACAAGTGAGTTGTGAATGTTTAGCAGACTGCAGCAGAAGGGCAGCAGTCAAGTATAATATCCTTTCTATATTTGGAAGAAAGAATATTATACATGTACAAGCCTATTACTGTACCACTGATACCAGTCCTGAAAAGAACCTTTGTGGAACTAATAATAACAGCAAGTCTTTAAAATTACCCTCACTGCCTGACAACACTGCTTCCTTCCTGTCCCTATACAAATTGGCAAAAAAAGAGAACGATTAGTGGTTACTGGAACAGCTCTTTTGTGGACCTTGATAGTAACAGCTAATGATGATGATGATGATGATGATGATGAAAGACTAATCTGGCTGTCCCTGTAGCATACACCGTCCTTTCCCTTTCTCTAAACTAACAAAAGACACTCAGGCTGCTGCAAGAATCAGCAGCACAGCAAACCTATCAACACCTAACACCTATACCAGTCCTGAAAAGAACTTTTGTGTACCAAATAGCTAGTGGTTTATCTCTCCCTACTCCACACAGGAACCTGTCCCTATCTTAACAGAAGAAAGAATGTAAAATGGCCACCGGATCGGGTGTATTTATAGGTTAGGGGGAATGTACAAGTGTCCATGTGCTGTCATGTCTCAATTGGCTGTCCTGTATCACATGATAAACGTGTCACCAAAGGTTAAAGTTCTTGTATACATTAAACACGTAAGTCCGCCGCGGCGAACGACGGAAAAAGGCGTTCGAACGTGCGGACCGCGAATGTCGGAAATTCGCCGCGAAACGACCGCCGGGCGAACCGTTCGGCCATCACTAATACCGAGACTTTCAGTTGGAGAGCTGGAGAATGTGACAATGGATTGCATTAGGAACTACTCTGTGATCTCTGTGAATGCATGACACCGTTGTGCAGGTGGAAGAAGAGCTGCTGTGGGGGTGAATATGGGGACATTTTGGGGATGGGGGTCCTCTTGGCACCATGTTAAACCCTAATTATGAGTACAACATGTAACATGTGCAATTCTTTTCATTCTAAATGATTTTTTTTAACAAATTTTGACAAATTTGTTAATTCAGATATTTCCGAATTAACGAAAACCCTTTTAACAAATTTTTCCGAATATTCGCAAATTCGGAAATTCTAAATTTCATTAATTTGTGAATTCCAAAAAACAGAAATTCAAAATCTGTAAAATAGGAAATTCGAAATCCGAAAATCCGGAAGTTTGGAAATTTGGAAATTCAAAAATAAGAACGAAAACCTGAAAATAAAAAAATCTGAAATAATAAATAACTAATAATAATTTAACTATTACTAACTATTAAATTATAGGTATTGGAATTTCCTTTTACATTTGTCTGTTAGTCAACATAACGAATGTGAATTTATCCGAAGTTACAAATCATCCAAAATTATGAATGCTGTAGCTAAACGAATGGGACGTAACAAATTAATAATATTAAAAACGTTTTATTATTATTATTTATTATTAATTTATTTTGTTCCATTTGTTTAGATGTGTCATTCATTATTTCAGATAATTCGTAACTTTGGATAAATTCGTATTCGTTATGTTGACTAACAGCCAAATTTGAAAAGAAATTCCAATACCTATAATTTATTAGTTAATTATTATTAGTTACTTGGCAATTATTTCAAATTCTCAGATTTTCGTTCTTTCGAATTTTCAGATTTTCTTATTTTTGGATTATCAAATTTCTGAATTTTCGAATTTTTGAATTTTCGGGTTTTCCCATTTCTGAATTTTGGAATGATCAAATTTACGGGTTTTTGGATTTTCGAATTTACGAATTTCGATCATAACAAATGACCCCAAAAAACTATAAAAAAAAAAGAAGAATGAAATGAAAACTATTTTTTTCAGAAGTGAACATGTCTAGTAACATGGCCTCAAAATGGAAGAAAACCCTAACTATAACTGATCCTTCACCCTTCTTCTTACCTTTCCTGCCTAACTTGTATATAAGTGAGCTCTGTACTTAAAGTGGTTATAAACCCGTTACAACCACTTTTACCTACAGGTAAGGCTTACCTGTAGGTGCTCGAAATATCTCCCAAACCTCCACAGTTTAGGAGATATTTACAAAAAAGTGATCGCCGATGCGTAGACAATGGCAAAGGCGCACTTTAGACTCCTTTAGAAACGGTGAGCGTGCCGTTTCGAAAGGAGATTGTGGTGTGCATGCGGCTCCGGCCAACCACAGTGCCGGAGCCACGATACCCAGAAGGAGGATGGGCGCTTCATGGAAGAGGGGACAGCTGTGACATTGCAGGCTTTGGTTTCAGGTAAGTGACACATAATGGGCTACTATGCGATGCATAGTAGCCCATTATGCTTTGCCTTTGCAGGGAAACAAAGAGGAAGTAAAAGCCATAAGGGTTTACTTCCTCTTTAACTGTTTTCACTCTGCTCTGGTCACATGATCCTGCATCTCTGTGTAAGGAAGCGCTAAACAACGGCTCTGAATTCCAGCAACTGTGACCTCACCCATAGACTCTCATGTCCCAGCTGTTGTTGGTCCTCCCTCTTCTCCCCTGCATCAACCAGCCACTCGCTGACACAGGGGAGCCAAAGCTGTGGGATAACACATGACCAGGCCCATTCAAAAACAGGTAGGTATACAGATTTTTTTGTACAGGTTAGGCAGGATAGGTAAGAAGAGGTGGAGGAAATGTTTTTAGGAATAGTTATATTTATGCTTATATTCAACTTGGAAGTTGGACTTGGGCCCCTTTCACACGATTGGTCCAATATGATCCGACTGTTAGTTTTTCAGGTGGACACGATCGGATCCTCTATTCACCTATATGGAGCGACAGGTGTATATAGACTTGTGTTAGTTTACACCCGCCTACCTCCAATCCGATCCAAAAATAAAAGCCTGGAGGGAATCCGTTCCCCTACATATAGGTGAATCAGATCAGAGGGGAGTCCAGTGTAAGTGAACAGCCAGTCCATTTACACCCAACCACCCGCAGAGCAGAGTGGGCTATGTCCGTGTTATGCAGCATCTATTATCCGTCCGCTCTGCCCTGCTTAGTGGGAGACCAGTGGGCATATTTCCCGCGTGAAAGGGGCCTTTGCCTTTATAATTTCAGATCAGTGCACAGGAAGTTACAAGGGCACTGGATTTCAAGCAGGATCGACTGGACTGTTTGTGTCCTAAGGTGAAATCTACTTAGCCTGTGAAAAATATTAAACTAAAGTACAACCCAGAGAAGAGAATAGATGGAGGGTCGGCATGACGAAAGTAAGGAACAGATCTGACAAGGGTTAAATCTTGGTCATTTAAATTTCTTACCTTATTGGAGTCTGAAGGTCAGACGGGCAGGGAGGAGCCACAAGAGTGGTCTGTGCAAGGGTTGCTGAATTTATAGGCAAGTACTTATATGAAAAAAAAAAAGGAATCATTGTCACAGCAGTTTAGCGGGTCAGGGGGTCTTTTGGAGGTCTGTGTGTAACTATATTGTTGCAAAAGTGGGGGGTCCATCTAGGGCATGGTGCTCCCACCTGGTTGGTTATTGGTGGTTTTCCCAGGAGCTAGGTCCCCTGGGGGAAAATATAATAAGGTAAGAGGTCATAATGTCTTCAAACCTGGTCAGGGTATGGGGTCTGAGGACATGGGTGATTACAATTATAAAGTGTGCCTTAACCACTTCAGTCCTGGAAAATTTTACCCCCTTCCTGACCAGAGCACTTTTTGCGATTCGGTCGTTTTAACTGACAATTGCTCGGTCGTGCGGCATTGCACCCAAACAAAATTGACGCCCTTTTTTTCCCACAAACAGAACTTTCTTTTGGTGGTATTTGGTCACTTCTGCAGTTTTTATTTTTTGCGCTATAAACAAAAAAAGAGCAACAATTTTATTTGCCATAACAAATATCCCCCAAAAACATATAAAAAAATATTTTTTTCCTCAGTTTAGGCAGATATGTATTCTTCTACATATTTTTGGTAAAAATAAATCTCAATAAGCGTATATTGATTGGTTTGAGCAAAAGTTATAGTGTCTACAAAATAGGGGATAGTTTTATGGCATTTTTATTTTTTTTATTAATAATGGCAGCGATCTGTGATTTTTATCAGGACTGCAAAATTATGGCGGACACATTGAACACTTTTCAGACTATTTTGGGACCATTGTCATTTATACAGCGATCAGTGCTATAGAAATTCACTGATTACTGTGTAAATGACACTGGCAGGGAAGGGGTTAACCATTAGGGGGCGATGAAGGGATTAAGTGTGTTGGGCTTCAAGTCACATGACAGCGATCACTGCTCCGATGACAGGGAGTGTCACGTACCTAATGGTTTTGAGCCCGAATTGCAGAGGGAGGACTCCCTTACAGCCCCCACTCCCAGTTCCCTGGTAAGGTAACAGGAGACACAGGAGTAAGGGGGGGCACAGGTGCCTGGCATGATCAACAGACTGGAAAGGATGAACAGACTGGGTCAGCTTGGCAGAGTGGAACAGCTTGGCAGACAGGATCAACTCAGCAGACTGGATCAGCTCAGCAACCTGGATCAGCTCAGCAAACTGGGTCAGTTTAGCAGACTGGAACAGCTTAGCAGACTGGATCGTTGAACAGGCCGGCAGCAAAGGTACAAGGGAGAAGGCAGGAGAAGTCACAGACAGGCCAAGGTCAGGTATCAGGCTGGCGGCAAAGGTACAAGGAAGCAGGCAGGAGAGTAGTCACAGACAGACCAGGGTCGGGTGCAGGCAGATAACGGGTAGGTCACACACAAGCTGGGTCTTTATCACAGGTAAGTATTTAAGATCAGGTTCTTGGGCACACAACGATGTAGAACAGACAGCGGGGACCGTCTGTGACAGACAGGCTTAAATAGCCCGTCTGGTGCCAACAGGGGTGCGCACGTGCGATGGAGCCCGCAAACGCGAGCCAGAGAGCCTGGGGCACATATTTCTGTCAGGATCTTCATGACAGGGAGCAGTGATCTCTGTCATGACTAAGGATGAGCCGAACACCCCCCTGTTCGGTTCGCACCAGAACCTGCGAACAGACCTAAACTTCGTGTGAACTTTGGAACCCTATTAAAGTCTATGGGACTCGAACGTTCACAATCTAAAGTGCTCATTTTAAAGGGTAATATGCAAGTTACTGTCCTAAAAAGTGTTTGGGGACCCGGGTCCTGCCCCAGGGGACATGGATCAATGCAAAAAAAAGTTTTAAAAACGGCCATTTTTTCAGGAGCAGTGATTTTAATAATGATTAAAGTGAAACAATAAAAGTGTAATATTCCTTTAAATTTCGTAGCTGGGGGGTATCTATAGTATGCCTGTGAAGGGGCGCATGTTTCTGCTGCTTAGAACTGTCCCTGCACAAAGTGTCATTTGTGCAGGAAAAAAAGTCATTTAAAATCACTTGCGGCTAAATTGTCGGCTCCCGTAATACAGAGAACACTCAATGAGTGTTCTCTGTATTAGCCGACAATTCATTCATTCATTGATAAAAAAAAAAAAAAAAAAAAGGTGTGGGGGTTCCCCTAAATTCAATTACCAGGCCCTTCAGGTCTGACATGGATATTAAGGGGAACCCCGTGTCAAATTAAAAAAAAATTGATGTGGGGGTCCCCCTAAATATCCATACCAGCAGTGGCGTACTAACTAGGGGGCGGGGGGTGCGGACCGCCCAGATGCCACACATTAGGGGGGTGTCAGGCGGCTCCCCTGTATGAAACAGTGAGAGTGGGACAGGCTTGGTAGTGCAGCCGATGTGACATGCTGAGCAGGGAGACCTCAAGCAGACTGACCCATTGTCACAATGCTCTCACTCTCTGTTAAATTCTAACAGCCCAGTGGGTGAATACAACTCCCCCCCCTCCCTCCACAGAGATGGAAGAGTCTGCATTGGCTCTGCCCCCTCTCTCCCCTGCGTGTCCCATCCATGCTCCGTGCAGTGCAGTCTGTGTGCTGAGCTGTGCTGCCTCTGAAAGGAATGTGGGGGCGGGGACATTTAAACAGTGTGAGGAAGAACATCCAAGTAAGTTATCAGCACTGTCCCTGTGCCCAGACTCTGCCCTCTCTCTCCCAAATCTCATTCACTCCCCCTCTTTCCTCTATTGTCCTCCAGAGTCTTCCCATCATGTTCCCATCATATTCCCATCATGTTCCTTTACCAGGGTTTACACTACTGTGTTCATAGACATTACATGTGATTCGCACCAAATTGCTGTGCAAATCACATGCAATGTCTGTGCGATGCAAATTCAGCCGCACAAACTGCATGGCTGAAATCACATTTGCACCAAAATGGTGAGGGACCCTTTTTTTGGTCTGCACTGGACTTGGTTTGGATGGGTGTTTACACCTATGCAATGCGATTCCTGCACCATTTCACAGTTCTCACTGCGATTTGCAAACCGATCTGGGGATGTCATTAATTTTACATTGACACCCGTAGCAGCTTGCAAAGGGCAGCGTAAACAGCCAACAAGCAACATGCAATGCAGGAATCTGCACTGGAATCTCGCTGGTTCCTGCATTGCATATATGTGAACCAGGACTCAAGTGGGTTCACACTGATGCACTGTGGTTCAGTTGCCTCAATTTTCACTACAGTCCCACAGACTTCTATTAGGTTACACATTTTTGCACCATTTTCTGAAAGCGCACCAAATGTCCTCTATACTGAATCTTTCAGAAAACACAGTAAAATTACACAGGCTAATAGACGTCTGTGGGACTGCAGCTAAAAATGAGGATTATATGCAGAAAAACTGCATATACCCCAGCACTGCGACAAACTCCAGGACACCAGTGTAAACCCAAAGGCTTCAGGGTGCTGTGTAATGTAAAGGGGTCCTGAGGTGCAGGGGGTTGTGTAATGTAAAGGGGTCCTGAGGTGCAGGGGGTTGTGTAATGTAAAGGGGTCCTGAGGTGCAGGGGGTTGTGTAATGTAAAGGGGTCCTGAGGTGCAGGGGGTTGTGTAATGTAAAGGGGTCCTGAGGTGCAGGGGGATTGTGTAATGTAAAGAGGTCCACAGGTGCAGGGTGCTGTGTAATGTAAAGGGGTCCAAAGGTGCAGAGGGTTTTGTAATGTAAAGGTGTCCTGAGGTGCAGGGTGCTGTGTAATGTAAAGGGGCTCTGAGGTTCAGGGGGTTGTGTAATGTAAATGGGTCCAGAGATGCAGGGTGCTGTGTAATGTAAAGGGGTCCAAAGGTGCAGAGGGTTTTGTAATGTAAAGGTGTCCTGAGGTGCACAGTGCTGTGTAATGTAAAGGGGTCCACAGGTGCAGGGTGCTGTGTAATGTAAAGGGGTCCAGGAGGTGCAGAGGGTTTTGTAATGTAAAGGTGTCCTGAGGTGCAGGGTGTTGTGTAATGTAAAGGGTCTAGAGGTGCAGGATGCTGTGTAATGTAAAGGTGCCCTGAGGTTCAGGGGGTTGTGTAATGTAAAGGGGTCTAGAGGAGCAGGGGGTTGTGTAATGTAAATGGGTCCAGAGGTGCAGACTGTTGTGTAATGTAAAGGGGTCCTGAGGTTCACTGGTTCTGTAATGTAAAGGGGTCCAGAGGTGTGTAATGTAAAGGGATCCAGAGCTGCGGGGGCTGTGCAATGTAAAGGGGCCCAGTTGTGGAGAGGGGGTACAAAGTAGTGACAAAGAGATATTGGGGGATGCAGAGGTATGCAGGGGACACAGTGCGGTGTTTTTACCTTTTAAAGTGAGAGGGGGTGCCAGATATAAGAGTGGCCCCGGGTGCCGAATGCTCTAGGTACGCCCCTGCATACCAGACCCTTCAGGTCTGATATAGATATTATGGGGAACCCCGCATCAAATAAAAAAAAAAAAAATTCCCCTAAATCCCCCTAAAAATCCATATCAGACCCTTTATCCGAGCACGCAACCTGGCAGGCCGCAGGAAAAGAGGGGGGGGGCGAGAGAGCGCCCCCCCCTCCCTCCTGAATCGTACCAGGCCACATACCCTCAACATTGGGAGGATGCTTTGGGGGTCTGTGACCCCTCAAAGCACCTTGTCCCCATGTTGATGAGGACAAGGGCCTCATCCTCACAACCCTGGCCGGTGGTTGTGAGGGTCTGCGGGCGGGGGGCTTATCAGAATCTGGAAGCCCCCTTTAACAAGGGGACCCCCAGATCCCGGCCCCTCCCCGTTTGAAATGGTAAGGGGGTACAAAAGTACCCCTACCATTTCACAAAGAAAGTGTAAAAATGGTTAAATAAGACAAACACACTTTTGAAAAATTCCTTTATTAAAAATGAAAAAAAGATTCCAGCGGTGCTAATCCACTCTTGCTATCCAGCGACGAATCTCCGGGGTCCAGCGATGGATGATCATATCCAGCGACGGGGGATCTCTCAGTCCAGCACTGTCCATACATCCGTCTTCTGTCTCCATTGTGGAGACACTGCAGAGATCCCAGCGCTGACGTTTCTTATATTAGGAGGGCGGGGCCACCCGTCACCTGACCCCGCCCCTCTGACGCTGGAGAGGGAAGCCAGGGGTTCCCCAGTGACGTGTGGGTGACCCCGCCCCCTCTGATGTAACGCAGGTTTCCGTTACATCAGAGGGGGCGGGGTCCCCCATACGTCACTGGGGAACCCCTGGCTCCCTTCACCAGCGTCAGAGGGGGCGGGGTCAGGTGAGGGGGGGCCGCGCCCTCCTAATATAAGAAACGTCAGTGCTGGGATCTCTGCAGTGTCTCCGCAATGGAGACAGAAGAAGGATGTATGGACAGCGCTGGACTGAGAGATCCCCCGTCGCTGGATATGATCATCCATTGCTGGACCCCGGAGATTCGTCGCTGGATATAGCCCCGCTGGAATCTTTTTTTTATTTTTAATAAAGGAATTTTTCAAAAGTGTGTTTATCTTATTTAACCATTTTGACACTTTCTTTGTGAAATGGTAGGGGTACTTTTGTACCCCCTTACCATTTCAAACAGGGGGGGGCCGGGATCTGGGGGTCCCCTTGTTAAAGGGGGCTTCCAGATTCTGATAAGCCCCCCGCCCGCAGACCCTCACAACCACCGGCCAGGGTTGTGAGGATGAGGCCCTTGTCCTCATCAACATGGGGACAAGGTGCTTTGAGGGGTCACAGACCCCCAAAGCATCCTCCCAATGTTGAGGGAATGTGGCCTGGTACGGTTCAGGAGGGAGGGGGGCGCTCTCTCGTCCCCCCCTCTTTTCCTGCGGCCTGCCAGGTTGCGTGCTCGGATAAAGGGTCTGATATGGATTTTTAGGGGGACCCCCACGTCAATTTTTTTTTAAAATTTGATGCGGGGTTCCCCTTAATATCCATATCAGACCTGAAGGGTCTGGTATGGATATTTAGGGGGACCCCCACGTCAATTTTTTTTTTAATTTGACACGGGGTTCCCCTTAATATCCATGTCAGACCTGAAGGGCCTGGTAATTGAATTTAGGGGAACCCCCACGCTTTTTTTTTTTTTTTTTTAATCAATGAATGAATGAATTGTCGGCTAATACAGAGAACACTCATTGAGTGTTCTCTGTATTACGGGGAGCCGACAATTTAGCCGCAAGTGATTTTAAAAGACTTTTTTTCCTGCACAAATGACACTTTGTGCAGGGACAGTTCTAAGCACCAGAAACATGCACCCCTTCACAGGCATACTATAGACACCCCCCAGGTACGAAATTTAAAGGAATATTACACTTTTATTGTTTCACTTTAATCATTATTAAAATCACTGCTCCTGAAAAAACGGCCGTTTTTAAAACTTTTTTTTGCATTGATCCATGTCCCCTGGGGCAGGACCCGGGTCCCCAAACACTTTTTAGGACAGTAACTTGCATATTACCCTTTAAAATGAGCACTTTAGATTTCTCCCATAGGCTTGTATAGGGTGTTCTGGCTTTTCGAATTTGCTGCGAACAGCCCAAATTGTTCACTGTTCGCTGAACAGGCGAACAGGCAATGTTCGAGTCGAACATGAGTTCGACTCGAACTCGAAGCTCATCCCTAGTCATGACACAAGCCAGAACGGGGAAATACCTTGTTTACATAGGCACTTCCCCGTTTGGAGGCTTTGTGACACGATTGCCGGGAGACCGGAGGACTCGATGTCTCACGCGCCACCTGCTATCCCCGGGTCTTAAAGGGAACATACAGGTACTCCCATTTGCCAACTACTGCCATTGTGCCAACGTATATTGGTGTGCAGCGGTCAGCAAGTTGTTAAAGAGGAAGTAAACCCTGATGGGTTTTACTTCCTCTTTCGCTCCCTGCAAGGCCTACAAATTAAAAGCATAATGGGCTAGTATGCATCACATACTAGCCCATTATATGACACTTGCCTGTCCCCTGTGCAGGCCACGTCCATCTTCGCCCCTCTTCCTTCTGGGGCCGCGGACTCCGGCTCTGTGACTGCCCGGAGTGGCGTGACGTGACGCATGTGCGTGGGAGCCGTCAGTCACAGCACATGCTGGGGGAAGAAAGGGCATGGTGGTCTGTTTCTATACAGCGCATGCGCCGATGATGACATCAGTGTACTACAAGTGAAATATCTCTTACCTATAGGTAAAAGTCACATAAAAGGGTTTACAACCACTTTAAGGACATCAAAAGACCCCTTCCTGGTTGCATTGTTGAAAGGTTTTAATCCATGCAATTTGTTCGATTGTTAATAAAAGGTCTGCTGTGACCATTTAAACCCATTTCACGCAGCTTTGTGTCTTTATTTAAGAAAGGTTAAGGGACCAGGGTTGACAGATCTTTTAGTCATGCAGCCACCATATTTGAGGACTAGAAGTTTTCGATATGTTAAATTCTTATTCGAGTTTAATGAAAAAAGCTATTAAAACACATTAGCTCATTTAAAGTAGGTCTAAACTAAAACTGGGTGCCGCTGACGTGCAGTCACTAGAGGTTGGCTAGGGTAACCTGCAAAGTGGAGACGTTTTAGCTAAAGTCATTCAAGGGTCACCTTGTTCTTGCCGCTTTTTCTTCAAGTGCAGTACAAAAATCATCTGTCCCTGAAATGAAAACATCGAATCAAACAGGTATGTGGAGTGGAATAAAATGTCACTTTGATTTTTTTTTTTTACTGGGGTACAAATATACCTTCAATACAGAGAAAAGCTTCCAAAGCTGCAGCAAATTTGTGAATGTGAACTCCGCTACAAGTCAAGAAGGGGAACCCGCAGCCCATAGGGTACTTGGCGCTCATTTTCTGCTGAGGGTAATTATCCGATCATTCGTCACAATGGAATTATACCTTGTGCCAGGCATCTCCATCTCAGAGCATAAAACAAGGATATTACGCTGTCAAAGTGCGTTGGGATCAGCGGCGGTTCTGATAGGTGCTGTCTGCGCCTCGCTGTCACTCTGACATTAACATCAAATGTTTTTTTTTAATAGGATATGACTTTCTGAACGTCGTTTGGCTCTCGCTCCAGATGTCGGCAGTGAGGTACAGCTTTGGCATATGTGCCTCTGGCACGTGTTGATGGCTGGGGACCCTGTTTACGTACAAACATATTCTGAATGCCAGGTCAGGGTAGTTTAAATCCAGCACATGAACTATAAAAACAAAACTTAAAAAAGCAGGCACGTAGCTTGGGTAAACCATCTGAAGTGGACCTGTCTCTCACATAGTATATGGTAAGAGCATTTTTTTTTTGTCTAGCCTCGAATAAAATAGTCTGTGCTGTGTTGCAGTCCAACTGGACGAGAATGGCTACATGTAACTCACAATAAGTGTGGAGTTTGGGTTCGGTCTGAACCAGGTTTGGTACGAACCCAGAAGTTGGCTCCCATTGCTGAGTCAACTTCAAGGTTCAGATGAATTTGGGTTCAAACCCAAGTTCATTCAAACCTGGAAGTAAGCCCAACAATGGCAGCTAACCTTTTGAGTTTGCACCAAACTTGGACCAAACCCAAGCTAAACCCTACTAATATAATTGAACCCTCTGCAGAGAAAGTGCTATGTATACCTTAATGCACAGCTGTCCTCTCTTTTGACTTGATGTTATTCTCCAATGCTTAAAGTATATCTAAGCGCAACAAATAAATGTAATATATTGCATCTTATCATCTCTCAGATGTAATGTTTGCATTTGGTTTGTATTTTCTGGCTAAGTACATTTTCTGAAAGGGAGCACAATAGAGATTTTCAGCGTAGTTCCCCCAAACCACCATTAAACTTCTCTACTATGTTTGCAGCTTGGGAAACCATTTCTATAAAGCCCTTTGAAGGTGGCACCCGCTTTGGGTGGCTTCGCAACCATGCCCTGCCAGATAGGAATGTTCCTAGAATGTTAAATAAGTAGGTTAATAGGCTTTTGAAAAGGGCCTTTAAACTGTGGAAAGAAGTAGCACCCATGAGGCACTTGATCAGGGACATCAAGTTTGACTTTCTGAGAATTTGCACGAGAATTCGTTGTGTGGTCTGATATAGTTGGTCGCACGTCTTGGCGATGGGTTGGTGGAAAAAATCAACAAGACCCAAATAAAAGTGAACAAGGCGACGGGCATATTTATTGTCCCGAATGGAGGTTTAGTGGTACGTGGAGGTGGAGACTAGCAGGTATCTCAGAGTGGATGGTGTTCTTAATGCTGTGGACATAGATATGTGGTGCTTGGGACTGCAGAATGGCATTCAGAGAGCATTGCGTTGTTTGGGGGGTCCTCAGGTGTAAAGTGTCAGGTGTAAAGTGTCACACCTGTGGTCTGTGGCGGTTGGGGATCTTTGGAGGCATTAAAAAGTAAGTACAAGATGGCGTATGTGGGGAACCATCATGGTATGGGATCCTCGGGTGATGCCAGTTAACCGAGGTTTAACTGGCATTGGGAGATGGGTGTCAGCATTGTAAGGTGCAGAGCGGTTTTGTCTTTGAGTTGGCGAGCTGCGACTGGGGGCCCTGTGTGGACACGCCGACGCAAAGAAAATTTGGTCTGGGCCTCCAATTATTTGCCAATTTACTCCAAAATGTGTGTCGTCTGGTTATTTAAGAGGTATGCACTAAGTGATGGTATTTTAGGTAATATGCAGTTTGCATCTGCTTTACGTTAGTCATGCCTTCGACCTATTAGTGGCAAAGTAGATATTTGCCAGCACACCAAAGATTGCCACAAAGGGGCGTCCAAACGGAGAGTATATTGCATGATCACAACACAAGAAAGGTACAATGTTTCGGAGTCACGTGGGACCCCTTCTTCAGGCATGTGATCATGCCATCACATGCCTGACAAAGGCATGTGATCCTTGGTGTGCTGGCAAATATTTACTTTGTGACTTGAACCAGTATCCAGCTGGTTGTTGCTGCAGCACCCAAATCTTGAGAGCTTATACCGGGAACGTGTGCGATGGGAATATGAAGTACAACCTATTAGTGGGTCCCAAAGTTCAGAAGATTCTCTGTACATGTCGCTTGGGGTGCTTGGTGGCTCCCGATACCGCGCCTATGGCTGCATGGTTGTATGTAAGCGACTATTAGGTGGGCTTTTCAATCTCCCTTTTGTTCCAATTATTATAAATATTAATTGATTACTACTCTGTATTTTCAGACCAATCACGAGCTTGCAGTAAGCCACGAAACGCGTAGAGCTATCAGTTGCCGTGTATTTTGGTACCCCAACTCTAACAGTATTTATTTCTGTAATATTGTATCAATTATGCTCATTTTATTTAATTTAATGTAATAATCATGAAGTCATAGATTCATGTAGCTGCAATACTTTATCAATTGTCTATTCTATCAATACCATTAGTTGTTTTTGTGTATACAATTGAGGTGCGCCTTTATAATTATTTTGTATCGGTCACCATGAGTGTATAAGATTTTTTTTTTTTTTTATATTAATGACATGTATGTCTGCGCACCTCTTTAAATATATGTAATCATGCTTTGCTAGACAAATAAATAATAAATCCTTTCAATAGCCATCTTGTTTCTTTTTTAACCCCGTACTTCATATAACGTCCCATTAAGCTCTTGTTTTTAATTTTTGCCTCATTCTCTGTACATAATCCAGGAGGGCCACGTATGATGACAACATTCCTGGGTAGCCAGGTCTTGTGCCAGAAGTGCTTCCATGCGTTCAATGTGGTCCATTGAACCCACACCACCAGAGTTGAAAGTGGAACACGGGTCATATGCCAATAGAGAAGGATAACAAGCCTGGCAGCTGCCAAACAGTGATGTAGATGACCCCTTTTTAAATGTTTCTATTGTAGCGCATTCCTCGTAGGAGCCATTGGTCAATTCCCCACCCTGCACAGCCAGGCACACCAAATTTTCCATAGGCTCACTGAGACAGGAAACAGTCCTTGCAGCTTTTTTTTACATTTATTTAGGGGTTAATAACTTAGATGGGGATAGGGGTATTATGCGATGCACACTTGATCTGAACAAAGTTTCTTCTTAAATATATACACTCTCTATGTACACTCTTCTTCTTCCAGCACATCACTTCGCTTGCAGAAACACTGTTTAGGTGGGATTTGACAGGCCACTCTGTCAGATCCAGCAAAAGCCCATTACAGGCAGGTACCAGTGTCCAGCTACCTTCCTGTGGCTACTGATCCCAGCACCACCTCTTCAGGCACTGCCAGCCCACCTGGTTGCAGCTGCCCATTTCACTAATCTTCCACAGTCCTCACAGACTGACTCTACAGCTATCCCAGGCTGCCACTCCTCAGTCCTCTCAGTGCCTCAAGGGCCTCCTCTGTACTCCATCTCCAGCTTCCATTCAAACTCACGCTGCCCATGCTGGGCCTACTCAGAGTTTTTAAGAGGTACCCTCCCCCTGCCAGCCCATTTGGCTGGAGATTGGTTGGAGCCCTCATCAACATTTGAGGCAGCTCCTCCTATCCTCCCTCCCCTTCTTCTGGAAGTTTCTAAAAAGATCCAGCAAGTAGAGGAGGTACCAGAGATGCTGCCTGATGAGTCATCCAGCCTCCCTGAGTCACTCACCTTGACCCGGATTCATTTTACCTACACTACAAAAAAAAACTATGTATATACCTAGCACTCTAACACTAGAGGCTGCTACACTATGATTTTAATGGAATAAAAAATGTGTTATATCTGGAGGTCCATGTGTGGTTTGCTTTATTTTGGAATATTTCTGATGAGGGCAAATCTAAGAACCTTGCACCACTTCAAGTGTGGAGGTGAACAATTTCTATAGCGGTTTCAGAACTTTTGTACGGCTTTGAAAAATAATTATTGGAGGCTTAGTCAACATAAATTGATAATTTATTATAATAACATTAAAAAGAGAGTAGCATTTTATAAATGTTTTATAAATGTTTATTTTTCACAAAAGGAAAGTTACCCTTTCCAAAAAATTGTTTAGAAAGTGGACTCGTAGACTTACAGCTGCATTACATTTGACCAATTGCCCTCCCAGCATAATCACTGGCAAGCGAACAGCATTTCTGCTTCAGCTACAACAAGGCTTTGAAACCCTGTCCTCGTGGGGATCCATCAGATCGCTTTTTCTGGATCTCACACAAGTGTGTCAATCAAAATGACTGTGCTGCTGATTGTACCATCTGTGCCCAAGCAGAAGTTTGCTTATATCCCAGCCTTATGGGAAAATAGAGGGAAAGAGCAGCAAATGTGGCTTGTATTTCATGGTCAGATGGGAATAAAATAACAAACACTATAGGGCTTATTCAGTAAAGCAGTGCAGTGAACTATGAAGATGTGCAAAGTAAGGCAAGCCATAGCAAACCATCAAATGTCATGACTCTATTGCTAGATTAAAAAACTGTTCCCCGTAAAGAAAAGAGTTGGTAATCTGCATCTATAATTTGCGGGAAAGCACACATTACTGGAACACACGTTACATGCATTGACACATTGCATTGCCAATTCATCTTGAATTGCAACCTAATACACTAAGGCGGGGTTTCTCAACCAGGGTTCCACGAAAATCTAGGGTTGTATGAGAGGTTCCCAGGATTTCTGCCACAATCTACCCATCAGTCGCAGGCAGCTGGTGGGTACATCCCAGATAGCAAGGATGACTTTCCACAAATTTGTGGCAGTGTTGAATTGTTATGCCCCGTACACACGATCGGATTTTCCGTGAACAAATGTTGAATGTGAGCTTGTTGGCGGAGAGTCCAATGTGTATGCTCCATCGGACATTTGTTGTCAGAATTTCCACCAACAAATGTTGGCTAGCAGGTTCTCAAATTTTCTTCCAACAAATTTTTGTTGTCGGACTTTCCAATCTTATGTACACAAGTCTGTCATGCAAAAGCCCACGTATGCTTTGAATCAAGAACGAGCCGGAAGCACTTGGTGTTGTAAAACTAGCATTCGAAATGGAGATATCACATGACTATTGAACTTCCTTTTAATGGGCTTGCCGGAAGTCTTGTATGTCACTACATTTGAAATTGTTGGCCAACATTTGTGTGACCGTGTATATGCAAGACTAGTTGGAGGCAACAACCTTCAAACAAAATTCCACAGGTTTTGTTGTCGGAAAGTCCGATCATGTGTACGGGGCATAAGTCTATTAACTTGTGGCACATTTCACTGGCAAGTTGTACACTTGCAAAGCACTGGAGCACAAGTTCTAGTTGACACTTTTCCAATTGGTAGCAAATTTGCATGGCAAGTCTCCAGCAAGAGCAATGTTGCAGTGGTGGGAAGACTATTGCACAACATAAAATAAGAACTTGCAGCAGACTTGCAGAATTTTTGCAAAGAAATTGATCTGGAGTCGAATATGTGGACTTGCTGCAATTATGTGCAACAAATTTGTGAAGCCTGGCAAGTCTAGCAATAGCTTAGTAAGTAATTTTCAAACTTGCAGATCAATTGCTTGCTATCTGGGCTGGCATCCCCTGTGCTGACACATGTAGAGCTAGGAAGGGAAGCGGCTGTGATAGTGTCCCCTCCTCCCCTCCTGTCTATTCCAGAGGCTTGTATTCATCATCACCGAGGGTGGGCAGATGGGGAGGAAGGGCATGCGGGGAACAGCAGGGAATCTGCTAAAAAAAAATATATGTTTTGGGGTTCTAAGTAATTTTCTAGCAAAAAATACTGATTTTTACTTGTAAACAACAAATGTTAGAAAAAGGCATGGTCTTAAAGTGTATAATTGAATTCTTTTTAGATAGTAATAGCTTCAAGTAGATGTAAACCCCTAGGCTTCATTGACACAGGGTGATAACACGTATGCGGGTCCCCAGACCCCTACCCACACAGATGCCATTATGCTGTGTCCTTAAAAGACAACAATGGGACTGCCAGCACAGGGACATACGCAACACCTGTGCCTCCCCGTGCCGGTCAATCACGGCCCTATACAGAGCCATGCATGTAATTGCCCCATGTGAACAAGGCAACACATATACACCCAGTGAAGTGACTGGCCTCAAGTGATACACAGAGATGAAACAATATGTTGTACCTGTTTTATCTGCAGCCCTCTCTCCTCTACAGCCTCCTAAAGAACACATTGTACACAGCATTTCTGGACTTCAGAAGGCAGGAGGTGGGGATATGATGACACACACACTACACTGCACTGAGCAATGAGACAAGTGTAATTTGAAACCTGAGTGGAGGGAATGTACACCCCCCCTGTCAATCACCTTCTGTGTGCTGGGTGGGGGGGTCTCTCCCTGGATTGCTTGGTGTTGGCATAGACTGTTGTTAGTGACTCTTGCAGATAGCAGAGGAATGACTGAACAGGCAGAAACCACACTAGGTGCATTGGGTCAAGACAAGTACACACTATAGAAGGATATGCTTTGTTCATTTTTTTATTTGAAAGGTCTACAACCACTTTAACCACTTCAATACTGGGCACTTTCACCCCCTTTCTGCCCAGGCCAATTTTCAGCTTTCAGTGCTGGCACACTTTGAATGACAATTGTGCGGTCATGCAACACTGCCCATATGACATTTTTATAAAAAAAATAATTTAGACCGATAGAGCTTTCTTTTAGTGGTATTTATTCACCACGTTTTTTTTATTTTCTTTTGCTAAACAACCTAAACAAGGCCGAAAATTTTGAAAAAAAAATAACTTAGTTTCTGTTATAAGATGTTTCAGTAATTTTTCTTCTTCATTGATGTTCACTGATGAGGCTGCACTAATGGGTACTCATAGGCTGCACCGATGGGGCTACACTGATGGGCACTGATAGGCTGCACTGATAGGGCTGCACTTATCTGCACTGATAGGCTGCAGTGTTGGGCGCTGATACCGTAGGCTGCACTGATGGGCTCTGATAAGCTGCACTGATCAGCACTGATGGGGCTGCACTAATAATCAGAACACTGATGATCAGTGCCCTGATTATCAATGTAAATGTTCCCTGTCAGAATTGCCAGCATGGATGCACTCCCAGAACGAGAGAGCCACGCCGTAGCTGTCGTTCGGCTATAGTGTGGTCATGGTGAGGTGGTTAAGGTGATCGTAGCTATAGGGGACTATTGCAACAATACAATTGAGTATTGTCCATGATCATTTTTTAAATTTGCACCAACAATTATATTTTAATGCATGCTTTCAGGGCCTACCCCCTTCTAAGACCCAAGCATCTTCTTATTGACATCCCACTGGCAAGCAGATGATGCAGCATTTCCACATCCTGAACTTTCTAGTGTAGACAATGTAGAAGTATAAATATCCGCATGGGCTGGAAACACTGGTAGCTTAGTTGAAAATCCAAGTTCAGTCTATTATGGCCACACCAAGGTTAGTTGGTGCATCTGTGTGGTACTTGCTTCACTCCACTCCCTTGGCTGATGTTGATTTTCAAAGGCTAAAAAATGAAAACGAAGAGATGAAGAGAATGAAAAATGAAGAGATTAAATATCTTACAGTACCCCCCCCCAATCACCTTCTCCTGCCGAAAACCCTAGCTGGTGTAACAGGCCAGACTCTTGACAATTTCACTACACTAAGCCCGAAAGTTGTGTACCATCACAAGGCAAGAAATAGGGAACTGTCGACATTCTGAATAAAAGAAGACTCAGAAGAAATTTTCAATAATTGTCATGGTTACATGCTGACCAATGACAGCTCCACATTAGATGCATTGTAAATTGTAATGGTGCACAGCATCCAAGGTGTAGTGAAATGGTCTACTGGCTGGGATGGTAAGTGAGAGAGGGTGATCATAACAAATAAATGAAGGGGGACTGGGGGAGGGTGCTGTGAGCTAGTCCTCTTAATTTTTTAGCCTTTAAAAGTTTAACATTGCCCAAGTTTTTGGAGTGAGGCAAGTGTTGAGCAAAGGATGGATCCCATGAAGCTGCACATCAACGTAGAACAACTCGTATTTGAATGAATGGCAATCTCAGCCTGGGCTCCCTGGGTGGGACTGCCATTTATTCCAATACCAGCGTGTCTGCATTGATGTGCGGCTTCATGGGATCCATCCTTTGCTCAACAGTTGTTTGTAGCCATAACAAGCTCCTTCTCTGGCCTGCACTCACAGTGGTAGCCTTTAAAGTTCAACATTGGCCAAGTGAATGGAATGAGGCAAGTGTTGAGCAAAGGATGGATCCCATGAAGCTGCACATCAATGCAGACCTACTGATATTGTAATGAATGGCAGTCTCCACCTGGGCTCCATGGGTAGTACTGCCATTCATTCCAATACCAGTGGGTCTGCATTGATGTGTGGATTCATGGGATCCATCCTTTGCTCAACAGTTGTTTGGAGCCAAGACGAGCTCCTTCCCTGGCCTGCACTCGCAGTGGTGAACACAGGATAGAGAAGGCCGTAGCAAAGCTTGTCAATTAAAGGTTAACTATGTGATTTGGTTAGAGTAGAGGGGGTGGCCAGGATAGTATGCAGCATAGTTAGGGAGGGGCCAGTGTCCGGGGATCAGTTGGAGCTCCCACCTTCCCGCCTTGTTGTCTGTATTATATTTGGAACGTTTGACATTTATTGTTGTAAGTTATGGCGGTTGAGATCTTTGGAGGCCTTCTAAAATTAAGACCAGTATGGCATAGTGGGGAACCATCTTGGTATGGGATCCTTGGGAAGATACCAGTTAACTAAGGTTTAACGGGGCATTTGGATATGGGTATCAGCCTTGGAAGTTAAAGAGTTGGTATTGTCCCTGAGTCAGCTTACTGCAACTGGGGACCTGGTGTGTCACGCTTATACGATATAAATTTGGGGTCTTTTCAGTGCCTTCAAAGATCTACAACATGGTTACTATTGATCTGAAAAAGTATTGTTTGTAAATAATATGTTTATGGTTTATTGGTAATAAAATGGCCAGTACGGGCAAGTTTACCCCAAAAGGGTGTCGTCTGGTTATTTAACCACTTCCCAGCCGGCCAATGCACATATACGGGCGGGTGGGAGCCGTCTACTCCTGATAGGACGTTCAGGAACGACCATCAGGAGGAGCGGGATCGCGCGCGCGCGTGCCCGCGCAGCGGCGCGATCCCGATGCGCCCGTGTCACCGGGACACGGCGCATCTCAGATCGGCAGGAGGGCTCTGTGATTGGCCCTCCTGATCACATGACGGCCGTGTCCAATCACGGCCGTCATGTGATGTAAACAAACAGCCGGTTGCTAGGCAATCGGCTCCTCCTCTCCTCACACAGAAGTCATCGCTGAGGAGAGGAGAGCAGATTGCTGCAGCCGGCTGATGATCAGTGAGTATGATCTGTTTTTACAGCTTTTTACTCACTGATCTTCAGTCTAGTGTAAACACACAACACACCACACAGTGTAAACACAGTCCCCACATATGTCCCCATAACACACATGTCCCCAAAACATACATGTCACCAAATAATAAATACACATGTCCCTAATAATAAAAACATGTCCCCCACATATGTCCCACTAAAATCACATGTCCCAAGGATTATCTGCACACATATGTACGTGATCACCTGCACACATATGTACATGATCATTTGCGTACATATGTCCGTGATCACACAAACCAATTATTATACACTTAACTGAATTTTTTTTACCAAAAACATGTAGCAGAATACATTTTGGCTTAAATTTATGACAAAATTTGATTTTATTGGATTTCTTTTAAAATATAAAAAAGAAAATATTGTTTTTTTTCCAAATTTCCACTTTTTTGCGCTTATATCGCAAAAAATAAAAAACGGAGTCGTGAATAAATACCACCAAAATAAAGCTCTATTTGTGCGAACAAAATGATAAAAATTTCATTTGGGTACAGTGTAGCATGACCGCGCAATTGTCACTGAAAACGCTAGAGCGATGAAAGCTGAAAATTGGGCTGGGAAGGAAGGGGGCGAAAGTGCCCTGTATTGTAGTGGTTAAGATGGTCACTAATTATACCGTTACATGACCATATCCACTGTCACTACCGAATAAATCCAAATAGTGGCAGTGGGCCCCTCTGAAAGAAATAAGTCCTTATGTCACTCCTCAGAGTCTACAAGGCCGAAGCCGTAGCTAACATATAGTCAGAAATATTATTATTTATTATTATTATTTAAGATGGTAACCATAATAGTAGGGTATGTGCAAAAGTATTAGGCCAGCTTGCATCTGTCTTACCATAGTCATGCTTTCCCTTGTAAAGGGAGCGGCACATATTTTCCATTACTGGTTCACAGGGAGTGAGGCAAGTGCCACACACAGATACACCAAGCATCCATGATAGCAGCAGGACAAGGTGATCATAATAGATAAGTGCAGCAGGGACTTGGGAGGGTGCTGTTTAATTTTTTATGAAAAGGTGAACTTGGCCTTTTAACCAATTTACATTTTGCAAACGCTGGGAAGAATGTAATAATGCACAAAAACTACCTTGATTCATTGATTTTGACAGCGGCGTACTTTAGATACCAGTCAATCTATTATTTACTGGAGTCCTCCGACCATCAACCTCTACTTGGTAGTGAATCTTATTAATATCTCAGTGCATGCATTGTGTATACTGCAGAGCTTTAAGTTGCGCTGCAGATTGTCACAACAGATGTCAGCTTAAATCTCCAGAGGCAGAATATTCAGGACACTCGCATATAAAAAAAAACAAAAAAACAAAAATAAATCTTTCATCACTGACCACTAAAACCATGCATTTCATAAGCAGGTTGTTCAACTATATTGGAAGAGGTAATGGTGGCCTTATCAATTTGCATGCTAAAGGAGGAGATCTTCGTAAAGCGGACCTGTGTGGTTCATCACAAATTGATGGGATTTGCCCAGACTGCCTTAGCAATAGAGTGGACACAAAAATGAATCCCTATTAAGAGGTTTAGAGGAAAGTAAAGAGCTTATAAGCAGACATCTCTAAAGGCCGAACAAAGGATTACAAAGAAAGGATAACAGAGTTTATTACAAATTTAGAAAATCATCATCGTACAGGTTTTACATAACAGAGGGATATTTTGTGTAGAGGAGGAAAAATAGAAAATCCGGTGCTTTTATGAAACACAGAGTTGACTTGAGATTGCAAAAGGCTATTTCAGTTGACTCGGTGGGATGTGAGTTGACCTATTGCGTGGAGTGTTAAAGTGTATCTAAACCCAAAACCAAAAATGTAAAATATTGCCGTTTACTAGTCCTTAAGCCCCGTACACACTATCAGATTTTCTGCTGATTTTTTTGGTCTTCAGATTTACCAAAACCATGTAGGGCCTGTCTGATTGCATACACATTGCAACTCCTAAGGTTTGAACTCATATTTTATGGTTTTGGTAAATCTGAAGGAGAAAAATCAGCAGAAAATTGAATAGTGTGTATGGGGCTTTAGTGTGGTGGCTGCATACACTTTCTTTTTTATCGAGCTGTATTTGCTTTATTTTCACATGGTAATCTTGCAAACAACATGTTTGTTGTCCTTGGGTGGCTACACTCACTCCTTCACTGTATCTATGGATGGAGCCATGGTTGTCACCCTAGGCTTCTCTCCTGATATGGACTACAAACATGTATCTCTTCATCTCCATTACATAGGGAAGGGGGAGGCATGGGCAGGGCAATTGGTAAGTACCAGAAGTTAGCTAGGGAGGAAAGTATTCTTCAGAGCAGCTCACAGGAAGCGACAAGGGTGCAACATTTCTGGCAGGAGCAACAGACATATTCTGTATTTGCTGAAAGCGTTTTCAGCTTGAAAAAATAAAATATTGCAGCCACCACATACAAGAACTGTAAGCTTTGTTCTTAGGTTTAGTTATCCTTAAGGCTTGGTAACGTTTATTTGCTTGGCATGAAACTGCCCACTGATTATGCCAATATTACCTATACCATACACAAAGACCAGCATGCTCTGAGGGCAGGAAAGGAGAGACTCCATTTTGATTTCTTGAGGGGAATTCAGACTACATGAGGCAGAGAAAGAGGTTAGACCTAGGGAGAGGGGCTGCCTCCCAGGTCAGTCCTCCGCATAATTTCAGGCATCCACAGCCGGTTGGGACATCCAGCCTGAGAGAGGGGGATCCCAGGTGCATATCCAGAGGCACCTGCACCGACACTGTGAAGCCTTCTGGTGTGAGGTGACCAGTCAAGTCACTAGAAGAGCCTGCCTGTTGCAGGGTGTTCGTTTGGGCCTTGATCGCAGGGTTTGGGTGAGATGGCTTTTCCCCATTTTCAAGAAACAAGGACACTGCACTCAGATAGAGTTGTATGGACACTGTATATAGACATCATTGCTCTTAGTCACCCTGCTGACACCTGTAGCATACCTCCCAACATTTTCAGATTGGAATGAGGGACACCTACTAGCAAATGTATGTAGGCATAGGACATGTCCCCTGCCACACCTCCTTAAAAGAGAATTAAACAACAAAAAAGGTTAATTAAATCCACAATTGTTTTGTTTTTTTACAACTACAATTCCTTTATATTGGATCTTAAAATGTACACATGCAGCAATTTAGAATTTGGATGAAGTGTTTAGCACTGGGAAACACTTTTTGATAGATTAAAAGTGCATTTTATGTACAACTATATAGATCAGACCAAAATGAGGGACCAATGAGGAGGAATGAAGGACAGAGGGATGAAATCACAGACAGTTGGGAGCTATGCTGTAGTGCCGCAGGACAAAGCCATTCAGATACAGAGACACTGTATATAGACACCATTTCCCTTTCACTTTGCTAAGGACGATGCTACATTCTTTACTTGATAATCTGGGCCACTTGTGTTGTTTGGTCCTGCTATTCAGGAGTTTAAGTGTACTAACAAGAGTGGCTAGCTGAAGATACAAAGCCTCATCTTTCTTCAAAGGGACGGAAGCTACTAATGCCATAGGGGCCTGCACACACATGTTCATAGTTTATCTGGGAAGTTAAGCCATTGAATATTGAACTGAGAACAGTGTTTGTAGTTGGGCTTTTGGTGTTAGGGGACAGAAGAGAGAGGCCTGACATAAAAAGGGTCAGTGTTCTGCTCTCCTCCTGCCTAGACTCATAGTGCCAAATTTGAGTAGGGGTAACCAATCCGATATAAAGTGTCATATTGTGATTTATTTGCCATTTAAGTGTGCCTCTGCTCTTGTGGTTATTCTCAGGTTTGGAATCCCCTGAAAGCAGCCTGAATATAGTATTGAGCTATATTGCACTTAATCTCAGTTATTGCTCTTCAGTTGATTACTTAAATATATATACTGTTACTGTCTGTTAGGCTGGCCATACACTATACAATTTTCTTGTTCAACTTTCCTTTAGATTTACCAAAACCATATAATATAAGGATAGACCTAAACCCTTTCAATTTGTATGCAATCAGGCACTACATAGTTGAAGGTAAATATAAAGGAAATTGAATAAGAAAATTGTATGGTGTATGGCCCAGGGGCAGGGGAGGGGGGAATGTGGCAAATGCCCTCCCTGAGAAATTAGATGCAGGTGAAATTTGAGAGCGGGCGGCTCCAGGGGCGGAGTAGAGTAGAGAGAGCAGGCAGGTGAGAGAGCGGGCGGGCCAGGCAGCTGAGCGGCTCAGTGGGTGGGTGAGAGAGCAGGTGGGCTGGGCAGCTGGGCGGCTGGGCAATCTGCGAGCCAGCAAGTGGGGGAGCAGAGAGATGACATCCTCTTTCACCACCCTCCCTGCAGTACGTCCCTCACTGTGCAGGCAGCCGCGGGCAGCAGAGAGTTTACATCATCTCTCTGTTGCCTGACTCTGAGACACAGCAACAGACAATCCCCACCTTAGCAGCAAGTGATAATCGGGAACAAGTGACAGGTGACGTGGCAAGTGACAGTCGGCAACTTGTGGCAGGTGGTGTGGCAAGTGAAAATCCACATCTGGTGACAGGTGGCGTGGCAAGAGACAATCCGCATCTGGTGGCACCCTCAGGGCTCCCACTGATTCTGCATTATGGTGAGTTGAACTATTTCATTATATATAACAATGTAATAATATAAATAATGCGCTTCAATCATCCTGACACCATATCAACCATAGTGTTTGTTTTTTTGATATAGAAAAGTTTCTGATCATGCTCTTTCGAATTTTCTACCAAACAAACGTTGATCCCAACATTCCAAAAATCGAATGAACCTTCCAAAATGAAAGTTTCCTAACAAAATTCTTCCAGTGTATGGGCAGCTTAACTGATATTAAGGTGATTGTGGTGCCAGGAAATTGTCAGAATCACTAAGAGGCAATGCCTTCTCCGTCACTCCCCAACCCCCCCCCCCCCGCCTCAGATTCTGCAGCATGTTGACTGGCAAAGAGAGTGACTTTTTCCAATGTCAACATCAGAATCACCAGTGTTACATGATCCTTCCTCCTGGTTCAAGGTAAGGCTCTGGATTTATGTAGTGTAAGGCCTTAACATTGTCTCTTCGCTTGTTCTGGTGAACACCTGAATTTACAGGGCACTTGGCGGGATGTTCACCTGTCGAGTGCCCCACAGTGCACTGTATGCTGCACAATGCATTCTAAGCCCTGATTGGGCAAAGCTTTGCTCAATCAGGGCACAGTGAATAGCTGCTTGTTAAAGCGGAGTTCCACTCAAAAGTGGAACTTGCGGTTATCCGTCTCCTCCCCCCTCTGGTGCCACATTTGGCACCTTTCAGGAGGGACGGTGGAACAGGTACCCGTTTTTGACAGGTACTGTTCCCCACTCCCGGAAATGGCACCGCGGTGCTATCTCTCAGAAGTTCGGTCCCCCTCCTCCTTCCTCCGCTGCTAGGCCAATTAGAAAGCAGCAGGAACCTGGCTTTATAGGAATGGCAGCGGCTGCACCTGACACCTGATCCGAAAATCGTCTGGGGTGCCAACATTGTGGGCTCCCTGGACAGGTAAGTGCCCATATATTAAAAGTCAAAAGCTGTGGTATTTGTAGCTGCTGCTTTTCATTTTTCCTCTTTAACCGCTTTCCAACCAGCCGCCGCAGTTGTACTGCGGCAACATGGCTCGGCTGCGTGAATCGCTGATATCTTACATCACTTTTTGGCCACTAGGGGTGCACGTGCCCCCTGCTCGCCCACAGAGTCAATGCGAGTGCCCGGCGGTCGCGATCACTGTCGGGTTCCCGCAATCGCTCAGGGCACACAGAGAACCGGGATCTGTGTATGCAAACACACAGTTTCCGGTTCTCTGAGGGGAGAAGAGACCGATCGTCTGTTCATACAGAGTATGAAAAGCGATCTGTCATCTCCCCTACACAGTCCCCTCCCCCTTTCAGTTAGAACACACATTAGGGAAAACACTTAACCCCTTGATTGCCCCTAGTGTTAACCCCTTCCCTGCCAGTGCCATTTTTACAGTAATCAATGCATTTTTATAGCACTGATCGCTGTATTAATGCTAATGGTCCCAAAAATATGTCCAAATTGTCCAATGTGTCCGATATAATGTCGGAGTCTCAATAAACATTGCAGATCGCCGCCATTGCTAGTAAAAAAAACAAAAATTCTAATAAAAATGCTGTAAAACACTATAACTTTTGTGCAAACCAATCAATATAGGCTCATTGCGATTTTTTTTTTACCAAAAATATGTAGAAAAATACACATTGGCCTAAACTGAGGAAACAAATAGTTTTTTTTTATATATTTTTGGGGGGATATTTATTATAGCAAAAAGTAAAAAATATTGTGTTTTTTTTCAAAATTGTCGCTTTTTTTGTTTATATTGCAAAAAATAAAAACCACAGACGTGATCAAATACCACCAAAAGAAAGCTCTATCTGTGGGAAAAAAAAGGACATCAATTTTGTTTTCGTGCAATGCCGCACGACCGCACAATTGTCAGTTGAAAGTGATGCAGTGCCGAATCGCAAAAAGTGCTCTGGCCAGTAAGGGGGTAAAGTTTCCCAGGGGTTGAAGCTGTTAAGGAGCGGGCCGGAAAGCATTAACTATCAATGGGCTTCCCCGCTGACAGCTTAATGAAAAAAATAAAAAAATATTGCCGGCAATAGAAATGTTTTTGAAAAGGGGCGTGGGGGTCCCTCCTCAATCCATACCAGGCCCTTTGGGTCCGGTATGAATTTTAAGGAACCCCATACCAAAATGTAAAAAAACAAAAACGGTGTGGGGTTCCCCCTAAGATCCATACCAGTCCCTTATCTGAGCATGCAGCCTGGCTGGCCAGGAATGGGGGGAGGATGAGTGAGCTCTAGCTTTGTGCACTGGCCCAAATCATTTGGTGGAGGGGGGATTGTGGTGTGGGGCTGTTTTTCAGGGATTGGACTTGGCCCCTTAGTTCCAGTAAAGGGGACTCTTAAGGCATCAGCATACCAAGACATTTTGGACAATTTCATGCTCCAAACTTTGTAGGGAACAGTTTGGAGATGGCTCTTTCCTACTCCAACATGACTGAACACCAGTGCACAAAGAAAGGTCCATAAAGACATGGATGAGTGAGTTTGGGTGGAGGAACTTGACTGGCCTGCACTCAACCTTCCTCAACCCAATAGAACACCTTTGAGATGAATTAGAGCGGAAACCTTACAAATGTCTTTCTGGAAGAATGGTCAAACATTCCAATAGACACACTCCTAAACCTTGTGGACAGCCTTCCCAGAAGAGTTGAAGCTGTTATAGCTGAAAAGGGTGAACCAACTCAATATTGAACCCTACAGACTAAGACTGGGATGCCGTGTAAAGGCAGGTGTTCCAATACTTTTGGTAATATTGTGTAGATTTTAATGGGAACTGTAACAAAACCCTGAGTATGAAAAGGGTTAAAGTCGTTTAGGACATTCCCTTCCCGAGCACCAAGGCAGCTACCAAACACTCCAATCAGTCGAAAAACCAGGAACCCACACGAATAATTCTCCCCCAAGACGAGAAGAGGCTCCGTGTTGAGGGTCAAGCAGGAATGAATATTTATTGAAATGAATGCAGGCTCTTTTTATACATTTGAGAATACTGCAGGCTCCACAGGAACAATGACCCGGATCCACCCACAACATCACACTATGGTTACATAACGAGCCCCCAATACACATTATTCTGAGTGTCACTATCTCCTCTAGTCGACAATAGATGAGTTCATTAGCACACTTAATAATAGGTGAAGGGAAAACTGCCTCAGATAAGATTAACACGATTTACTTATCCAGACAAAAGCAACATCGTTAAACAATAGACGGTCTGTCTCTTACAATGAACTTCCTGGAATGCCCATATTGGGAGATATACTTCCTGGCCATAGACCTCACAGTGTCCAGGAGATAAAATCTTCATATTTCGTGAGAGATATTGTTAATGAATATTACTTTCCCATTTGAAGTAATCCAATCATATTCTCAGGGTTCATTCTTTTCTTGGTCACCCTGCGCCCAACAGTGACTCCCGTCACAGGAACATTGGCTGTAGCTTTAAACCAACTTTTGGTAGGCTTTGGCAACTCAAATGGATAACTTATTTTAATGTTTATTTATATGCAAACTTATACGCTAAGGCTGCCAGGCCCCCTTTCACTCAATGGAGGCGTCTAATTGAGATTTCAAGGGCCGCTCTGCTTTATATCCTATCTGGCGAGAACTTAGAAGGCTAAAATAGACCCAGGCAAAGAGAGCACAAAGGTCCGTAGCTCATAGACGGGTAACTAACATTTAAAATGCACATTCAATAACAAGAAAGATATAGAAATATGATGAATGAATTCTTCCAGTTGCATGTTTAGGTGAGATATGATAACACAAGCAGCTAAAATATTTAAAACATAGTAGAAAGAAATATTGAAATAAGACTATTTCGTTTTATCTATTTTTCTTTTATGACATGTTTATATAATTCCAGGAATGGCATAACTACAAAGAGGTGCGAGCAGTAAAATTATTTATATACATAAAAGAGATTTCATATTGAAATAAGCTAGAAAACTGACAAAGAGAACTTGTATATACTGTGCATTTATATTTTTCATATTTTTTCCCCTTTAAGACATGTAGATTTATTTCCAGGAATGCCATAGCTTGAAATTGATTTTCTGGGGTGCCTGGAGAGATAAACTTTCTACATTATTTTGCCTCAAAGAAGAAGGAAAAAAAACATCTTTATTAGATGCGATCCTTGAGGAAATATATTCCTTCAATGCCAAGATCTTGTTCCCGGGAAGAGAATACATTAACGTATAGGAGAAAAAAAAACAGCAAAGAAATGAATGTCTTGATTAGACGAATGTAGTCTTAAAGTGGTCCTCACTCCATCAAGAAAATATAAACAGAAAAATAGTTAAAGCGGTTGTAAACCCTCCTTTAAAAAAAATTATAATAAACATGTCATACTTACCTGTACAGTTTGCACCGAGTGGCCCCAATCCACCTCTTCTGGGGTCCTTCGGTGGTGCTATCAGCTCCTCCCCTGGCATTGGTAAACCCCTTAGGACAGTGATGGCAAACCTTGGCACCCCAGATGTTTTGGAACTAAATTTTCCATGATGCTCAACTACAAAATGTAGTTCCAAAACATCTGAGGTGCCAAGGTTTGCCATCACTGCCCTAGGAGAAGCGCTCCCGAGTACGGCTTTTGTGTCCATAGACACAGAGTGCCAGACTTGGCCCCCCCTCCCATCTCCTCTGTGGGAAAGAACAGGCTCAGGTGAGTAAAATGGGAGGGCCGGTCAGTGTCCAAAGTTTTTTCACCTTAATGCATAGGATGCATTAAGGTGAAAAAAACACAAGGGTTTACAACTACTTTAAGTGACAATCATATTCCGGCATCTTCATATACAGTATCTCACAAAAGTGAGTACACCCTTCACATTTATGTAAATATTTTATTATATCTTTTCATGTGACAACACTGAAGAAATGACACTTTGCTACAATGTAAAGTAGTGAGTGTACAGCTTGTATAACAGTGTACATTTTCTGTCCCCTCAAAATAACTCAACACACTAATGTCTAAACCGCTGGCAACAAAAGTGAGTACACCCCTAATTGAAAATGTCCAAATTGGGTCCAAAGTGTTAATATTTTGTGTGGCCACCATTATTTTCCAGCATTGCCTTAACCCTCTTGGGCATGGAGTTCACCAGAGCTTCACAGGTTGCCACTGGAGTCCTCTTCCACTCCTCCATGATGACATCACGGAGCTGGTGGATATTAGAGACCTTGCGCTCCTCCACCTTCTGTTTGAGGACGCCCCACAGGTGCTCAACAGGGTTTAGGTTTGGAGACATGCTTGGTCAGTCCATCACTTTTACCCTCAGCTTCTTTAGCAAGGCACTGGTCGTCTTAGAGGTGTGTTTGGGGTCATTATAATGTTGGAATACTGCCCTGCGGCCCAGAGGAATCATGCTTTGCTTCAGTATGTCACAGTACATGTTGGCATTTATGATTCCCTCAATAAACTGTAGCTCCCCAGTGCTGGCAGCACTCAAGCGTCGATTTCACAAAGAAAACCTCTGGATATGACACTGAGCACGTGCATTCAACTTCTTTGGACGATGATGGCGAGGCCTGTTCTGAGTGGAACCTGTCCTGTTAAAACTCTGTATGGTCTTGGCCACTGTGCTGAAGCGCAGTTTCAGGGTATTGGCAATCTTCTTATAGCCTAGACCATCTAGAGCAACAATTCTTTTTTTCAGATCCTCAGAGAGTTCTTTGCCATGAGGTGCCATGTTGAACTTCCGGTGACCAGTATGAGAATGTGAGAGTGATAACACCAAATTTAACACACCTGCTCCCCATTCATACCTGAGACCTTGTAACACTAATGAGTCACATGACACCGGGGGGGGGGGGGGGGGTAAAATGGCTAATTGCACCCAATTTGGACATTTTCCCTTAGGGGTGTACTCACTTTTGTTGTCAGCAGTTTAGACATTAATGACTGTGTGTTGAGTTATTTTGAGGGGACATCAAATTTACACTGTTATACAAGCTGTACACTCACTACTTTACATTGTGGCAAAGTGTTATTTCTTCAGTGTTGTTACATGAAAATGTAGTGGATGACATTTTGGACAAAGTGTCATTCATGTGTAAATTTAGTTTTTGCCTCAGAACAGTAGTGGGGTTCTGAGAGAAACAAGAAATTGTCTTTCCTACATTTATACAGGTAGGAGAATTCTGTACCATGTTAACCATTGATAAATGCAGAACGTTTGGCGTTTAAGTGAAACCCTTTATTGGCCAACTTAACCACTTGCCGCTTAAGGTACGAAAATGGACATCCTTGGGTTGCAGTGGTTATACCAGAATGATGCCTGCACCTACAGGTATCATCTCAGTATCATTCTTTTCAGCTGGCGATTGTGTTTCAGGCAGAAGTGATCGAGTGGCTAATTAGCCACTCAATCACTTCTGTGGGTGGTGGAAGGGGGTCCCATCCCCCCTCACGCCACCACTGCCTCTCCTGGGCTCTCCAGTCCCATCACGGAGGCCAGCAGTGATGCAGCCGGCGGCGATGGTGGCCCTGTACAGTGAGAAATGAACTTATTTCATTCCTCTCTCTCTGTAACCATGGAAACCAGAAGCGACGAGTAGTTTGTCACTTCCGGTTTCTGCTCCTTTGTTTACCTGCCCAGCGGCCATTAAAGCAGCCGATCAGACCGATTTGTGTCTGATCGGCTGCATGGGAGGCCAGAGGCGAGCCCCCATCTCTCCATAAAGAGGACTTGACATTGACCAAGCTGTCACAAGGGATGTTATTCATCCCTTGTGACAGCAATAAAGTTAGTACAAAAAAAAAAGTGTAACAAAAAAAAATTTGTATAAAATAAATAAACAATAATAAAATTTTTTAAAGCACCCCCGTCCCACCGCGCTTACGCACAAATGCGGACGCATATGTAAACGGTGATCGCACCGCACATGTGAGGTATTGTCACGAATGTCAGAGCAAGAGCAATAATTACAGCACCAGATCTCCCATGCAACTTTAAACTGATAAGGTGAAAAGGTGTTTAAAGCGTCGTCTATGGAGAATTTTAAGCACCGTAGTTTGCCACTATTCCATGCCATGTTAGGTATCTGTTTACTCGGCGTAACATCATCTTTTACATTATACACGTTAGGTTTTTTTTTTTTTGTATTCATGAAAGTGTTTTTTTTCCAAACAAATTGCATTTGAAAAACCGCTGCACAAATACCATGTGACATAAAAAATGTCAACACCCACCATTTTATTTTAGAGGGTTTCTGCCTATATATATATATATATATATATATATATAGATAGATAGATAGATAGATAGATAGATAGATAGATAGATAGATAGATAAATATATATATATATATATATATATAAATATATATATATATATATATATATATATATATATAGATATATATATAGATAGATAGATAGATAGATAGATAGATAGATAGATAGATAGATAGATAGATAGATAGATAGATAGATAGATAGATTGATAGATAGATAGATATAGATAGAAAGATATGGATATGGGATTTGGGGTTCTAAGTAATTTTATAGCAAAAAAAAAGTAGTCGATTTTTACATGTAGGAGCAAAGGGTCAGAAATGGCCCAAATGGCAAATGGTTAAAGTGGAATTCAAGACTGTACCTAACTAATCTTAAAAATGAACCCCACCCCCCTCAGATACATCTGGATTAGAGGTGCTGACTGCCAAGGGGTGAGTGAGCTCACCATCCATCCCTGTCCATGAATGAAGTCTCCGCTTCTCTCTCCTGCCTGTGAGTGAGTACACTTCCCCAGAGCTTAATGAATAAGGTGAAGCTCTGTTGACTTGCATCAAGTGCATTTTCCTTTCACGTAATTGGGTATTCCATGCAAAGGGAATTTTTTTACCGCAATCACTAAGCCTAGGGAAAATTCCCTTTCATAGTGAACAGTCTATTTGCCTTTAGTAAATCAGCCCCTATACCTGATCTAATCGTGGACACAGTAGGGTCTTTCAATCACGTATGTTGTGGCCCTACAACAAAGAAGTCTGCAATCTCACTGAGGAGCACGTCGTTCTTGGTGTCCTCCAAACGCTTTCTGTTCTACATTTGCTGATCTTCAGGGTTCCTAAAACAGCTGTGTGTGCATAGCTGGCATTGGTTCTGTCTAATTATACAGAATTAAAGGAGAGAAAGCGTCACATTGTTATTTTTCTCAATGACAGATGGATTTTTCCAGTACTGCCATGAAAAACAAGCGAATCTTGGAAGTCAAATGCAAATTCTGCAGATTAATGCATGTGTTTAATTATGGCTATGAGTCAGAGTAGCGTGTGTAGGATATTTCCTGAATTAAAATGGACTGGAATGGTTTATTTGGCCAGAGATTAAATTGATCTCATTTCTCCAAGACATAGGAAAGATCTTTCATTCACAATGAAAAGGTCCACTCGGTAGCTCTGTGGTCTCCCTACCCTGGAGATTTATGGCATTTGGTGCCATCCAGTCTTCCTCATTAAAGTACTGGGCGCTTGTAGAAGAGATGTTTTGTTATGGTAGAAGTGTTATTTGAATAAACACTGAAATTCATTGCTACTTGCTGAGAAATCATTAACAGACACTCACTTCACTATTCATTTGTTTTCTAGCAGCAAGTAAACATCTTCTGTTCAGGATCGTAGCCGTATGCAGGGCCAGATTAATGTAGGGGCTATTGGAGCTGCAGCTCCAGGTCCCTACCTTTAAAATAGGCCCCCCAAAAATAACAGGCCATGCATGGGCATATGGGGAAGGATTTCCTCTGACTGGCCCTGCATTTCGCATGCACCGCCACCCAGGGTCAGTAGGGAGCCCCATGAGAAGCTCAGTCCATCCTAAGAGGTGCCCACAGCTTTATTACTAGGAAGAGGCTCAAGGGGAGAGGAGGCAGTGAACCATAACATTCCTGCCAACAGTTGATGCAGCGCTGGGAGAGGACTCAGAGGGATTTGTGCTGGCCAGAATGAGAGGGATGGTGGAGCCATGAGGACGCGGGCAACTGCTACGGTTACTTCTCCTCCTGAGAAGGAGTGACTTTCGGGGTCACAGCTATTATTCCTTGGCTACTGCAGTGGAGACATTGGGGTTCTAATAGTATCTGTCACTTGCCCATGATATCACTTATGGATAACTTGATAAAGTTTTAAAAATTCCACCAAAATCCCATGCACCTGGCCCATGATGCTCTTAATCCGCGCCTGGCTGTATGCTCCAAATATACTCTATAATTGACTTTACTCTTATAGCTGAAAGAGTCCTCTTCCTTGCCAATCATAAAAATTGTACTTTCCCATCTCATGTTTGACAATTTTCTGCTCCCTTACTTACTTATTCTTCCTCAGGCTAGCTGGTAACGCAGATGCAGAACATTGAGGAACCTACCTATGCTTGGCCTACATTAACAAATAAGAAGAACAATCTCATGTGCTCAAAAGAGGTGCTCTGGAAATGGTGGACCCCAAATCATCTACTCCAATGTTGGCAAAACCTTGCAGCCCTCAAAAGGCTGGGGAAGCCCAGAAGACACATTAAGGAAAATGAAAAGAGGGTGCATTGCCTTAGTCATAACTTTTATTATAATAGTAAAAAAAAAAAAAAAAAAAAAAAGATAAAGACTGTATTTATTGGCATATAACACGCACTTTTTTCCCCTTAAAATTTGAGGAAAATCATGGGTGCGTGTTATACGGCGATCCCCCGTCGATTGTGAGCTTGTGGGCGGCTTTCAGCCACCTTTGGCCATTCTCAGCGGCTTCCAGCCCCCTTCAGCCATTCTCAGGGCCCTTCGGCAATTCTCAGGGGCTTTCGGCCGGTCTCGGCGGCATTTCGACACACCCGCTAAGAACGGCCAAAGGTAGCCGGACATCCGGCTCTGTATCTCGGCGTCCCCATTTTTACATGAAAAAGCTGCATATTGACACTGACAAGGCTGCATGACAAGGCTGCAAATGACACTGATAAGGCTGCATTGATGGGCATTTAAATGTAAGTTTTTTCCTTAAATTTCCCTCCTAAAAGTTTTTTTCCTTAAAATTCCCTCCTAAACTTGGGGTGCACCGATATACGCCGATAAATACGGTACTCACAAAACACCATAAAAAGTCAAGCTCATCAATTACCAACTGTCCTGGGACAGCCTGGTCGACTGAACAAGTCCCAACCACAAGAAGATCCTCAGAAATGTCTGACACCGATCCCCTCTTCCTCAGAGCCAATCTTCAATGTTGCATGATCTCCTCTTATATACATTAGGGGTCACATATAGTAATATTCACAAGCTCGCTCCACTCACAGGTGAGTAGGAGTGGCCATACCAATATATCAAAATATCACTGAGCATGTTGCATGCATCATACCTGTACATAGTATGATGTCCACTGTATTCTGTCAATTGTCAACTGTCAACTGGTACCATTATTGTGTCTGTGGGATTATGATTTATGGATATGTGTAGGTATATAGATTTTATATATATATATATATATATATATATATATATATATATATATATATATATATATATATATACACACTATATTGTCAAAAGTATTGGGACACCTGTCTTTACGTGTACATTAAATGTAATGGTATCCCAGTCTTAGTCCATAGGGTTCACTATTGAGTTGGCCCACCCTTTGCAGCTATAACAACTTCAACTCTTCTGGGAAGGCTGTCCACAAGGTTTAAGGAGTGTGTTTATAGGATTGTTTGATAATTCTTCCAGAAGTGCATTTGTGAGGTCAGGCACTGTTGTTGGATGAGAAAGCCTGGCTAGCAGTTTCCACTCTAATTCTTAACAAGGGTGTCCTACAATGATGAGTTCAGGACAGTCAAGTTCCTCCACCCCAAATTTGCTCATCCATGTCTTTATGGACCTTGCTTTGTGTATTGGTGCGCAGTCATGTTGGAACAGGTAGGGGCCATCCCTAAACTATTCCCACAAAGTTGGGAGCAGGACGTTATCCAAAATGTCTTGGTATGCTGACACCTTAAGAGTTTCCTTTACTGGAACTAGGGGGCCAAGCCTAACCCCTGAAAAACAACCCCACACCATAATCCCCTTCCACCAAATTAATTGGAGGGGTGGCTCAATACTTTTGGCAATATAGTGTGAATGAGTAAGTTTGGGGTGGAGAAACTTGACTGGCTTGCACAGAGTCCTGACCTCAACCTGATAGAAGACCTTTGTTATTAATTTGAGCCAAATTAAAGAGTAGTGAGTTCCCTTAAAAGCCAGGGCCCATAGTTAGTAAGCAAGAAGTTAGCCTGCAGTCCCCCTCCAAAAGCCCCTGTCCTGCTTGGGTTTGTCACAGCAATGCCCAAGGCCAGGCAAGCACTAGTTTAGATGCAAAAAGGGAGTTGCAGCTGCCACAGTCACCAGTATCCTACACTCAGGTCTGTACCCACAATGTCCTTGGATATTTGGATCCTCCTTCCAACATCAGCCAGAAATTTCTGTAGTGAACTCTCCAGACTGGACTCTCAGTGAAATCCCCTTCTCAGCTTCATGAATTCTTAGCAGAACAGGCTCACTAGCTCTGCCGCAGCTGGGACCTCAATGAACACACGTGGAACTGCAGCTGGGGCTGCCTAGAGGGGCAGCAGCCCTTCAGACGGGGAACGTCTCTTCCCGAATAACAACCTTCTGGGCACCCCCCTCCATGGATTGGTTGGAACCACATACATATTCAGGCTGCTTATTTGACCCTTCCAACCCATTATATTCTAGAATCCTTCAGAAACAGGGAAAACAATCAAACCTGTAGCCTGCAGCGCCCAGAACAGTGCAAAGCAATCACGAGCTGCTCAACTGATTACAGGAGAGCCACAAGAGCTAACTGTACCTAACCTAGCTAGTAATTTTCCTAGAAGGGTGCTACACAAGTATAAGCAATATATAGAAAAGAAAGATTAAGGGTCTTTCAAAGTACTAGAGAGAAGTCATAAAGTACTGTACAGGACAGTAGGGATGGGTCCCTAAAGGTAGGTATACATCATCACTGCTTGGGTTTAGGTCAATTTACAACAAGGTATAATTGGGGTACTCAGGGATTCTCGCCCATATGGGGTGAGGGCTTCTGGGGTGATCTGTCACAGAGACCGAAAACTGACTTGCAGCTTTCCTAGGATTGTTAAGTCCTGATATGGAAACCCCAGAGGCTCAGAGAGATCTTAGGTGGCAAACAGCCTCCAACCCTGAATACAGGTATGTGGGGCTTGAAACCCACCAACAAGTGAGGGCTTAAAGGGGTTGTAAAGGTTCGTGTTTTTTTAACCTTAATGTATCCTATGTATTAAAGGAAAAAAACACCTATCAGTAACCAGCCCCCCAGCACCCTATTTTACTTACCTTTCAATGCACTAGAGAAATGTTACCCTCAAACTTGTCTCACCTGGACCCCCTGGGAGAGCGTTTCTCCCAGGGGGGTTATCTGATATGGGGAGGAGCCAAGAGAGCCGCTGAGGGACACCAGAAGACGAGGTTCGGGGTCACTCTGTGCAAAACGAGCTGCGCAGTGGAGGCAAGTATGACATGTTTGTTTGTTTTTGTTTTTAAACCCAAACCTTTAGGCTCGGTTCACACAGGGGCGACTTGTCCAGGCGACTTCGCCGCCTGACAAGTCGCGCTCCGTTCTGTACTATGGAACCGTTCTAATAGGAGTGACTCAAGTCGCTCCGACTTAGAAAAAAGGTTCCTTTACTACTTTGGGGGGACTTCAGGCGACTTGCATTGACTTCTATACAGAAGTCGTTTTGCAAGTCGCCGCTGATCGTGTGCAGGTCGCGGCGCTGCAAGTCGTGCCGCCCCTGTGTGAACCGAGCCTAAGTGTCACTTTAAATGGAAAAGGAAGCAGTCAACAGGTGTCCATGAGGTGTGGTGTGGAACAGCAAACATTTGTGAGAGGACCGGGCGCTGTTGATCGGCTGAGACTCTGCTGAGCTCTTGCGAAGAAGCTAGTTTTGTTTGTCTTTTGGGAAAATAAAGATTGTTTTGCTTTTATCAATACAGCTGGCTGGTGATCCGGACCCCCAACATATCACAGTATATACAATGTAATTGATGGTCTTTATTTGAACACTCATAAAATTGTACAGCAAGACTCACAGATAATTAAGCATCCTATAAATGATACAACAATGCTCACATTCCCCGTGTTGCCTGTCTAATATTCTAAATAATGAGAACACCGTCTTCCGAAAGTATATTATTTATAGTACAATTGCAACATTATTGAAAGAAAATGTGCAGTCGACTCATTACCTTGATGATTTCCAAATTCCTCATTTGTTAATGATGGGTAGATAATTTAAAGTATATGATACAAAAAAGACTATTCTGTGGATTTTTGATATATGTAATTGTTTGTAGTCTTTTTGTTTCATCTACTTTAAATTGTTTATCCATCATTAACTCTTGAAGAAGTTGGAACAATTTAACAAAATGCATTGATTGCTCATCTTTCACCATTAATGTTTCAATTATATAATAAATAATGTACTTTTAGAAGATGGTATTATTATTTAGAATAATAGGCAACATTGGGAATAAGCATGGTGGTTTTATTATTAAGATGTTTTATTTTGTTTTATTTTTGCTGCATCGGGCTCGATTGTTTACAGTTTTATGACTGTTCAAATAAAAACTATCCATTTTTATTATATTGTACGTACTTTATGACTTTTCTCTAGTGCCTTGAAAGTCTCTTAATCTTCCTCTCCTATATACTTTTTTGTTTTTTGATGGAATGAGACATAGATACCTTCTGTTTTAAGAAGGCTGTACTGTGATACACATTGATTAGACTGAGGGCTTTTTGATTGCTTTATTCTCTGCTCACCATAACTTGTATGGTGGAGCTCTCTTAGCCCCTGTACACACGGTCGGAGATTTCGACAACCAAATCCGTCGGATTTTGTCCGTCGGATCTTGTCCAAAACTGTTGCATACACACGTTCGGACTAGGTTGTCGAAAAATCTGATCATTCAGAACGTGATGACGTAATTTCGTTACGATGGGACTACATTCAGGCTAGTAGCCAATAGCTTTGATGTAGGAATTTGATCTGAGCATGCGTGGCACTTGGTCTGATCAAGATTCTCTACACATGATCGGAGTATGTCCGATCGAACCAGTTGGTCTGGAAATATTTCCAACAAGTTGGAAAATTGGGTCCGACGGATATTCAGACGGAATCAGTCCGATGCATACCACACACAGTCGGATTATCCGACAACACGGTCCGATAGGACACATTCCGACGGATTCTCCAACCGTGTGTACAAGGGCTTAGACAGCTATTATCAATAAAGTTAGTTCTAGAGAAAGCAGCACATAATGAGAGCAATTAGGCGTAAGGGAAGGTCAAGAAATGCAGAATGGGGCTTGCTTTGGAAGAAGTCCATAAGCTGGATAGGGAGAAGCAACAGAAACTGCTTCCAAAGACTGAACCAAGGGAAGCCATCTAGATAGCTTTGCAGAGCTGAAAACATTTCCTGCCTGTCCACTTTCTTTTTAGTTTTGGTCAACGGGGACAGATCTTGTGGCAGCTTATCGGGTTTTTTTTTTTTTTGGTGCTTGCAAAATCAACTGTTTTTTTTTTTGTTTTTTTTTTAGTAAAGGTGATGATGGCACAGAGCCCTATGGTGTTGGAGGTTGACTTCATCCTTGAGGCTTTGTTCCTCATGGACTTGTAGTGTTTCAGTTAAAGGTCATTGTGTGGATGACATGTGGCTTAGGACAAAGTTTAGATAGGATTCATCTAAAACACACGGCAACCAAAAACCGCCTTAGGCTAGATTACAACACTTGTGTGGCTCTGTGAGCCGCGTTTGGCATGGGAATGGCATTCATTTGAATGGGCTGCCGTGTCTCTTGAAAACCCAAGGAAAAGGTCTGAAAACATGGCCTGCACAGAAACCGCAAGTCCAATGTGGCTTCCAGTGCGGTTAAGCATGCTGTGGTTTCCAGTGCGTGGGGTGCCATTGGATTAATCGCAGCCCCGCGCATCTTCTAAACTGCAGCACGTTTTTGCCTGCAGGTGGTTGAGGGTGCGGGAACAAGTGAGGTCCCACACTCAGAAAAGTGCGAACCTAGCCTTACTGTTTACTTCACTATGAAGCTAGTTAGCTGTTTTCGGTAAAAGTTAATTATGATATTTTTAGGTACATTGTTATTAATTGTTTAATCACTAATAAAGTGGCTTCTGAGGCAATTTGAACTCAGCGTCACATAGTCTAGTTACTTAAGCCCGGGTTTGCCTGATTTAATGGTTAAGTGTATTGCTTGGTGCTTAGATGGCAAAGAGCCTCCAACCCTGACTACAGGTATATGGGGCCTGAAACCCACCTTTGCAAGTGAGGGCTTAAATGGAAAAGGAAGCAGTCAGAAGGTGTCCATAAGGTGTGGTGTGGAACAGCATACATTTGTGAGAGGACTGGGGGCTGTTGACCGGCTGAGACTCTGAGAGCTCTTGCGACTTTTCTAGACCCCTGGAGCAGGCAGGAACTCTAAACCCTGTTGGGAGACAAGTTTATACTGATGAGGAGCCAAAGGTTTTTTTTTTTAATATAAAAAGTTTCTGAATTGTTTTGTGTGATTGATGCTGAAGAAGCTAGTTTTGTTTGTCTTTTGGGAAAATAAAGATTGTTTTGCTTTTATCAATACCGCTGGCTGTTGATCCGGAACCCCAACATATCACAGTACATACAATGTAATTGATGGTCTTTATTTGAACAGTCATAAAATTGTACAGCAAGACTCACAGATAATTAAACATCATATAAATGATACCACAATGTTCATATTCCCCATGTTGCCTGTCTAATATTCTAACTAATGAGAACACCGTCTTCCGAAAGTATATTATTTATAGTATAATTACAACATCATTGAAAGAAAATGTGCAGTCGACTCATTACCTTGATAATTTCCAAATTCCTTATTTGCTAATGATGGATAAACAATCTAAAGTATATGACACAAAAAAGACTATTCTGTGTATTTTTTTTATATATCTAATTATTTGTAGTCTTTTTTTTGTTTCATCTACTTTAGATTGTTTATCCACCATTAACTCTTGAAGAAGTTGGAAATATTTACCAAAATGCATTGATTGCTCATATTTCACCGTTAATGTTGCAATTATATTATAAATAAATGTACTTTTAGAAGATGGTATTATTTTTTAGAATAATAGGCAACTTTAGGAATAAAGCACGGTGGGGTCATTTTTAAGATGTTTTATTTTGTGTGATTTTTGCTGTATCGGGCTCCATTGTTTACAATTTTATGACTGTTCAAATAAAAACTATCCATTTTTATTATATTGTACGTACTTTATAACATTTCTCTAGTGCCTTGAAAGTCTCTTAATCTTTCTCTCCTATATACTTTTTTGGATTTTGTTGGAATGAGATATGGATACCTTCTGTTTTAAGAAGGCTATACTGTGATACACACTGATTAGAATGAGAGCTTTTAGATTACTTTATTTTCTGCTCGCTATAACTTGTATGGTGGAACTGTCTTAGTTATTATCAATAAAGTTAATGCAAAAGAAAGCAGTACATAATGGACATAATGATGGCATTTAGGGATACGGGAAGGTCAAGAAATGCAGAATGAGGCTTGCTTTGGAAGAAGACCATAAACTGGATAGGGCGAAGCAGCAGAAACTGCTTCCGAGGGCTGAACCAGGGGGAAGCCATCTAGATTGCTTTGCAGAGCTGAAAAAAAATCCTGCCTGCCCACTTTCTTTTTTAGTGGTCAACGAGGACAGATTTTTTGCCACTTTATCAGGTTAGGTTTTTTTGGTGCTTGCAAAATCAACAGGGTTTTTTTTTCCTAGTAAAGGTGATGGCACAGAGCCCTATGGTGTTGGAGGTTGACTTCGTCCTTGGGGCTTGGTTCCTCATGGACTTGCAGTTTTTCAGTTAAAGTTCATTGTGTTGATGATATATGGCTTAGGACAAAGTTTAGATAGGAGATAGGATTCATCTAAAACACACGGCAACCAAAAACCCCCTTAGGCTAGATTACAACACTTGTGCGGCTCTGTGAGCCACGTTTTGTATGGGCATTCATTTGAATGGGCTTCTGTGCCTCCTGAAAATGCAGGGAAAAGGTCTGAAAACACACCCTGCATGGAAACGGCAAATGCAATGTGGCTCCCAGTGAGGTTAACCACACTGTGGTTTCCAGTGCGTGGGGGTGCCATTAGGAATAATGGCACCCCCGCCCATCTCCTAAACTGCAGCATATTTTGCCTGCAGGTGGTTGTGGGTGTGGGAATACGTGAGGTTCCACACCCAGAAAAGTGTGAACCTAGCCTTACTGTTTACTTCACCATGGTATTTTTAGGTACTGTGTTGTTAATTGTTTAATCACTAATAAAGTGGCTGCTGTGGCAATTTAAACTCAGCGTCACACAGTCTAGCTACTAAAACCCAAGTTTGCCTGTTTTAATGGTTAAGTGTATTGCTTGGTGCTTAGACCAGCCTTTCTCACCTGCGGTGCCTCGGCATCCCAGGGTGTTATCTGGGTTTGTCAAGGGTGTTGGGGGATCATGATACCTGTGATCCCCTGCAAGCTGCTGAGTTTTGATGGTCATGATGGCATTTTCCTATTAAAGTGTCCCCTAACAGCACATTTTTGAGTGTTGGTCTTATAGTGTTAAAGAGGAAGTAAACCCTGATGGGTTTACTTCCTCTTTGTCTCCCTGCAAAGGTAAAGCATCATGGACTACTATGCATCACATAGTAGTCCATTATGTGTCACTTACCGGACACAGGAGCCAGAGAAGTCACCGCTGTCCCCTGTAGTTCCGAGCGTCCATCTTCTTGGTGGGTCTCGCTGCTCCGGCGCTGTGATTCGCCGGAGCAGCGTTGACTTCACTTCCGCGCATGCGCATGGGAGCCGACACTCACGGCATATCGCCGCAATCTGCGGCTTGCCCAGTGCGCCTGCGCGCCGCTGTCTACGGCGCATGCACCGTAGACAGCGGTGGCTGTCTTCAGGTAAATATCTCCTAAACTGTGTAGGTTTAGGAGATATTTCTTGGACCTACAGGTAAGCCTTAATCTAGGCTTACCTGTAGGTCAAAGTGGTTTGTAAGGGTTTACAACCACTTTAAAAGCCATACCCTCAGCACTTAAGAGAGGCCCAGAGCCTAAATGAGAAGTAAGAAGTAAATGGGAAGCATAGACACAGGGCCTACATAACTGGATTAAAAGGAATCTGGCAAAAAGAAGGGTAAAACAGTATAGGAATGTAAGCATTGGAAGGTGGTCCATACCAGACTGGTGGAGCTGAGTGGAACCTGAAAGAGTTTCAAGAGGTGATCCAAAGAATGGATTAAGCAGCATTCAGTTGGAAGATAACTGGTGCAACCCCCCCCCCCCCCCCCCTCCTGTTTTTTCATTTGAAACCGTTTTGTACACGTTGCCTACAGCCTTCAAGTAGTTATGACAGCTGGTGGGATTACAAAGTCCTAGAGATTGGTCATTCTGATCCAAATGTATGACGCGTAGGGATCGGCCGGGCCCAGTATGTATGGTTGGGTGGTTTATGCATGGTTCTATCTACAATGAATTATGCAATTCTTTCCAAATCAGCATTGCGGAGCTGGAGGTCTATCTTATGCTTTTATGCAGATACTGAGTTTTAGCAGCTCTACTCCCAGATGCTTAATATAACAGTAAGATAGCTGCTAATTCTGTTTCTTTTGTAGTAAGCAAAACTGCTGCTCTGTAAATTTTGTGCAATCCAAGCTAATTTAATATGCAGATTATTTATTAATCTAGCAATACAGTAAGCTCTGCCTATCCTCTGTCCGGTGAGTGTGCTCTTACTGGTTACTGCTGCCCTCTCACTGGACAGTGAAATGGCTATAAAGTTAAGCCACGAAATCAAAGTGAAACTAAATTAGAGAGGACCACAGATGGTGTTCTAGGCAACACAACACAGGATTTCTCTTTAAAATAGAGCATGGGTATTTATTTTTTCAATTTTTTTTGTCTAATTGCTATTTTCCCGGAGTTCCATAAGAAAGGTGAGAATGTCGTCAGAGCCTGCAGTTCTGCAAACCGAGGTTGGGAGTGCTCTATGTTTGCAAGAATCAAGTGTAGCGGCGGGGACCTGAAGAGCACGCGCTATGTTTTTCAAAGTTAAAACTTTACCCAAACTACAGTTTGGTTTGGGTCTATTTGCCTAAATTTGACTTCTGTGTCAGTCTAACTGGGTTGTGAGATGTTCAGACTGGCCACAGGGGGCACTGTCTCTGGTGGCAGGCGTCAAACTATGGTTTGGTCAAGTGCTTAAGTTACTCTCTTTTGGAGTCAGGTCAGTGGGAGTGGCCCTCTCGCTGTGCCCTCTGGGTTCCGGTCCAGTATGCTGTGCGGATCACATGGTTCTGGTCCTCCTGACCAGCCCCCAGGAAGGCTTTGGCCTGGGGTGCGGTTCCACCCTATTTTAATGTCTCGGGCTGGCTAGCCCAAGGCATGGAAACTAAAGGAGGATTCTGAGGTGGATGGGTGCCGTCTCTGGTCTGGGAGAGACCCATTGGACTTCGAGTATTCCAGGGGAGGACTCTTTAGACACCATGTGTGAGTTTGGTTTTCTTAACAAGAGCCTGGAAGGGCTGAAGTAACCGAGAGAATCTTGTGGATATCGCCAAGCAGGCTGAAAGATCCAGGTATCCTACAAGTGTTCTACAGCTTAGTTTCCCTACGCGTTCTGCAACAACGTCTGTGACAAAGACTTTGTTCTTGAGTAAACACCTTGTTGGCTGCTAGGCCTTGTGAGAGAGGGACTGTCCAACCTGAGTGTTCATCCAGCTGCAAATGGCTATTCTCTGGATGCAGTCAAAGTAAGCAAGTTCTTTAACGTTTATAGACTTTGACATTGAGAGTACCTGAATTCCTTCCCAACCCTCTGATCCCAAGTTGAAAAACTGTTCAATGGTTGAAGTTTGCAAATAAAATCCATTCAACTGGATCTATTGTCAGTCTCAAGTTACTGGGCCATCTACCACGGGACATCCCCTAGACGTGCAACCAGGAGAAGAAAAATAACCAGCAGCTCCTTCGGGGGTTAGTGCTACACAAGGGTTACACCAAACCTGTATGTAGCACTGCCCCCTTGGGGGCTGCTTAGAATTTCATGTTCATCTGCTCCACTCTGACCCTGTAGACTTTCCAGCCCTCCTGATACTCTAGGTTCAGACATATTGTATGCACCTTTAAATAATACACCAAGACAATGCAGGGAACAGGGTATTAGTCAGCTAAATCCTAGGTAAACAGTCAAAACTCAGTTGAAAAGGTCCCCTGAGGCAATTAAATAACAGCTTGGAATCACAGATATAAAATAGCAGTGTAAATTGGAAGAGACAATAAATGAATGAATATATCGAAGGGAAAGCCACTAATGGCTGTATGCACTATCACTGTCAAAAGAGGACCCCTAGGTGGCCTATTATACCTTTAATCCTAATGAACAACTGGATATTATAGATATTAGGAGTATGTCCCCTTTAAATAGCAATAAGATAACAGTGTCCAGGATGCAAGGCCTTGCAATGATCTTCACCGGCAAGTTGGAGCTCATAGAACAAGGATCCTGACTGTGGCACAGTGAGGTATAATCAAAGCAAGCAGTCGTGCCTGGCTAGTTGTAATTCTAGGTGTAAGATGTCTGTATGCAGTGTTCTGTGAGATAAGGTAAAGCAATTCCAGGTGTAAGGTGTCTATATACAGTGTTCTGTGAACTAGGATAACGTAGAGATTGTATTGGCGAGCTGATGCCATCTCACCAAAATGGAAGAACAGCATAGGAACCTCCTGAAGAGTGATCCAAGTCGGTGCATCCTGCTTCGAAATGAGTGGAGATGCCGGAACAGTTGCTGGGACCATAAGTCGTCTGATATGGTTGGTTACCACGATGCTGCGGTGATGCCCTTTGTGTAGCAAACGACGCTGGAGCTGCCTGGGCCAAAGCTGGGATAGTTTAGGGATAGTTCTGCAGATCCAGGATGGCAGTTCAAGAGACTACGGTCCCCACACTGCTCTCTGCTGGGCTCAGGATAATGATGCAAGTAATTCTGAGCCCAACACCAGAGGAACACAGAGACAGTCTAAGAAAGGAGAGGAAAGTCTGCAATGCCAGATAATTGTAGTCCGCTGTCGGCTACATGTATTTGATACAAAACCTGAACAAGCCATCAGCTCCAGGCACCTCTAGAAACTCCAGCATGAATCCAACTGTAACAAACTAATCATCCAATTATCCGTTGCCAGATCTTACCAAGAGGCTGCCATTGAAGGCACTGACTCAAAAACGTGTACAGCACTCCAGCCCTTCAGCCCTAACATGGCACTTTGAGGGCATGAAAGGCAATCCTTATGAAACCAAGGCCAGGACTGCAACGGGCATCCTACAATCTCCCTTTTGAAGCTATAACAGCTTCAACTCTTCTAGGAAGGCTGTCCACAAGGTTTTGGAGTGTATCTATGGGAATTTTTGACCATTCTTCCAGAAGTGCATTTGTGAGGTCAGGGCACTGATGTGGATGAGAGGGCCTGGCTCGCAGTCTCTGCTCTAATTCATCCCAAAGGTGTTCTATCCGGATGAGGTCAGGACTTTGTGCAGGCCAGTCAAGTTTCTCCACTCCTCCCTCATCCATGTCTTTATGGACCTTGCTTCGTGCACTGGTCTAAATCATTTGGTGGAGGGGGGATTATGGTGTGGGGTTATGTTCCAGGGGCTGGGCTTGGCCCCCGTAGTTCCAGTGAAGGGAACTATTAAGGAGCCAGCATACTAAAACATTTTGGATCATTTCATGCGGCCAACTTTGTGGGAACAGTTTGGGGATGGCCCCTTCCTGTTCCAACATGACTGTGCACCAGTGCACAAAACAAGGCCCATAAAGACAAGGATAAGCGAGTCTGGAGGAACTTGACTGGCCTGCACAGAATCCTGACCTCAACCCGATAGAACACCTTTGAGATGAAAAAGAGTGGAGACTGTGAGCCAGATCGTCTCTCCAACATCAGAGCCTGACCTTACAAATACGCTTCTGGAAGAATGATCAAACATTCCCTTAGACACACTCCTAAACCTTGTGGACAGCCTTCCCAGAAGAGTTGAAGCTGTTATAGCTGCAAAGGGTGGGCCAACTCAGTATTGAACCCTACGGACTAAAGCTACCATACACCTATAGATTATCTGCAGATTTTCTATGGTTAGATGGAAAAAAGTGCAACAAATTTCTCTATGTATGCTAAACTGTGTGGATGTAGGAATCTCCCACTGGGCCAAGCTTCAGTATCTTGCTAATCGCCCCGCTGGCTTTTAACCTAAACAATGCCTGCACCGAATCAGAATGTTCAGGTATTGTGAGAGCCAGCAGGGCCGACTAGCAAGATATGGAAGCTTGGGCCAGTGGAAGATTCTTCCATCCACACAGTTCAGCGTAGATGGAGGAATCTGTTCTGCTTTTTCCATCTGACCATAGAAAATCTGCAGATAATCTATAGGTGTATGGCCAGTTTTAGCTTGGGATGCCATTAAAGTTCATGTGCGTGTAAAGGCAGGCGTCCCAATACCTTAGGTAATATAGTCTAAATCAGCCTTTCTCAACCTTCTCAGGTCTCGGGGAAACCCTGATAAAACCCATTCATTGGGGGTCAGTGGGAAAAATACCACTTACTTTGATGGTCAGTGAAAGAATGCCCTTTTTTACAGTGGTGGTAAGAATGGCCCTCTTACAGAGAGCTATAAAGATCAATGGTGTCATACCACTGGCTCCGCCAAGTGGCATTGGTTTAGAAGTATGTAGGCACCATCAAACAGGAGGTAAATCAGCCACAGCTCAAGGAACCCCTAGCCACCTCTGGAGGAACCCTAGGGTTCCACGGAAACCCTGGTTGAGAATGGCTGGTCTAAATGAAAATTCAGCTTTAATAAATACATGACTACATAATGTGGTGTTCTATATACAAAGTATATCTACAATGTAGCTTTATCTTAAAATATACATCTGATAATGTTTCTGTGACGTGTGGGAAGATGTTTTTTTTTATTCATAAGGAACAAAAAGTCTAAATATACATGTACTCATTTTCCAAAGTAATAGATATGTATTCAGCACTTGAACTTTGCTTAGATGGAATATTTTTACATATTCCCACTGCGTATGAACGCGGCACTGAAGGGCTGCCACAGCGTTACTCCGCAAAGCTCTCTATGTGCATCAAAGGCGCTTTGAGATCACACACAGTGACTCCTATTATCGTCACATACGTCTATTGTCCCGGAAAGTGATCTAATAGAGGTCGCCAAGCTCTTTGCGTCTGCGGCTCAGAGAATAGGTTTAGCAGCTCCCATGAAGAGCGAGTAGTAGGGTTATTGAGTACAAATATCTCACTCCTTTGAAACTCAGATCACAAATTTAGTGTGATTGTTAGTACAGGCTGTGCGTGTAATTGAAGCCTGAGCGCGCCTGCCAGTCACCGAGATTCTTATACAGAGTGCGACGCTCCGAGCCTGCTTTCGGGACATAGAGCTCATTTATTCTGCCTTGTCAAAGAAAATTATTAGGTTTATTTTTAGGGAGCCCACAAAAGGCTAAAAATAGGACCCCCAAGTTATATCTTATTATCTTTATTATCCTCTTATTTCTTCTTTACAGTATTGTGTCCGCTTGGCTCTGTCACTTTCTAAAATGATGCCGGTTGCGCTGGGTGTACAGTACAGAGTGGGAATCACCTGCATTGCACAGAAGGCAAAGACATTTCTTTCCTTCTTTAGCCATGCCAATATGTACAGTGAGGGAAAAAAAAGTATTTGATCCCCTGCTTTTGTTTGTTTGCCCACTGACAAAGAAATGATCAGTCTATAATTTTAATGGTCGATATTTTAACAGTGAGAGACATAATAACAACAAAAATATCCAGAGAAACGCTTTAAAAAAAAAAAAGGTTATATATTGATTTGCATTTTAATGAGTGAAATAAGTATTTGACCCCTTCACAAAACATGACTTATTCCGCGTACACAAGAATCACACATTCCGACAACAAAATCCATGGGACATTTTTTTCAACGGATGTTGGCTCAAACTTGTCTTTCATACACACGGTTGCACAAAGTTGTGAGAAATTTCCGAAAGTCAAGAACGCGGTGACGTACAACACTTACAGCGAGCCGAGAAAAATGAAGTTCAATAGCCAGTGCGGCTTTTCTGATTGATTCCGAGCATGTGTGAAACTTTGTGCGTCAGAATTGTGTACACGCGATTGGAATTTACGCAAAATGATTTTGTTGTCGGAAAATTTGAGAACAAGATCTCAAATTTTGTCAGATGGAAATTCCGATGGATCCTTCACACAACAACTACACAAGCTTCGATCACACATTTGCGGAAAGTCCGACTGTGTGTACGCAGCATTAGTACTTGGTGTCAAAACCCTTGCTGGCAATCACAGAGGTCAGATGTTTCTTGTAGTTGGTCACCAGTAGGGATGAGCCGAACACCCCCCGGTTTGGTTCGCACCAGAACTTTCGAACGGACCCCAAATTCGAACGAACTTTAGAACCCCATTGAAGTCTATGGGACTCGAACGTTCGAAATGAAAAGTGCTAATTTTAACGGCTAATATGCAAGATACTGTCCTAAAAAGGGTTTGGGGACCTGACTCCTGCTCCAGGGGACATGGGTCAATGCCTAAAATGTTTTTAAAAATGGCCGTTTTGGCGGGAGCACTGATTTTAATGACGATTAAAGTGAAAAAAAAAAGTGAAATATTCCTTTAAATATGGTGCCTGGGGGGTGTCTGTAGTATGCCTGTGAAGTGCCACGTGTTTTCCGTGTTTAGAACAGTCCCTGCACAAAATGACATTAAACGGAAATAACACCATTTAAAACTGCTTGCGGTTTTAATGTTATATCTGGTTCCTGCAATATGGTTGAAAATCATTGAGAAAAATGGCATGGGTAGCCCTCCCTGCCCATTACCAGCCCCTTTAGGTCTTGTACGCATATTAAGGGGAACCCCGTACCCATATTAAAAAAAGGAAATGCGTGTGGCCCCCAGGCCCTATACACTCAGAACAGCAGTATACAGGCGGTGCAAACAAGACAGGGACTGTGTAGGTTTGTTGTGTTAAGTTGAATCTGTTTGTAATTTTCAACTGGTACATTTTTAAAGTGTAGCTCCAGTCAAAAAAACAATTTTTAAGCTTTTTGGAAAACATAGGGAAGGGTTATCACCCCTGTATAATTTGTTTTGTCGTCCATCTTTTTTCATCTCACTTGCTGTTGTCTCCTTCCGTTTGCAAGTAGGAGATGTTTGTAAATTGGATGTTTGAAAGTAGGGGCCTGCCCTATATGCTCTGCAGAAATGGCGGAACAAGGTGTTGGTTTTGCTACAACATTGTAAGCCCTCAAAGTGACTCTTGGTGGGCGCTGGAGCGCCCTGCTGTGAACGATTATATCAAGAATTGTAATTACATGCCATTGTTGAACAGTGGTAGAAAAATTGACCTTTGGTGGTTGTGGTGCTGGTGCCACAACACTATAACTCCTCACCGTTACTCTGGGTGGGCACAGGAAGGGGCCCTCCTGTGAAATATTATATCAAGAATTGTAATTACATGTCCCTGTTAAACAGGGGCAGAAAAATTGGGCCTTAGGCACTGCTGCTGGTGCCACCACACTGCAACCTCTCCCATATACTCTAGTTTTATTGCAGGAATTAGCCCTGCTGCAAAGCATTGCATCAAAAATTGTACTTAAACGCCCCTGTTAAACAGGGGCAGAAAAATTGGGCCTTAGGCACTGGTGCTGGTGCCACCACACTGCAACCTCTGCCATATACTCTAGTTTTATTGCAGGAATTAGCCCTGCTGCAAAGCATTGCATCAAAAATTGTAATTAAACGCCCCTGTTAAACAGGGGCAGAAAAATTGGGCCTTAGGCACTGGTGCTGGTGCCACCACACTGCAACCTCTGCCATATACTCTAGTTTTATTGCAGGAATTAGCCCTGCTGCAAAGCATTGCATCAAAAATTGTAATTAAACACCCCTGTTAAACAGGGGCAGAAAAATTGGGCCTTAGGCACTGGTGCTGGTGCCACCACACTGCAACCTCTGCCATATACTCTAGTTTTATTGCAGGAATTAGCCCTGCTGCAAAGCATTGCATCAAAAATTGTAATTAAACGCCCCTGTTAAACAGGGGCAGAAAAATTGGGCCTTAGGCACTGGTGCTGGTGCCACCACACTGCAACCTCTCCCATATACTCTTGTTTGATTGCAGGAATTAGCCCTGCTGCAAAGCATTGCATCAAAAATTGTACTTAAAACAGGGGCAGAAAAATTGGGCTGATGGCATCAACCAGAACCAGAAATGTTCTTCCAACATATCAGCGGAGGAGGAAGAGGATAGACAATCAACATAACAGGACAGTCACTCAGCATCAGCATAGGCAGACTTGAAGGGATGTGATATTTAAAAAAAAATTATTCTGTTACATCAGCTTCAGGTGCTTGGTAGCTGTGGGTGATCCAAGACTGATTCATCTTGATGAAGGTCAGTCGATCAACTGATTCGGTGGACAGGCGCACCCTGTGATCGGTAACAAAGCCACCAGCAGCACTGAAGGTGCGTTCCGAAAGAACGCTGGATGCAGGACAGGCCAGTAGCTCAATTGCATACTGTGCAAGCTCTGGCCAGTGATCCATCCTCAAGACCCAGTAAGCCAGAGAATTTTCGGTGGGAAAGGTGTCCAAGTCTGACCTTGCCCCTAGGTATTCCTGTACCATGTAAATCAGACGCTGGCGATGGGTGCTGGAACCGATCATACCTTGGGGCTGCGGACTAAAAAATTGTCTGAAAGCATCAGTCAGACGGCCACCTTCTCCACCGCTCCTTCTGACCGATGCCTCAGCAACACGTTGTCCAGGACCAGGAGTTTGTAACCTCCCAGTCTCTGGGAACGCGTTGCACAGACCTTTCTGCAAGGCCTCCCGGAGATGTCTCATCCTCTGCTCCCTCTGCGATGGCAAGATAAGGTCGGCAACCTTACCCTTGTACCGTTTATCAAGGAGAGTGGCCAGCCAGTAATGGTCCCTCTCCTTGATCCGAAGAATACGAGGATCCTTCCGCAGGCTTTGCAGGATCAGGGAGGCCATGCAGCGTAGGTTAGCTGAGGCATTCGGTCCGGAGTCCTCTGGGTCACTAAGGACAACATGATCCGCAGCTACCTCCTCCCAGCCACGTACAAGTCCACGGGTTTCTTGGGACTGTAAATCATCCCTACAAGACTGCTGCTGCTGATGCTGATGCTGAGTGCCAGCCTCTACCTCCATGCTGACACAATCATCCTCCTCCTCCTCTTCCTCCTCCACATCCTCTTCCTGTGTGATGGGTGGCACAGCAGGAACACTGTCTGGATAAAGGGGGCCTTGAGAGGCAAGGAAGTCCTCCTCTTCCTGCCTCTGTTCTGCCTCAAGTGCCCTGTCCATTATTCCACGCAGCGTATGCTCCAAGAGGTGGACAAGAGGTACAGTGTCACTGATGCATGCACTGTCACTGCTCACCATCCTTGTGGCCTCCTCAAACGGTGACAGGACAGTGCATGCATCCCTGATCATGCCCTACTGGCGTGGTGAGAAAAAACCAAGCTCCCCTGACCCTGTCCTGGTGCCGTAGTCGCACAGGTACTCATTGATGGCCCTCTGCTGCGTGTGCAGCCGCTGCAGCATGGCCAATGTTGAGTTCCATCTGGTGGGCATGTCACATATAAGGCGGTTCTTGGGCAGGTTCAACTCCTTTTAGAGCTCAGCCAGCCGAGCACAGGCATTAAATGATCGGCGGAAATGCACACAGACTTTCCTGGCCTGCTTTAGGACATCCTGTAAGCCGGGGTACCTGCCCAAGAACCGCTGCACCACCAGGTTAAGGACGTGAGCTACACAGGGCACATGGGTCAGTTGTCCCTGTCGGAGGGCGGAGAGGAGGTTGGTGCCATTGTCGCAAACCACCATTCCTGGCTTAAGCTGGCGTGGCGTCAACCACCTCTCGGCCTGCCCCTGCAGAGCTGACAAAACATCCGCCCCAGTGTGGCTCCTGTCCCCCAAACAAACCAGCGCAAGCACGGCATGGCATCGTCTTGCCTGCGTACTTGCGTAGCCCCTGGAACGCCTACGGAGCACCGCTGGTTCTGAGGACAGAGCACTGGAAGAGACCATGGAGGAAGAAGAAGAGGAGGGGGTGGAGGAGAGAGGTGTGTCACAACCAAAAGTAGCATTTTGGAGGCGTGGTGGCGGAGCAACCTCCAACACTACTGCACCTTGTCCAGCATCCTTCCCAGCTGCCAGAAGAGTGACCCAATGGGCCGTGAAAGACAGGTAACGTGCCTGTCCATGCCTGCTGGACCATGAGTCAGCGGTAATATGCACCTTACCGCTGACCGCTCTGTCCAGCGAGGCAAGGACATTGCCTTCCACATGCCGGTAGAGAGCCGGAATCGCCTTCCGTGAGAAAAAGTGGCGTTTGGGGACCTGCCACTGAGGAACCGCACATTGTACAAACTCACGGAAGGGGGCCGAGTCTACCAACTGAAAAGGCAGCAGTTAAAGTGCTAGCAATTTAGCCAAGCTAGCATTCAACCGCTGGGCATGTGGATGGCTGGGAGTGAACTTCTTTCGCCGGTCCAGCAGCTGGGCAGGGACATTTGCCTGCTATAATCGGACGTGGGTGTACCGCTAGCAGAGTTCCCGGAAGCACTTGGCTGTGACACACCTAATTCTACACCTTCATTCCTCTCAGAGCAGGTTTCAGAGAGGACTGAAGGTCTAGTGGGGTTGGAGATGCCAGCTGATGAGGAGCAAGGAGAGGTCTGCTTTGTTCTTTGGTGTGGGTCTTTGAGGTACGCTTGCCAACGAGCTGCATGGCAGGTCAACATATGTCTGGTCAAGCATGTGGTGCCCAAGCGGCTGATGTTTTGGCCACGTGAGATACGCTTGAGACATATGTTGCAAATAGCAGCGGTGCGATCTGATGCACTCGTCTCAAAAAAGGCCCACACCAAAGAACTTTTAGAATAACGCGCAGAGGCAGCGCTCTGCACAGGCGGAGCTCTGCGGTGTGATTCAGTCGGTGTGCTGCCCCTAAGCTGGCCCCCGGAGGGCATCCTGCCTCGTTGGACATGTGCCTCCTCCTCCTCCTCCTCCTCTCTCCTTCCAGGCACTCACGTGGAGTCAGTGCCCTCATCATCCCCTCCCTCTTCATCGCTGTAGCAAACCTGGCAGTATGCTGCAGCTTGTGGAACATGACTGCCAGATTGCTGTCCTTCTTGAGCATCCCCTCTCTCTGCGCTCACGCTACTGCCTTCTTCTAGCTGAGTGTCATCATCAGAGCCCACAAAACACTGGGCATCCTCCTGGAGCATGTACCCAACACTGTGCTCAAAGAGTTCAGGAGACTCCTCAGGAGGACGTGGTGGGTCTAGGGAAGGAATCACTGATGATGACATTGAGAGGAGGGAAGACGATGCGTTGGCAGCTGCTTTGCTAGTACCCTGAGACTGGGTGAGAGAGGATGAGGAGGATGAAGAGGGCTTGGTCATCCACTCTACCAAGTCGTTGGCATGTTGCGGTTAAACATGTCCAGCTGCCGAAAAGAAGGACAAGCGTGTCCCATGGCCACGTGCTGATGACAATGCACCGCGTCCACGACCAGCGCTGTTGTCTCTAGACACAGAGCCTGCTTGCCCTCTTTTATCGGCTCGTGCCTGTCTGCCTCTCCTTGCTGGCCTTCCAGACATGGTAATGGCCTGAAGGGAGTTGGGTAAAAAAGCAGTTGGGTAGTGTATATTGTGCTAGAGGCACACAACACCCACTAACTCCTGCAGATGCCTTTATTATAGAAAACCAGAGATAAAGGGGTATATACAGATGTATTCTGTGCTGTGCTGGAGGCACACACAACTTCCAATAACTCCTGCAGATGGCAAGTGGGCTCAAATAGAGAACAGCTATGTAGGTGGATATAGCGGTATGTACTGGGTACAGAGCACGCAGACAGCACGCACTATCTCCTGTTGTGAATTCATTAAGAAAAAAAATAATAATAATACATTCATATTTACTGTCAAAGAGGTGAGATTGTTTAGGCTTTAGGAACAGATGAACTACAATGTTGATATTATTGGACTATGACCTCTTGGAGAACTTTAAAATGCAAAGTACAAGATCTCACAGGTTTTCTAAATGTTAAAGGGATTAGCTATCTTTTAAAATTTTACAAGTCTCTGCTGAGAAATGTGTGGCCTGAACAAAAGGGATGTTTGGTCACAAACACCAGAGGAAATCTTATCTACCTCATTTAATGGCCAAGGAAGGCCATGCAAATATATATGGCAAGGTTTGGGCTATACTCAGGAGTACCTGTGACCAACAGCCATTAAACCTGAATGACCAGAACAAATATCCCATTGTCTCAGAAAGTGAGAGATCAATAAGCCAAGTAGTCAGTATTGTCCTAGCTTCTCATGAAACAATGGCAGGAGAGATTCACACGCTAGGATGATAACAGTTATAAAAACCGAGAGTGGAATGACAGGTGCATATATCTGGGGTGTTGTGTCACAATGTTGGAGACAGATTCATATACCAGTAACATAAATATTTTTCTAAGCCATTCAAATTATATATATAGGTCACAAAAAGGAGATATTGTGGTTTGGTATCTAATGATCTGGGGAACTTTGTCATGGAGAAATTATATATGAAAGTGTGATTATAAGTAGAAGTGTTTTAGCAACAAATTAGTATTATAAAAAAACATAAATCATGATTAGAATTGTATAAGAATTTAACCTATGTTTAGATAAACAAATATTGATTGGATACCCAAATTATACATGGATCCATATAGATAATAATTGTATGTGATATTGTTTGTGATATATCTAACCTGTGTCCTTTCTAAACGGACTAAAAATTAACAGATATACATTGATATACATATATATCAACAATTTATGCAAGTGATTATTGAAATTTATGTTAAAGAGTATTTTATATTATGCCATAATTCGTGAACACTCAAAATATATTCGTTAGAACATATATAAATAACGAGCGCACATTACAGAAATAGAAAAATATTAACTTAAAGAAATAAAACACCAAACACAGGTGAAGACACCTGGTGGTGGAAGGTGCTATTACCTTAAAATCACGAGACTCCCGGGAAAGCTAACCATTAAGTCTGCTGGCCAATGAGGAGGGAACACATACCCTCTGGGCAGAACTTAGTATAATTTTATGATCCTTTTGTTTAAGAGGATATTTAAGAACTAAAAAGATGAAAAGGAAAGAAAAGGAAGCTCGGAGGAGAGCTGAGGGGGTGAGAGTCAGGGGGAAGCTTAGGGACCCCCCCCCCCCCTGAGAAGGACACTGGAAGACATGCATGAATACATATTTTTACATTCATGAAGATCCCTGCTCCTTGGAACTCGGAGGTCACACCAAGTAATTCCTCTGTAAGAGAATCCATATTGAAGCCACAGCAGCCATCTTAAAATTCCTGGTAACCAACAATCCACACTAATAGCCATATTGGAAATGGGTAAATATATGTTTATCATCTATTCTATGTTCTCTTAAATATTGATTTTTTGAATGTTCTATTATTGAAAATATTTCTCCCGAATCAATAACCACCTTTTAGATTTTTCTCTAAATTTATTTTTCATTATAAATTTCTTTTTGCATAGATGCCAATTTTGTTGACAAACAAATGTCCAATTTATTTCACATTGTTAACCACTTACTTACCTGCAGTATAGTAACGGTTGGATGTGTGAAATACAGACATTCTGTTTAATTGTCAATTATCAAAAGGTTATCGATTCTATCGAGAAATGATAATGGTGATAATTGTGTCCAAGGTACTACTACGCCCAGTTTTAGGGTGTTTCCAGTAATTGTCAAAATGATAAAGAATGTAATCTGTTTTTTTAATATTTCATGTAAATATTTGTTTTCTGTCAACCAATAAATGTAACTATTTTGTATGATCACTTGTCTCCGTGAATAAGTTTCACATATATAGACCGTGTCATATAGACTGATTCTGTATCTTAAAAATATCTTCGTTAAAAATTACTTAGTAAATATTGTGCGGGAAAATGTCCTTAAAAGCACAACACTCCTAACACTACTGACTGCAAGCTCTATTATAAAAGATAGATCACTATATAGGTGAGGTGAATATAGCGGTGTATACTGCGGTCAGGGCACGCAGACAACAACCACTACACAACAGCAAGATCGAAAATCGTCCGAAAACGATCGGTGTGTACTGTGTTGAAGGTACACAGAACACCCACTAACTCCTGCAGATGCCTTTATTATAGAACACCAGAGATAAAGGGGTATATACAGATGTATACTGTGCTGTGCTGGAGGCACACACAACTTCCAATAACTCCTGCAGATGGCAAGTGGGCTCAAATAGAGAACAGCTATGTAGGTGGATATAGCGGTATGTACTGGGTACAGAGCACGCAGACAGCACGCACTATCTCCTAACACTACTGACTGCAAGCTCTATTATAAAAGATAGATCACTATATAGGTGAGGTGAATATAGCGGTGTATACTGCGGTCAGGGCACGCAGACAACAACCACTACACAACAGCAAGATCGAAAATCGTCCGAAAACGATCGGTGTGTACTGTGTTGAAGGTACACAGAACACCCACTAACTCCTGCAGATGCCTTTATTATAGAACACCAGAGATAAAGGGGTATATACAGATGTATACTGTGCTGTGCTGGAGGCACACACAACTTCCAATAACTCCTGCAGATGGCAAGTGGGCTCAAATAGAGAACAGCTATGTAGGTGGATATAGCGGTATGTACTGGGTACAGAGCACGCAGACAGCACGCACTATCTCCTAACACTACTGACTGCAAGCTCTATTATAAAAGATAGATCACTATATAGGTGAGGTGAATATAGCGGTGTATACTGCGGTCAGGGCACGCAGACAACAACCACTACACAACAGCAAGATCGAAAATCGTCCGAAAATGATCGGTGTGTACTGTGTTGAAGGTACACAGAACACCCACTAACTCCTGCAGATGCCTTTATTATAGAACACCAGAGATAAAGGGGTATATACAGATGTACACTGTGCTGTGCTGGAGGCACACACAACTTCCAATAACTCCTGCAGATGGCAAGTGGGCTCAAATAGAGAACAGCTATGTAGGTGGATATAGCGGTATGTACTGGGTACAGAGCACGCAGACAGCACGCACTATCTCCTAACACTACTGACTGCAAGCTCTATTATAAAAGATAGATCACTAGCTATATAGGTGAGGTGAATATAGCGGTGTATACTGCGGTCAGGGCACGCAGACAATAACCACTACACAACAGCAAGATCGAAAATCGGCCGAAAACGATCGGTGTGTACTGTGTTGAAGGTACACAGAACACCCACTGCTTCAGACGCCAACATACTACACAAGGCCGCCACGCTGGCGGCCTTATATAGTGTGGGGCGTGCACTACACAGCCTGAGCTATGATTGGCCACAGGCATCCTGCCTGTGGCCAATCATGGCTCTCCTCGCTGCTGGCGCTGCGATTGGCCAAGCATGCGGGGTCACAGTGCATGCTTGGCCAATCATGAGCCAGCAATGCACTGCGCCATCGCAGTGCATTGTGGGCCGTGAGCGCCACACGAATTTGGCACGAACGGACCAAAATGTTCGGACTTCGCCGAACGGACGAACAGCCAATGTTCGAGTCGAACGTATGTTCGACTCGAACACGAAGCTCATCCCTAGTCACCAGGTTTGCACACATCTCAGGAGGGATTTTGTCCCACTCCTGTTTGCAGAGCCTCTCCAAGTCATTAAGGTTTCGAGGCTGATGTGTGGTAACTCGAACCTTCAGCTCCCTCCACATATTTTTTATGGGATTAAGGTCTGGAGACTGGCTAGGCCACTCCAGGACCTTAATGTGCTTCCTCTTGAGCCACTCCTTTATTGCCTAGGCTGTGTGTTTTGGGTCATTATCATGCTGCAATACCCATCCACGACTTATCTTTAGTGTTCTGGCTGAGGGAAGGCGAAGGAGAGTCTTAACCAAGATTTGACGGTACATGGCCCTGTCCATCTTCCCTTTGATGCTGTAAAGTTGTCCTGTCCCCTTAGCAGAAAAACACCCCCAAAGCATAATGTTTCCATCTCCAGGTTTGATGGTGGGGTTGGTGTTCTTGGGGTCATAGGCAGCACTCCTCCTCCTCCAAACACGGCGAGCTGATGCCAAAGAGCTTGATTTTGGTCTCATCTGACAACCCTTTCACCCAGTTCTCCTTTGAATCATTCAGATGTTCATTAGCAAACTTCAGACGGGCCTGTACATGTGCTTTCTTGAGCAGGGGGACCAGTGGCGGCCCGTCCATAAAATTTTTTTTTTTTTTTAAAACGACCCCTTTAAGAAGAAAATTTTGAAAAAAAGTCCTTTAACTAACTTGCATTGTGTTCAGGCGCCATTGCCAGTGCTATGGGAAGCGCCACATCAATGCAATCATGATATTGCAGATGTGACGCTTCATTGGCAGGGTTTGGAGCTGCTTTGCGGCGCAATCCATTGCGCCAAGCAGCATCCGCCAGGTCCCCAGCTGGGTGCTTTGTTCTCAGTGTGAGAACAAAGTCACTTCCGGTGGGCTACAAAAAGATGGCCACCGTAAGGACTAATCCCCTTGTGTTCAGTGGAGAGGGGAGGCCCTGATACTTCAAGCACACAGACCGGGAGGAAGAGCCAAGAAGAAGAAAGAGGGATACCACGCTACAGCATCTGCCGGTGGCTAAGGTACTACTGTATGTAATAAATAAATATTGCAGGGTAGGGGGACATGGTGATTTGGGGGGGGGGGGGGCATTGACAGGTAACATAACAACATCTTTGCTGCTAGAAGTGATTTTAGGGAGGGGTGGGGGTTAGAGGATATGTGCTTGGGGGGGCTTTGATTTGGCTTAGGACCAGAGCTAGAGGTAGAAGGGGGGCTTATTTTAAGCCCAGCACAATTCATCTTCTTTCCGAATCCACACCTTAGCAAATATCCTATAACCCCCCCATCAAAGATCCCATCCCAGCTCCATCCATCCACCCCCGGTCCCATCCTAGCTCCATCCATCCACCTATTGGTCCCATCCAGGGTCCATCCAACCCCCTGATCCCATTCCAGCTCCAGCCACCCCCCTGGTCCCATCCCGGCTCCATCCATCCACCCCTGTTCCCATCCCGGCTCCATTCACCCCCCCCCGTCCCACCCCGGCTCCATCCAACCCCTCCGATCCCATCCCGGCTCCATCTACCCAATCCCATCTACCCGATCCCATCCTGGCCCCCTCCCTCTCCACTGAACAGCCAGGAAATAGCTATAGATGCTTGAAGGAGTGCTGTGCTGCCGGGGACACAGATGTAGAAGGGGTTCTGCTGGGGACACAGATGTATGGAAGGGCTCCGTGGGGACACAGATGTAAAGAGGGAAGGAGAGGCTCTGCTGATGGGGACACAGACAGGATCCTCTTCAAAAAAGGTATGTGTAGTGATTTCTTCTTTACAGGGCTAGATAGGTTAGTGTTAGATCGTGGATGTCTGTAGATGCAGTTATTTTAGTGTTAGGGTGGACTTATCCTTTAAAGCAAAATTAAACCTGTCCCTTTCAGCCAAGGAAGCTGCCATCTTAGCAACTTTTTGATCTTCAACTGCCATGATGCTTTACATTTGATCAGTTAAGACACCAGCCATCAGCACCACAGGGAGATGCGGATGCGGATGTGAGAGAGGAGAGGGGAGGGGCTTGACTGCGGCGCCCGCGTGAGTGATGGAGGAGGTCCCGAGGCGTAAGCCGGAGACGAGCGCAGTGAGAGAGCGCTTCGCTCCGGAGTGAATCCTGCCCACCCCCCACGCTGACCCCGTCTCCCCGATCGTTTATCCGCCGGTTTAAATGATCGGATTGCCGGCTGACTCGATCGTTCACCCGCCTGCCAGTCAGCAAACAGAAAGTGAAGCAGGAACAAACAGCGGGACAAACAGGAACGTGAGAGACCTATCCGGATGGCGGACTGAAAGGAGGAGAATTGTTGGAGTCAGTGGAGCCCCCCCCGGACCCCCCATGAACCCACTCCTGATCATGATCCACGAGGTGGCTCATCCCCTTGGTGAAGAATCTGAGGAGGGAAGATAAGGTCAGATCATTTCAATTAGTGACTTTTTGCTATGAATAAATGCAAATAAATGCAATAAGGGTCTGACGGTGTATTGAAAGAGGAGATATAATATTGCAGAGGACTAGAAGGGAGAATGGTGTATTCTTTGAAAACTGGAGTCCGGACCCAGGAGGCTGTGTAAAAAGCACATTGTGTTCTGGCCCTATCACTCTTTTATTTTCCTGGTTGTTTCTCTCTCCCGCAGTGGATTGCTCTGATGTTTATCGAAGTCTATTAAAGGGACATTTTTATATCTCAGTTGAATTGCTTTAAGTATGGTATAAAAAGACTGTAATATTAAATATTGGTGGTGATGTTATAAGAAAAACCCCCAGGTGCGTTGGGCTGAAACAAAAGGAGCGAATAATAAAGAGCTGCAAATTTCTCCCCCTCCGCCCCTGTCCGTTGAACCTGTAAAATAAAATAAAAGGGGAACCCTGGGGAAGAGAAAAATAAAGGAGAACATGAGGGGAAAAAACCCCAAAACGAGTGATCCCAAAACCTCGAGGGAGAGTTTAAACACTAAATGTTCCTGGCAGTTGAGGGGAAGGAAAGGGAAAAAAGGTGGAATAGAGAGAAAAGAGGGGGTCCAAAGGAATTTCAAAGGGTTCAGAATAAATTTTTCCGGGGTAGTATCGGATGACAGAGATAAAATTTGTGTCCTATATTGTAAAGGGCCTGAATTCTCTAGATAAGAGATTCAAACTTTTAAAAGAATTACAACAATATAAAGCTGAAGTAGTGTTCTTACAAGAGACCCATTTAACGCAAGACACAAACGTGAAACTGTACTCCGATAACTACCCAAACTGGTACTACGGAGATTCGCCAATCAGGAGGGCCAAGGGAGTGGCAATTGGGTTCGAGAAATGTACAAAATTCAAGGTGTCCGATAGGCTGACTGACCCAGAGGGTAGATATATGTTCTTGAAAGGAAAATTAGGGGATAGAAACCTCACTCTAGCAAATGTATATGGCCCAAATAAAAATCCAGTGAGATATATGAAACAAATTTTGAGAAGACTTGCGGAGTTTAAAACAGGGGATGTAATAATGGCAGGGGACATTAATCTTTGTATGGATCCAGTATCTGATAGTACGTCCAGTGCAAAGGGGATGAGTGGGAAGAGCTTAAAAACAATTAGGCTCCGGTTGAGACAGAGCCAATTGATAGATGTATGGAGGATACAGCATGAAAAAATAAAAGATTATACGTTTTATTCCCCAGTGCACGGGACGTACTCTAGGCTGGACTATATATTTGTTGAACATAGATTATTAGAGACCGTTATGGAAACAAAAATAGAAATAGCAACCTTGTCAGACCATTGCCCGGTGACAATGAAGATGAGGATACCTGGGACACAGAGACACCCGTTCACCTGGCAGTTAAATGAGGATCTTCTTTGGGATAATAAAACTGCAGAAACTATACGGAAAGAAATAGAATTTTATTTTATGATAAATGATACAGGTGAAGTATCGGGTGCTGCCCTGTGGGAGGGCCATAAAGCTTATGTTAGGGGTATTCTCATCTCCATAGGGACCGGGAAAAAAAAGGAAAGAAGAGAAGAAAGGGAGAACCTGATAAGAGAGGTCCATAGTTTGGAACAGGAGCATAAAAAGCAAGGGGGTCGACAACAAGACATCTTTCATCGATTGATCAATAAGAGAGAGGAGCTTAAAGATATTTATGACGAGGAAGCTAGAAGGGTATCAGAGGGGAGAGCCAGAGAGAGATACTATGGGGAAAATAAAATAGGAAAAAGTTTAGTGAGACAAGTGAAAAGTAAGAGAGGGGTTAATTTCATTGATAAAATAATGGATAAGAACGGTAAAATGGCCTACACCTCCAGGGAAATAGCGGAAGTATTTAAACAATATTATGAAGCACTGTATAATGTGGGACAGAAGGGGGAACAGGGTAAAGGGAAAAGGGAAAAAATTAAAGAATTTTTGCATAAAGCTAAAGTACCTCAAATACCAGACTGGGATAGGGAGGAAAGAAGAAATTCACAAGGCGCTGAAAGATACTGCCTTAGGGAAAAGTCCGGGTCCTGACGGGTTTGTGACCTCGTACTATAAAAAATTTAAGGAAATTTTAGTCCCCCAATTCTGTAAATATATAAATGGAATAGGTTCAGAATATGATATGGGGGGAGAAGCGTTGCGAGCTGCAATAACGTTGATCCCGAAAGAAGACAAAGATCATACACTTTGCGGTAATTATAGGCCGATAGCCCTGTTAAACACGGACGTAAAATTATACGCCAAAGTATTAGCAGCAAGATTAAAAGGAAAAATTACAGAATTGATACATCCGGACCAAGTCGGATTCATCCCCGAGAGAGAGGGAAGGGATAATGGGATTAGGGCATTGCTCCTTATCCAGGCATTAAAAAATAATGGGTCCCCAGGGCTATTCCTGTCAATGGACGCTGAGAAAGCCTTTGACAGGGTAGACTGGGGACTCATGTTAGAAACACTAGAAGAGATGGGGGTGGGTCCGAGGATGCTCCATTGGATCAAGGCGTTATATAACAATCCACAAGCAACGGTAAGGATTAATGGTGAATCATCTACATTGCTACAAATGGGAAATGGTACCAGACAGGGGTGTCCATTATCGCCCCTGCTGTTTGCGATTTCCCTTGAACCACTGTTGGCCTCAATCCGAAAAAACCCAGATATTAAGGGGATTAGGGTGGGAGAGGAAGAGCACAAACTTGCCGCATATGCGGATGATGTGCTCTTCTTCATTACAAACCCCCGGATAACGATCCCGAACCTGCTAAGGACGTTAGAAAAATTCAGACAAATATCAAATCTGAAGATTAACCTTGGCAAATCTGAAGTTTTAAATATTAACATTAGCATTCAAGAAGAGGAAAGATTACGAGCACAATTTTATTTCCCCTGGCGTAAAGAAATTAAATACTTGGGAATTCTCCTCTCGAATACCATAAGGAAAATATATCTGAAAAATTACATCCCTCTTTTAGAGGAAATAAAGAGAGAAATAAATAAAATTTAATCTAGCCCCCTCTCGTGGTTGGGACGGATAAACGTGGTCAAAATGATTTTAGTCCCGAAGATTATCTATAAGTTCCAAATGATACCCATTGCACTCCCTGCGACCTTTTTTGTAATATTAAGGAAAATAATATCGAAATTTATATGGCAAAATAAAAAGCCGAGAATTGTGTTTGCGGTATTAAGGAGAGGGAAAAAGCAAGGGGGGGTGGCAGCTCCGGACTTAAAAAGATATTATAATGCAGTGGTTGTTTTACGGGTGGTGGAATGGGCGAAAGATGTAAATGAAAAGAGATGGGTAGGCATAGAAAATACATTATGTCAAACACAATTAGGGAGATTAATATGGAATCCGCCACAATATAGGACATTGGGTCCTAACACACACGAAATAACACGACACGTATTTAAAATTTGGGACCGAATACACACACAAAACAAATGGGGGTACAATTCACCTTTGATTTGTACCCCCCCGGGACAACAAAAAATAGGGGGGAATTGGATAATAAAAAATAATGCACAATTAAAAGACATCTTAATAAAAGATAAATTAAGCACTTATCAAACACTAAGGGAGGACACAGAGCTCATGAGGATTGATGAATGGCGGTTCCTCCAGCTACGACAGTTTGCTGCAAAGCTGCCCCAACCAATACGGAGCAAAGAAGAGCTTAGACCCTTTGAACAGCTTTGTCAGAAGGTAAAATCAAAAAAAAATATAGGCCTTATCTATAAAATACTCTCTGAGGGGGACGAGCAGGAGGAGCCGGCATTTATCAAAAAATGGGAAAAAGAGCTGGGGGTACAATGTAGCACTCAAATTAGAAAGAAAATATTTAAACTAATTCACTATGCGGGGGGAGGGAACAAACTGATAGAAACGAACTACAAATGTATAGCAAGGTGGTATGCCACCCCTGACAAATTAAGTAGGTTTGGAAATTAACAATCCCCGGACTGTTGGCGGGGATGTAAGACAACTGGGAGTATGGGTCATATATGGTGGGACTGTCCCACAATTAAAGAATATTGGAAGAAGATTATTGATATAATAAAAGTGGTCACAGGAAAAGAAATTAGAGAAGACCCATGGATGGTTTTATTTCATGGCACAGATGAGACAATAAAACAATATAAATCCTTGTTGGTTCCCATATTACTTGATACCGCAAAAAGCTTAATCCCGAGAAAATGGCGAGAGAAGGAGAGCCCTAAAATACAGGAGTGGTTCTCTCGAGTATCCGAAATTCAACATATGGAGGGTTTTGAGGAAGGGGGAGAGGAACCATCCGTAAAGGAGGATAGAGTTGGGAACTGGGAACCGTGGGAAAAATTTAAAACATCTTGGCGATACGTGGAGGAATTAACACAATAGCATCAAAGAAAAGTAAATAGGAAGAAATAAATAAATAATAATTAAACTGGAACCCCGCGAGAAATTAACCAGGAATGGGTGGGGGGTGGTGGGGGAGGGAGGGGTGAGAAGATAGAAGGGTATTTAAGGATTCGAGAAAAATTTTGTACAAAATTAAGATTAAATCAGATAATAGTATGAAATGTCTGTAAAAGAGAGGAATGAATTGTGGTTTATTTTAATTTTCTCTGTTTCTTTTTTTTTTGTTTTTATATGGATGGAAAAAACAAATAAATAAAGTTAATATAAAAAAAAAAAAAAGACACCAACCAATTGATGGTTTGACAGTTTGATAGAGGACACAAGCAAATGTGAGTTATTATACCCAGCATTCGTACCTGCAAAAGGGGCCAACCTTATGGGCTCATTTAGACTTGCTTCGGTTTCAACACACATTAATGGCTAGTTTAGACTTGCTTCAAAACATGGCTTCAGACATGCTTTGTTAAAGCTCTCTGAATGACAGTCAAAGCCCCTGTCATTAAATAAAATGGTTAGCTTGCAGTCCTGTTTACACCTTGCTTTTGCTTTGTTTCGGCTTTGCTTCAAATATTATACCCCTTGTAGCTTTAGTGGTGCTTCAAAGCGTCCATAGAAGTTATGGCAAAGCTCACTTGAAGCCCCACTGAAGTCCCATCGAAGCTCCACCGATGCCTCATCGAAAAAGTACACAGGACTGTAAGCTAACCATTTTATTTAGTGACAGACTTTGATTGGCGTTTAGAGAGATTTAAAGGGGTTGTAAACCCCCGTGTTTTTTCACCTTAATGCATCTTATGCATTAGGGTGAAAAAACACCTGGCAGTCACCGGTCCCCCAACCCCCCTGTTTTACTTACCTATTTCTGTCAGCGGAGATGTGCTCTCCCTCTCTCCACTGGGTCTCGGCTCTTGATTGGATAGATTGATAGCAGTGCAACCATTTGCTCCCGCTGCTGTCAATCAAATCCAATGACATGGGCACTGTGGGGGGGGAGTCCGGCATTCGTGTCTATGGACTCGGGAGTGCGCCCGCATGGTAACCCCCTCGGGAAAGCGCTTTTCCTAGGGGGTTATCTGATGCGGGGAGGAGATGCGAGAGCCCCGGGGGGACCCCAGAACACAAGATTCGGGGCCACTCTGTGCAAAACGTGCTGCACAGTGGAGGTAAGTATGATATGTTTGTTATTAAAAAAAAAAAATTATTATCCTTTACAATCACTTTAGCAAAGCATGTCCAAAGCCTTGTTTTGAAGCAAGTGTAAACTAGCCCTTAGTGATCTAGCAGAACTGAATTTTCTGACTAAAGTTTAACTTTAGTAAGCTTTTTTATGGTGAATGTGAGAATTGGTCCAGCAGTGAATGGGTTACTACATACAGTTGTGCTCATAAGTTTACATACTCTGGCAGAATTTATGATTTCTTGGTCATTTTTCAGAGAATATGAATGATAACACAAAAACTTTTATTTCACTCATGGTTATTGTTTGGCTAAAACCATTTATTATTAATCAACTGTGTTTACTCTTTTTAAAATCATGACAACAGAAATTACCCAAATGACCCTGATCAAAAGTTTACATACCCTGGTGATTTTGGCCTGATAACATGCACACAAGTTGACACAAAGGGTTTTGAATGGCTATTAAAGGTAACCATCCTCACCTGTGATCTGTTTGCTTGTAATTAGTGTGTGTGCATAAAAGGTCAATGAGTTCCTGGACTCCTGACAGACCCCTGCATCTTTCATCCAGTGCTGCACTGACGTTTCTGCATTCTGAGTCATGGGGAAAGCAAAAGAATTGTCAAAGGATCTGCGGGAAAAAGGAAGTTGAATTGTATAAAACCGGAAAGGGATATAAAAAGATATCCAAGGAATTGAGAATGCCAATCAGCAGTGTTCAAACTCTAATCAAGAAGTGGAAAATGAGGGGCTTCTGTTGAAACCAAACCACGGCCAGGTAGACCAACTAAAATTTCAGCCACAACTGCCAGGAAAATTGTTCGGGATGCAAAGAAAAACCTACAAATAACTTCAATTGAAATACAGGACTCTCTGAAAACATGTGGTGTGGCTGTTTCAAGATGCACGATAAGGAGGTACTTGAAGAAAGATGGGCTGCATGGTTGAGTCACCAGGAGAAAGCCATTACTACATAAATGCCACAAAGTATCCCACTTAAAATACGCCAAACAGCACAGAGACAAGCCTCAAACCTTCTGGCACAAAGTCACCTGGATTAATGAGACCAAAATTGAGCTTTTTGGCCACAACCATAAACATTACATTTGGAGAGGAGTCAACAAGGCCTATGATGAAAGGTAAACTATTCCTACTGTGAAACACGGAGGTGGATCGCTGATGTTTTGGGGGTGTGTGAGCTACAAAGGCACAGGAAATTTGGTCAAAATTGATGGGAAGATGAATGCAGTATATTATCAAAAAATACCAGAGGAACATTTGCATTCATCAGCCAGGAAGCTGTGCATGGGCTGTACTTGGACATTCCAACATGACAATGATCAAAAACACAAGGCCAAGTCCACCTGTCATTGGCTACAGCAGAATAAAGTGAAGGATCTGGAGTGACCATCTCAGTCTCCTGACCTCAATATCATTGAGCCACTCTGGGGAGATCTCAAAGTGCAAGACAGCCCAAGAATTTACAAGTACTGGAGGCTTTTTGGCAAGAGGAATGGGCAGCTTCACCATCTGAGAAGATAAAGAGCCTCATCCACAAATACCACAAAAGACATCAAGCTGTCATTGATGTTAAAGGGGGCAATACACGGTATTACGAACTGGGGTATGTAAACTTTTTATCAGGGTCATTTGGGTAGTTTCTGTTGTCATTATGATTTAAAAAGAGTAAACACAGTTGATTGATAATAAATGGCTTCAGCCAAACACTAACCACGAGTGAAAGAAACGTTTTTGTGTTATCATTCATATTCTGGGAAAAATTACCAAGAAATCATTAATTCTGCCAGGGTATGTAAACTTATGAGCAAAACTGTAGGTGAGCTGAGGATAGGAGATTTTATGTCTGTCTGTTTTTTTCTTCTTTAAAACATTTTTGCCTAAAAGGTAGATAAACCTTTTTAATCTCTGTATTTGAAAAAAAAAGGCTTAGCATAGCACAGATGAGCCGAATGAGACATAGAGAAAAAGGCCTGCTGAGTGCGGACGCAGCGGACAGATTGCTGCCTTGGCAAAAATTAGGCTGCCGCTGTTCTCACCGGACAGAGTGTACAGACATGTGGAAGATATAGCAATCTAATACTTGCAAGCTCTTATCTACAGGTTCACAGCTCACATTGTAATACTAGGGGGTTCCACCAAATCACAGCACTCATTTCCCACTGTGCAACTGCAATTACCAAACTGTGGGGAAATTCTGATTACGGTACCAAACTAAGCAAGTACGGATAGGGATCTGTACTAATCTCCAAAGTAGCACTGGAGGGAAGAGAGAGCAAAATACAAGTTCATGAATATGAAACATACCCATAGCTATCCATACAATAATATAGAAGGGGAACTGTGCCATTCATTTTCCAATTAAAATGGAACTGAAGGCAAAAATGTTAAAAATATGCAGACAGGCAGGCTCTTTATTGCAAAACAGCCATGCAATATCTCTTTTGCAATATAATACACTTATCTGCGTGTTCACAACCCCCTGGAGAATGTACACTGAGCTGTGCATGTGAATCTCATTTCACATCCCGGCACACTGCCAGGATGACTGCACTCCCGAGCAGTGACAGCCCCTCCATATGGGGTGCAGGGGTACAGGGGCGCCGCCCCCCAAATCCATGTGCCTGGCCCCTAATCTACATGCAGTGCGCCGGACGCATGGATCAGGGACATGTGGCGAGGTGAGTGGCTGGTGAGGCACTGGCTAGTATCAGAGCCAGATACACACAGGTTACATACACTGCGATCGTTAGAGTGATGCCCTGTACACACAGTCGGACTTTCCGACGACAAAATCCGTCGGATTTTTTCTGATGGATTTTGGCCCAAACTTGTTTAGCATACACACGGTCGCACAAAGTTGTCTGAAATTCCGATCGTTCTGAACGCGGTGACGTAGAACGCGGTGACGTAGAACACGTATGACGAGACTATAAACGGGCCAGTAGCCAATAACTATTGTTGCGTAATTTAGTCTGAGCATGCGTGGCACTTTGACCGTCTGAATTGTCTACACACGATCGGAATTTAAACAATCTAATTTTGTTGTCGGAAAATTTTAGATCCAGCTCTCAAACTTTGTGTGTTGGAAATTCCGATGGAAAAAGTCCAATGGAGCCCACATGCGATCAGATTTTCCGACAACACGATCCGATCGCGTATTTTCCATTGAAAAGTCCGACAGTGTGTAAAGGGCATGAGAGCAATAATTCTAGCACTAGACCTCCTCTGTAAGGCCGCGTACACACGCGCGGACTGTTCGCCCAACCTTGTCCGCTGAACAGTGTTTGGGCGGACAGTCCGCTCGTGTGTGGGGCTTCAGCGGACAGTTTCAGCGGACAGTTGGCCGAACAAGGTCTTACGGAAATTCCGAAAAACTGTCCGCTGAAACAAGGTTTCAGCGGACTGTTCGCTCGTGTGTAGGCTTGTTCGGCCAACTAAGTCTCGCGCATGCTCAGAAAGGATTTCCACGTCGGAAGGTTGCATTGCAGTGTATAGGACGTCGTATTTTTCGTCCCGTCGTACGTGCCGTTCACGTCATCGCGCACGGTTTCAGCAAACTGTTCGTCCATCGTGTGTGGCCATGTCCGTCCATGCTAAGTTTGAGCAGACTGTTCGCTCAAACTGTTGGACGGACAAAGTTGGGCCAACAGTCCGCGCGTGTGTACGCGGCCTTACTCTAAATATGTAACCTGTAAAAAAAATGGAAAGTGCCGCCTATGGAGATTTTTCAGTGCTGAATTTTGGCACCATTCTACAAGTGTGCGCAATTTTAAAATGGGACAAGTTAGGTATCTATTTACTCGGCGTAACATCATCTTTCATAGTATACAAATAAATCTGGTTAACTTTAGTGTAACGTAAAAAGTTGCAATGACCACCATTTTGCTCCCTAGGGTGTCTGCTAAAACAATATATATAATATTTGGGGATTCTGAGTAATTTTCTAGCAAAAAAATGATGATTTTTACATGTAGGAGAGAAGTGTCAGAATTGGCCTGGGTGGTAAGGGGTTAATTACCATAAGTTTGTAATATACAAATAATTATTATATATTGTTTTTAAGGTAATTTACTATATTTTCTAAATCTGTACTCAAGCAGGTGGCTTAACAGACAAATTGCTGAAGTTTAAAGTTAGAACTAACAACCAATAATTTCACAGTAAATAGATACATTTTTTATTTTTTTTTTAAAAGCCTGTGGTGCGTGAAACACACCCAAAAACGCCACCCGGTGCCAAAAAAAGTGCACCCACATAAAGAGTGACATAAAACGTGCAACGGATGTTACACGGTCCTCCCTAGGAAGGACTTTACTATGATCCCCTGGGGCACTAGGCTCCAGACGGGGACTGAGGTACTTCACTGGGTCCATCTGGCCGAAACCAGACGGACCCCCTTTAACTGAAAGCTCTGCCGAAACAGACCCACCCAAGTACTTGGTGGGGCTGCCCTGAAGGGAGACCCCATGGGAGAGTACGAACCAAGCCAGAAGGCCATGTCCCAAGACTTTCAGGGTAGGCCGAGGACCCACACCCTACTAATCACACTGTGACAAAACATGTAACGCATTCAACAAAAAGATAGAAAAAAGTGACGAACACAGGGGTAAATAAATAGAAAGCGGGGCAGAAGGAAGTGGGAGTAGTGAAAAGTGGCCATTGTGCAATACAATGACTGGCCGCTCAGCCAGGAATAAAAAAAAAAATCCTCTGATCCTAACCAAAAGGCTTGGCCCTAGAGGCAGGTGTGCAAAACATGTGTAGGGTGAAGTGACCATGGTGCCATAAATCAAATCACTCACAGTGATTATACGCCACCCCTGAACTACCACTTCACATTCACTGCCCATTCATCACAGGCTTTTCGTTCCAACCCTGAACAACAGCCCACTCAATGGAGCCCCCACTCCAGCCAGGACGGCCTGAAGTTCTGAGAGCTTAGGGGCTCAACCATCGCTCCCGTCACTCCTACCTAATTACATTCAGGAAATACTAACCCCCCCCCCCGGTGGGGGGGCCAGTGTTCTCTCCCAAAAAACTGATTGGAGCTAGGACTACACCAACCACCAGGGACCCAACCCTCTGGCTAGACCCAATACAGCACCCATTCTCACCAGGAGCACCCTGCTCAGACTCGACCATTGATCGGCCCCCAGTATCTGTCAGGCAGCTTGATGTAGTCCCTGCTGAAACCGCACTTCCAGACACAATTACGCCATTCGATTTGCATAGCTCTCCCCTATGAGAGTAGCACAGGTGAAGAAGGTGCTCTGGTGAGATGAGACCAAAATTAAATTTTTTGGCCTAAAAGGATAGACACTATGTGTGGCTGAAAACTAGCACTGTACATCACCCTGAACACACTGTCCCCACCGTGAAACATCATGTTGGGGGGATGCTTTTCTTCAGCAGGGACAGGGAAGCTGGTCAGAGTTGATGGGAAGATGGATGGAGCCAAATACAGGGCGATCTTAGAAGAAAACCTGTTAGAGTCTGCAAAAGACTTGAGACTGTGGCAGAGGTTCACCTCCCAGCAGGACAACAACCCTAAACATACAGCCAGAGCTACAATGGAATGGGTTAGATCAAAGCATATTGATGTGTTAGAATGACCCACTCAAAGTCCAGACCTAAATCCAATTGAGAATCAGTGGCAAGACTTGAAAATCCATCCAATTTGACAGATCGTGAGCTATTGTGCAAAGCTGGTAGAGACATCCCCAAAAAGCCTTGCAACTTTAATTGCAGTGGAAGGTGGTTCTACAAATGATTGACTCTTTTCACATATTTATTTGTAAAAAATGTTAAAAACCATTTATCATTTTCCTTCCACTACACAATTATGTGTTACTTTGTGTTGGTCACATAAAATCCCAATAAAATGCATTACGTTTTTGGTTGTAACATGACAAAATGTGTAAAATTTTAAGGGTTGTGAATACTTTTCCAAGCACAGTAAGTTAAAAAAAAAAAAAACAACAAGTAAAATTCCTTTTACAATCACTTTAACCCCTTCCCACCCAGCCCTGGCATCCTTTCTAATAGGGTCTGTATGCCCAGGGGGCAGGTAGGACTGGCTGATCATTTGACCACTGGGATCACATGATTAGGAGCCATTCCTGCCGAATCCCGATCAATAGTATGGAGCGAGAGTTGCCTTCGACAGCTCGGTCACTGTGCTGGGAGCGTGCAGTGAGCATGCTCTCAGCACAGAAAGCTCTGATGCCCATGGACGCATATGTGCTGTGTGTGGGCATTAAGGCCCACCCTCTCTGCCACCACACATATGCGTTACGTGGGCGGCAAGAGGTTAATGCTTTGCGTATTTATTTTAATTAAATCTGTAGGGCAATACGTGGCACAGCACGATGAAGAAAGGTACGCATCGATGTGGGTTGAATAAGACATCATTTCGTGGTTGTATCAAACATGTTTTTTGACAGCTGAGGGAAAGCATCTTTTGTATGAAAATGTTGTTCTCTGCGCCTGTCAATAAGAGATTAGTGACATTGAGATGTGTCATTTGTTTTGTTAGTGTTCTCAGTGAATGAAAGATAAATTGTTTCAGCCATAAGCTATTATATGTGTTGGATCTGCCAGATAAACCAACTCAGAACACAGTATGCAATACTAGAAAAGATGAATAAATATCTAAAACATCCAAAATACATAGTTGGAGAATTATTTAAAGCATATCTTAACACAAAGACAAAAATCTAGTAAAAATGTATGAAAAAAATAAAATAAAAATCTAGTACACTATGTACAGTAGTACAGCAATGCTGGCAGCACTCATATGTCTATTTCCCAAAGACAACCTCTGGATATGACGTTGAGCATGTGCACTCAACTTCTTTAGTCGACCATGGAGAGAACCTGTCCTGTTAAACCTCTGTATGGTCTTGACCACCGTGCTGCAGCTCAGTTTCAGGGTCTTGGCAATCTTCTTATAGCCTAGGTTATCTTCATATAGAACAACAATTATTTTTCAGATCTTCAGAGAGTTCTTTGCCATGAGGTGCCATGTTGAACTTCTACTGACCAGTATGAGAGAGTGAGAGTAATAACACCAAATTTAACACACCTGCTCCCCATTCCCACCTGAAACCTTGTAACACTAATGAGTCACAAGACATCGGGGAGGGAAAATGGCTAATTGGGCCCAATATGAACATTTTCACTTAGGGGTGTACTCACTTTTGTTGCCAGCAGTTTAGACATTAATGGCTGTGTGTTGAGTTATTTTGAGGGGACAGAAAATGTACACTGTTATACAAGCTGTACACTCACTACTTTACATTGTAGCAAAGTGTAATTTCTTCAGTGTTGTCACATGAAAAGATATAATAAAATATTTACAAAAATGTGAGGGGTGTACTCACTTTTGTGAGATACTGTATATTGCAGTTTGCTAGTCTTTAGTTGTTATGGCTGCATTTGTTTTATTTTCACCTAGTAATCTTGCCAGTAGCACACTTCCTATGCAACAGCAAAAAGACTTGTTCACTAATTCACGTGTCTATGGAGAAGCAGTGTGCTTGTAGGCAAGTGCCTACTTGGGTATGTGGTACCTTGCTTCTGTTATAATATGGTTTAGTAAAGAGGACTAACTAGACCCTGGTAGTCCCGCCACTGCTTCCCAGGGGGTTAGGAAAGGGTTAGGGCTGCCAACTCCCAGGTGTTCATGGCCCTGCCCCCCTGTGCTGGGCTATAAATACAAGGGAAGGTAGCCTATCAGGAGTTAATGTGCTTTCCACAAGGGACTGTGACCAGTGTTCGAAAAAATGCTACTTTTGGTGGAAGAATACAAACCTTTATTGAAAGTGTAAAAACCGAGCCAATGCGTTTTGCAAGAATTGCGTTGGCTCAATCTGTACATTTACACTTTCAATAAACGTTTGTATTTTTCCACCAAGAGCTGTATTATTTTGGACACATTGGTCGCTTTTTCCTTCTGACTTAAGCATTGTTTCTACTAAAGTGACAGCTCCCAGTAAGGTAGCAACCCAAACCTCCAAAGAGAGATCTGCACTACTACTTACCCATGAAATACCTCTCAGTAAACGTTTTAACCAGTCAAGCGTGGTCTGTAGCCCAAATCAGTCACATGAGAATGTACAGAAAGGAATGCTGCAAAATTTAGTTTAGTCTACATACTCAAAAGTTGACTCACTGCAAATGAACTTTTGCTTATGGGCTCTAACATTGCACTAGGGGAGAGCGGATCGGTGAAGATGGTGTGGACGCCCCAAATGTTATATGTATTACATAATTGCCCTGTATTGTTGACATTAAGGTTATTTAGGACTATTGACTCTGTTTTCAAGGACTTTATATGGAAATGTGGAAAACCTAGAATTAGACTTGGAATATTGCAACAGGCAAAGGATAGAGGGGGAATTGCGATACCTAATGCAAGATTATATTTTTATAGCTGCACAACTCCAACAATGGCATGGTTGGGAAGAGGTAGACATGCATGACCCTATACAGAAGATTATAATATCTCAATTTGGAATATCCCCATTAGTACAACGAATAGACGCTCATCATTTTTATAATAAGAGAAAGTTTCCGACCTTTTATTTAATTCATAGGTTTTGGGAGGCGGGAGTTCGTATTATTACTCAGCATAAGGGTTATACAAGACACATGCCTATATGGGATAATTACTGTTTATGTGAATTAAATAAACTGTTAAAATTATTAGATTGGAAAAAAGCAGTTTTAATATTTTTATTTCAGTTATATGAAAGGGATACGTTATTACCTTTTAATATACTAAAAGATCACTATCAATAATCAAATAATAATTTCTATCAATATCTCCAAATACGTCATGCACTACAAAGTCAGATCTCAAAATTTCAACTACAATGCAACCCTTCTAAGATATTATTGAAAGCAACCTCTGTGCAAAATAAGGGTTAATAGGAGCCCTATACCTTATCTTACAATCTGAAGAGAGAATAGAATGACCAGCAAATAGTTTTACCCGTTGGCAAAGAGAAATAGAAGATCTGAATGAGGAGGATTGGATATGGGCGTTGGAAATTTTACCTGAGATCTCTTTCACCATCTCATAGACTGACCCAGCTTTTTATTTTACATACTGTAGAGCTCACTATACTCCACAAAAACGTTATACATGGGGAAAATATATAAAACCATTATGCCCTCAATGCTCCGTATCTAATGGTTCCCTTATCCATATGCTTTGGCATTGTCCAAAGCTTCATTGGTATTGGGATAGTGTGTTTTTAGCCTTGAACTCATTATGCTCGACAGAAATAATAAGAACTAAGTTTGCAATACTGGGAATAATCCCTGAGGGAGAATTACCATTAGAGATTAGCCCCACGAGTGCTTTATATTTAGCACATAAATGTATTCTACCAAATGGATTTCTCCTGCCCCACCCACCTATAAACAATGGAGTAAGACACGTATCTACATATTAAAAAGAGAAAGGTTAACATACAAACACAGAGGAATACCCCAAAAATTAAAATATGGATCTACTGGTTAGACCCTAACAATCCATTTTATGATGGTCCACTTGGTAGAAAGGAGGGGGAGAGGAGAGGGAGGGACAGAAAAGGAAAAATTACCCCTAAGAGAAGGAATGTTGTCATAAGACCAAAGTAGGTAATCAGGGTGGATAACATTGATGAGTGTCAGAAACCATGAAATCAGACCATGACAGAAGTACAGTTAAATCACACTTGTTTAATAATAAAAATAAATAGAAAAAATGTAGTCAAAACATAGCCAGAGTTCAGGAACCAGAATGGATAGTCAGACAAGCCAAACGTCAGGGAGCCAGAGATGAGCATAGTAAAACAGCAAGTGGGACCTGGAACCAGAAGGGATGTCAGCCAAGCAAGTCTTTAAACAGGAACGCTGGAGATAGTCTCTGTGATTTTGACCAAGGTGAAGGCCGAGCTCCTCTGGACTGGACGGCCTAAGTAGGCAGGGCTGACGAGCAGGGTATCATCAACAGATGAGTAACTGTTGAGAGATAGGAGCTGGTAATTAGCCGGCAGCTCAGTGGCCAGCTCATAGAAGGAAGGGCTGAGCCCAGCCCTGACAATGCGTAGCGGGTGCTTATGCCTTAGGCCAATATTTGATTTTGCTAAGTATAATTTAGTTATTGTAATCTGAGAGGCGTTAGTTCTGTTTGTCTTGCAGTGCTTTTGTTTTTGCTTCTGTAAAGTATGTATCTGAATGTATATCACATGATGATTTATTCTGATTTATTTTCCTTGTTTTTTTTTAAGGGGTACTCTCCCTATATTGTTTGAGATGTGATTGCATTCACCCTTTCCTTTCTTTCCTTTGTTATTGTCTTATTTTTTTTGTATGGAATGTGCAACAACAAAAATAAAAAAATTATTTGCTACAAAAAAACATTGCACTAAGGTAAGAAATGTCCGGAAACATAAGGAACTATAGAGTGCAGGGGTGGCATGAGAGGGTGGAAGGGGAACCAGGGAGTGCAGGATTAACTTTTTAAAGTTGTAGGGATATGGTACTTACATGATTGGCTGAGCAGATGGGATGATGAGGAAAAGCGTAGAAGTTTTGACTGCAGAGAGGGGTGGGTCGGTAACAGTTTGAGTCAGGAAGCCATTGTATGAACATCCCTCTCTACTTTCCTGGTAATTTTGCCAGGTAATGGGAGTAGGATCGGTTTTTGGTTAGGCGGTTGGGACCTCTTGAAGGGGTTAAAAATCTGTGGTTATAGTGGGGACCCATGGTTTGGCATGGTTCATCTGGTGTTTGTGGTCCAATAACAGGGATCAGGTAGTGGTTGCACTGTATGGTGTCTGTGTACAATTGGTGATGTCCCTGAGGCATTCCTGCTCAACTGGCCAAAATTCAAACCTTCTTTGGCCAGCCTTAGGAGGAATTGGGAGACTGTAACTTGCATCAGTAAAGTTCTAGTTAAGAGAATGTCACAGGGTGCATGTAAAGCGTATAAAAAAAATGGGGCTTGTAACAGAGGATGAAGAGTAACTCAGGAGAGGACACTAACTAGGGTTAACAAGTGGTGAAGTCTGGAAAGTAAAAGGCTATATTGCCGAGGAGTGTTAGGTGCTATAACTGCCAGCCAGTGGAAGTATAGTGTGACTTGGTAGAGTTGATGGAGAGCTCTGATAGTGAGAGAGTGTCTGAGCTTCACCTCCTCCTTAGCTACCGGTGCCCCATACATGGAACCGACATCATGGCACAGAACCCTTATGTACAGTATCTAGCCTGTATGTCACAGGGAAGAGGAAGAAAGAGGATCCTCTGAAGTACAGAGGCTGAACATGTGTAGAGTTTATTGCTTAAAGTGTTACTGAACCCAGTAATATGAAAATAGTTAATGCGTCTCATTCCCCCACTGCCCACAGCTTATAATTCTTTACTTTAAAATATTGCCACTATATAGTGTTTTGGCTGATCTGTATGCCACAGTCACGTGATAAACTGCAGGATCTGCCTGAGTGCTGAGTGTTCAGGTAGGAGGACATTTCCACTATAGCCTGTGTCCTCATGCTGTTATGGGAAGCGGATCATCCATGGATCAAGATGTTACATCCCACCCACTGTGTTCTTTTTTAGTTACTGGGCATGGAGGAGGAGGGAGGGACTGGGCTGTCATTTAGGATCTGTATACATGCCTAAATGTGTGATGTCAATACCATGTGACCTGAAAAGCTCAGCTCAAACAGGACATATTCTCTCCAGCAATAGAGACCAAACTGAGCATGTGCAACAGTACTACTCTCACTGTGTCTTATCTGGCCTTGTCAAGAGAGACCCTGCAGGAGGGGGAGGATCTGTCCATACAGGATCAAAGAGCCTTTTTACACATTGCAGAGAATTAACCCCTTCACTTCAACAGTGAGTATAACAAGCAATCTATTCTGCATATACAGACTGATTTTACTGTTGTGGGTTTAGTAACACTTTCATGCAAGCAAATTACAGCGTGAGGTAACAAAGGAGCTTGGCTGGAAAAGTGGGATATAGGCCCTGCGGTATCCCCTCAGAAGTGCTGTACCATGTGAAGGAAATCTAAGTACAGTTAAAAGAGTGTGAATCACTGTGGGGTGTGTAGCACCCCCCTGGGATGTATATAATTAGAATAGTGTGGTCTCCTGCTGAACAGAAGACTGGAGGAAAAATATAGCAGCTTTCCTGCCTAACATGAAGGCTACAGTGGTTCAGCTAGGGAGTCCTGCATGTTTCACAAGTGCTGCTGTATCTGCATTGACTCATCTGTATCCAGGCAGTTTTGGAAATTGCTGGGTGAATGGGAGGGACTCATGCAGATCAGTATCATGAATATGGATGCCATCCCAGCCAAATACAGGCATAAGAGGCCCCTATGCATGCTGGGAAGGAACATTTATATTCAGTGAGACACACAAGAAGGGGTCTTTGCCCAGAGAGGAGAGTCCAGCAGGGGAGGGACTCCTCCTCAGCACCTTCTGCCATGTGGTCTTGGAGGGGAGGCCTGGAAATTGGAGAGCTGACCCAAGTGTTCTGAAGAGCTGACTGATGGGGATCTGTTTGAGGCACAGACTAAAGATCCCAGAGCCTGGTTCTTTAGCCCACCCCTCTGTGCTAGGAGAATCAGCTACTGGGTACAGCAGAAAGAAAAGCAATCGTCCATCCTTCCAACAGAGGACTTGCTTAAGAGTGCATGGTGCATCAATTAGGAATTCCACAGTCAAGTTAAAGAAGTTGTTCTCCATGTAATTAGTTGAATCTGGAGTATCTCACCACATTCCCTTCCCTATCCAAGTTCTCAATAAAACATGAAAAAAAAAAAAAAAAAAGACAACCAAAACCCCTAAACTGATTATTCAAGAAATGAACCTTAAGTGTATGCCTGGCTGTGGAACATACTGTGTACCTGAAGAGTTGAAGCAAGGGAAGATTCTAGCAGTTCCTACGGGGGTGTTGGAGGTCAACATGTTTTTTTATATCAGACACTTATGGGTTTTTACTGCCTGGTTAACAATGTAATTTGGCCTATGTTGAAAGCCATCTTCAAATGCCAGTACAGCAAGTTTACCCAGCACTTCCCGGAAGAAGAATATACTTTCTGGTGATTGCGAAGAACGGCCTCTTATGGCATCTCATTGGATAGAGGACTACATGGGTTGGCAGAGGGTGTTTGTGTGGGTTTTGTCTAAAAATGCTTTATAAGGTAATGGTAGGGTTTTTATCCTGTTTTTCTTGGAGCCCAGCCAGCATAGAGAATCTGAAAGGAAGAACTTACAGTATTGTATCACCCCTGCTCTTTTTGTTTTATATGCTCTGTATGTTATTTTTTATAATCGTTTTCTACTTTCTTTGAAAATTAACCAGATCTTTGCTTCTTTGAGTATTGAGTTTATTTATATAGCTAACATTGCTATTGTATCATCACCATTAATATTATCAGAGCTTTGATAGACTAACTATAGGAATAGACAAGATAATACATATTTATAATAAATAGGGGAAATCCAAAACCACTCCATATTGATTTCAGGGAGTGGTGCTACAAGTGCATTGTACACAAGGAGTTAATTGCATAAAGGAAAACGTGCTTGCTTCTAACCTGGAGGGTCACCTTAATGCTAATTTCACGTGAACACAGCATCTGTCTGCTTAGGTAGAAATAAGTGAGCCCTGTTTCCAGTGTCCCAGATTGTGTGTGTTTAGCCCCACCCACAAGCTGCTCCTGGTTTGGACTACAAACACCTCCACCTCTCCTTAGCGTGTGCATAAAAAGGAGGGGGTTATGTAGTCCACACAACTACCACCCCCTACCAGCTATGAGTGCATCCAGGCTCTCCTGCTCCTCCGGGAAGCCCAAGATCATGGTAAACAGCATCCTGATGGCAAGCAGGAGCAGGATGCTTCCAAAACTGCTTTGTGATCAATGACTCAGAAGCACTTCCTGGTTCAGAGCTGTCAAAATCCCAGCTGTAATGACAGCACAGTTCAGTGCTTGATCAGCTGCTGTGGAGGGCAGGGATGACATCAGTGGTCTAAATGGTTCTCCTTATAGAGACATCAGGGGCCTGTCAGCTGCCTGCCAATGCTACCACATGGGGGGACAGGCTTGTTAGGCCACTTGCGATAGTAAAAAAGTTAAACTAAATGTGAAGAAGAGGGAGAAGGGATGGTGCAGGCAGGCTGAAAGAGAAAAGGAAGAAGAAGATGAGGGTAGAATGAGAAGAGGAAAGGAGTAGGCCAAGTTTGCATTAATGAAACAGTAAGTAACATTTTTCTATATCACAAAATTAATATCCAACACTTTGCTGCAGTCACAGCGTTAGAGAATAAAATATTAAAAAGGTCATAGAACTGAAATGAAATCTTTGAGATACGAAGGATTTGATTAGAGTCTGCAGTTATTAAATGTTATGGAATTTCATAAAGGGGACTGATTTGTGATCGAAACGTTTTTCTGCATTTCCCTCATTCTTTCTTGCAATCAAAAGAGAAATAAAGGAAATTGCCTGTCTACACAATTAAATGAAATGAGGCACGGAAGTGAAGGGCGGCAATACTATGAATAGCAGTCAGTTCTAGCTGAAAGTGAAAGTGTTTCCGATGATGTTTAGAGTGGAGGATCTGCTGCATTTTTCAATAAGGCCAAAACTGATATACTATTTTTTTTAAACTTTCAATATATTTTTCATTTTGTTATTCAAATTCAAATAACAAGACAATGTCATAGAAAGTATATTCATTAAACAGTAAAAACTAGAGATGTGAAATTAAGCATAAGCATCTGAATGTCCTTCCATTAGTATATGTCAAGATACAACACCTCAAAACTTTAAGCTGAGAAATAAAATATATTTGGTGGAAATATTGGTGAGGTTAACAAGATAGGTTAACTAACATAGAAGGATATAGTTCATTAGTGGCCAGGTCATGAAATATGTTTCTAATTATTTAGGGACTAGTTACATAGAATCCCAACGAGCCATTTAGACCTGTATTACTAGGAGTGGTGATAGCACAGGGAAAAGGTATAGCGTATGAACCAAAAAATGGGTGATAGGGAAGGGAAAAGTGGGGGTTGCCCTTTTCCGTAAGTATCAACAACATGAAATTATATGTAATATCAAGTCATCTCTTATCTCTAAGCCCCTGTACACACGGTCGGAGATTTCCCCAACCAAATCCGTCGGATTTTGCCTGTCGGATTTTGTCCGTCGAAATGTTGCATACACACGGTCGGACAAAGTTGGCGAAAAATCCGATCTTTCAGAACGTGATGATGTAATTTCGTTACGATGGGACTACATTCAGGCTAGTAGCCAATAGCTTTGATGCAGGAATTTGATCTGAGCATGCGTGGCACTTCAACGATCAAAATTCTCTACACATGATCGGAGTATGTCCGATCGGCCCAGTTGGTCAGGAAATATTTCCACCATGTTGGAAAATTGGGTCCGATGGATATTCCGACGGAATCAGTCCGATGCATACCACACACAGTCGGATTATCCGACGACACGGTCCGATAGGACACATTCCGACAGATTCTCCGACCGTGTGTACAAGGGCTTAGAATATCTGATAAACAGTAAATATTAAAGATGGGAGTAAGGAAAAGGCGAAGAAGAAAGAGGAAAAGGAAGAAAAGAAGAGGAAAAAAAGAAAAAAAGGTAGGAGGGTCAGCCAAGGGTGAAACAGGAGGGAGATATATATCTTATCCACGGATCCCATATCACATAGAATTTCTTAGTATGGTTGTGGACAATACAGGTGAGTCTATCGTTAACCATGATTGACTTTATCTTGCCCAGTTGACCTGAGCTGCAACTGACTGGCCTACTGTCTTGATTCTGATCCACAGTTGACTTTCTGATTTGCAACTGACTTAAAGAGGATGTCCAGACCCCTCCACCAAAAAATTTATAGTCAGCAGCTACAAATAAAATACTGTAGCTGCTGACTTTTAATATTAGGACACTTACCTGTCCAGGGATCCCGCAATGTCGACAGCCCAGCTGATTTTCTAATTAACTCTCAGGTGCTGCCGCCACCATATGTGGTAAGGGAAACTGGCAGTGAAGTCTTTCGGTTAAACAGCTGGTTACCTACTGTGCATGCACGAAGCATGTCATGCTTTCTAACTGGCCCGGCGGCAGAGGAAGGAGGAGGGGGGGTCAAACTTCCTGTGGCGAGGTCTGCGGCAAGGTCTCCTGGAAGTGGGGATGGGTATCTGTCAAAAACAGGTGGGGGGGAGGAAGCAAACAAGAGGAACTTCCCCTTTTGGTTGGAGCTCTGCTTTAATTCAAACCTGCAGTTGACCTTCTGACCTGCAACTTAATTCTGACCTGCAGCTGACCTTCTGTCCTGGATTGTACTTCATTCTTACCTGCCGTTTACTTTCTGAACCAAAACTTACTTCAATCTGACTTGCAGTTGGCCTCCTTCTGACCTCCTCTTGACATGCAATTGACTTTAGTTTCACCAGTATTTAAACTCATTGTGATCTGCATTTGGCCTCCTACTAAGCTGCTTTTGCATCTGAAGAAAAGCAGTTCTGAAGTGAACAAAAGTCCTTTTACATGGACCCTATGGGTTGTTGTGGCAAATAACATTTGTTATAGCCTTGAGCCTTGTCTGACATTCCCCAATCTGCTGATCTACTTTCTTATCTGCAATGGTGCCTGTAGATTGAGGGCAAGCTTCACCCTCTGCCACCCTGTGGGCACCCATGACACAGCAAGAGTTCTTCTCCAAGTTAATATGACTATTGGCCCCATGTGCCTTTAAGTACAGCCACACTGAAAATGAACCGTAAGTTGTTTTATATACTCCGAAAAGCACAGTTTATACAACTGGCTGTAGAAGGCTCACAGTCTAGATTGTAATTACTTTCATTACCGTGTAATGACACACTCTGGATTTGGAGAGCCGTGATTTTCCAAACAACTTCAGAAGAACGGCACCCTGCGATGACCTCTATGGCTCATTATGGCTTTTTCCGATGACCTGCACGTAAAAGAGATGAGAAGCCACCTTCGCTTACAGCAAAGAACATAACATCTGTTTACTGCCTGACTTTTATGGATCATCAACCCTTTCAATGCTGGGGCCATTCATTTTTTTTTCCATTTGTTGTACACATTTTTGTAACTGTAAAGATACTTAAAATCCCAAGAACATTATGTTCTAAAAGACCTGTAGAATTAAATAATGTCAGTTGCAATTTTTTACATCAAATGATATTAGCATGATTGTTAATTAAACCCATAGGATCAGTAAAGGATACATCCAAATAAATTTTAGTGAACAGAAACACAATAACATCCCCACATCTCTGTTACATATGAAAATATGAGATTGAGTTGAGTAAAAAGATACCAAATACACTATATTGTCAAAAGTATTGGGACACTTTCCTTTAGATGCACTTGAACTTTAATGTCATCCCAGTCTTAAGCCTCGTACACACGGTACAATTGTTGGCCAACCGAGTGAATTTTGTCAAAACGGCGTGTGTCAGGATCTTGTCCTGTATACTACGTTACACAAATGTCGGTCGACAACACGAGCATAGTGACATACAGTGCCTTGCACTTTTCAACCTTTTGCCACATTTCAGGCTTCAAACATAAAGATATAACATTTTTATTTTTTGTGAAGAATCACCAACAAGTGGGACACAATTGTGAAGTGGAACAAAATCTATTGGATTTTTGAAACTTTTTTAACTAATAAAAAAATGAAAAGTGGGGCGTGCAAAATTATTCGGCCCTCTTGCGTTAATACTTTGTAGAGCCACCTTTTGCTGCGATTACAGCTGCAAGTCGCTTGTGGTATGTCTCTATCAGTTTTGCACATCGAGAGACTGAAATTCTTGCCCATTCTTCCTTGCAAAACAGCTCCAGCTCAGTGAGGTTGGATGGAGAGCGTTTGTGAACAGCAGTTTTCAGCTCTTTCCACAGATTCTCGATTGGATTCAGGTCTGGACTTTGAATTGGCCATTCTAACACCTGGATATGTTTATTTGTGAACCATTCCTTTGTAGATTTTTCTGTATGTTTGGGATCATTGTCTTGTTGGAAGATAAATCGTCCCAGTTTCAGGTTTTTTGCAGACTCCAATAGGTTTTCATCCAGAATGGTCCTGTATTTGGCTGCATCCATCTTCCCCTCAATTTTAACCATCTTCCCTGTCCCTGCTGAAGAAAAGCAGGCCCAAACCATGATGCTGCCACCACCATGTTTGACAGTGGGGATGGTGTGTTGAGGGTGATGAGCTGTGTTGCTTTTACACCAAACATATCGTTTTGCATTGTGGGCAAAAAGTTCGATTTTGGTTTCATCTGACCAAAGCACCTTCTTCCACATGTTTGGTGTGTCTCCCAGGTGGCTTGTGGCAAACTTTAGATGAGACTTTTTATAGATATCTTTGAGAAATGGCTTTCTTCTTGCCACTCTTCCATAAAGGCCAGATTTGTGCAGTGTACGACTGATTGTTGTCCTATGGACAGACTCTTCCACCTCAGCTGTAGTTCTCTGCAGTTCATCCAGAATGATCATGGGCCTCTTGGCTGCATCTCTGATCAGTCTTCTCCTTGTCTGAGCTGAAAGTTTAGAGGGACGGCCAGGTCTTGGTAGATTTGCAGTGGTCTGATACTCCTTCCATTTCAAAATGATCGCTTGCACAGTGCTCCTTGGGATGTTTAAAGGTTGGGAAATCTTTTTGTATCCAAATCCGGCTTTAAACTTCTCCACAACAGTATTACGGACCTGCCTGGTGTGTTCCTTGGTCTTCATGATGCTCTCTGCTCTTTCAACAGAACCCTGAGACTATCACAGAGCAGGTGCATTTATACAGAGACTTGATTACGCACAGGTGGATTCTATTTATAACCATCAGTCATTTAGGACAACATTGGATCATTCAGAGTTCCTCTCTGAAATTCTGGAGTGAGTTTGCTGCACTGAAAGTAAAGGGGCCGAATAATTTTGCACGCACTACTTTTCAGTTTTTTTATTTGCTAAAAAAGTTTAAATTATCCAATAGATTTCGTTCCACTTCACAATTATGTCCACTTTTTGGTGATTCTTCACAAAAAATTAAAATTTGATATCTTTATGTTTGAAGCCTGAAATGTGGCAAAAGGTTGAAAAGTTCAAGGGGGCCGAATGCTTTCGCAAGGCACTGTAGACGTACTATGAGACTATAAGGCTGCTTTCACACTGAGGTGCTTTACAGGCGCTATAGCACTAAAAATAGTGCCTGCATAGTGCCTTTAACCACTTCCCGACTGCCGCACGACGATGTACGTCGACAGAATGGCACGGGCAGGCATATGGGCGTACATGTACGTCCCTGCCTTCCCGCGGGTGGGGGGCCCGATCGGGCCCCCCCCGGTGCCTGCGGCGGTCGGTAATCGTTCGGGAGCGATCCGGGATGAGGGGGCGGCCATTCATTCATGGCCACCCCCTCGCGATCGCTCCCGACGAATGAAATGGCAGCGTGACATCACTTCCTCTCCTGTAATGTAAACACAGGCAGAGGAAGTGATGTAATCTCTCCTCGTGTCGGTCTTTTTCGTTCCGGCACCGAGGAGAGAGGATCGGTGAGTTGCACCCAACACTACACTTACAGTAGAACATGCCAGGCACACTCACACCCCCCCGATCACCCCCCAATCACCCCCCAATCACCCCTGCCCCCCCCCAGTCACAGTGACACCAATTGCATATTTTTTTGCATTGGTGTCATTTGTGACTGTAATAACTGTTAGGGCAGTTAGGGTTAGCCCCCTTTAGCTCTAGGGTGCCCCCCTAACCCCCCCAATAAAGGTTTAACCCCGTGATCACCCCCCGTCGCCAGTGTCACTAATAAGCGATCGTTTTTCTGATCGCTGTATTAGTGTCACAGGTGACGCTAGTTAGGCAGGTAAGTATTTAGGTTCGCCGCAGCTTTTTATAGCGTCAGGGACCCCCATATACTACCGCATAGCCCCCTGATTGCCCCCCAGTTAACCCTTTCACCAGTGATCACCATATAACTGTTACAGGTGACGCTGGTTGGTTAGTTTTTTTTTTTGTTTCAGGGCACTAATAAAGGTTTAACCCCCTGATCACCCGGCGGGTGATATAAGTTTGAGGGTCAGATAAGGTCTGCGTCGCCCCAGCGTCAGGTTAGTGCCAGTACCGCTAACACCCACGCGCAAAGCATACACCTCCCTTAGTAATATAGTATCTGATCAGATCTATATTAGCGTTGCCAGCATTTTAGGTTTCCCAAAACGCATTGTTAGCGGGATCAGCCCAGATACCTGCTAGCACCTGCGTTTAGCCCCTCCGCCAAGCCCAGCCCAGCCCAGCCCACCCAAGTGCAGTATCGATCGATCACTGTCACTTACAAAACACAACACACATAACTGCAGCGTTCGCAGAGTGAGGCTTGATCCCTGCGATCGCTAACAGTTTTTTTTGTAGCGTTTTGAAACAGTCGCTGACAGGCTAGGTGCTTTTTTACCTGTGAGTCTCACTAGTGTACCCCTAAATTTAGAGCCCAAAATGGCAAAGCGAAGGTACACTAGTGAAGAGGCCTACACGTTTCTGAGCATGACAGATAGTGAAGAGGACGTCACTCATCTGTCAGATTCAGGCTCAGAATACGATCCTGTAGAGGACAGCGGCTCCACGACAGATAGCTCTGACGACGGAGATGAGGTCCCTGTTAAGGACAGGTGTGCCCAATCCCGAATGTATTCTGTTGTTCAGGTGCAGAAACCGCAGGTCACTCGTATGGAGCAGAGACGTACTAGAGCCGCTCATCCTTCTGGTGAACTGGCAAGCACCAGCGGCCTAGTACACCCTGGACCTACATCCAGCACTGCAGTAACACGTGGTGACGTGGCGAGTCCCATAAGTGCAGTTCAAGCTGGCGAGGTGGCAAGCACAAGTAGTGTCCCGCTGCCACCAAGAAGAAGACAAAGACAGGCCCGTCGTACCCATAGTGCCCTTCCTGCAGAATTCGCCAATCCTATTTGGGTGCCCACATCTTCTGCAGAACCCGTACTTCCCCCATTCACTGGCCAACCTGGCATTAACGTGGAAACAGTTGATTTTACGACACTTGACTTTTACTCACTGTTTTTCACCGAAGATCTCTTTAGATCTATTGTGGACCAAACCAATTTGTACGCTGGTCAACACATCGCCACTATTCCCCAGTCCGCCCTTGCCAAACAATGGAAACCAGTTACGGTTTCCGAATTTAAAATCTTTCTGGGCCTCTCCCTCAACATGGGCATAACCAAAAAGAGTGAGTTGCGGTCATATTGGTCCACTGACCCAATTCACCATATGCGCGTGTTCTCTGCTTCCATGTCCAGGGCACGATATGAGATGATTTTGCGGTTTATGCACTTCAGTGACAATGAACTCTGTCGTCCTCGTGGAGACCCTGAATACGATCGGCTCTACAAAATTCGGCCCCTCATAAACCACTTCAACCAACGTTTTGCAGACTTGTTTACTCCCCATCAAGTTGTCTGCGTTGATGAGTCCCTGATTAAGTTTTCTGGTCGCTTGTCATTCAAACAATACGTCCCCAACAAGCGTTCCAGATACGGGGTGAAGATGTATAAGCTCTGTGACAGGGCCACAGGCTATACACGTAGTTTCATGGTTTATGAGGGTAAAGATAGTCACGTAGAGCCGGAGAACTGCCCTGACTACATAGGAAGCGCTGGCAAGATAGTGTGGCACATGGTGTCACCCTTATTCGGAAAGGGGTACCACTTGTACGTGGACAATTATTACACAAGCGTGCCACTGTTTAGTCACTTGTTTGATCAGCAGATTGGAGCATGTGGCACCGTGCGACCTAATCGCCGGGGCTTTCCCCAGCGGCTTGTAGAGTCCCGTCTTAGGCTGGGGGAGAGAGCCTGCTTGCGCAGTAATAATTTGCTCGCTATGAAGTGGAGGGATAATAAGAATGTTTTCGTTCTTACCTCCATTCATGCAGACATGACGGTCCAAATTCCTACGGCGACTGGTATTGTGGAGAAACCCCTCTGTGTCCACAAATATAACCTTAACATGGGAGGGGTGGACCTCAATGACCAGTTGCCCGTAAGGCCAGACGCTGGTACAAAAAAGTGTCTGTTTATTTATTCCAATTGGCTATACTGAATGCTTATGTACTACACAAAGCTTCAGGACGGACTGGATCCTTCCTTAAATTCCAGGAGGATATCGTCAGAGCCCTTCTGTATCCAGACGGTGCTCCACCTCACGTTCCCCTACCAGATGCAGTAAGCCGGCTGCATGAGAGGCATTATTCTTATGTCATCCCGAGTACCCCTACCCAACGAGCCCCCCAAAGAAAATGTCGTGTCTGCAGAAAGCGCGGATATAGGCGTGACACCCGTCATTATTGTCCCCGCTGTCCTGACAATCCTGGTCTTTGCATTGGTGAATGTTTTGAACGCTACCATTCACTAGTTGAGTATTAGCGTAGGGTACAGCATTGCACAGGCTAGGCACATGTTCACAGGGTCTCCCAAGATGCCAGTGCATTTTGAGAGACCCAAACCGCTGGAACCGTTACAACAGAAGTGTTAAAGTTACATAAAAAAGTGTTTAAAAAAAAAAAAAAAAGTAAAAAAACCAAAAAACCAAAAAAAATATAAAATAAAAAAACCAAAAATAGTTGTCGTTTTATTGTTCTCTCTCTCTCTATTCTCTCTCTATTGTTCTGCTCCTTTGTACTGTATTCTATTCTGCAATGTTTTATTGTTAACCATTTTTTGTTTTCAGGTACGCCATTCAGCTGTAGCGTGGATTTATTTATCTTGACAGCAACAGCGTTTGCTCCCATGATACGTAAAGCCACGACTCCAGCGCTGTCGGAGGTGATTTCACCACCACAGTTAAAAAAGAGCATATATGCCGAAGCATGGGGGCATAAGGGGTGGAGGAGCGATTTTGCTCCTAATGCCGCGTACATACAGTCAAAATTCCGACGGAGGGCTTGCCCGTGGAAAAGTTTGAATGTATGTACGCGGCATAACTTTTTTGCGGGAGGATGCCCCCATGCTTCGGCATATATATATTTTAGGCACAGATTGTGTTAAATGTGTTATTTTTTGCTATTTTTTTTGTATTTGCTTTGCAGGTATGGTAAGTCCTACTGTTATACTGTAATGTTACTTTGTTTTATTGTTAACCATCATTTGCTTAGCAGGTACGCCATTTTGCTGCAGAGCGGATTTATTTATCTTGACAGCAACAGCGTTTGCTCCCACGATACGTAAAGCCGCGACTCCAGCACTGTCGGAGGTGATTTCACCACCACAGTTAAAAAAGAGCATATATGCCGAAGCATGGGGGCATACGGGGTGGAGGAGCGATCTGCTCCTACCTTTTGCGGGAGGATGCCCCCATGCCTCGGCATATATATATTTTAGGCACAGATTGTGTTAAATGTGTTATTTTTTGCTATTTTTTTTTTTGTATTTGCTTTGCAGGTATGGTACGTCTTACTGTTATACTGTAATGTTACTTTGTTTTATTGTTAACCATCATTTGCTTAGCAGGTACGCCATTCAGTTGCAGCGCGGATTTATTTATCTTGACAGCAACAGCGTTTGCTCCCACGATACATAAAGCTGCGACTCCAGCACTGTCGGGGGTGATTTCACCACCACAGTTAAAAAAGAGCATATATGCCGAAGCATGGGGGCATACGGGGTGGAGGAGCGATCTGCTCCTACCTTTTGCGGGAGGATGCCCCCATGCTTCGGCATATATAAATGGTGCATGTATGCCCACCATTAAAAGTGGGTGGATGAAGGGTGGTATCTAATGGTGGGCATACCCACCGATCAATATTTTTTTTTCGTTCAGCCCACAGGCTGCATGAAAAAAAAATTACAATATATGCCCAACCAGTTCCAGCAACATACTGGTATGTTGCGGGACTTTGAGTGCTTATACCAGAATGATGCCTGCAGGTTTAGGTATCATCTTGGTATCATTCTTTTCAGCCAGCGGTCGGCTTTTATGTAAAAGCAATCCTAGTGGCTAATTAGCCTCTAGACTACTTTTACAAGCAGTGGGAGGGAATGTCCCCCCCCCCCCGCACCATCTTCCATGGTTTTCTCAGGCTCTCCTGTCCCAACAGGGAACCTGAGAATGCAGCCGGTGGTTCCGCCAGCTGACCATAGAGCTGATCAGAGACCAGAATGGCTCCAATCATCTCTATGGCCTAAGACACCGGAAGCTATGAGCATTTCATGACTTAGATTTTGCGGGATGTAAACAGCGCCATTGGGAAATTGGGAAAGCATTTTATCACACCGATCTTGGTGTGGTCAGATGCTTTGAGGACAGAGGAGAGATCTAGGGTCTGATAGACCCTAATTTTTTCAAAAAAGAGTACCTGTCACTACCTATTGCAATCATAGGGGATATTTACATTCCCTGAGATAACAAAAAAATTCATAAAAAAATATATATAAATGAAAGGAACAGATTAAAAATAAAATAAAAAAGCAAAATAAATAATAAAAAAAAAATGAAAAAAAAAAAAACACCCCTGTCCCCCCCTGCTAAGGCGCAACGTCGAACGCAAGCGTTGGTCTGGTGTCATATGTAAACAGCAATTGCACCATGCATGTGAGGTATCACCACGAAGGTCAGATCGAGGGTACTAATTTTAGCAGTAGACCTCCTCCGTAAATCTAAAGTGGTCACCTGTAAAGGCATTTAAAGGCTTTTAAAAATGTACGTAGTTTGTCGCCGCTGCACGTTTCTGCGCAATTTTAAAGCATGTCATGTTTGGTATCCATGTACTCGGCCTAAGATCATATTTTTTATTTCATCAAACATTTGGGCAATATAGTGATTTTTAGTGCATTAAAATAAAAAAAGTGTGTTTTTTCCCCAAAAAATGCGTTTGAAAAATCGCTGCGCAAATACTGTGTGAAAAAAAAAGTGAAACACCCACCATTTTAATCGGTAGGGCTTTTGCTTTAAAAAAACACTTCATGTTTGGGGGTTCAAAATAATTTTCTTGCAAAAAAAAATATTTTTTCATGTAAACAAAAAGTGTCAGAAAGGGCTTTTTCTTCAAGTGTTGTGCATAAAATGCCAGGACAGTTCAAAACCTCCCCAAATGACTCCATTTTAGAAAGTAGACACCCCAAGCTATTTGCTGAGAGGCATGTCGAGTCCATGGAATATTTTATATTTTGACAAAAGTTGTGGAAAAAATACATTATTATTATTTTATTTTATTTTTTGCACAAAGTTGTCATTAAATGATATATTGCTCAAACATGCCATGGTTATATGTAAAATTACACTCCAAAATGCATTCTGTTGCTTCTCCTGAGTACGGGGATACCACAAGTGTGAGACCTTTTGGGAGCCTAACCGCGTACGGTACCCCAAAATCCAAGCACCACCTTCAGGATTTCTAAGGGTGTAAATTTTTGATTTCATTCCTCACTGCCTATCACAGTTTCGGAGGCCATGGAATGCCCAGATAGCACAAAATCCCCCCAAGTGACCCCATTTTGGAAAGGAGACACCCCATGCTATTTGCCGAGAGGTATGGTTAGTATTTTGCAGACCTTCATTTTTGTCACAAAGTTTTGAAAATTGAAAAAAAGAAAAAAAATAAACATTATTTTTTTTTTCTTCATTTTCAAAAACAAATGAGAGCTGCAAAATACTCACCATGCCTCTCGGCAAATAGCTTGGGGTGTCTACTTTCCAAAATGGGGTCATTTTGGGGGGTTTTGTGCTATTTTGGCATTTTATGGCCTTCAAAACTGTGATAGGTAGTGAGGTGTGAAATCAAAAATTTACACCCTTAGAAATCCTGAAGGCGGTTCTTGGATTTCGGGGCCCCGTACGCGACTAGGCTCCCAAAAAGTCCCACACATGTGGTATCTCCGTACTCAGGAGAAGCAGCAGAATTTATTTTGGGGTGTCATTTCACATATGCCCCTGGCATGTGTGAGCAATATATCATTTAGTGACAACTTTGTGAAAAAAAAATAAAAGTTTGTAATTTTCCCGCAACTTGTGGCAAAATATAAAATATTCCATGGACTCAACATGCCTCTCAGCAAATAGCTTGGGGTGTCTACTTTCTAAAATGGGGTCATTTGTGGGGGTTTTGTGCCATCTTGGCATTTTATGGCCTTCAAAACTGTAATAGGTAGTGAGGCGTGAAATCAAAAATGTACGCCCTTAGAAAGCCTGAAGGCGGTTCTTGGCTTTCGGGGCCCCGTACGCAGCTAGGCTCCCAAAAAATCCCACACATGTGGTATCCCCGTACTCAGGAGAAGCAGCAGAATTTATTTTGGGGTGTCATTTCACATATGCCCATGGCATGCGTGAGCAATATATGATTTAGTGACAACTTTGTAAAAAAAATAAAAAAAATAAAAAAGTTTGTAATTTTCCCGCAACTTGTGGCAAAATATAAAATATTCCATGGACTCAACATGCCTCTCAGCAAATAGCTTGGGGTGTCTACTTTCTAAAATGGGGTAATTTGTGGGGGTTTTGTGCCATCTTGGCATTTTATGGCCTTCAAAACTGTAATAGGTTTTGAGGCGTGAAATCAAAAATTTACGCCCTTAGAAAGCCTGAAGGCGGTTCTTGGCTTTCGGGGTCCCGTACGCAGCTAGGCTCCCAAAAAATCCCACACATGTGGTATCCCCATACTCAGGAGAAGCAGCAGAATTTATTTTGGGGTGTCATTTCACATATGACCATGGCATGCGTGAGCAATATATCATTTAGTGACAACTTTGTGAAAAAAAAAAAAAAAGTTTGTAATTTTCCCGCAACTTGTGGCAAAATATAAAATATTCCATGGACTCAACATGCCTCTCAGCAAATAGCTTGGGGTGTCTAATTTCTAAAATGGGGTCATTTGTGGGGGTTTTGTGCCATCTTGGCATTTTATGGCCTTCAAAACTGTGATAGGTAGTGAGGAGTAAAATGACATATGTATGCCCTTAGAAATCCTGAAGGCGGTGCTTGGCTTTTGGGGCCCCGTACGCGGCTAGGCTTCCAAAAAGTCGACCACATGTGGTATCCCCGTACTCAGGAGAAGCAGCAGAATGTATTTTGGGGTACAATTCCACATATAACCATGCAATGTGTGAGCAATATATCATTTAGTGACAACTTTGTGTAAAAAAAAAAAAAATTTTTTTTTTGTCATTATTCAATCGCTTGCGGCAAAAAAATAAAATATTCAATGGGCTCAACATGCCTCTTATCAATTTCCTTAGGGTGTCTACTTTCCAAAATGGGGTCATTTGGGGGGGGTTTTGTACTGCCCTGCCATTTTAGCACCTCAAGAAATGAGATAGGCAGTCATAAACTAAAAGCTGCGTAAATTCCAGAAAATGTACCTTAGTTTGTAGATGTGACAACTTTTGCGCAAACCAATAAATATACAGTTATTGACTTTTTTTTACCAAAGACATGTGGCTGAATACATTTTGGCCTAAATGTATGACTAAAATTGAGTTTATTGGATTTTTCTAATAACAAAAAGTAGAAAATATAATTTTTTTTCAAAATTTGCGGTCTTTTTACGTTTATATCGCAAAAAATAAAAATCGCAGAGTCAGTCCTTTAAAAGAAAGCTCTATTTGTGGGAAGAAAAGGACGCAAATTTCGTTTGGGTACAACATTGCATGACCACGCAATTACCAGTTAAAGCAGCGCAGTGCCAAATTGTAAAAAGACCTCTGGTCATTTACCAGCAAAATGGTCCGGTCTGAAAGTGGTTAAAGAGCCTCTGCTCTCACTGCAGTGTGAAAGCCCGATTTTCACACTGGAGGCATGACGCCAAAAAAAGTCCTGCAAGAAGCATCTTTGAAGCACTGTAGGAGCGGTGTATACACTGTTGCTACAGCGCCCCTGACCATTGAAATCAATGGGCAGTGCTGTCGAAGTGCTGCAGCTGCACTTTTAACCCCTTTTCAGCCGTAAGCAGGGGTTAAAAGTGCCCTGCTAGCGTTCGAAAAGGGCACAAAAATGATGCTAAAGCACAACTGTAAATATCGGCCGAAGCCCCCAACGGCCCAGTGTGAAAGTAGCCTAAAGAGGAAGTTCATTTCTCAAGCACCACCCTTTGGGCTCCTTCTGCTAATTTCATGTTAGTAGAAGTTTGGTGAGTGTTGATTCTTTTCAGTTCATTTCTTTACGGCCGTTCGTCAACCTGCCATGTTGCATAATCGTAGAAGAGAACGTGTGATTATTGGGCTAGGAGTTATTGCTTTGACACAAGTCCAGTCCAGGAACAGGAAGAGGAGTTCTTGGACCAAAAATAGGTTGCTTAATTGTGACCAATTATGTCATATGCCATTGTTGCGGGAGCTCCAGGGGAATAAGCCAGATGATTTTGGGAATTATCTTTGGGTGACGGACCCCTGCTTTTACCAACTCTTGGCATTGGCGACTCCCTATATTAAGAAGCAGGACACATGTATGACTCTTTCCATCATTCCACAGCAAAGGCTCATAGCCACCTTGCGGTACTTGGCAACGGGGAGAAGTCTCCAGGACCTCAAGTTTACTACTGGGATCTCCCCCAGGCTCTGGGAATCATTATTCCAGAGATCTGCTCAGCCAACATTCAAGTCCTGCAGAAGGACTATATTAGGATACGTTTTTGCCTTTAAGATCACATTTTGCGTATTTAGGTTTTCCAATGTATTTTATTAATTTTTGGATTACATAATTATCAATATTGTAATATTCTGTGAATGTTCTCTTTGTCCACATGCATGGTGTAAGCTTTTCCTGCTCCTTTTTTGGCCTACATGCATATTTTCGTTCACTAACCTCCCCAGCATGCTATCCTGGGCCCATACACACCTAGCCTGGTAAATTAACAATGTTTTTTGTCAGCTACATTTTGGGGCTTATCCTAAACAACCACTAAAATAAGTACACATGTTATTGTTGTCCTCAAATTCAGGCAGAGGGCAAGAGGCAATTTTTTTGGGCCCAAACTCATTTGGAACCCTCCCTCCCTCCCAAAAATGCAAAGTCAACAGATCCAAATAATCTATCTGCTGGCTTTGCAAAACCCATACACACTATCTCTCTTTTGTGTTCAAATTTCTTTTTAAATTCCCCAAAATTCCCCAAACCATGAGCCTTACCTACAAATTGAAACTTATTAAGTTTTTGTCTCCTATTATATTGATTGTTTAAATCGTAATGTCAAAATGTGCTGCAATTTGGACATTGTGTATCCAACTTTTTACATTATGACACTTCTTACCTGTCAACTGGGCTGCCAATAGTGTAAGCAGAGGTTTAACTAGAATATTCAGGTCCCCGGTGCAAGAAACCATAAAGGGCCCCCACCAGGGGCGTTGCTAGGTCTACAAAAGATCGCAGGCTAGAGCCCATAGCAGCGAAGTAAAAAAAGTCATATGCTTGAGTGGGCATACACATGTATATAATATATATATATGTGTGTGATTATATATATATATATATATATATATATATATAAAATATCCTTACATAGTGCAGATCCCTCCTAACGTCAGGAACCTCAGAGAGCCTCCCTACATACATGAGGATCCCCGGAGAGTCCCCCCTTACATCAGGATCCCCAGAGAGCCCCCTGTACATCAGGGTCCTCAGAGAGCTCCTCCTTACATCAGGGTCCCCGGGGAGCCTGCCTTTTACATCAGGGTCCCCAGAGAGCCCCTTCCTTACATCATGGTCCCCAGAGAGCCCCTCCTTACATCAGAGTCCCCAGAGAGCCCCTCCTTACATCAGGGTCCCCAGAGAGCCTCTCCTTAAATCAGGGTCCCCAGAGAGCCCTTCCTTATATCATGGTCTCCAACCTCCCCTCTGACTTCAGGGCCCCCAGAGAGCCCCCCCTTACATCAGGGTCCCTAGAGAGCCCGCCTTTGCATTAGGGTCCCCAGAGAGCCTGCCTTTTACATCAGGGTCTCCAGAGAGCCCTTTCCTTACATCAAGGTCCCTAGAGAGCCCCTCCTTACATCAGGGTCCCTAGAGAGCCCCTTCATTACATCAGGGTTTCCCAGAGAGCCTGCTTTTGCATCAGTGTCCCCATAAGGGCTTTTGCAGCATAGTCATGCTAGCTGTAGTGTCTGCCAACTACGGCCGCAGCTCTGACGTAGGAGTGATTATGCAGACAGAGTTCTATAAGCAGCTCTAGAATGGCACCTTAAACTTGATACCTGCTGAGGAGAATATCGAGGGCTTCAATTTTGTTTTTGTGGCGGATGAGGCCTTTGCTCTGGGGGAACATCTGATGAAGCTGTTTCCTATGAGGAACCTCACCCCAGAGCAAAGAATCTTCAATTACAGGCTCTCTTGTGCCAGAAGGGTGGTCAAAAATGCCTTTGGCATCCTATCCAGTCGTTTCAGGCTGTTTTTGACTCCAATCAACCTGACACTCTACAAGATAAGTACAAGAAGTAAACTGCGCTATTCAAAGAAAATTATTTTCCCTACAAGCAGCAACTCCAATCGTAATACTCCGATATAGCAAACTAGATGTAAAAGTGAGCTGCGCTAAAAAAAACAAAAAAACAAAAACAAATAGCCTCGACTCATATGCAAAGGCTCAAATGCCACATATATTGAAGGGTCTACAACCCCAAAAAACTATAGTGAAAAAATACTAAATAATGTGAGATGAAATATGAGAAAATAAACAATATTATGAAAAATATAAGTGAATAGTGTCTTAAATTAATAGGTGAAAATCAAAAATAAACCACAGTATCAGATGACATGTGAGGACCCTAGCCAGAGTCCGCCAAAACAGATTATTTCAAACAGAAAAAAAAAAGTATATATATCCCTCATGTGTAAAAACACATAAAAAGTAAAGAATTAGAAAATACAAAACAAAAAACAATTCCAATAAATATACAGTGAAGATAGAAAAAAATAATAAAAAAAGTCAATTAGAGCCAAAGGAAAAACAATCAGCAGATGGTGATAATTCTTCCAGAGTGAGGATAAAAAGCTGGCACCCACAATACTTCGTGTCTAAAGGGGTCCGAAAAGCCACCTCCACCAGTGAAAAAAGGCCGCTTACCAGAGTTTGAGATCTCAGTGTTAGTGAGATCAACAAAGCAGGTGTGCAGGAGTTCTGGATGAACCGTCACAGGAACCACACCGGACTTTTCCTGCTGACAAGGCTTGTTGCTTGCTGGACCGTGGATGGGATCTGATGGCCACAAGGAAGATGGCAAGATGCTGCTGTGACCTGCTGCTTGCTGGACAGATCTGATGGCTCAGCTCTCAGCTTCAGCTGGGGAGGTTTAGACTCCGGAAGAAAAAACTTCTTATGGATCATATGGAAAATAAGAATGTTAAGGCCCAATTTGGGGGTACCTTAAAATTTGGGGTTTTAGATTTTAAAAACAAATAAATATTACAATTAACATTAGTTAGGGAAATGTTTCACAACTATCCTCCTCAAGATGCAAACCCAGGACATGTTTTCGAGATTTCTTGAATTTGGTACAGGTGATGTTGTCATTTTCACTGTTAGTAATTTGCACAGTTGTTTATAGACTGAGGAAAATCTAGAAAACAGGACCTGGTGGTGCACCTAGAGGAGTGGAGTGTACAAACACTAAGTTCCGTCCCTAAACTTTCACATTTAAAAGTCATAAAAACATGGAAATTAGTAAGGACAAATAGAAGCCAAGTGGAACAATAAACTTCAGACCAAGCAAGAGGAAATTAGAATTTGGCAAGTATGTCCACCAAATCTCTTATTATTCACTGTAAAGCAGTGGTAGCCTCCTTGATTTGCTCGAGTTCCTTCAAACAATGCAACATATCTGCACTCATTCTGCCAATAGTACATTGTGGAAGATCGTGACCTAGTAAGAAGAGTAAAAAGTATTAAGGGAACTATGGTCACGTGGCTGAGGCCCTGCATATTGAGTTATGGTCAAGTTACTAGTCAAATTAAGGAAATACTTACCTACCCAGTCTATTGTTGCAGGCAACCTGCTTTCCCTTCAGATACTTACACTACTAGGAATGTACACACTGCAAATACTCTGTAATCTTGGTCCTGGTGCCTGGGTCTCCCAAACTCGGGTAGCTAGCAACACTACCAGCTCCTTCCACCTCTTCCTTCTCCATATTAATGTTCAGGCACTACATACTTTGCTAATGTGTGGAGTGGGTGACATGTATACGCATTTAAAGCCAGATTCCAAGAATACTTACTTGTGCAAACAAGAGGCTCCTGAATACTTCCTTCCTCTTCTGGTTCTTTTTGGCCCTCACTGTGACTCGCATCAGGGGATTTGACGTCCGCAATGGCAATGTCTGTGCTGGGTCCAGGAAACAGATCCCATAGCTCCAAATAAACTTCCTGGGTGAGCTGACCACACTCACTTTCCTATAAAAATAAACAATACACCATTCATTAAGCCACCTCAAGTCACATCTGTTTGTAGCATCCATTTTGCTACATTAGTTGAGCAACCTTACACTTGCTTTGATGTCATTGTTTGCTCTTGACTAGTGGACTCCACCATGCTGCACTTTGTTTTTTTTTCTGTGAAAAATGAATAAAAAGGGGAAGGTGATGTAATTTTCCAGAGGGCATCCTAGCAGGCGACACTCTGTGACTGGGAGCCCTGGGGCCTCTCCTCTACTCATGTCTACACTGGCAAGGCTGCATCAATGGACACTGATAAACCGGGCAGTAACCAGAAAGTGTTCTTTACCCCTTAAAAGAGTTGTAAAGGTTTCATTTTTTTTAAAATAACAAACATGTCATACTTACCTCCACTGTGCACTTTGTTTCGCACAGAGTGACCCCAAACATCCTCTTCTGGGGTCCCTCGGCAGCTGTCGCGGCTCCTCCCCACAAGAACTAACCCCCCTCTGGGAAGCACTCTCCCAATGGGGTTAGCGTGCGGGCGCGCTCCTGTGTGATACACTCCGGCCCCCCCGGCACACTGTGTCATTGATTTGATTGACAGCAGTGGGAGCCAATGGCTGCGTTGCTATCAATCATCCAATGAAGAGCCCACAAGAGCTGGGTGAAAGCAACGCGGGGCTCAGATAAGTAAAACAGGAGCTCGGGGGGGCCGGAGAGTGCAAGGTGTTTTTTCACTTGAATGCATAGGATGCATTAAGGTGAAAAAACACAAAGATTTACAACCCCTTTAAGTTCTGCCCTAAATGAGGTGGCTAAATGAGTGTGTTTGAAGTTTGAATATTCAGACCAGCTTATGAGTTAAGCCAGACATTATGGTTTGTCTTGTGTTCTGTCTTGCAGGCATCATATCATCATGATGGATAAGTTCACTTCACCAGAATTTTTCCCCCAATTCATTGACCTATACCGTGAGTTGCCCTGTCTCTGGAAGGTGAAGAGTAGAGACTACTCAAATAAAATAATGAGGAAGGCAGCTTTGGAGTAACTGGTAGAGTTGTGCAAACTTGTGTACCCCAGGGCAGAAACCAGCTACATAAAGCAAAAGATAGCCAACCTTCGGACTACATTTAAAATGAGCTGAACAAGGTCCTGGACCCTGAGAGATCTGGAGCAGCAGCGGATGACCTATATGTCCCCAGGCTATGGTTTTACCACAGCCTGCGGTTTTTGACAGACCATACAGAACCCAGGCCATCACTGTCTACGCTCCCTTCGACGTCTGCTGAGGCCACGACTCTTGAGGTCCACACAGGTCCTGATTCACAGGATGAAGATGTGGAGGAGCCCAGCTTGACCCAGGTATAGCATTGCTGAACATATTTGTCAATAATAAAATAGATATGCAATACTATGCAATAAATAGTGATGCACACAATACTTCATATAAAGGCAAGTAAATATATAAAATAGCTTCTATAGCATCAATAACCTCAAGTGACTAATAAAATTAAATTGCACATGAAAGTCCCAGTGATAAACATGTGAATTTAACGGTGCAACTGACAAATAAGGTGCTCTAATGCTTCCACATTCCAAATAGTGAATAAAAGTGATCGGTGTCTCTTTTTATCGTGTGTATGACACCTCAGTGCTCACAGGCCTCTCACCTTACTGCTGTAAGGTAACAGCATTGGGTGCAGGGAACTCTCCTCTACTAACCCCAGCATTCCACCTAGTCTCCTCCGTGATGACGGTGAATAAATAAAAGGGGCTCCAATGGTGTGATAACATTTCTTAAGTGGTACCGTATTTGCCGGCGTATAAGACAACTTTTTACACCGGATCTACACAGCCAAAAACCGGGGGTCGTCTTATACGCCGGGTGCAGAGGTACGTGTGCTCTGTACCTGGTGAAAAAGCCGCCGAGTGATCGACATGTCGCCGGGTGCTCAGTAACGCTGTGCCGCTCAGCCGCCGGGTGCTCAGTAACACTGTGGTCTGTGTGCCGCTCAGCCACTGGGTGATGCGGTGGCTGCTGAATCCATACACGGTGTGCGCCGCTCTGCCGCCGGGTGCTCGAGATGTCCAGTGTGCGCCGCTCAGCCAATCCTGGTGGGCGATGCACTCTGTTGCTGAATGCAAAGCCTGTTAAGCCTGCTCGGATTGGAGTACAGCCTCTGCCAATCCGAGTCAGGCTGATGATGTCACAGCCAATCTGAGCAGGCTTTGCATCCATCAACAGATTAGTAAAATGCATTGTCTGCCGTGATTGGCTCAGTGGTGCACACTGTATCCACACTGTATAAGTCTATATCTTTACCACAGAAACAAAATACCGGTATACCGGAATACTTTACTGTACTGTACTGTACTTTTCACATTTAAAAGCCCTTCTTTAAAAGATTTACCAGGGAGGAAGTAATGGATGCTGTTTCTCAGTGACAACAAGCAGTGACAAAGCATCATATAGGTATACTGTAACGTACCTACCATACCTACTAACAAAGCATCATACTCAGTGACAACTTGACAAGCAGTAACAAAGCATCATATATCATACCCTACTGTACCTACCAACAAAGCATCATATACGGTACTGTACATACTAACAAAGCATCATATATACTGTACCTACTAACAAAGCATCATACGGTATATACCGTACTGTACCTACCATACTAACAAAGCATCATATTACCGTATACTGTGTGTACCTGGCGCTACTGTATCAGAATTACAAAGCATATACTGTGTCAATCTGGCGCTACTGTACGGTACATTACACTGTGAGTACCTGGTGCTACTGTACATACGGTAACAAAGCATCATAAACTGTGTGTACCGGTAGCCAACATCCTGTACTGCACATCCAGCTCCAGATCTTCCCTTCATAAAAAAGATTTATGGTGCTTTGGAGGAGAGTAATTGTTGCCACCTACCAATTGTGGGATCTCTGGGACTTGTAGTTCACCAGTTTCCTTTTTGATTTCATAAAATGAATACCGTAGTACCTGACAGATTACAATACCTGACAGATTTCAGATTCCCTGTTGTGTGAAATGGCTGATAGACAGGGCCCCAGCGTGGCTCCAGCAAGGAGAAGGAAACATGAAGCCAGTTTCAAGCTCAAGGTTGTAAACTTTGCCAAGGAAAATAATAACTGCGCTGCTGCAAGACAATATGGAGTAACGGAAAAGATGGTCCGAGACTGGAAAGCCAAGGAAGATGCATTAAAGAGTATGCCAACTTGGGCTAAGTGTGCATTAAGAAGAGGCACCCCAACATTGGCCAGAACTCGAGAAGCATGTAGCAGATATGGTGCATGAGCATCGTCACAATGGTTTTGTAGTGACACGAAACAGCATACGGATTTTTTCACTTCAGTGGGCCAAATCTAACCCAGATCACAGCAAAGGATTTAAGGCCACTATATCCTGGTGTTCTAGGTTCTTGGAAAGGCATGATCTGGTACTGAGGCAAAGACCAAAATTGCACAAAAATTACCTGCAGGTCTTGACAGCAAAGTAAGTAATTTCCATCGATATGTAATAGAACAGCGCAAAAAACATGGCTATGCGTTAAGTCAGATCGGAAATATGGATGAAACTCCTATGAATTTCGACATGGTTGGAAATAAAACAGTCAATTCAAAAGGTGCTAAAACTGTTTTAATTAAAACAACAGGACATGAGAAGTCCAGTTTTACTGTGGTACTAGCATGTACAGCTGATGGTGCCAAACTAAGACCCATGATTATTTTCAAAAGAAAAACAATGCCAAAAATCAAGTTCCCCGTTGGAGTTTTTGTGCATGTGAATGAAAAAGGCTGGATGGATGAAGAAGGGGTAAAGCTATGGCTTGAACATGTATGGAGTAGACGACCAGGTGGACTTCGTCGAGAACGTAGCCTACTGGTGTGGGATATGTTCAGGGCTCATTTAACTCCGAGCACAAAGGAAAGGCTTAAAAGAATAAACACTGATGCAGCGGTTATTCCTGGAGGATTGACATCTTTGGTACAGCCACTGGATGTGTGCCTAAACAAGCCATTTAAAGATCGTATTCGCGAACAGTGGAATGAGTGGATGGTTAGCGGCGAAAAGTCATTCACAAAAGGAGGAAACATGCGTGCTCCACAGTTGGATGTTTTGTGCACCTTTGTCATAAAAGCCTGGAATGATATTGATGCAGAAAAAGTCATCAAGTCTTTCAAGAAGTGTGGCATATCAAATTCATTGGATGGTATGGAGGATGATGACTTGTGGCAAGATGAAGAGGAAGCCGAAGCTGAAGCCACACCATCTGATGTGGAATTGGATCCATATGATGATTGTCTTACAAATGTACCACAAGATGTCATTGATGAACTTATGATGTCAGAGGATGAACATGAAGAGGATTTTGAAGGATTTTAAGTACCAGAAAGTCAACCATTTACATTAAAATTAGCGTGTTTTAATCAAATCTGATGTTAATTCTGATGTTTTTTTTTTTTATGTTTCTGATGGTTCATTTAAATGGCCGTGTTTAAATCAAATCTGATGTTAAGTCTGTTGTTTTGTTTTTTTATGTTTCTGATGGTTTATTAAAATGACCGTGTTTAAATCAAATCTGATGTTAAGTCTGATGTTTTTTTTTTTTTAATGGTGTTGCCTCGGAAGGAGGTAGTCTTATACGGCGAGTATAGCCCAAATCGTAAGTTTTCACTGGAAAAATAGGGGGTCGTCTTATACGCCCAGTCGCCTTATACGCCGGCAAATACGGTATATACTATAAAAACAGCATAATTTTACTCACATTAGCAACATGATTAGCACAGCATATAATCCAAGAGCAGCGAGCTTGTACTCCTACGTCACTTCCAATCTATCTGTTGCCCAATCCCAAATAAAAAAAGACCGACAATTTTGAAAAAAAAATATGTTTTACTTTCTGCTATAAAACATATCCAATCTAAAAAAACAATAAATGTTGATTTGATTGATATTGATTGGTTTGCGCAAAAGTTCTAGTGTCTAAAAACTATGGAAAATTTAACATTTCTTTTTTTTTTTTACTAGTAATGGCGACGATCAATGACTTATAGCAGGACTGCAATATTGCGGCGGACAAATCGGACACTAATGCCGCGTACACACGACCGGACTTTCCGGCAGATTAGGTTCGAGGGAATCAGTCCGTTGTACAATCCGATTGTTTGTGGGCTAATCCAATCGTTTTTCATCTTAAAAATCCGACGGACCGAGAAATTAAACATGTTTCAAATCTGTCCGAAGGACTCAATCCCTATCGGGAAAAAACGTTCGCCTGTATGCTGGTCCAATGGACCAAATACGGCGCAAGGGAACCTATTGGCTACTGGCTATTGAACTTCCTTTTTTAGTCCTGTTTTACGTCATCATGTTCAAAACAAACAGACTTTTGAACGGATTAAAGCCTCATACACACTATAAGATTTTCTGCTGATTTTTTACTTCATATTTACTAAAAACATATAATATGAGGTCAAATCTTAGGAGTTTCAATTAGTATGCAATCAGGCAGGCCCTTGCACTACATGGTTTAGGTAAATCTGTAGACAAAAATCAGCAAAAAATCTGATAGTGTGTATGGGGCTTTAGTCTGTTTGTGTGTGGCTACGTCCATTTGTTGGGAAAGTCCGTCGGAACTCCGCCGAAAGTCCATCTGGAAGACCATCGGACCTAGTCTGCCGGAAAGCCCGGTCGTGTGAACGCGGCATTACTGACACTTTTTGGGGAACAGTGACACTAATACAGTGATCAGTGCTAAAAGCATTCACTGTCACTGTACTAATGACACTGGCAGGTAAGGGATTAGCATCAGGGGCGGTCAGAGGGTTAAGTGTGTTCCCTGGGAGTGATTACTAACTATGGGGGAGGTGCTTTGACTGGGGGAATGTAAAGATCTGTGTTCCAGCTTAGCGGAAACACAGGATCAGCACATTCCCCTCTCACGGAGTGGCGGTCTGCCTTGTTTACATAGGCAAGCTGCTGTTCTGCCTTTACCCGGAAGGATCGGCAGACCCTGGCGGACATCACATCCGCCGGACCTACTGTGTCCAATCACAGCGGGAGCGGGTCGCTGGTGGCGTACATGTGTGTCCCAGACCCTGGAAGTGCCAGATCACATACTAGGTCTGTGATTTGGCGCAGAGCGTCCGCTCTGCTGCAGTAAATCTACTGTGGGCTGTCTGCAACTGGCTAGATGCACACAAATCGGAAGATTCCTGACGCTGCAAATCGCACTGGCTTACATTGCAAGTGTAATGGAAATTTGTAGGTTCTGTATATAATTGTATTCTATTTTATATGTATTGCACAATGCCCTCACTGTGCACACGGCACTAACAATGTTTTCAGTACATGTTTTGCATTCTTTCAAGTCCTGATTAGAATTAGCCTGCCTATGTAATGCCCCTTGTTACCATAAATGTACAATTTGTAATATTAATGTGATACCTACGTAATCATGTGTATAAAAGCCTTCAAATGCGTCATAATAAAGGAGAACGGTTATTGGAAAGATGCTGAGCGTATCTTTTGTGTCTGTTCCCTACTGCAGTAGTTATTAATTTGGAACCACTAATCAATATGAGGATAGGAGTTGCCTATCATCAAAATATCCATTTCACAAGTGTGTAAGTAGCCTTATAGCAGTCATGCGGGAAAAATATCTACAAAAAATAAGAGACAGTATTTAGCTTTTAGTAAAAAAAATAATAATAATAATTCAGTTTTGGGTGGATTGACCCTTTAAGTGTTTCACTTACCAGAGCCAATTTGTGTACCTGTTTCCCAAACTCTTCGTAATTAAGGAAGGATTTGTCTGTAGTCACTTCAACAAAAACACATTTTGTTCCTTGTTTTTTTTCTTATTTCTCACAGAATAGGGCAGTGACTCATTTATATTCTTAGAACTCATAATAAGCCTGAGCTGACATGCTTGTTCACAGGCAATTACCGGACACTTTCCAGCCTATTTTCCCCCGGTATTAGTAATAGTTCAGTAATGGCACTAAAATTCATCTCTATAACAAAAATCACCAGAGAATATTATTTTACAGTATAATACTAATTTTCCTTTAGCTTTGTTCTTCACTTCCTGTACCTGTGACACCCATACAAGGAATGGTAGTGCGGTTGTCACTGGGACATGTAGACACAGGAAGTGATAAAATACGGTCAGAACCAGAAAAGTTGTCTTTTTTTTTTTTCATTTTGGGCTGTGTGTTTATTGCAGAGATTGCCCACTATTAGGGGAAAAAATATTTTTTGCTGAGAAAGACTTTAATGCAATGGCATTCTTTAACAGCCGTAAGTTTGTTTAACCACTTACAGACCGGAAGATTTTCCCCCTTAATGACCAGGCCATTTTTTGCAATTCGGCACTGCATTGCTTTAACTGACATTCGCGCAGTCGTGCGGCCTTGCACCCAAACAAAGTTGACGTCCTTTTTTCCCACAAGTAGAGCTTTCTTTTGGTGGTATTTTATCACCTCTGTGGTTTTTATTTTTTGCATTATAAACAAAAAAATTAGCGACAATTAAAAAAAAAAAAAAACTATATTTTTTTCATTTTTGCTATAATAAATATCCCCCCCCCCCCCCAATTTTTTTTTTTTAAAACACATTTCTTCATCAGTTTAGACCAATATGTATTCTTCTACATATTATTGGTAAAAAAAACACAATAATCATATATTGATTGGTTTGCGCACAGGTTAAAGCGGATACAAAATAGAGATAAGTTTATGGCATTTTTTATTATTATGACACTTTTTTGGGACCATTGACCATACAGCGATCAAAAATGCACTGATTACTGTGTAAATGTCACTGGCAGGGAAGGGGTTAAAACTAGGGGGCGATCAAGGGGCTAATTCATCCAGATGTCAAATTTTTGTTTGTCGGAAATTCCAACAGAAAATGTCCGATGGAGCCTACACACGGTCGGAATTTCCGACAACAAGCTCCCATCAAACATTTTCCGTCGGAAAATCCGACTGTGTGTACGCGGCATAAGACTCATAGCAGATGTTAAGATCATCAGCTTCAGCCCCGGAGTTACCATGGTGATGCTGGCTGAACATTACTGAGCTCCCTATTGGGACCACGGAGTAGATTAATATCTGGAGAGTACCATTAGGAGATGGAGAGCTGACCCACTAAAAAGGAGGATATCTTTTGATGGGACCCATCGACTATATACAAACGCCCTAACTTACTTATTTTCTGGTAAGCGCATTCAATATACGGTGACGGGCACTTTATGCGCTTTTGGATTGTGTTGAATCACTGCGGTGTCACAAACGCCTATCTGGACTCACATATGAACTTTTTATGATTGGATTTTTGTTTGTGATATTTTCATTCCCTTATGTATTGTTGTGTTTTTTATGCACTTAAGGTGTTTATTTGATTGCTATAATCATTTAATGATAATTACTCACATATTCTGACACTATTTTCCTGTTATATAATTAAGTATATGGTTGGCGCAGTTTTTTATTTCCTTATTTCTGCACCTGTCTTTCACCCATTGTTAATTGTGCTAATTAACTCACCTATTGTCTGCTAGCAAACTATTGTGGGATGTGTTTATACTTGTAATAATGTGTATTGTACAGTACTTTGAATTCAGTTTTGTAGGGACCGGAAAGTCTGACCTGGAATAAGATCTCTGATTAAGTGCTTAAGGACCGCCTCCTGCACATATACTTCGGCAGAATGGCACGGCTGGGCACAATCACGTACCTGTACGTGGCTCTTTAAGTGCCCAGCCATGGGTCATTAGCGCGCCGGTCCTGAGCTCCGTGACCATGGCCGACGGAACCAGAGGACCCAATCGCCGCTTGTGTCCCGCGATTGGGTCACAGAGCTGAAGAATGAGGAGAGGTCTGTGTAAACAAACCCTCTCCCCGTGCTTCCTACTGTGGCTGTCACCGATCTTCTGTTCCCTGTTATAGGGAAAGACGATCAGTGACGTCACATGCCAGGCCATGCCACCTACAATAAAAAAAAAAACACATAATGTCACACATAACCCCTCCTCGCCCCCTATTGGTTAACTCCTTCACTGCCAGTGTCATTTACACAGGAATCAGTGCATTTAAATAGCATTGATTGCTGTATAAATGACAACGGTCCCAAAAATGTGTAAAAAATGTCCGATGTGTCTGCCATAATGTCGCAGTCACAATAAAAATCGCTGATCGCCGACATTACTAGTAAAAAAAAAAATATTAATAAAAATGCTTTAAAACTATCCCCTATTTTGTAAACGCTATAACTTTTGCGCAAACCAATCAATAATCGCTAATTGCGATTTTTTTAACCAAAAATATGTAGAAGAATACATATCGGCCTAATCTGAGGAAAAAAAATGTTTATTATATATTTTTTGGGGATATTTATTATAGCAAAAAGTAAAAAATACTGCATTTTTTTCAAAATTGTCACTTTATTTTTGTTTATAGCGCAAAAAAAAAAAAAAACGTAGAGGTGATCAAATACCACAAAAAGAAAGCTCTATTTGTGGGGAAAAAAAGGACGCCAAATTTCTTTGGGAGCCACGTCGCTTGTCAGTTAAAAGGACACAGTGCCAAATCGCAAAAGGGGGCTTGGTCCTTTGGCTGCAAATTGGTCCGGGGCTTAAGTGGTTAATCACAACATTGTCCAGGTGGCTAATTGTTTAATCAACTTAAAGCGGAGTTCCACCCATATTAAAAAATTCAGCAGCTACAAAAAGTGGACACTAACCTGTCCCACGGTCCAGCGATGTGGGCTTACGAAGCCCCACTCCTCTCCCCCTTCTCTCCGTGGTGTCGACATTCTGACTGTGGGCGCTCGGCTGTGACTTCACAGCCGGGCACGCACTACACATGCGTGAGATGTGCTGTGATTGGCTGGGAAATCTTCTGGGACCTGAGACGTGTCCCAGAAGAATGCACAGAGGGAGGGAGGAGAGGTGGACATCCTTCCAGCGCCATGGAGCCCCGGGAGGAAGTGAGAACTGGATGCCCCTAAAAAGAGGGTATCCACTACCCCCCCCCTCAAAAAAATCGATGCCAAATGTGGCATGTCTAGTATATGTTGGCTAATTTGACTAATTCTTGGAGGATCCTCTATGGTGGGTTTAGCCATGAGTCAGCTCAACCTCGTTATCTAAACCATTATGTGATGTTTTGTGTAAATAGTTGGGTTATTGTTTATATGGTGACTGACCTACTTTTCAAGTGTATAAAAGCCTGTATTTCTGTTCAATAAACAGTTGTTCCTTTGGAGTTTACCTCACATCTTGTCTGTGTACGATGCTTAAAAAAGGGCTGGTATTAGTTCTTGGTCTGCTTGGCTGCCGGTTTGGAGGGCAGGAGGCGCTATTTGGCGCACGGAAGTACCTAGTCAGGGTGCCCAAGTTGTTCCGTCACAGCCGCCCCCCCCCCCCCCGCATAATTCTTCCCCCCACATGTCCTGGTCCCACATGTCCCTTCAGGGTGTTTTTGGCCCCATGGCGGGTGTCAGGATAAAAAGTGGCAGGAGATGAGCAAACATCCGTTTGCTGACCTTCCATGCTATGACCACCAAGGGTTTGAAGCTTTCGACACTACCTGCATGGAGTTTGCATGTTCTCCCTGTGCGGGTTTCCTCCAGGTACTCCCGCTTCCTCCCACACTCCAAAGACATGCTGGTACTTTAATTGGATTCTGTCTAAATTAGCCCTAGTATGTGCATGTATGTATGTATGTGAGACCTTGGATTGTAAGCTCCTTGAGGGCAGGGACCTATGTGAATGCGCAAAATACACTCACCGGCCACTTTATTAGGAACACCTTGCTAGCTCTGGGTTGGACCCCCTTTTACCTTCAGAACTGCCTTCATTCTTCATGGCATAGATTCAACAAGGTGTTGGAAACATTCCTCAAAGATTTTTGCCCATAGTGACATGATAGCATCACGCAGTTGCTGCTGTTGTCGCCTGCACATCCATGATGCCAATCTCTCGTTCCACCACATTCCAAAGGTGCTCTATTGGATTGAAATCTGGTGACTGTGGAGGCCATTGGCTTACAGTGACCTCATTGTCATGTTCAAGAAACCAGTGGTGAGATTTGAGCTGGACATGGTCAGTAACAATACTCAGGTAGGCCATGGTGTGTAAACGATGCTCTGTTGGTACTAAGGGGCCCAAAGTGTGCCAAGAAAATATCCCCCACAACATTACACCACCAGCCTGAACTGTTGTTTATGCCAAATTCTGACCCGACCATCTGAATGTCACAGCTGAAATGGGTGCTCAACAGACCAGGCAACATTTTTCCAATCTTTTATTGTGCAATTTTGGTGAGCCTGTATGAATTGTAGCCTCACTTTCCTGTTCTTAGCTGACAGGAGTCGCAACCGGTGTGGTCTTCTGCTGCTGTAGCCCATCTGCTTTAAGGTTCGATGTGTTGTTCATTCAGAGATGGTATTCTGCATATCCTGGTTGTAACGAGTGGTTATTTGAGTTACTGTTGCCTTTCTATCATCTGGAACCAGTCTGCCCATTCTCCTCTGACATCTGACATCAACAATTCCTTATCCTCCACACAACTGCCGTTCACTGGATATTTTCTCTTTTTTGGACCATTTTCTATAAACCCTAGAGATGGTTGTGTGTAAAAATCCCAGGAGATCAGCAGTTTTTGAAATACTCAGACCAGTCCGTCTGGCACCAAAAACCATGGCCCGTTCAAAGTCATTTAAATCCCCTTTCTTCCCTATTTTGGTACTCTTTGAACTTCAGCAAGTCGTCTTTACCACGTCTAGATGCCTAAATGTATTTTGTTGCTGCCATTGAATTGGCTGATTAGTAATTTGTGTTACCAAGCAATTGAAGAGGTGTAATAAAATGTCCGTGAGTGTATATGTACGGAGGTACTGAGGTGGTTGTAAAGTTTCATTGCTGTGTTCCACTCACCCTCACGTCCTTGTTTTGTCTGCCAGCCATCACTTGGGCAGGAAATCATGTAGAAATCTCAACGTGGGGAATGGCACTGGCAACCTAGGAAAGCGCCCCCATGCACATTCTAAGTTCACAGTTCCCACTTTCAAATTGACAGATTAGTTACCATGTTAGAAATGTTATGTGGGTTAAATTTGGTCTGGGCATCTAAGCGCCAATAACTTCTGGTTACGAAAAGGCTTCACTGCATTTTACAGGAGGCAATATAACACCCTTGGAAAGATTTCCATCTCACTTCACTATGATGCCAACTTTTCTTACTCATCTTGGAAGGAGACATGGGCCGCTAACACAGAAGAGAGATGATCGCACTATTAATCTTCTACTTTATTGTTGAATGAGCTGATATTTATGGCCTCATCCTGTTCTTTCATAAAATCATCAAGTCTCCTGCCATTAAGAGAATCATTTATCTGACTTAATAAAATGCTGTTAATTAGCGGAGCAAAGGGGAATTGTTGGGCAAGATTCTGAATATTTTACATACTCCATCATGAGCTAATGTGAGCTCAGGGCCATATCCGGATTCTGTAGGACAAGTACACCATCTATAATGTATAAGAAGAGGTCATTTCTGCTCTTATAAAAGTACTGCATCCACACCTGTGAGCAAATGGTACACTTCGGTCAAAGGTGAACATGTTATATTTTGTTGACTTAGGAAAAACTTTTGTAAGTGAAGGGCCATCTTACCAAAACTCTTCTTTGGAGTATTCTTACTTTAGAAATGGGCCTGATTCTAATTTTACAAAAATCAAGGGATAACAGTACCCGTTTAAATCAAATTTAGTATTGGTCGCTAGGCTATGGCAAACCTACTTTTTCCTGTTATCTGGGCTCATTGGGTTTCCCCAAGTCCAACATTGCTTTCTTCTGCCTGCTTCTGTTAAGTGTTCTCTGGTAGGTAGAGCAAGAAGATATGTTTTGGGATTTCAATACCTATTTTGCCCTGGTCAATCATTATGAGACCTTCTAGAGGGTATCCTTTGCATTCCAGGCTTTGCCTGTAGAGAATATAATGGTGGAAGGTTCCATGCCTCCTGGGCCTGCTGCTGCCTGGGGAGAATATAAGCCCAGAGGTTCTTCTGACCAGGTCTGCTGCCTGGGGAGGGCATAGCTGCTGTAAAGTCCAGTTTATGCTTCTCAGGCACCTTGCCTTGAGGGTAAGCTGAAGAAGAGTGTAATTAAGTCAACTCCCGGTCTGGACTTTTAGGTCCACAAATGGCCTATGAGAGGGGCCAATGGTACTTAAACGTTGTCTGTCTGTCTAATCTACCAAATATGCATTCGTTTGTGGCAGATAGGAATGAGCTGGGTGCTCGAGTCGAGCGTATGTTCGACTCGAACATCGGCTGTTCACCCGTTCGGTGAAACCAGAACTTTATGGCCCATTTGCGCCAAATTCGAGTGGCGCTCAGGGCCCACAATGCACTGTGGCATCGCAGTGCATTGCTGGCTGATGATTGGCCACAGCGCCGTCAGCGAGGAGAGCCATAATTGGCCACAGGCAGGATGCCTGTGGCCATATATGGCTCAGGGGGTTTAGAATATGCCCCACACTATATAAGGCCTCCTGCGTGGCGGCCTTGCATAGTGTGTTGCGGGCGGCTCATAGAGACAGATAGGCAGAGACAGTGTCTTCATTTCCTTTGAACCTAGTGCAATTACAGTCGGTGTATTGTGCCCCCTGCACAGTGTACACCTGAAGCTACCCCAATTGCTTGTGTTGTTCTAGTCCTATACCACAGGCAGTTGTAGCAGTTACAGTCAGTGTATTGTGTCACCTGCACAGTGTACACCTGAAGCTACCCCAATTGCTGGTGTTGTTCTGGTCCTATACCACAGGCAGCTGTAGCAGTTACAGCTGGTGTATTGTGCCACCTGCACAGTGTACACCTGAAGCTACCCCAATTTATGGTCTTGTTCTGGTCCTATACCACAGGCAGCTGTAGCAGTTACAGTTGGTGTATTGTGCCACCTGCACAGTGTACACCTGAAGCTACCCCAATTGCTGGTGTTGTTCTGGTCCTATACCACAGGCAGCTGCAGCAGTTACAGTCGGTGTATTGTGCCACCTGAATAGTGTACACCTGAAGCTACCCCAATTGCTGGTGTTGTTCTAGTCCTATACCACAGGCAGCTGCAGCAGTTACAGTCGGTGTATAGTGCCACCTGCACAGTGTACACCTAAAGCTACCCCAATTGCTGGTGTTGTTCTGGTCCTATACCACAGGCAGCTGTAGCAGTTACAGTCAATGTATTGTGTCACCTGCACAGTGTACACCTGAAGCTACCCCAATTGCTGGTGTTGTTCTGGTCCTATACCACAGGCAGCAGTAGCAGTTACAGCCCGTGTATTGTGCCACCTGCACAGTGTTCACCTGAAGCTACCCCAATTGCTGGTGTTGTTCTGGTCCTATACCACAGGCAGCTGTAGCAGTTACAGTCGGTGTATTGTGCCGCCTGCACAGTGTACACCTGAAGCTACCCCAATTGCTGGTGTTGTTCTGGACCTATACCACAGGCAGCTGCAGCAGTTACAGTCGGTGTATTGTGCCACCTGCACAGTATACACCTGAAGAAACCCCGATTGCTCGTGTTCTTCAGATCCTATACCACAGGCAGGCAGCTGCAGTAATTATAGTCAGTGTACTGTGTCACCTACACAGTGTGCACCTAAAGCTACCCCAATTGCTGGTGTTCTACTGATCCTATACCGCAGGCAGCTGCAGTAATTACAGTCGGTGTACTGTGTCATCTGCTCAGTGTGCACCTAAAGCTACCCCAATTGCTGGTGTTCTCATTTCCCTGCAGGCCATTAGTATGTCTGGAAGGCCAACAAGGAGATGCAGAAAGTCACGAGGCAATAAAAGAGGGCAAGCAGGCTCTGTGTCTAGAGGTAACAGTGCTGGTCATGGACGCAGTGCATCGTCATCAGCACGTGGCCATGGGACACGCTTGTCCTTATTTTCGGTAGCTGCCAATGTGGCGTCTTCCCTCGTCTCAATGGCATCAGTCACTTCATCCCTAGACCCATCATGTCCTCCTGAGGAGTCCCCCGAACTGTTTGAGCACAGTGTTGGGTACATGCTCCAGGAGGATGCCCAGCATTTTGAAGGCTCTTATGATGATACCCAGCTAGAGGAAGGCATTAGCGTGAGCTCAGAGAGAGGGGGTGCCCAAGAAGGACAGAAATCGGGCAGTCATGTTCCACCAGCTGCAGCATACTGCCAGGTTTGCTCAAGTGATGAGGAGGGAGGGGATGATGAGGTCACTGACTCCACATGGGCGCCTGATAGGAGAGAGGAGGAGGAGGCACATCTCCAATGAGGCAGGATGCCCTCCAGGGGCCAGCTTAAGGGCAGCACACCGACTGAATCATACCGCAGAGCTCCGCCTGTGCAGGGCACTGCCTCTGCGCATTATTCCAAAAGTTCTTTGGTGTGGGCCTTTTTTGAGACGAGTGCATCAGATCGCACCACTGCTATTTGCAACATATGTCTCAAGCGTATCTCGCGTGGCCAAAACATCAGCCGCTTGGGCACCACATGCTTGACCAGACATATGTTGACCTGCCACGCAGTTCGTTGGCAAGCGTACCTTAAAGACCCACACCAAAGAACAAAGTGGACCTCTCCTTGCTCCTCATCAGCTAAGATCTCCAACCCTACTATACCTTCAGTCCTCCCTGAAACCTGCACTGAGAGGAATGAAGGTGTAGAATTAGGTGTGTCACAGCCAAGTACTTGCGGGCAATCTGCCAGTGGTACACCGACGTCTGATTGTAGCAGGAATATTTCCCTGCCCCAGCTGCTGGACAGTCAAAAGAAGTTCACTCCCAGCCATCCACATGCCCAGCGGTTGAAGGCTAGCTTGGCTAAATTGCTAGCACTTCAACTGTTGCCTTTTCAGTTGGTAGACTCTGCCCCCTTCCGTGAGTTTGTGCAATGTGCGGTTCCTCAGTGGCAGGTTCACAAAAGCCACTTTTTCTCAGGGAAGATGATTCCGGCTCTCTATCAGCATGTGGAAGGCAATGTCCATGCCTCGCTGGACAGGGCGGTCAGTGGTAAGGTGCATATCACCGCTGACTCATGGTCCAGCAGGCATGGACAGGGACGTTACCTATCTTTCATGGCACATTGGGTGACTCTTCTGCCAGCTGGAAAGGATGCAGGACAAGTTGCAGGAAGTTGTTCCCCCACCACGCCTCCAAAATGCTACTACTGGTTGTGACACACCTCTCTCCTCCACCCCCTCCTCTTCTTCTTCCTCCATGGCCTCTTCCTGTGCTTTATCCTTGGAACCAGCGGTGCTCCATAGGCGTTCAATGGGCTACGCAAGTACGCAGGCAAAAAGATGCCATGCCATGCTTGCGCTGGTGTGCTTGGGGGACAGGAGCCACACTGGGGCAGATATTTTGTCAGCTCTGCAGGGGCAGGCTGAGAGGTGGTTGATGCCATGCCAGCTTAAGCCAGGAATGGTGGTTTGCGACAATAGCACAAACCTCCTCTCCGCCCTCCGACAGGGACAACTGACCCATGTGCCCTGTGTGGTACGTCCTTAACCTGGTGGTGCAGCGGTTCTTGGGCAGGTACCCGGGCTTACAGGATGTCCTGAGGCAGGCCAGGAAAGTCTGTGTGCATTTCCTCCAGTCATATAATGCCAGTGCTCGGCTGGATGAGCTCCAAAAGGAATTGAACCTGCCCAAGAACCGCCTTATCTGTGACATGTTCACCAGGTGGAACTCAACATTGGCCATGCTGCAGCGGCTGCACAGACAGCAGAGGGCCATCAATGAGTACCTGTGTGACTATGGCACCAGGTCAGGGTCAGGAGACCTCGTTTTTTTTCCCACGCCAGTGGGCTATGATCAGGGATGCATGCACTGTACTGTCACCATTTGAGGAGGCCACGAGGATGGCGAGCAGTGACAGTGCATGCATCAGTGACACTGTACCTCTTGTCCACCTGTTGGAGCACACGCTGTGTGGATTAATGGACAGGGCACTTGAGGCAGAACAGAGGCATGAAGAGGAGGACTTCCTTGCCTCTCAAGCCCCCCTTTATCCAGACAGTGTTCCTGCTGTCCCGCTGATCACACAGGAAGAGGAGGAGGAGGATTTTGTCAGCATGGAGCTGGAGCCTGGCACTCAGCATCAGCAGCAGTCTTTTAGGGATGAATTACAGTCCCAAGAAACCCGTGGACTTGTACGTGGCTGGGAGGAGGTGGCTGCGGATCATGACATCCTTAGTGACCCAGAGGACTCCGGACCGAATGCCTCAGCTAACCTGCGCTGCATGGCCTCCCTGATCCTGCAAAGCATGCGGAAGGATCCTCGTATTCAACGGATCAAGGAGAGGGATCATTACTGGCTGGCAACTCTCCTTGATCCATGGTACAAGGGTAAGGTTGCAGACCTTATCTTGCCATCGCAGAGGGAGCAGAAGATGAGAAATCCCCGGGAGGCCTTGCAGAAAGGTCTGTTCCCAGAGACTGGGAAGTTACAAATTCCTGGTCCTGGACAACATGTTGCTTAGGCTTCAGTCAGTTACAGAAGGAGCGGTGGAGAAGGTGGCCATCTGACCGATGCATTCAGACAATTTTTTAGTCCACATCCCCAAGGTATGATCAGTTCCAGCAACCAACGCCAGCATCTGATTTACATGGTGCAGGAATACCTAGGGGCAAGATCAGACTTGGACACCTTTCCCACCGAAAATCCTCAGGGTTACTGGGTCTTGAGGATGGATCACTGGCCAGAGCTTGCACAGTATACAATTGAGCTGCTAGCCTCTCCTCCATCCAGCGTTCTTTTGGAATGCACATTCAGTGCTGCTGGAGACTTTGTAACCAATCACAGTGTGCGCCTGTCCACCGACTCGGTTGATCAACTGACCTTTAGAAAGATGATTCAGTCTTGGATCACCACCAGCTACCAAGCACTAGACATGTGCGATTCGTTTCGTACGAATCTCAAATTCGTACGAATTTCTCAAAATTCGTACGTTCGGGAGGATCCGAAATACGAATTGCTGTGCGTCCGAATTCTGTACGGAATACGAACTTTTGTTTACGAATTCCGGATCTCAGTCATTATGCTTATTATGACTTGCAGAAGACTTCTGTGATAGAAGTCAATGTAAATTGCCTGAAGACATCAGTGAAGGACTTTCATCCTCTCTGGGCAGGCTGCCATGAAAAGAACAAAATGATACAATGTTTCTTCTTCAATGGGCTGAACTCCATGTGTAGAAGTTCTCAGTTTAACCATTTAAAGACTAAATCTTTTCTCACACTTGTTGCTTACAAGTAAAAATCCAGTATTTTCTGCTAGAAAATCACTCAGAAGCCCCAAAAATTATATATATTTTTTTTAGCAGAGACCCTAGGGAATAAAATAGCGGTTGTTGCAATATTTTATGTGACGCGGTATTTGCACAGCGGTCTTTTCAAACGGGATGTTCGGCTCATCCCTAGTGGCAGAGATTAACCACTTCAGCCCCAAAAGATTTTACCCCCTTCCTGACCAGAGCACTTTTTACAATTTAGCACTGCGTCGATTTAACTGACAATTGCATGGACATGCAATGCTGTACCCAAACAAAATTTAGGTCCTTTTTCCCCACAAATAGAGCTTTCTTTTGGTGGTATTTGATCACCTCTGCGGTTTTAATTTTTTGCACTATAAACAAAAAAAAGTGACAATTTTGAAAAAAATATATATTTTTTTTACTTTTTGCTATAATAAATATCCCCAAATTCTTTTAAAAAAGCTAATTTCTTCATCAGTTTAGGCCAATATGTATTCTTCTACATATTTTTAGTAAAAAAAAAATCGCAATAAGCGTATATTGATTGGTTTGCGCAAAAGTTATAGTGTCTGCAAACTATGGTAAAGATTAATGGCATTTTTATTATTATTTTTTACTAATAATGGCTGTGGTCTGCAATTTTTAGCGGTACTACGACATTGCGACTGACACTTTTTTGGGACCATTGCCATTTATACAGCGATCAGTGCTATAAAAATGCACTGATTACTGTGTAAATTTAACTGGCAGGGAAGGGGTTAACACTAGGGGGTGATCAGGGGGTTAAATGTGTGTTCCCTCAGTGTGTTCTAACTCTATGGGGATAGGATTGACTAAGAGAGAAGGCATATCATTTTTCCTACTTAGTAGGAACAAAAGATATGGCTCCTCTCCTCTGGCAGCACAGAGATTTGTGTGTTTACACACACAAATCCCCATGTTGGCACACGTGGCCGGCTGCGATCGTGCCCGCCGGCCATGCGCATCGAGTCCCCCATCTCGCAGCGGGTGCGCGCATGTGGCCGAAAGAGGGAAGGGCGTACACGTACCGGATTTTGCCCAGGGGAACCATTCTGTCGCAGTATAGCTGCATGAAATGGTCAGGAACCGGTTAAAGACAAATACATGATACTACTGAGCAGAGGGAAAGGGACATCTACACTAATAATTAGTGCACTGCGTTGCATCAGTTCTGCCAATCAGTGCTTCCTCATCAGTGTCACCTCATCAGGGCCCCCTCATCTGTGTCACCTCATCAGTGCCTCCTCATCAGTGTCACCTAATCAGGGCCTCCTCATCAGTGTCACCTCATCAGTGCCTCCTCATCAGTGTCACCTCATCAGTGCCTCTTCATCAGTGCCTCCTCATCAGTGTCACCTCATCAGTGCCTCTTCATCAGTGTCACCTTATCAGTGCCTCCCCATCCGTGCCTTCCCATCAGTGCCTCCCCATCAGTGCCTTCCCATCAGTGACTCTTCATCAGTGTAACCTCATCAGTGCCCCCTCATCAGTGCCACCTCATCAGTGCCCCCTCAACAGTGTCACCTCATCAGTGCTTCCTCATCAGTGCCTCCTCATCAGTGTCCCCTCATCAGTGTAACCACATCAGTGTCCCCTCATCAGTGCCTCCTCATCAGTGTAACCTCATCAGTGCCTCCTCATCAGTGTAACCTCATCAGTGCCTCCTCATCAGTGTCACCTCATCAGTGCCTCCTCATCAGTGTCACCTCATCAGTGCCTCCTCATCAATCTCACCTCATCAGTGTCAACTCATCAGTGCCTTCTCATCAGGGTCACCATATCAGTGCCTCCTCATGAGTGGCACCTCATCAGTGGCCATCAGTGCAGCCTCATCAGTGGCCATCAGTGAAGGAGAAAAATTACCTGTTTCTCAGTCTCTTTTCTTTTGTTTAGCAAAAAATAATAACCCTGTGGTGATTAAATACCAAAAGAAAGATCTATTTGTGTGAAAAAAAACACAACAAAAAAAAAAAAGATAAAAATGTCATATGGGTTCAGTGTGTCATGACCGTGCAATTGTCATTCATGTGACAGTGCTGAAATCTGAAAATTGACATGGGCAGAAAGGGGGTAAAAGTGCCGGGTAGGGAAGAAGTTAAAGTGTAACTCTGCTTTTGATGAGAAAACCTCTGTGAGTGATCTATGTATATTGCAGGGATTTTACCAAATTTTGTTACAGATGCCTACAGGGTTCTAATGGGGAAAGTGGCAATGTCTGCATCCCTTTGGACGTGTTTTTCTATTGGGAGTATCTCACCAAAAAGACATTTTTGTTGCAGGGGATGCCAAAAATCTAATTTGTATCTTAATGCAGACTTCAGAAAAATCAGTGAGACAATCACACAAGCAGGAAATGAATATTCCGGGAGCTCTGTACACCATCTATGTACAGAAGCCTCCAGGTTACCATATTGAATTTTACAGAAAATTACAACATTGCAGATTGAAAAGGAAAGCTGATTTTTAAAGTTGTTGTAAACCCTTTAACCACTTTAACCTGGAGGTAAGCCTAGATTAAGGCTTACCTGTAGGTGCTTGAAATGTCTCCCAGACCTGCACAGTCTAGGACAGTGATGGTGAACCTTGGCACCCCAGATGTTTTGGAACTACATTTCCCATGATGCTCCTGCACTCTGTAATGTAGCTGAGCATCATGAGAAATGTAGTTCGAAAACATCTGGGGTGCCAAGGTTCGCCATCACAGGTCTAGGAGATATTTGCAAATGGCCATACGGCAATTTCTTCTGCGCATGCACCGGAGTTAGAAAGGGCACGCTGTGCCGTTTATAGCTCAGGTCATGCCATTAAAGGCGGCTCCCGCGTGCATGCACGAGAGTGACGTCACGCGACCTCAGCCACAGCTGGATTTCCCGGCCCTGGAAGGAAGAGGGGTGAAGAAGGGACGCTCACTACTAACGAGGAAGTCAGGGACATCGTGGGCTTCTCCTGCAGGTACGTGTCACATAATGGACTACTATGCGATGCATAGTAGCCCATTATGCTTTAAAAAAGTGGAGTTACCCTTTAAATTAACCAATGTGTTTAAACCTTGTCCATAGAAAAGAATGAAAATGTGTCACAAGTGCTATTTCTCACATTCATCCCTCTGCCAGTTCAGATTATAAGGTTGCTAAACGGATTTCTGAGTGTTTTGAGTAAGTGTGGGAAAGCATGATGAGTGCTTGAAAAATTCTACTGATAACATTTATTTTCTAAAATTTGAATGTGAATGTCTGTGAGCACCCAGCCTACCATACCAAGCTGTTTCTGTTCCTTACAAAGCCTGTCCTATTGCTCCACTATCTCCCTTATTTCCATTAGACCTGTAAGTCTAAAGATCTCATCCCACTTATAAATGACTTTCCATTCTCCTCTTCAGGACTGGTGGCCACCTCACTTTTCCATACTGCTGGCCATAGAAACACTTCTAAAGGAATAAAGGAATTCCTATTTTCATTTTTTAACTATTTTATACTTTATTCAATGTATTTATATCTTTATTTCCATGGGTCTGGTGATAATGGTTCCTTTTTATACTTCTCAAAGCCACAAGAAAGGATTTGAAAGCCACTTTTACTGTATATTGCAAAACTGAATTCCTTATCTTCTATCCACAAGGGGAGTAAATATTGCAACCACTCGGATCCATTTATATCAGCAAAAGTAAGGTGCACATTGGCAGGACAGTTCACAGAGCAATACAGTACAAAAAGCCCCTAGCACACTTACCAGCTACTTGGCACAAAATCAAAGTCTAAACCAACCATTCTCAACCGGGGTCCTGCAGATGCATTGAGTTCCTCAAAAGGTTTCTAGGGTTTCCTTGAGTTGTTGTTGATTGACCTCCAAATTGATGGTGTCCCAAGTACAATATCAATCGTCAGAGCTAGCAGCATGACACCAATGACCTTTTCAGCTATAGGGTAGTATTCTGACCACCACTGTCAGGGGGCATTCTTTTTATTGACCACCAATGTAAGGATAATTTTTCACAACAATCACCAAAGTAAGGAGCATTCTTCTCCCTGATGACCAATGTAAGGGATTACTTACTGACTGACCAATGCCAGGGACATTCTTCCCCCTGACCACCCAACTTATGCATTTTTTTCCCATTAAACACCAATCTGTGGAGAATACTTCCCACTGACCACCACTTTAAGTAACATTTTTCTCATGGACCAACAGTGTAAGGGGCAATCTTCCCACTGATCACCAATGTAAGGAGCATTCTTCCCACTGATCGCCAATGTAAGGAGCATTCTTCCCACTGATTGCCAATGTAAGGAGCATTCTTCTCACTGATCACCAATGTAAGGAGCATTCTTCCCACTGATCGCCAATGTAAGGAGCATTCTTCCCACTGATTGCCAATGTAAGGAGCATTCTTCCCACTGATCACCAACATAAGAAGCATTCTTCTCACTGATCACCAATGTAAGGAACATTCTTCCCACTGATCACCAACATAAGAAGCATTCTTCTCACTGATCTCCAATGTAAGGATCATTTTTCCCACTGATCACCAATGTAAGGAGCATTCTTCCCACTGATCACCAATGTAAGGAGCATTCTTCTCACTGATCACCAATGTAAGGAGCATTCTTCCCACTGATCACAAATGTAAGGAGCATTCTTCCCACTGATCACAAATGTAAGGAGCATTCTTCTCACTGATCGCCAATGTAAGGAGCATTCTTCCCAGTGATCACCAATGTAAGGAGCATTCTTCCCACTGATCACAAATGTACGGAGCATTCTTCTCACTGATCGCCAATGTAAGGAGCATTCTTCCCAGTGATCACCAATGTAAGGATCATTCTTCCCACTGATCACCAACATAAGAAGCATTCTTCTCACTGATCACCAATGTAAGGATCATTTTTCCCACTGATCACCAATGTAAGGAGCATTCTTCCCACTGATCACCAATGTAAGGAGCATTCTTCCCACTGATCACCAACATAAGAAGCATTCTTCTCACTGATCACCAATGTAAGGATCATTTTTCCCACTGATCACCAATGTAAGGAGCATTCTTCCCACTGATCACCAATGTAAGGAGCATTCTTCCCACTGATCACCAATGTAAGGAGCATTCTTCCCAGTGATCGCCAATGTAAGGAGCATTCTTCCCAATGATCACCAATGTAAGGAACATTCTTCCCACTGATCACCAATGTAAGGAGCATTCTTCCCACTGATCACCAATGTAAGGGACATTCTTCCCACTGATCACCAATGTAAGGAGCATTCTTCCCACTGATCACCAATGTAAGGAGCATTCTTCCCACTGATCACCAATGTAAGGAGCATTCTTCCCACTGATCACCAATGTAAGGAGCATTCTTCCCACTGATCACCAATGTAAGGAGCATTCTTCCCACTGATCACCAATGTAAGGAGCATTCTTCTCACTGATCACCAATGTAAGGAACATTCTTCCCACTGATCACCAATGTAAGGGACATTCTTCCCAATTTTTCTTTATTAAAAGTCTTGCAATCATTAAGCATAAAATCACAATATATAAATATACATAAATATATACATATTTACATAAATTAAAATAAATATAGCAAAACTGCTCTCAAACCAAAAAAAAAAAAATACTTTCCAGCAATAACATAAATCCTATTACGACTCACGCCATTACACCAGATATCAAACTTGTGAGGTTAAGAAACAATCCCGCACCCATTATGCATGCAGCCCTTCTTCAAAAAGAAGATACTAACCAACAAAAGCTAAGGGAGTGAAAGAACCAGAAAAAGAAAAGAGCTCCTCACCCAGAGATGGGCAGTTCCCCAAAGGCAGGTCTGATATTCCTCCACGCCCTTATCCAGACTGCCCGAGGCTCCCTGCCCTTCTCAAGACCCCGAATTTTCCCAACCTCACCCAGAATATCGTGCACCACCACCTCAACAGAGAGGACTTTCTTCCGCAGGGTAATCTGGCACCGTGCATTCCATGTGAAGTAACGGACAACTATACTAACTAAAAACAGTGTATCCAAATCAAAATCCCAGTGAGTCGGGAATGCCCCATACACCCACTCCGCATAACTCATGCGATAGAAAAAGGGGATGCCTAGAGCCCTCCCCACCCTTTTATACACCTCTATGTTAAAGGGACACTGGAGCAAAAAGTGGTCCATAGACTCCACTTTACCAACACACTCCGCTCTAGGACAATCCCGATCATCCACAGGGCGATGCTTCAAGTTCCCTCTCACATAGAGCCTTCCATGGAAGGCGAGCCAGGCTTGATCCCTAAACTTCAAGGGGATTCTTTCTAAATTGATTAAACGCAACCCCTCCCTCATTACAGAGCCTGGGCAATCCCTTAAGGCCAGTGACACACTGAAAGCGGAGGCCAAAATCCTCTTCTCCAGAAGCTTCCTGGGGAGGGACTTGATATCCTCCACTGTCACCTGCCACTGCCGAAGTATTTTCAGACACGGGGCAACATAAGCCGGGAGCTTGCCATGTCGGACTCTCAGACTTTTCACTGGCCCGCCATCTTCCCAGCATCGCAGAAAAGGCCTAAAACAAGATTGAAAAATACCCACCCATCCCGGCGGGTTCTCTGCTAGCATGTTACCAAGATTGTACTTTAAAAACAGCAGAGAAAAGAAAACTATTGGGTTGACCATTCCTAGGCCACCCTCCCGCCTAGACAGGTAAGTTACATTGCGTTTGATCAGGTTCAGCCTACTTCCCCATAACAGTTGGAAAAAGCAGCTGTACACCCTTGCATAGAGAGATACTGGCAAGATACAGACGAAGCTGACATATAAAAAAATTGGGACCAGGTACGTTTTGATCAAGTCAACCCTCTCCCTCAATGAAAGCTTCCATTTCTTCCAGCTTGCTACTTTGGCATTGGCACACACCAACCTGCTTTCCCAATTTCGATGACCATAGTCACCAGGACCAAATTTGATGCCCAACACTTTAATTTCCTGCTGGGGCTCTGGGAAGGCATCCGGAAGTTCGAAGCTTTCACCTTCCTCACCCATCCAGAAAACTTCACTCTTTTCATGGTTGACTTTAGAACCAGAAGCCTCCGTGTACTGCTCTATCATAGAGACCACCTCCTGCGCCTCCTCCGTTCCAGAGACAATAACAGACACATCATCGGCATAGGCCACGACCTTCAAAGGTGGCACACCAGCAATGCCCAAAGGCACCCCGCACAAAGATCCACTCTCTAGCCTTCTTATGAAGGGGTCGATTGCGAATACATATAACAGGGGGCTCAGAGGACATCCCTGGCGCACACCAGAGCCAACCTCAAAAGGCCGTCCAACCCAACCATTAACCAGTGGGAAGCTCTCAGCCCCTTTATATAATGTCTTCAGCCAATCTATAAACCTCCCCTGCAGGCCGTATCTACCAAGTAGCAAATACAGGTACTCGTGATTGACTCTATCAAAAGCCTTCGCCTGATCCAATGCCAGCAAGTACTTTCTCCATCCAGCAGCCCTGCATCGCTCCAAAGCCTCCCGGACAGCTAAAACCGCTGAAAAGGTACTTCTACCTTGGACCGAGCAGTGCTGATGACTGGACAACAAATCGCCTGCCACTGACGACAAGCGCCAAAAAAGAATCTTCGCCAAGATCTTTCTATCAACATTGAGAAGACTGATGGGGCGCCAGTTCTCAATCATTGAGGGGTCTTTACCTTTTGACAGAAGAATCACAGCTGATTGCCTCATGGAGGGAGGGAGCGAACCCTCTTCTAGACAGCTGTTATAAACCTCCGCTAAAAAGGGAGCCAGAATGGACTTAAAACACTTGTAGAACTCAGCTGTCAACCCATCTGGCCCAGGCGATTTTTTGGTAGCCAGCTTCTCTATAGCATGAACTACCTCATACACTGAAATTGGTTCTGTCAAATCCATCAAAGGCAATGTACCATTTCCCAATCCTGGAGTAGAATCCAGAAAGCTTTCCATCTTGTCCCGACAAAGGTCCTTTCTTCCTAGAAGGTCTGCATAATATAATCTGAAGATCTCCAGGATCCCTGATCTGGACTTCACCAGGGAACCCGTACTATCCCTCAGGCCTATGACCGTCTTAACTGCTATGCCTTGCTTACAGTTCTGGTAAGGATCAGGCGAGTGATATTTTCCATAATCCCTCTCCAGAACCAAGGAGGCATGCCGGTCGTATTGACACTTTCTAAGAAGAAACTTCACCTCAGAGATCTCCCCTAGATCTCCTCTATACGAGACAAGACGATCAAGCTTCCTCCGCAAATGCTGGTAGGCAATGTACATACCAAGCTGCTTCTTCTTACTTATGGCCTTGAAAAGTCCAATCGCCCTTTGTTTCACAAGCTCCCACCACTCTGACTTAGTGCTGCAAAAGTCCAGAATAGAAACCTGTGCCTGGAAAAAATCCTCAAAGGATTGTCTTACCTCTACGTCTTCCAGGAGAGCCGAATTCAGTTTCCAGGTACCCCTTCCCCTGGGTGGAGTGTCCGAGGCATTCAGAGTCACAGACAGCATACAGTGGTCAGAGAACTCCACCGCCCTCAACTCAGGAGCCGAGAAAGCAGAGTTCTCCTTTAAAAAAAACCTATCTATCCTACTCTGACTATTCCCTCTCTGAAATGTGAATCCCGTGCTGCCAGGGCAGTGCTTAATATGCACATCTACCAGGCCTGCTTGTCTCACCATATCTCTAAGAAAAACGCTATCGTACGCCAGCCTGTCTATGGAGCCTCTCCTGTCTTCAGGCCTAATTATGGTGTTAAAATCACCTCCAAAGACAACCTGCTGGGACGTAAAAAGGAAGGGCTTGATCTCTGTGAGGAGGCATTTCCTGCCCCATCTTGACTGCGGTCCATAGATATTAATCAGGCGCAAGTCCTGCCCCCTAACAGAGACGTCCAAGACCATGCATCTCCCAATCTCTACCTCAATTACCCGCCGGCACGTTACCATATCGGTTTTAAAAAGGACCGCAACTCCGCTGCAGGGCTCTGCCGCAAGAGACCAAAAGGAGGGACCGCATCTCCACTCCCTTTTTGCTAGATGGACATCGGCCAAAGTATTGAGCCAGGTCTCTTGCAAAAATAAAATCTCGGCATCAAACTCGCTGAGCAAAAATAAGGCAATATCACGAGCTCTTGCAGATTTCATGCTGGCGACATTAATGGTCGCCACCTTTATCGGAGTGGGAACTGCCATCAGGATGATTGGGGTAGTCGTTTCTTAACCTTTACCACACTCTCATCACCAGAAACAGCTCTCTTCAAACTATGTGACTCCCCCTCATCCATGGATGATAAAGAAAAAGATAAATCAGACATCCCATCACCTGACAAAACTGAAAAAGGGTTACCAGGAGGAACCCCTCCTGGGTCCGACTCTGAGGAAGAAATTACCACCTTATTTGTCTTCCTCTTCTTCTTTTTCTTCCTCCTAAACGTCTCCCACCCCTCATCATCCGAATCCCCCTCAACAGAGGGCGAGACATGGGATATGGACACCCTTCCATCAGCCCCACCCCCATCCAGCACCCCCACACCCCCCTGACCACGTTTGCGCTGCCGAGGGACAGGGACTGGAGGCTGAGAAGGAAGATCCGCTAAACCTGCCCCCCAGCAGCCTCCGCTAGTCTGGAGGACCTACGTACAGCAGGAATAGGGACAACCACATGGGGGACAGACTTAGGGACCACATCACTAGAGGGGACAGAATCTGAAGCAACAGATGGAACTGACACAGGAGGGACAGACTCAGGGACCACATTACCAGGGGAAACAGAACCTGAAACAGATGGAACAGACACAGGAGGGACAGACTCAGGGACAACATTACCAGGGGAAACAGAACCTGAAACAGATGGAACAGACACAGGAGGGACAACAACAGTTACAGCGGCCTGATCCTCCTTATCCAGCCTCTGCAGCTCAGCCTCCAATCCTGGCAGGTTATGTAAAGCCTCTGGACACTTACTGTAAGGATGGCCAAGCTGTTGGCACAGATTGCACCGAATTTGGGTACAATCCCTTGCCAAATGGTCCAGACCCTGGCATAGCGAACACTTTTTACGCGTGCAGGTAGAGGCAAAATGGCCCTTTTCACCACATTTATTGCAGACTTTGGGCTGTCCCTGGTAAAATATAGTCAGCCGATCTCTTCCCAGGAAAGCTGAGCAGGGCAGATGTTGGACTACATTGCCCAGCACCCCCAGTTTTAGTGACACCGTCCAGGCCCCTGTCCATATCCCATGTTCATCCAGGACCTTCCGCAGTGGAGTGAGGACCTCACCATATCGGCGTAGCCATACTATCAAATCAGCCTCTGGTATTGATTCGTTACGCACCAGGATGGTCACCGATTTTATCAGAGGCTGCCTGGAAATCACCTTTGGCACCAAACCACTCCACTGCGAAAGGCCCTGGCACCTCCTATGTCGCTCCCAAAATAAATCCAACCCCTCAGGTTTTACAAAAGACAAATCAAATTCATAACTTCCCACTGGGCAAATTAAAGCAAAAATATCCACAGCTTTAAACCCCATTTCCAAAATCAACTCTGCCACCCTCCCCCTCACTGGTGGGGTCCCCTCCCCCTCCCACTTGAACTGAACCACATTCCTCCTCCTATACCCACCACCAATCCCACCACCAAACCCCCCTATATTGTGACCACCAATATTTACAGCATTCCCCCCACCCTCCTTGGTGCGACTCCCCACAACAGACGCATAACTCCCCATATTCCTCCCAGCAGAAGAGACGTTTGTGTGTTTTGAGCCTTCTGGCACATTTCCAGCAGATATAGATTGTACAGATTTGGTCTGTACAATCGACGAGTCTTTCTTCTGCTGAGCAGAAAGAGAAATGTCATTTTTATCTTGGTCAGCAATATTAACCCCTCCACCTCCACCCACCACATTCACTGCCTTATCAATATTATTACTGTCATTATTTCCTGGCACATTCATAGTTCCTGCCGTGTCCTCAGTCACTGCTGTCCCCGTACACACGTCACCTCCAGGCCGACTCTTCTCCTCCATCAGGACAGGACCATCAGCTGAGCCGGGTGAATGTTGTCCTAATACAGCAACAGGTGAATCACTGCAGGAGACTTCCATGGCTGTCTCCACTTCACATGCTGCACTGTGCTGAACCCCTCCCCCACCTGCATCAATCAGCCCAGGTGAAGGAGAAACAGTCTCTCTGGAGCTGGCAGCCATCTTGCTTGTGGAACTACAAGTCTCAGCAGTATCAGCAAAATCCAGGCGTGGGGTGCATGATGGAGATCCATCCACATTGCTCTGGTGGGCTGATGACACCTCTGCTAGGGGCTCTCCCTCCATGTCTGCAGAGGGTTTCTCTGTAGCAGGCAGCTGTTTGCAGATTGCCTTCCCTCTCTGTTCCTCAGCTGGGACATCATCCACTACAGCAGGTGGGGCAGACATGTTGGATGGAGGCAATACAGCGCACTGGGATCCCTCCACCAGTGCTGGCTCTGCCGGTCTGCAATCCCTCTGCTCATCCTCAGGGACCTCCGATGGCTCACCAACAGACCTGTCTGCCCTCAGGGGTGACTCCATCTGCTGGATGAACTGTAGGGTGCCATGTTGAATCTCAACCCCCTGGCTGGTTGCCGCTGGCGATTCCCCAGCCTGACATGGGGGGAGAGGTGCAGAGACAGATGAAGCCGGGTTGTCTGTTACCTGCTGATCCACAGAACTCACCGCTGCCTGGCTGGAAAATCTCCTCTCATTTTTAAACTTTTCAGCAAAAGCTCCGCTTCTGTCCTTCAGTTTATTCAAAAATAAAGATTGTTTCTTTACTTTCTCCTCCATTTGCTGTAACTCTGGCTTCATGGCCAAACGGTTTTTACTCCAGGCCTGGAAATACTTGGTCTTGAAGTTCTTATGTTCAGCTTTTAAAGATTTAAGTTTTTCCTCAGCCCTTCCGATTGCCCGAAAACGGTCAACAATCTTCTGTCTGTAGGCATCCACGTTCTCAGCAGGGCCTGGACCCACAGACAGATCCTCCACCTCCTCCTCCTCACTAGGCCCCGTATCATCAGGGGAATCCATCCCAGGGCCTCCCCCAGGATCAGGCATTATTCCTGGGCTGAGCTAGCAGGCAAAGCCCAGGCTTGAAAAAAAGGTGTGGTTCTCAGAGAGCTCCTTGGGTGTGTCCTCCTCCTCCTTCCCACTGATCACCAATGTAAGGAGCATTCTTCCCACTGATCACCAATGTAAGGAGCATTCTTCCCACTGATCACCAATGTAAGGAGCATTCTTCCCACTGATCACCAATGTAAGGAACATTCTTCTCACTGATCACCAATGTAAGGAGCATTCTTCCCACTGATCACCAATGTAAGGAGCATTCTTCCCACTGATCACCAATGTAAGGAGCATTCTTCCCACTGATCACCAATGTAAGGAGCATTCTTCTCACTGATCACCAATGTAAGGAGCATTCTTCTCACTGATCGCCAATGTAAGGAGCATTCTTCCCACTGATCACCAATGTAAGGAGCATTCTTCTCACTGATCACCAATGTAAGGAACATTCTTCCCACTGATCACCAATGTAAGGAGCATTCTTCTCACTGATCACCAATGTAAGGAACATTCTTCCCACTGATCACCAATGTAAGGAGCATTCTTCTCACTGATCACCAATGTAAGGAACATTCTTCCCACTGATCACCAATGTAAGGGACATTCTTCCCACTGATCACCAATGTAAGGAGCATTCTTCCCACTGATCACCAATGTAAGGAGCATTCTTCCCACTGATCACCAATGTAAGGAACATTCTTCTCACTGATCACCAATGTAAGGAGCATTCTTCCCACTGATCACCAATGTAAGGAGCATTCTTCCCACTGATCACCAATGTAAGGAGCATTCTTCCCACTGATCACCAATGTAAGGAGCATTCTTCCCACTGATCACCAATGTAAGGAACATTCTTCCCACTGATCACCAATGTAAGGAGCATTGTTCCCACTGATCACTAATGTAAGGAGCATTCTTCTCACTGATCACCAATGTAAGGAACATTCTTCCCACTGATCACCAATGTAAGGAGCATTCTTCCCACTGATCACCAACATAAGGAGCATTCTTCTCACTGATCACCAATGTAAGGAACATTCTTCCCACTGATCACCAATGTAAGGGACATTCTTCCCACTGATCACCAATGTAAGGAGCATTCTTCCCACTGATCACCAATGTAAGGAGCATTCTTCCCACTGATCACCAATGTAAGGAGCATTCTTCCCACTGATCACCAATGTAAGGAACATTCTTCTCACTGATCACCAATGTAAGGAGCATTCTTCCCACTGATCACCAATGTAAGGAGCATTCTTCCCACTGATCACCAATGTAAGGAGCATTCTTCCCACTGATCACCAATGTAAGGAGCATTCTTCTCACTGATCACCAATGTAAGGAGCATTCTTCTCACTGATCGCCAATGTAAGGAGCATTCTTCCCACTGATCACCAATGTAAGGAACATTCTTCCCACTGATCGCCAATGTAAGGAGCATTCTTCCCACTGATCACCAATGTAAGGAACATTCCTCCCACTGATCACCAATGTAAGGAGCATTGTTCCCACTGATCACTAATGTAAGGAGCATTCTTCTCACTGATCACCAATGTAAGGAACATTCTTCCCACTGATCACCAATGTAAGGAGCATTCTTCCCACTGATCACCAACATAAGGAGCATTCTTCCCACTGATCACCAACATAAGGAGCATTCTTTTCACTGATCACCAATGTAAGGAGCATTCTTCTCACTGATCACCAATGTAAGGAGCATTCTTCTCACCGATCACCAATGTAAGGAGCATTCTTCTCACTTACCACCAATGTAAGGAGCATTCTTCCCACCGATCACCAATGTAAGGAGCATCTTTCCCACTGACCACCAATTTAAAGTGGAACTAAACTCTCCACTCCTTTACAGCTGAGAAAGCTGTCATCAGACTAATCTGCACCTGCCATAGTGCTGCGCATGTGATCAGTGATGAATTAGCTATTTGGAAGCTTGACAGTTTGATTGAGAGCACAACCAACTGTGACAGTTATCATTCAAGTTGCCTTGAATGTAACCGTTTACACTGATCACCACTCCAAGGGCCATTCTTACCACTGACCACCAATGTAAGAGGCATTTTCCCATCACCAATGTAAGGGGCATACTTCCCACTGATCACTTATGTAAGGAGCATTTTTCCCACTGACCCCCAATTTAAGGAGCATTCTTCTTACTGACGACCAGGGCTTTTTTTCGGCAGGAACGTGGGGGGGGGGGGGGGTGCAGTTACAGCACCTCTAGCGCTGACTGTACTGTATGTAATGGCAAGGGGTGCTGGGGTGTGCTTCAGGGTCTATTGATTGGGGGGATCAATTTCAGCTGGAGGGGATCTATTTTTGAAGGGGGGTCTATTGTTTCTGATAAAGTCTATTGTTGCTGGTGGAGGAGCTACTGTTGCTGGGGGTGGGTCTTATATTTCTGGGGGGGGGGAGTCAGTCGTTGTTGGGAGAGATCTACTGTTGAGGGAGGGGTCTTTTGTTGTAGGCTGACAGAGAGTCTATTGATGCTGGCTGCTGGGAGATCTGTTGTTGCTGTTGGGAGTCTATTGTTTATGGGGGGGGGGGGGGATTTTGTTGTGGGTGGTGCATTGTTGTTAGGGGTATCTGTTGTTGCTGGTGGGGGGCTCTATAGTTACTGGCTGCAGGGGATCTATTTTACTGCTTTTTTTGTTATCAGTACCAAATTTCATACAAATTACTTAGCACCACAAAATTATACTTGGTTCTGTATTCTCTAAAAGGGCAGTAATGGGAGGTGGGTAGGGGGTGGGACCAAGAAATGTTGCTAAGAGGTGGGTGGGGGTGGAAAAAAGGGGTGACTCTGAAAGGGGGAGTTCCTACACCTATTCTCTGAGAAAAAAAGCCCTGCTGACCACCAATGTAAGGAACATTCTTCCCACTGACCGCCAATATAAGGTATAAAAACAAGAGAGAGCGCACGCCAATATAAGGAGCATTCTTCTCTCTCATCACCAATGTAAGGAGCATTCTTCTCACTGACCACCTTGTAAGGGGCATTTTTTTCCTCATTGGCCACCAATGTAAGTGGGCTTTTCCCAATTACTCCCAATCAATTTATTTCAGCAAGGATTCTCCAATCCCTTAAAAGTATTTTAACCACTTGTGGACCGCCTCACGGGGATGTACGTCCTTTTTTTGAAGAGGGATATCTCGGTAACGGCAGCAGCTGTTGCCACAACCGAGATATCCATCTCTTCAGGCGGCGGTCGGCTGTACGATAACGGTGGTCTCCGTGGCGGATTCGCCGCGAGATCACCGCTATCGGCGGCGGGAGAGGTGCCACCCCCCCTCCCGCCGCCCTCCCGCACCTTCCGCCGCTTACCGGAGCCGTCGGTAGCGGCGGAGGCGATCGGGTCCTCTTCCTAGCTGGGCATAGAGACAAGTGAGGCTAAGATGGCCCCCACTCGTCTCTATACCATAGGAGGGCGGAAGCGACGTCAAAACGTCACTTCCGCCCATACCTCTTAAAGGTATATTTTTTTTTAAATGTCAGATTTTTTTTTTTTTTTTTTTACATTTTAGCCCAAATATGAGATCTGAGGACTTTTTGACCCCAGATCTCATATTTAAGAGGACCTGTCATGCTTTTTTCTATTACAAGGGATGTTTACATTCCTTGTAATAGTAATAAAAGTGATCCATTTTTTTTTTTTTAAAACAGTGTAAAAATAAATAAAATCAATTAAAATAAATAAGAAAAAAATTTTTTTTTTTAAAAAACACCCCGTCACGACGAGCTTGCGCACAGAAGCGGGCGCATACGTGAGTAGCGCCCGCATATGAAAACGGTGGTCAAACCACACATGTGAGGTATCGCCGCGATCGGTAGAGCGAGAGCAATAATTCTAGCCCTAGACCTCCTCTGTAACGCAAAAAATGCAACCTGTAGAATTTTTTAAATGTCGCTTATGGAGATTTTTGAGGCTAAAAGTTTGACGCCATTCCACGAGCGGGCGCAATTTTGAAGCGTGACATGTTGGGTATCAATTTACTTGGCATACCATTATCTTTCACAATATAAAAAAAATTGGGCTAATTTTACTGGTGTCTTATTTTTTTATTCAAAAAAGTGCATTTTTTCAAAAAAAAGTGCGCTTGTAAGACCGCTGCGCAAATACGGTGTAAAAAAAAGTATTTAAATGACCGCCATTTTATTCTCTAGGGTGTTAGAAAAAAAACAATATAAAATGTTTGGGAGTTCTAAGTAATTTTCTAGCAAAAAAAAACAGTTTTAAACATGAAAACACCAAGTCTGAAAAAGAGGCCTGGTCCTTAAAGCGGGATTCCACCCTAAAGTGGAACCTCCGCTGATCGGATCCCTCCCCCCCTCCGGTGTCACAATTGACACCTTTCAGGGGGGAGGGGGGTGAAGATACCTGTCAAAGACAGGTATTTTCACCCACTTCCGGGCATAGACTCCCACGGGAGTCTACGCCATTTCCTGCCCTGCCGCGCTGTCTGCTGGGACACACACGGGTCCCAGTGACAGCGCAGAGATTTCCTATTGCGCGGCGCAGCTCGCGCATGCGCAGTAGGGAACCGGGAAGTGAAGCCGATTCGCTTTACTTCCTGATTCCCTCACCTCGAATGGCGGCAGCAGCCGAGGCCCTAGCGGTCGATCGGCCTCGGCTGCCGGCATCGCTGGAACCCGGGACAGGTGAGTGTCCATTTATTAAAAGTCAGCAGCTGTAGTATTGATAGCTGCTGGCTTTTAATATTTTTTTTTTGGGCGGAATCCCTCTTTAAGTGGTTAAAGGTTCCTCTTTTTGGGCAAAAAAAAAAAAATCTGAAAACCTGGTCTAAACTGGTTTAATAATCATATTATTAATAATGTTCATTACTGATGTATTAGTATTAAGGTTTTTTGTGTTTACAATTGAAATATATGTGAAGCTACACTGCTGCCCCAAGACAACTCTGCATAGTCTATGCCTGAACTGAAATATAACAGAGCTCCCTTCCTGGGGCATACACTAATCAGTCTCGAGATTATGATCACCCGCCTATCATTGAGTAGGTCTGTGTTTTGCCCCAAAACAGCCCTGACCCACGTCAAGGCATGGGCTCCAAAGTTAGATCCAAATGAATGGCAGGACCCAAGGTTTCCCACCATAACATTGCCCAAAGCATCACACTGCCTCCGCCGGCTTGTCCTCTTCCCATACTGCATCCTGGTGCCATCTCTTCCTGTCAGACCTCACGTACCTGACTGATGAGCCCAAGATAGCAGGGGAAGGTCTCCCTTACATGTCTGGTTCGCAGCCCCTGGTAGTATAGACAGGAGGCACGGGAGCACAGAGTGGTATGAGAGCCTGGCGTGTAACTGCAGGAGGAAAGACCCAAAGGTCCCGATGCAGGTGGATTGGTGATCACTAGACAGCTGGACGCTGGCAGCGGATGCAGAGCAGGAGCTGAGCAGGCAAGTTGTCCAATTACAGGCACAGTCAGCAACAGGCGGGCAGTGCAGTACAAGGGGTCAGGCAAGTTTAGAGTCCAGGTCACAGGCAGGGTTGGCAACAGGCGGGCAGCGCAGTACAGAGGAGCAGGCAGGTTCAAGGTCAAAGACAAGCCGGGGTCGGATGCAGGCAGAAGACAGGATAATCCAAAGGGCAAGCCAGGTAATCAGGAGATCAGATGCTCAGACAAAGTAACGGGTGCTAGGATACAGGGAGCTGCAGATCGGACAGCACTGAACACAGTGCAGGGACAACCTAAATAGGCTGATTGGCTCCAAGTGCCATGCCCGCGCCGATGCGCACAGGCAGATGCGCACCCGCACGTGCCCATGCAGGCGAGCACACATGTGCAAGCCGACACACATCGGCTCACCCTGGGGCGCCCAGTAATACATCCATTCCGGGAGCTTCCCTGATACTTCCCCAGGTAAGAGACCCTGCCATCCACATGATGTCAAATAAAATGTGATCCATCAGACCAGACTACCTTCTTCCATTGCTCCGTGGTTAGTTCTGATGCATATGTGCCCATTGTAGGCAATTTTGGCTGTGGACATGGATCAGCATGGGCACCCTGACCGGTCGGCATCTACACAGCACCATACACAACAAACTGTGATGTGCTTGTAACCCTTTTTTTATCTCATTCAGCATTAACTTTTTCAGCATTTTGAGCTAAAGTAGCTCTTAGATCGGACTATACGGAACAGTTTTCGCTCCCCACATGCATCAATGAGCTTAGGCCACCCATGACCCTGTCGCTGGCTTTCCTTCCTTTCTTTTGGTCGGTCTTGACCACTGCAGACTGGGAACATCCCACAAAAGCTGTTGTGACCCAGTTGTCCAGCCATTACAATATGGCCCTTGTCAAAGTCATTCAAATCCTTACTCCTTGCCCAATTCTTTCTGCTTTCAATACATTAACTTCAGGAAAAAGGTCTTCACTTGCTGCCTAATATATCCCACTCACTTACAGGTATCACTATGATGAAAAAAATCAATATTATTCACTTTACCTGTTAGTGGTCATAATACTATGGTTGATCAGTGTATATCCCACTGATATGGTCCTAAAGCCTTACTTTTTTTACCTTAATGCATTCTACCAGTGGCGTCCGGCTGGGGCCCCCAAAAAGCCCCGGGTCTCGGGCATTCACAAATCTAATATTAGCTCTGAGCCCAAGCGGGGACTGATCTGGTTCAGAGCGCAGCTGAGTGACATAATAGGTCTGACCTTCTGGAGCCTGCAGAGCCTATGATGGACGTCCCACTGGTCTAATGCTGGGACCGCGTGATATGTGATGTCCATCATAGGCGCTGCAGGCTCCAGAAGGTGGGAATTACAATGCGGACGCGTCACTATGAGATCCCCGCTTGGGCGGGCGGCTCTCCTCTCCTGTCTCTGGCTGCCTGCTGTCTAATGAGATGGGCGCGCCAAGGCACTACTGCTCAGCACACTACGGCTGAGCTGCAGGAGGAGCCGGAGGTCATGGTCACCTGAAGTCTGATGTCACGTGTAATGGTCAGGTAGGTCAGTGTGTGTCAGGTAGGTCAGTGTGGGTCTGGGTCAGTGTAATGGTCAGTGTATGTCAGGTAGGTCAGTGTGCATCAGGTAGGTCAGTGTGCGTCAGGTAGGTCAGTGTGGGTCAGGTAGGACAGTGTGGGTCAGGCAGGTCAGTGTGGGTCTGGGTCAGTGTAATGGTGTCAGGGAACTCACCGTACGTATGCCCGTCCCCGTATAGCAGCAGTTCCCGTTCGTTCCAGGCGCCATGCGCGGTGTCTCCGTCAGAGTTGTACGAGTTCCAGGACGAACGGACATATGCTAAACCGAACACGTGGATGTACGCCAATCCGAACACGCGAAAACACCCGCGCAAACTGAACGGATGTACGTCCTCACGCACGGACGGCCACTTCCACCAATCCTGGCTCACTTCCCTCTATATAAACAGGGTCCTGGCCTGACACCAGTGCTGGATCGTCTTCAGCTGTTCCTGTAAGACCTGATCATTGCTCCTGTGACCTTGCTCCTGAGACCTCGCTCCTGTGACCTTGCTCCTGTGATCTTGCTCCTGTGATCCTTGTTCCTGTGAACCGTTCCTGATACCCACTCTTGGATTCCCCGTGTTGCTATCTCCTGGACTACCTCTGACCCCGGCTTGGACTTTCAACTTTGGCTTGTCTCCTGATTCTGTACCTCGTTTGCTTGCACGTTACCAGACCCCTTGCTTGTTCCTGATTACGCACCTGTCTCTTGTTATTGTACCGCATTGCCTGCCAGTTGCCGATCCTGCCTGTTCCAGACACGTAGTGCTCCCTGCACACCTGCTGATCTTCCGGTGCCTACCTACGTAACCAGTCTACACCTCTTCTACCGTGAGGACCCAGCATCTCCAAGGCCTTCTACTTCCATCTGCAGGCACCTGCACCCTTTCGTGTCCTCACGCTCCCTGTTCCCATCTCCAGGGGCGTGGTGATCGGAACCGTGCGAGAGGCCACCCTCAGCAGTCTGACTCCGCTGTAAGGTACGTGACAGTATGATCCAGCCAACATGGAGTCAGACAGGGGGGCCTCACCTCTGGAAGCTTTGTGCCAACAGATCTCTGCCCTTACCCAAGCAGTTCAAGGTCTGCAAGACGGTTACCATCAACTCGAGCAGAGGGTGGAGTCATTAACTCCAAACACTACTGCCTCCCAAGGGGCTACAGCATCTCGGTCCGCCGGTCCGGCAACTCCAGCATCCATGCCTGCAATAGTGGTGCCATCCCCGGAGCCTCGAGTTCCTACCCCAGAGCGGTTTTCCGGAGATCGCAGCAAATTCCGTGCTTTTCGTAATGCATGCCAATTATACTTCCTGCTACAGCCTCGCACCTTCTCCTTGGAAAGCACAAAAGTTGGGTTCATCGTCTCCTTGCTTCTGGGGGAACCTCAGACCTGGGCCCATCGCCTCTTGGAACAGGCTAGCCCTCTACTTGACACTACGGACTCTTTTCTGAATGAGATGGCTAAATTATACGACGATCCTCAGCGTGCCACCACTGCTGAGGCCAGTCTCCATGCTCTGCGACAGGGTCGCAGACCTGTAGAGGATTACGTGACTGACTTTAGGCGGTGGAGTTCTGACACTCAATGGAACGACGCCGCCCTACGTTAACAATTCCGCATTGGACTGTCCGAACCATTAAAAGACGAATTAGCCCGCATCGAAGCTCCCAGTTCTTTGGAAGACCTCATACAGGTATCAATCCAAATTGACCGCCGTCTTAGGGAACGGAGAGCTGAAAGAGTTGGTCAGTTTCGCCCCACTTGGATGTTACCCAAGGTTCCTAATTATCCTCCTACCTCCACACCTGCTCCCATCTCCGAAGCTCCAGAGCCAATGCAACTAGGATTACTTCGCTCACCATTGTCTTCTGAGGAGAAGCTACGCCGGCGCCAGAACAACCTTTGCCTCTACTGTGGGGAAGCTGGTCACTATGCGAATACATGTCCAAATAAAATTTGTAAGTTCAAAGACTCACCTCTTGTATCCAATGCATTACCTCTGACGAAATCAATTCATATAGCTGTTCCCTTTTCCTTACAGCTTCCAGGAGGAACACTCCAGGTCCAAGCTATAATTGATTCGGGCGCCTGTAGTTGCTTCATTGACCATACTCTCGTTCTGCAACACAACATTCCTTTGGCACTCAAGCAACGCCAACTTTCTATACGGTTAGCAGATGGATCCAACATCAGACCAGGTCCCATTACCCATGAGACTCAACCACTGCTCGCCAACATTCTATCCGGTCACCAAGAATTAATCTGCTTGGATGTCATTTCTTCACCACTCTTCCAAATCATTTTGGGAATGCCATGGTTACAAGCCCATAATCCCCAAATAAACTGGATAACCGGTGAGGTAGTGTTTCGGTCCACTTATTGCCTCCAAAATTGTGTCAGGACCTCAAACCACCTGGTTCCGGTCATTGCCTGTTCGGGTCCTACATCTGAGCTCCAGGGGTTGGTCCCAACCACATACCACAAATTCCTGGACGTGTTTGACAAAAGAAAGGCGGACACACTACCTCCTCATCGGGTCTACGATTGCCCAATCAAGTTATTGCCTGGAGCCGAAATTCCATTCGGGAGGATATTCCCTCTATCGGAACCTGAACTCCTGGTCCTCAAAGAATACATCGATGAGAACCTCAAGAAAGGATTTATCCGACATTCATCTTCTCCAGCCGGTGCTGGAATATTTTTCGTTGAAAAAAAGGACCATTCGCTCCGCCCATGTGTGGATTACAGGGATTTAAATAAAGTGACGATTAAAAATCGCTACCCCCTTCCATTAATTCCAGAATTATTCCAGAGACTTCGATCAGCCAAAATATTTACAAAGCTGGATTTACGAGGGGCCTATAACCTAATCAGAATCCGTAAGGGGGACGAATGGAAAACGGCTTTTCGGACACGTTTTGGCCACTTTGAGTATCTGGTCATGCCATTTGGACTCTGCAACGCCCCAGCCACTTTTCAACATTTTGTTAATGACATTTTCAGGGACTTTTTGGATTTATTTGTAATTGTTTATTTGGATGATATTTTGTTTTTTTCAGACTCTCTAGAAACCCATCGTGACCATGTGAAACAAGTTCTCCTGAGATTAAGGCAACATGGGCTCTACGCCAAGGCCGAGAAGTGCGAATTCGAACGGCAGACCATTCACTTCCTGGGTCTGGTAATATCAACAGAGGGAATAGAGATGGATCCTCAAAAGGTTTCAGCCATTTTATCCTGGCCACCTCCAACTAATAAAAAAGGGGTACAGCGCTTCATTGGATTCTCTAATTTTTACAGGAAGTTTATCAAAAACTTTTCCAGTGTTATAGCCCCCAATCACGCAACTCACCAGCAAACAAAACCGTTTTCGATGGTCCATCGAGGCCCAAGCTGCGCTCGATAAACTAAAAGGATTATTCACATCGGCCCCAATACTCAAACACCCTGATCCTGCTCTACCTTACACTCTGGAAGTGGACGCTTCAGAGAGCGCTGTAGGCGCCATTCTGTCCCAACGCCAAGGGCCTAAATCATTAATGCATCCTGTAGCGTTCTTTTCCAAAAAACTAAATACATCAGAAAGGAACTACGATGTGGGAGATCGGGAACTTCTAGCAATCAAACTGGCTTTAGAAGAATGGCGGTACCTTCTTGAGGGGGCAACACATCCAGTATTGATTTTTACAGATCATAAAAATTTGGAATATCTCAGAACAGCTAAGCGTCTCAGGCCCCGGCAGGCAAGATGGGCTCTTTTCTTCTCCCGTTTTAATTTTCACATAACCTACAGACCAGGATCCAAGAACAGTAAACCCGACGCATTATCCCGCATGTTCTCTGAAACTGAAGCCTCATCCCCTCCAGACACTATTTTGCAAGCTGGAAACTTCCTATTAACACAAACCAGTTTTCTATCACAGGTTCGGCAGTCGTCTCGAGGTGCATCAGTCCCTCCAGATAGGAACCTCCAAGAAAAAGATGGCCTTTTCTCTCAAATTATTCATCCCTCAAAACCTTCGCACCTCTGTTCTACAGGTTTGTCATGACTATCCCCTGGCGGGTCACTTCGGGGGTCACAAAACGACAAATTTATTTCAAAGGCATTTCTGGTGGCCAAACCTCGCGAAAGACTGCAGGAACTATGTTAGCTCTTGTTCAACCTGCCTCCGGAATAAAAACAGCAAAAATAAAGCCTGGGGATTATTGAGGCCATTACCTATCCCTGAAAGACCATGGGATAAGATCGCAATGGACTTTATTGTTGAGCTTCCTCCCTCTGAAGGATTTTCCTCTATCTTCGTGGTGGTGGATCGCTTTTCCAAAATGGCACACTTTATTCCCATGAAGGGAACTCCATCTGCAACCGAGACAGCCAGAGTATTCATTCGAGAAATTGTCAGACTCCATGGAATTCCCGGTGATATTGTCTCTGATCGTGGAGTCCAATTCACGTCAACATTTTGGAAATCATTGTGTGAAACTCTGGGTATCAAGTTAAATTTCTCTTCAGCCTACCATCCCCAAACAAACGGGCAGACCGAACGCACTAATCAAACCTTGGAACAATATTTACGTTGTTTCACTTCTTTTTCTCAGGAGGATTGGGCTTCGTTACTACCCTTAGCAGAATTTGCATTTAACAACTCTACTCATTCTGCCACAAACCAGTCACCATTTTATTCTAACTATGGTTTTCATCCCTCCTTCTTGCCAACATCCTTACCGGATTCTCCTGTACCAGCTGTCCAGGATAGGCTGAATTTCTTTGTTATCAACAATCAGGTACTTAAAGAAACCCTTTCTAAGGCTCAGGAGGACGATAAAAATTTTTTTGACAGGAAGAGAAGGGGAGAATTGGATTTAAAAATCGGTGATCGTGTATGGATGTCAACCGCAAACCTGAAACTGGCGTGTCCCTCTAAAAAATTGGGACCCAGATATTTGGGGCCTTTTCCAATTAAGAAGAAAATTAATTCGGTAGCCTATGAACTTGAACTTCCCGGCTCATTTAAAATCCATCCTGTATTTCACACTTCTCTACTTAAACCTGATGTACCCAATTCCTTTCCAGATCGGGAGTTATGCTCTCCAGAAGCTATATTGATAGATGGGGAGGAGGAGTTTGAGATCGAAGCCATTCTGGATTACAAGAAGCGCCAAGGACAAAACCAATACTTGATTAAGTGGAAAGGCTTTGGCCCCGAAGAAAATTCCTGGGAACCCGAAGCGAATCTTCATGCCCAGAGGCTTATACGGGCTTTTCATCGCTCTCAAAGGTCGGTTCAAAGGGGCACCCGGAGGCTGCCCTTAAGGGGGGGGGGCACTGTCAGGGAACTCACCGTACGTATGCCCGTCCCCGTATAGCAGCAGTTCCCGTTCGTTCCAGGCGCCATGCGCGGTGTCTCCGTCAGAGGCGTATGAGTTTCAGGACGAACGGACGTATGCTAAACCGAACACGTGGATGTACGCCAATCCGAACACGCGAAAACACCCGCGCAAACTGAACGGATGTACGTCCTCACGCACGGACGGCCACTTCCACCAATCCTGGCTCACTTCCCTCTATATAAACAGGGTCCTGGCCTGACACCAGTGCTGGATCGTCTTCAGCTGTTCCTGTAAGACCTGATCATTGCTCCTGTGACCTTGCTCCTGTGATCTTGCTCCTGTGATCCTTGTTCCTGTGAACCGTTCCTGATACCCACTCTTGGATTCCCCGTGTTGCTATCTCCTGGACTACCTCTGACCCCGGCTTGGACTTTCAACTTTGGCTTGTCTCCTGATTCTGTACCTCGTTTGCTTGCACGTTACCAGACCCCTTGCTTGTTCCTGATTACGCACCTGTCTCTTGTTATTGTACCGCATTGCCTGCCAGTTGCCGATCCTGCCTGTTCCAGACACGTAGTGCTCCCTGCACACCTGCTGATCTTCCGGTGCCTACCTACGTAACCAGTCTACACCTCTTCTACCGTGAGGACCCAGCATCTCCAAGGCCTTCTACTTCCATCTGCAGGCACCTGCACCCTTTCGTGTCCTCACGCTCCCTGCTTCCATCTCCAGGGGCGTGGTGATCGGAACCGTGCGAGAGGCCACCCTCAGCAGTCTGACTCCGCTGTAAGGTACGTGACAAATGGTCAGTGTATGTCAGGTAGGTCAGTGTATGTCAGGCAGGTCAGTGTGCGTCAGGTAGGTCAGTGTACGTCAGGTAGGTCAGTGTGGGTCAGGTAGGTCAGCGTGGGTCAGGGAGGTCAGTGTGCATCAGGTAGGTCAGTATGCGTCAGGTAGGTCAGTGTGGGTCAGTGTACATCAGGTAGGTCAGTGTGCATCAGATAGGTTAGTGTGGGTCAGTGTAATGATCAGTGTGGGTCAGTGTACTGGTCAGTGTGTGTTGGGTAGGTCAGTGTGGGTCAGATAGGCCAGTGTAATGGTCAGGTAGATCAGTGTGGGTCAGTGTAATGGTCTGGTAGGTCAGTGTGTGTCAGGTAGGTCAGTGTAATGGTCAGTGTGGGTCAGATAGGTCAGAGTAATGGTCAGTGTGGGTGAGTGTGTGTCAGGTTGGTCATTGTGTGTCAGGTAGGTCAGTGTGGGTCAGGAAGGTCAGTGTAATGGCCAGGTAGGTCAGTGTGGCTCAGGTAGGTCAGTTTTTTGTGGTCAGCCTTGATGGGCACTCGTACGCCAGGCAGCAACCAGCAGGTGAGCTTATCCCCCGCCCGCCACACAACACCCCCCCCCCCCCCCGGTGTCGGGCTCGGACTTCAGGCTGCAGTCCATGGTTTCAGCCCCCGTGCATTCTTGCATTCTATGCATTAAGGTAAAAAATTAAGGTAAAAAAAACTTGTGTTGCAGAGGATCCCCCTGCCCCCTTATACAAACCAAAACCCGATCTCGTTCCAGCACTGTGCATGAGAGCAGTGGCTCTGTCCCGCTTCACTGGGCAGATTGATAGCAGTGCACTACTGGAAATCAAATCCTTTGATGAGGGAGTGGGTGACGGAGCCAAGCCTTACTGCGTGATAATAGACTCAGACAATGAAGCTCAGGAGCGAGCCTGCATGAGTGCCCCCATAGAAAGCCACTCGGTGGGGATGGGGGAGCCAGGAGCAACGGCAGGAGACCTAAGAAGAAAAGGATTGGGGCTGCTCTGTGCACGGCCATTGCACAGAGCAAGTAAGTATGACATGTTTATTATTTTAATTTTGAAAAGAAAAGTAAGCTTTAATGTCACTTTAAAGTCCAATACAACTTTCAGTATACAAAAGTTAAATACTTCCCAAATGCATAACAAAGGAGTACAAAGTCGAAGCCCCTGTACACATGGTCGGAGATTCCGTCGGAATGTGTCCGATCGGCAGGGCTGGACTGGGACAAAAATTTGGCCCTGAACTTCATTATGACTGGCCCACTTTAATTTTGAGTGTCTCCATCAGCACTTCCCCTTACATCAGAGTGTCCTCCCTCTCCTCCCCCTCCCACGTGTACTCACAGTTTCAAAGGCAGCTTCTCATTCCTCTCTCCAGTCATATGATATGTGACAAGTGATAACGGGAACTTCTGCCAGCTGTCTATCTCCCCCTGCAGGCTGGAGGGAGCAGAAAGCCCAATGCTCTCTCCAGCAAGTGACGGCAGCTGCTCGTCCTAACAGGAGTGAAATCGCGATCACTCACTGTCAGAGGAGCTGCTCCAGGACTGCACCCGACCGGCCCACTGAGCCATCGGCCCACTGGGAAACACCCTGTAGTCCCGATGCCCAGTACATGCCTGCCGATCGGAGCGTTTTGTCAGATATTCCGACTGTGTGTGGTCTGCATCGGACTGTTTCCATTGGAATATCCATCGGACCAACTTTTCCAACTTGCTGGAAATATTTTCCAACAAAATGCTCTGATCGGACATACTCCGATCATGTGTACAGAATTCCGATCGGACAAAGTGCCAAGCATGCTCAGATCAAATTCCTACACCAAAGCTATTGGCTACTAGCGTGAACATAGTCCCGTCATAACGAAATAACGTCATCATGTCGGATTTTACGACAACTTTGTCCGACCGTGTGTATGCAACAATTTCGGACAAAATCCGTCTGACAAAATCCGACGGATCTGGTTGTCGGAATCTCCGACCGTGTGTACAAGGGCTTACATTTTCTTTTGTTTACAAAAGTAGAGTAGAAGCAGCGGTCTCATTGTAGAGGTCTGATGTGCCCCTTGCCATTTTAGAGATAGTGCTCTCCAATCAGCAGGGAGCACACAGAGTCCAAGTGCAGCAACAAGAATATATTAAACCGAAGTCCAGGAACACACAACAGACCTAGCGGGAAGGCAACCCAACTGGTAACACCCACAAATGGTAACAGTGTGGAGCAGTGTCGGGGCAAGGTTATGGCGCCAAGAGCAAGGATACAAAAGGATGCCCCCCTTACCATTAGCGTAAGCAGTGATGTCGCTGTCACTACCCTACTCCTGCCAGCCTTGTACAAAAGCAACTAGACCATGGCGCCCCCATCTCTGCAATAAACCATTGTGCCCAGGACAGCTGCCCCTCCTGCCAACCCCTTTTCCCAGCCCTGGCGAGGAGGCAGTGACTGTCTAATGGAGCCGAATGTGGCTTGTACCTACATGGGGAGGCTTCCAGGAAGGATGGTGTGTCCCTGCCTATTCCATACTCCTCCAGAACCTTACTCTGATACTATGCACTGTCCATGACAGGTGGGTATCCTATCGCTACACTGCCATTCACAAAAATGCGCACCAAACTCAAGAGTCAGGGTCTTAAATAGACTCTGCCAACCCAAGATGGCCACCAAAGTCACATGTGGTGTCAGCATCCAATCAGTTAGCTGCCTCCCAGTGACCATAGAAACCATATAGGAACTAGGTTCCTCTTGACTTCCTCCTCCATCTATATTGCCGCTGTGGACGAGCACCACCTGCAGTGGAGAAAATACATTGCACCTGCCTTCATACAGAGCTGAAATAGGGAATGGAAACATAAACGGAGAAATCTGTGCTCAGTATGTATCAATGCTGCGTGTACTCGTATATCTCAATCAGTGCATGGTGGGAAACGATCACCCTGGGAAAAGAAGAAAGAAACCAACGCTAGAAAATCCACCCATTAGCGAGGGCCTGCACTCTACATTCCATAGGAAAATAGGCACGTTGTGCAGGTGGGCGGGGGACACAGCCAACACTTCAAACAAATGATTCACAGTGGCAAAATTGTCGTTTTTCCATTTCATACTTCAATCCACCAATCTGCAGAACTGAGCCGACACATTGTTCAAAGGAATACACAGAAAACACTATGCTAATGGATTCTAAATGAGCTTCTGGCTGCGGAGATAGAGATGTTCTACGGGAGGAGAAATGTTTTCTGAATAATGTTTAACGGGACAAAAAATAGGAACTTTCTTACTTTTTCACTTATTTTTCTCCTTTATCTCACACTCTTTATCTCCTTTTTCTTTCTTTTCCTCATCTTTTTTCTTCTCTCTCTCTCTTTTTCTCTCCTTCTCTTGCTTTCTCACATTTTTCTCTCTCTAATGTATTTCTCTTCTTTTTTCCCCCCTCTTTCTCTCTCTGTTCCCCTCTCTCTGTCTCTCTTTCTCATTATACGTGGGCACCCATCAAAATGCTGATTGTTTTTTTTTATAATTTAATTGGTTAATTTCCACTAATGTCGCGTACACACGACTGGATTTTCTGTCGGAATGAACTCTGACGGAGTTCCGCTGAAACAGACTTGCCTACACGCGATGACACCAAAGTCCGATCGTTTAACGCGATGACGTACGACGGAACTACAAAAAGGAAGTTCAATAGCCAGTAGCCAATAGCTGCCCTAGCGTCCTTGTTGGTCCATCGAATCTGCATACAGATGAGCGGTTTTCTCAATAGGAACTGGTTCAGACGGAAAGATTTGAAACATGTTCTATTTCTAAAGTCCGTCAGATTTTTTGGCAGAAAAGGTCCGATTGAAGCCCACACATGGTCGAATTGTCCGACGGATTTGTTCCATCTGAACTTTGTTGTCGAAAAGTCCAGTTGTGTGTACACGGCATAAGTGTGCTTTCTTTCTTAATCTTAAAGTGGACCTTCACTCCCCAGACAGACTTTAAATTGGAAGTCCATGCTAAAACTAAAATCCCTGCATCTATAGATACTAAAGCCCCATACACACAGATTGTCTTCTGATTTTTTCCTTCAGGTTTACCAAAACCATGTAGTACAAGGGCCTGCCTGATTGTATACACATTGAAACCTCTAAGGTTTGACCTCATATTATATGGTTTTGGTAAATCTGATGGAAAAAATCTGCAGAAAATCTGATAGTGTGTATGGGGCTTTAGGCAGCCTTTCTCAACCTTTTCAACATGGAGGAACCCTTGAAATAGTTCTCCGGTCTCAGGGAACCCCTGCTAAAAATTAGAAATCTACAACTCATGATACATTAGTGTGATGGTCAGTGGGAAGAATGGTCCTTACACTTGTGGTCATTGGGAAGAATTACTTCCTTACAGATAGCTAAAAAGATCAATGGTGTCAGTGGGAACTTATCTGAGAGGCAGAAATGGCCCAATGCTGAAGGAAGCCCTATCAACCTCTGGAGGAACCCTAGTTGAGAATCACTGTACTAAGGAGTCAAACAACCCCCCCCCCCCCCCCCGGTTCGGTTCGCAGCAGAACATTCGAACAGGCAAAAAATTCAGAAGAACGCTCAAATACTGTTAAAGTTCATGGGACACGAACATGAAAAATCAAAAGTGCTCATTTTAAAAGCTTATATGCAAGTTACTTTCATAAAAAGTGTTTGGGGACCCGGGTCCTGCCCCAGGGGATGTGTATCAATGCAAAAAAAGTTTTAAAAACTGCAGTTTTTTTTCGGGAACAGTGATTTTAATAATGCTTAAAGTGAAACAATAAAAATGAAATATCCCTTTAAATATTGTGCCTAGTGTGGTGTTGTATGCCTGTAAAGTGGTGCAGTTTTCCCCATGTTTAGAACAGTTCCACAGAAAAATGAAATTTCTAAAGGAAACAAGTCATTTAAAACTGATCGCAGCTGTAATGAATTGTAGGGTCTCGGCAATATAGAAAAAAACTAATTGAAAAAAACGGCATGGGTCCCCCCAGACCATTATCAGGCCTTTTGGGTCTGGTATGAATATTAAGGGGATCCTCGAACCAAGATTTAAAAAAAATTGTGTGGGGGTTCCCCCAAAATTGATACCAGCCCCTTCAGGTCTGATATGGATTTTAAGGGAACCCTTAAGAGAGTGTCCCCCTCCTGAACTGTACCAGTCCACATGCCCTCAACATGGGTAGAGTATTCCCATGTTGATGGGAACAAGGGCATCATCCCCACAACCCTTGCCCTTTGGCTGTGGGGGTATGTGGGTGGAGGGCTTATCAGAATCTGGAAGCCCCCTTTAACAAGTGGACCCCCAAATCCTGGCCCCCTTATGTGAATTGGTAACAGGGTACATTATAACCCTACCATTTCACTAAAAAAGTTTAAAAAAATTTAAAAAAAGACAAGAGACAGCTTGGGACAAGTCCTTTATTAAAAGATAAAAATGTTCCGGGATGTAAATCCACGCCGCCTGACGGACCAAAAAAAAAAAATCTGCAACAGTTCCGACTCATGGGAGGCTCCCGCCGAGTGACGCTTCTTCTGGGAGACAGCTGTTATATAGCTGAGGGCGGGGCCACCCAGTGACATAAACTGGTGACCCCGCTCCCTCTGATGCCACAGGGGCTTTACCGTTACCAATTCACATGGGGAGCGGGATCTGGGGGTACGATAAGCCCCACGCCCGCATACCCCCACAACCACTGGGCAAGGGTTGTGGGGATGAGGCCCTTGTCCCCCTCAACATGGAGACAATGTGCTTTGGCGTTAGACCCCCAAAGCGCCCTTCCCATGTTGGCATTTGGCCTGGTTCGGTTCAGGAGGGGGGGCGCTCTCTCATCCCTCCTTTTTTCTTTTTTCCTGCAGCCTGCCAGGTTGCGTGCTCGGATAAGGGTCTGGTATGGATTTGGGGGGGGGGGCTACACCATTTTTTTTAAATTTTAGAGCAGGGTTGACCTTAAAATCCATACCAGAACCTTTGGGTCTGGTATGAATTTTGGGGGGGCCTACGCCATTTTTTTTTAATTTGGCACAGGGTTCCCCTTAATTTCCATACCAGACCTTAAGGCCTGGTATGGATTTTAGGGGGACCCCTACGCAATTTTTGTAAAAAAATTTGGTTCAGAGTTCCCCTTGATATGCATACCAGACCCAAATGGCCTGGTAATGGACTGGGGGGAACCCATGACGTTTTTTTCAGTGAGTTTTATCTATATTGCCGAAACCCGGCAATTTATTACAGCCGCGATCAGTTTTAAATTACACTTTTTCCTTTAGAAATGTCATTTTGCTGTGGTACTGTTCTACACACGAGAAAAATGCGCCACTTTACAGGCATACTATAGATACCCCCAGGCATAATATTTAAAGGAATATTTCATTTTAATTGTTTCACTTTAAGCATTAAAAAAAACACTGCTACCGCCCATCCCTAATAGATACCTACAATCTAACACTAACCTATCTAGTCCTGTAAAGAAAAAATTAGTATACATACCTTTTCTGCAGGCGATCCAACCTGATCCAACGCTGAGCTGTCACCCATGGCTTCGCTGTGGAAGCGGGTACAGGGGACTCAGCCGACAATGGAAGCCCCATATGGGTGACGTCACACCCCAGTCATTTCACAGCCATTGCCAGCTGTGTCCTCTGCAGAGCTTCCGCCGCTGGAGACCGGATCGCCTTCAGAAAGGGTATGTATAGCAATTTTATCTTTACAAGTCTACATAGGTTAGTGTTACAATGTGGGTTTCTATAGATGAAAGGATTTTAGTTTTAGCATGGACTTCCACTTTAAAGGATAATTTCACCCTAAAAAAATCAACTTTTTGCAGGTAAAAAAAATGTGCATTTGTTATTTATTTAAACAATGAACTACCACAGCACTCAACAGCATTGACAACTACAAGCCGACAGCCGCAAAGGCTGTTGGTTATTTTAGTTTTTCATTTACAGAACTCTGTAAACGAATGACACAACTTGGCCACATAGGCCACGTTCTTTACAGATTGTGACAGAGTGGGGGGAAAAGATCCCTCACTCCCTGTCAAAACGGGGAGCCAGGGGGGTGCGAGGGCCAGTGGATTTGTAACATGTTACATCCTGAATATGTAACATGTTACAAAAGGCGAACTTAGGCCGCGTACACATGGGCGGATTGTCTGCCCAACTAAGTTTGTCAGACAATCCGACAGACAGTCCGTTCAACTTTTGAATGAACGGACTTGACCACACACGATGAACAGACAGTCCGCTGAAAACTTGCGCGATGACGTGTACAGCACGTACGACGGGACTAAAAAAACGACGTCCAATACACTGCAATGCAACCTTCGGCCGTGTAAGTCCTTTCTGAGCATGCGCCATACTTAGTCCGTCCAACTTGCCTACACACGAGCGGACTGTCCGCTGAAACCAAGTTTGGACGGACAAAACCAAGTTTGGACGGACAAAATTACGGAAATTCCGAAACACAAAGTCCGTCAGACTGTCCGCTGAAAAAGTCCGCTGAAGCCCACACACGAGCGGATTGTACGCTGAAACACGGTTCAGGGGACTAAGTTGGGCAGACAATCCGCCCGTGTGTACACGGCCTTATGCTTTAAAGTGTCACTAAAGGATATTTTCATTCTCCAAAAATACACTATATTACCAAAAGTATTGGGACACATGCCTTTACACACACATGAACTTTAATGGCATCCCAGTCTTACTCTGTAGGGTTGAATATTGAGTTGGCCCACTCTTTGCAGTTATAACAGCTTCAACTCTTCTGGGAAGGCCATCCGCAAGGTTTAGGAATGTGTCTATGGGAATGTTTGACCATTCTTCCAGATGTGCATTTGTGAGGTCAGGTACTGATATGGAGGAGAAGGCCTGGCTCGCTGTCTCCACTCTAATTCATCCCAAGGGTTTTGTAACGGGTTGAGGTAAGGACTCTATGCAGGCCAGTCAAGTTCCTCCACTCCAAACTCGCTGATCCATGTCTTTATGGACCTTGCTTTGTACACTGGTCCACGTCATTTGGTGGAGGGGGGATTATGGTTGTTTTTCAGGGGTTGGGCTTGGCCCCTTACTTCCAGTGAAGGCAACTCTTAGGGTGTCAGCATACCAAGACATTTTGGACAATTTGTAAAAACAAAAAAGTACAGTGCTAACTTACTAATCAATAACACAATAATGGTGGAACCCTCTAATGTATGGAAATCTCAATAAACTTCAATATCACAAAAATCCCCGTCTCTGTGATATGCTACATACCATATAACACACATCAAATCAAAAATAAGACTTACAGTAAAAAATGCAATTTTGCAGGGATGGTGAAAACCCCTCCTACAGATATTCAGCAGTGGGCGGTGTCAGTAGGGCAGTGAATGGTGTCAGTAAAGCAGTGGACGGTGTCCACTCCTTATCAGTGCAGCCTAATCAGTGCCCATCAGTGCAGCATATCAGTGTAGCCCCATCAGTGCAGTATATCAGAGCATATCAGTGCCCATTAGTGCAGCATATCAGTGCAGTCTTATCAGTGTAACCTCATCAGTGCAGCCTCATCAATGCCAACCAGTGCAGCTTTACCAGTGCCCATCAGTGCAGCCTCATCAGTGCAGTTTTTCAATGCCCCAACAGTGCAGCCTCATCAATGCCAGCTAGTGCAGCTCATCAGTACCGATCAGTGCAGCATATTAGTGCACATTAGTGCAGCCTATCAGTGCCCATCAGTGCAGCCTATCAGTGCCCAACAGTACAGCATATCAGTGCCCATCAGTGCAGCATATCAGTGCAGCTTCAACAGTGCCCATCAGTGCAGCTTATCAGTGCACCATCAGTGCAGCTTAGTGCCCATAAGTGCAGATTCATCAGTGCAGCAAATCAGTGCCCATCAATGAAGCTTCATCGGTTTCAATCAGTGCAGCATATCAGTGTAACGATATCACGTCCGGGACAGGAAATGTTGTAACTAGTTGCCATGTTAACTAGTTGCCATGTTGTGTGGAACGCAGCCATGACAGCTTGGCTACCTTGTAAAATTACAGAAGAATCTGAACTTCCCCCTCCCTTGTCTTCAGAATCCAAAGCTTTTAAAATTTCAAAAGGAAAGAAAGGTTATCTCAGCAGAGGAAGCAGAACCAGGCTAGGTCAATAAACAAGGCTCATGTTGCCTGGCAAGATATTCAGGCCTGTTGTAAAACTGTCACCCTCTCCATTCAGAGAACCACCAGAGACCTGTCGTAAATACCTCAAACCACATAGAGTACAGACAGATTAGTATAGTTTTGAAACTTCAAAATGTTTTCTTAAAGGGATTGTAAAGTGAATTTTTTTTTTTTTTTTAAATAACAAACATGTTATACTTACCTCCACTGTGCAGCTCGTTTTTCACAGAGTGGCCCCGAACCTGCTCTTCTAGGGTCCCTCGGTGGCTGTCTCGGCTTCCTCCTGCAGGTGCTTCTCATGTTCATGCGATCTCCCTTGCATGGTGAGAAGCATCTGCGGGCACGCTCCGGTGATACAGCCGGCGGCTATAGCCGCTCGCTGTATCACACGGCCCGCCCCCGGCGCTCTGCGTCAGTGGATGTGATTGACAGCAGTGCGAGCCAATAGCTGCGCTGCTTTCTATCCATCCACTCCAGCCAATCGGTGGCCAGGCTGAACAGTGGAAAGGACGTTGGTGGACGAGCGCGGGACTTTCGAGGGGTGAGGTAAGTAAAACGGGGGGGGGGGGGCTTGGGGCGCCGGGACTGTCAGATGTTTTTTCACCTTAATGCATAGAATGCATTAAGGTGAAAAAACATTTACCTTTACAACCCCTTTAACTTCCAAAGCAATCATAGCACAGCCATAATATGGAGATATTTAGTTTCCTCAGATACTTTCTAACATTTCAAGTCCAGACACCCCTATGTCAGGTCATATAGGAAGCCACTGGGACCCCTTACTCCTAGTTAACCCTGACATGGGAAACCTGTCGTGTGGACTTGTTTTGAAGCAAATATCATGCTGATCACTAACATGGATATCTGCAATCTATAAACAGTAGAGAGGCAGAGATATAAATATGTATCACAAAGTGTACCAGCAACCAGCCCCTAAACAAGATGACCAGACGATTGGTCACTGGCCGCTGTCAACACCCCCTTTGATTTGATAGAAAAGAGGAGAGGCCAAGGCAATGGTCAGTTCTCCTTTTACCATCCAAGCAGGAAGATCTGCCAAGTTTGAGAACCGATTACCTTTGCTCATCGATCGAACTTTGATCAACCCTCTGACATTAATTGCAAGTATTCTTCCTTCCCAATTCTACCTTATTTCTTTGTGGCTGTATATTGTCTTTATTTTTTGAAACATTCTTTTTCTGTAAATGTTTTATTCGCACCAACCTTGACCTTTTCATAATAAATCCTTATGTTGAAAAGTGTTAACCTTGTCTTTAAAACTCTTGATTAGGGATGAGCTTCATGTTCGAGTCGAACATACGTTCGACACGAACATCGGCTGTTCACCCGTTCGGCGAATTCCGAACATTATGGGCCGTTCGCACCAAATTCGTGTGGCGCTCACGGCCCACAATGCACTGCGATGGCGCAGTGCATTGCTGGCTCATGATTGGCCAAGCATGCACTGTGACCCCGCATGCTTGGCCAATCACAGCGCCGGCAGCGAGGAGAGCCATGATTGGCCACAGGCAGGATGCCTGTGGCCAATCATAGCTCAGGCTGTGTAGTACACGCCCCACACTATATAAGGCCGCCAGCGTGGCGGCCTTGTGTAGTGTGTTGGCGTCTGAAGCAGTTAGTGGGTGTTCTGTGTACCTTCAACACAGTATACACCGATCGTTATCGGCCGATTTTTCGATCTTGCTCTTCTATAGTGGTTGTTGTCTGCATGCCCTGACCGCAGTATACACCGTTATATTCACCTATATAGCTAGCAATATATCTATCTTTTATAATAGAGCTTGCAGACAGTGTTAGGAGCTTGTGCGTGCTGTCTGCGTGCTCTGTACCCAGTACACACCGCTATATCCACCTACATAGCTCTTCTCTATTTGAGCCATCTGCCATCTGCAGGAGTTATTGGAAGTTGTGTGTGCCTCCAGCACAGCACAGTATACATCTGTATTTACCCTTTATTGCTGGTGTTCTATAATAAAGGCATCTGCAAGAGTTAGTGGGTGTTGTGTGCCTCCAGCACAATATACACCTGTATCTACCCTTTATTGCTGTTCTCTAATAGAGCCATATGCAGGGCTTAGTGGGTGTTGTGTGCCTCCAGTACAGTATACCCCTTTATCTTCCCTTTATTGCTGGTGTTCTATAATTAAGGCATCTGCAGGAGTTAGTGGGTGTTGTGTGCCTCCAGCACAATATACACCTGTATCTACCCTTTATTCCTGTTCTCTAAAAGGCAGACAGGCGCGAGCCGAATAAAAGAGGGCAAGCAGGCTCTGTGTCTAGAGACAACAGTGCTGGTCATGGACGCGGTGCATCGTCATCATCAGCACGTGGCCATGGGACACGCTTGTCCTTCTTTTCAGCAGCTGGACATGTTGAGCCGCAACATGCCAACGACTTGGTAGTGTGGATGACCAAGCCCTCTTCATCCTCCTCATCCTCTCTCACCCAGTCTCAGGGTACTAGCAAAGCAGCTGCCAATGCATCGTCTTCCCTCGTCTCAATGTCATCATCAGTGACTCCTTCCCTAGACCCACCACGTCCTCCTGAGGAGTGTCCTGAATTCTTTAAGCACAGTGTTGGGTACATGCTCCAGGAGGATGCCCAGTGTTTTGTAGGCTCTGATGATGATACTCAGCTAGAGGAAGGCAGTAGCGTGAATGCAGAGAGAGGGGATGCTCAAGAAGGATAGCAATCTGGCAGTCATGTTCCACAAGCTGCAGCATACTGCCAGGTTTGCTACAGCGATGAAGAGGGAGGGGATGATGAGGGCACTGACTCCACGTGGGTACCTGGTAGGAGAGAGGAGGAGGAGGAGGCACATGTTCAACGAGGCAGGATGCCCTCCGAGGGCCAGCTTAGGGGCAGCACACCGACTGAATCACACCGCAGAGCTCCGCCTGTGCAGGGTGCTGCCTCTGCGCGTTATTCTAAAAGTTCTTTGATGTGGGCCTTTTTTGAGACGAGTGCATCAGATCGCACCACTGCTATTTGCAACATATGTCTCAAGCGTATCTCGTGTGGCCAAAACATCAGCCGCTTGGGCACCACATGCTTGACCAGATATATGTTGACCTGCCATGCAGCTCGTTGGCAAGCGTACCTCAAAGACCCACACCAAAGAACAAAGTGGACCTCTCCTTGCTCCTCATCAGCTGGCATCTCCAACCCCACTAGACCTTCAGTCCTCTCTGAAACCTGCTCTGAGAGGAATGAAGGTGTAGAATTAGGTGTGTCACAGCCAAGTGCTTCCGGGCACTCTGCTAGCAGTACACCCACGTCCGATTATAGCAGGCAAATGTCCCTGCCCCAGCTGCTGGACCGGCGAAAGAAGTTTACTCCCAGCCATCCACATGCCCAGCGGTTGAATGCTAGCTTGGCTAAATTGCTAGCACTTCAACTGCTGCCTTTTAAGTTGGTAGACTCTGCCCCCTTTCGTGAGTTTGTACAATGTGCGGTTCCTCAGTGGCAGGTCCCCAAACGCCACTTTTTCTCACGGAAGGCGATTCCGGCTCTCTACCGGCATGTGGAAGGCAATGTCCTTGCCTCGCTGGACAGGGAGGTCAGCGGTAAGGTGCATATTACCGCTGACTCATGGTCCAGCAGGCATGGACAGGGACGTTACCTGTCTTTCACGGCCCATTGGGTCACTTTTCTGGCAGCTGGGAAGGATGCAGGACAAGGTGCAGTAGTGTTGGAGGTTGTTCTGCCACCACGCCTCCTAAATGCTACTATTGGTTGTGACACACCTCTCTCCTCCACCCCCTCCTCTTCTTCTTCCTCCATGGCCTCTTCCAGTGCTCTGTCCTCAGAACCAGCGGTGCTCCGTAGGCGTTCCAGGGGCTATGCAAGTACGCAGGCAAAACGATGCCATGCCGTGCTTGCGCTGGTTTGTTTGGGGGACAGGAGCCACACTGGGGCGGATGTTTTGTCAGCTCTGCAGGGGCAGGCCGAGAGGTGGTTGACGCCACGCCAGCTTAAGCCAGGAATGGTGGTTTGCGACAATGGCACCAACCTCCTCTCCGCCCTCCGACAGGGACAACTGACCCATGTGCCCTGTGTAGCTCACGTCCTTAACCTGGTGGTGCAGCGGTTCTTGGGCAGGTACCCAGGCTTACAGGATGTCCTGAAGCAGGCCAGGAAAGTCTGTGTGCATTTCCGCCGATCATTTAATGCCTGTGCTCGGCTGGCTGAGCTCCAAAAGGAGTTGAACTTGCCCAAGAACCGCCTTATATGTGACATGCCCACCAGCTGGAACCAGGTGGAACTCAACGTTGGCCATGCTGCAGCGGCTGCACACGCAGCAGAGGGCCATCAATGAGTACCTGTGCGACTACGGCACCAGGACAGGGTCAGGGGAGCTCGGTTTTTTCTCACCACGCCAGTGGGGCATGATCAGGGATGCATGCACTGTCCTGTCACCGTTTGAGGAGGCCACAAGGATGGTGAGCAGTGACAGTGCATGCATCAGTGAACACTGTACCTCTTGTCCACCTCTTGGAGCATACGCTGCGTTGAATAATGGACAGGGCACTTGAGGCAGAACAGAGGCAGGAAGAGGAGGACTTCCTTGCCTCTCAAGGCCCCCTTTATCCAGACAGTGTTCCTGCTGTGCCACCCATCACACAAGAAGAGGATGAGGAGGAGGAAGAGGAGGAGGAGGATGATTGTGCCAGCATGGAGGTGGAGGCTGGCACTCAGCATCAGCAGCAGTCTTGTAGGGATGATTTACAGTCCCAAGAAACCCGTGGACTTGTACGTGGCTGGGAGGAGGTAGCTGTGGATCATTCCCACCGAAAATCCTCTGGCTTACTGGGTCTTGAGGATGGATCACTGGCCAGAGCTTGCACAGTATGCAATTGAGCTACTGGCCTGTCCTGCATCCAGCGTTCTTTCGGAACGCACCTTCAGTGCTGCTGGTGGCTTTGTTACCGATCACAGGGTGCGCCTGTCCACCGAATCAGTTGATCGACTGACCTTCATCAAGATGAATCAGTCTTGGATAACCCACAGCTACCAAGCACCTGAAGCTGATGTAACCGAATAATTTTTTTTTTAAATATCACATCCCTTCAAGACTGCCTATGCTGATGCTGAGTGACTGTCCTGTTATGTTGGTTGTCTATCCTCTTCCTCCTCCGCTGATATGTTGGAAGAACATTTCTGGTTCTGGGTGATGCCTAAGGCCCAATTTTTCTTCCCCTGTTTAACAGGGGCGTTTAATTACAATTTTTGATGCAATGCTTTGCAGAAGGGCTAATTCCTGCAATAAAACTAGAGTATATGGGAGAGGTTGCAGTGTCGTGGCACCAGCACCAGTGCCTAAGGCCCAATTTTTCTGCCCCTGTTTAACAGGGGTGTTTAATTACAATTTGTGATGCAATGCTTTCAGCAGGGCTAATTCCTGCAATAAAACTAGAGTATATGGGAGAGGTTGCAGTGTCGTGGCACCAGCACCAGTGCCCAAGGCCCAATTTTTCTGCCCCTGTTTAACAGGGGCGTTTAATTACAATTTTTGATGCAATGCTTTGCAGCAGGGCTAATTTCTGCAATAAAACTAGAGTATATGGGAGAGGTTGCAGTGTGGTGGCACCAGCACCAGTGCGTAAGGCTCAATTTTTCTGCCACTGTTTAACAGGGGCATTTAATTACAATTTTTGATGCAATGCTTTGCAGCAGGGCTAATTCCTGCAATAAAACTAGAGTATATGGGAGAGGTTGCAGTGTGGTGGCACCAGCACCAGTGCCCAAAGCCCAATTTTTCTGCCCCTGTTTAACAGGGGCGTTTAAGTACAATTTTTGATGCAATGCTTTGCAGCAGGGCTAATTCCTGCAATAAAACTAGAGTATATGGGAGAGGTTGCAGTGTCGTGGCACCAGCACCAGTGCCCAAGGCCCAATTTTTCTGCCCCTGTTTAACAGGGGCGTTTAATTACAATTTTTGATGCAATGCTTTGCAGCAGGGCTAATTCCTGCAATAAAACTAGAGTATATGGGAGAGGTTGCAGTGTGGTGGCACCAGCACCAGTGCCCAAAGCCCAATTTTTCTGCCCCTGTTTAACAGGGACATGTAATTACAATTCTTAATATAATATTTCACAGGAGGACCCGTTCCAGAGTAACTGTGAGGACTTATAGTGTTGTGGCACCAGCACCACAACCACCAAAGGTCAATTTTTCTACCACTGTTCAACAATGGCATGTACAGTGGTGTGAAAAAGTGTTTGCCCCCTTCCTCATTTCCTGTTCCTTTGCATGTTTGTCACACTTAAGTGTTTCGGAACATCAAACCAATTTAAACAATAGTCAAGGACAACACAAGTAAACACAAAATGCAATTTGTAAATGAAGGTGTTTATTATTAAAGGTGAAAAAAAATCCAAACCATCATGGCCCTGTGTGAAAAAGTGATTGTCCCCCTTGTTAAAACATACTATAACTGTGGTTGTCCACACCTGAGTTCAATTTCTCTAGCCACACCCAGGCCTGATTATTGCCACACCTGTTCACAATCAAGGCATCACTTAAATAGGAGCTGCTTGACACAGTAAGGTCCACCAGAAGATCCTTAAAAGCTACACATCATGCTGAGACCCAAAGAAATTCAGGAACAATTGAGAAAGAAAGTAATTGAGATCTATCAGTCTGGAAAGGGTTATAAAGCCATTTCCAAAGCTTTGGGAATCCAGCGAACCACAGTGAGAGCCATTATCCACAAATGGCGAAGACATGGAACAGTGGTGAACCTTCCCAGGAGTGGCCGGCCGCCCAAAATTACCCCAAGAGCGCAGCGACGACTCATCCAAGAGGTCACAAAAGACCCCACAACAACGTCCAAGGAACTGCAGGCCTCACTTGCCTCAGTTAAGGTCAGCGTTCATGCCTCCACCATCAGGAAAAGACTGGGCAAAAATGGCCTGCATGGCAGAGTTCCAAGGAGAAAACCACTGCTGAGCAAAAAGAACATCAAAGCTCGTCTCAATTTCTCCACAACACATCTTGATGATCCCCAAGACTTTTGGGACAACATTCTGTGGACCGATGAGACAAAAGTGGAACTCTTTGGAAGGTGTGTGTCCAAGTATATCTGGCGTAGAAGGAACACTGCATTTCATAAAAAAAACATTATACCAACAGTAAAATATGGTGGTGGTAGTGTGATGGTCTGGGGCTGTTTTGCTGCTTCAGGACCTGGAAGACTTGCCGTGATAAAAGGAACTATGAATTCTGCTGTCTACCAAGAGATCCTGAAGGAGAATGTCCGACCATCTGTTCGTGTACTCAAGCTGAAACGAACTTGGGTTCTGCAGCAGGACAATGATCCTAAACACACCAGCAAGTCCACCACCGAATGGCTGAAGAAAAACAAAATGAAGACTTTGGAGTGGCCTAGCCAAAGTCCTGACCTGAATCCTATTGAGATGTTGTGGTATGACCTTAAAAAGGCCGTTCATGCTCGAAAACCCTCTAATGTAACTGAATTAGGACAATTCTGCAAAGATGAGTGGGCCAAAATTCCTCCAGGACGCTGTAAAAGCCTCATTGCACGTTATCGCAAACGCTTGGTTGCAGTTGTTGCTGCTAAGGGTGGCCCAACCAGTTATTAGGTTTAGGGGGCAATCACTTTTTCACACAGGGCCATGATGGTTTGGATTTTTTTTCACCTTTAATAATAAACACCTTCATTTACAAATTGCATTTTGTGTTTACTTGTGTTGTCCTTGACTATTGTTTAAATTGGTTTGATGTTCCGAAACACTTAAGTGTGACAAACATGCAAAGGAACAGGAAATGAGGAAGGGGGCAAACACTTTTTCACACCACTGTAATTACAATTCTTGATATAATCGTTCACAGCAGGGCGCTCCAGCGCCCACCAAGAGTTACTTTGAGGGCTTACAATGTTGTGGCAAAACCAACACCTTGTTCCGCCATTTCTGCAGAGCATATAGGGCAGGCCCCTACTTTCAAACATCCAATTTACAAACATCTCCTACTTGCAAACGGAAGGAGACAACAGCAAGTGAGATGAAAAAAGATGGACGACAAAACAAATTATACAGGGGTGATAACCCTTCCCTATGTTTTCCAAAAAGCTTAAAAATCGTTTTTTTGACTGGAGCTACACTTTAAAAATGTACCAGTTAAAAATTACAAACAGATTCAACTTAACACAACAAACCTACACAGTCCCTGTCTTGTTTGCACCGCCTGTATACTGCTGTTCTGAGTATATAGGGCCTGGGGGCCACACGTATTTCCTTTTTTTAATATGGGTACGGGGTTCCCCTTAATATGCGTAAAAGACCCAAAGGGGCTGGTAATGGGCAGGGAGGGCTACCCATGCCATTTTTCTCAATGATTTTCAACCATATTGCAGGAACCAGATATAACATTAAAACCGCAAGCAGTTTTAAATGATGTTATTTCCGTTTAATGTCATTTTGTGCAGGGACTGTTCTAAACACGGGAAACACGTGGCACTTCACAGGCATACTACAGACACTCCCCAGGCACGATATTTAAAGGAATATTTAACTTTTTTTTTCCCTTTAATCGTCATTAAAATCAGTGCTCCCGCCAAAACGGCCCTTTTTAAAAACATTTTAGGCATTGACCCATGTCCCCTGAGGCAGGAGCCAGGTCCCCAAACCGTTTTTAGGACAGCATCTTGCATATTAGCCGTTAAAATTAGCACTTTTCATTTCGAACGTTCGAGTCCCATAGACTTCAATGGGGTTCTAAAGTTCGTATGAATTTGGGGTCCGTTCGAAAGTTCTGGTGCGAACCGAACCGGGGGGTGTTCGGCTCATCCCTACTCTTGATGCAAACTATAAACAAACCTGTCTCTTAAAAGGGCGCTACTGTGGTAGAGTACGGCACTGAGCAGACCTGTCTGTGGTGGCAGTGTGTGTTGCAGGCGCTTATTCTAAACTTATAATTGGTATTGCTAAAATTACGAGTCCCCCGGTTCTGTCTTTTAAAACGGGGGCAGTGGCAGTTAAAGGGTTAATTGTGTAATTAGCCCAGTGACAATCGCTCTCAGGCTGCCCTTACCTAGATTGTGGTCCGGCAAGCTGGGAAATCTTTGTGCTGGGTGCAGCTGAGTGTGGCATTGTTACGTAAGTGACAGCATGGTGTGAGGTTGGCCGGTCCTTCGTTGCCAGTTAGCGAGGAGGGCAGGGATCTGACACCCGCGTTCGTCACAATCAGTGCTGCCTTATCAGTGCCCATCAGTGCAGCTTCATCAGTGCCAGACAGTGCAGCTTATCAGGGCCCCATCAGTGCAGCTTATCAGTGCTCCATAGGTGCAGCCTCATTAGTGCCCATCAGTGCAGCATATCAGCGCCCATCAGTGCAGCATATCAGTGCCCATCAATGCAGCAGGGAGAAATCGAGAGGATTGCCGGTCAGATCACACAGAGCAGTGATCTCACGCTGGGACACAGCTAGTATATGAAACGCCGGCCACTGTCAAACAAAGTCCCGCCTCCTGGACTGGCATTGGGCCAGTGTGTGGTCGATTATAGGAGCCGGTCCAGGAGGCAGGACTTTACTTGACAAGGGTCAGCGTTTCATACACCAGCATGAGTTCCGAGCTCCAAGCTGTGTGATCTGGCTGGCAATTCTCATGATTCTTACTGTGATCTCCCTGCAGCAGTGACAAATGTCTGTCAGCCAGCCAGCAAGTGGTGGGGGGATGGGGACATTTGGGGGTGGTGATGTGCTGACAGAGATCAGAGGAGGAGGAGGGAGGAGGGAGGAGGACACCACCTCCAATGGGCGGTACAGCCTGGGGGTCTGTGAGTCCCAACTGCCTACTACAGCAAGCAGGGAGGGAAGTGCATCACTGCTTACTGCAGAAGAGAACTACAAATAGGCTGTGCCAAGACCAGTGGCTGGGGGAGTAGGAGGAATAGCAACCACAGGTATTACCAACAGAAAATCACAGAGCAGCAACGGTTTTATTTGAAAATCATCAGGCTATTACAGAGCAACTACTGAGCTAAGATGGATGGCATATTTGGTGAAGGTAGGGCATCAACAACAAGGACATGGAAAAAAAATGTTTGCTATGAGTTCTCCTTTAAGATACTCTTGTGTTCTGTCTCTCCAATCTAAGCATTGAAAGCAGTGGAGGCTGGTGATAAAAAATGTTGGGGGGGGCGCAAACCCCTCCAGGTCCCTATCTACCCATCCTCTGCTGTCATGGCTCCTAATACCCGAATACATACACAGAGCGCACAGTACATACAGAGCACACAATGCATACAGAGAACACACAGTACATACACAACAGATACAATACACACAGTACATACACAACACATACAATACACACGGTATATTCACAGAACGCACAGTGCATACACAGAACACACAGTACATACAGAACATACAATACACACACAGTACATACAATACATACACAGAACACACACAGGACGCACAGTACACAAAATACATACACGAAACACACAGTACATACAATACATACAACACACACACACACACAGAACATACAGAACATACAGTACATACAGTACACACACAGTACATACACAGAACACACACAGTACATACAATACATACACAGAACACACACAGGACGCACAGTACACACAATACATACACAGAATACACAGTACATACACAGTACATACAATACATACGATATACACACACAGAACACACAGTACATACAGTACATACAATACACACAGTACATACACAGAACACACATAGTACATTACACACACACACAGTACATACAATACATACACAGAACACACACAGGACGCACAGTACACACAATACATACACAGAACACACACTACATATGATACACACACACAGAACACACAGTACATACAACACACACACAGTACATACAACACACACACAGTACATACAATACACACACAGTACATACAATACACACACACACACAGAACACACAGTACATATACAGAACACACAGTACATATAATACACACACAGTACATAATATACACACAGTACATACAGTACACAGAACACACACAGTACATACAATACACACACACACAGAACCCCCAGTACATACAACACACACACACACACAGAACACCCAGTACATACAACACACACACAGTACATACAATACACACACACACACACACACACACACACAGAACACACAGTACATATAATACACACACAGTACATAATATACACACAGTACATACACAGAACACACACAGTACACCCAGTACATACAATACACACACATACACAGAACACACTTCTTCCCAGCCTGAATGTCCGTTTTGAGTTTTCCACATTTTAAAACAACCTGTTGCTGTGAAGCTTCCCCATCTTATCACAGAGTCCCACAAAGTAGCTGGCAGCTGCCATGCCATGAGTTACTGTATCCGGAGCAGTCTACCTGAAGGGGGGTGAAGAGCAGAGTGACATACAGAGTTCCGATGATATCAGCCGATTTGTGAGCAAAATTCAGTGGAGTAAATGCAGGAGGGTTATAATCACACTTGCATTCAATTTTTTGGAATGTGTAGTGAAAAGGGGGGGGGGGGGGGATCCAATCTGGCTTCTAACAGTACTAACAAAAAGCCTCAGGGCTGCAAGGCACTTACCTTGCTTCCAGCTCCGCTCGGGCCATGCAAAGAATGGAGCTGTGAGGTCACTTCCGGTTTTCGTAAAACCCGGAAGTAACCTCTAAATTAAACAACAATGCTCCCGCCCATAGTGATTCTACGGGCGGAAGCTAATTGGCACTTTCATTTGCGCCACAAGGCGGGTTAAAATCCCGCAAATGAAGCTCCACGTCTGCAATCTCATGATTGCATTGACGTGGTGTTTCCCATAGTGCACTGCGCCCGGCGCCCGGACACAGTGCACTTAAGGACCTTTTTTCAATTTTTTTTTTTTTTTTTTTAAGGGACAGTTTAAAAAAAAAAATTTTTTTTCATTTTTTTTTTTTCATTTTTTTTCTTTGCTGACTGGGGGGGGGGGGGGGCGCCCAGGCGCCCCCTATGGACGGGCCGCCACTGATTGAAAGTGTGATCTCTGTAACTTACAGTTGTGATGAGATAGCGATAACTCCAATCTTAGCTGGATAAACAGACAGTGACTCAATCCAGACAACACCTTGCAAATCTTGTGAAGTTTAAATCCATAAACTGTGAGGATCTTACAACAATGAACATCGGATAGGTCAAAAGATCATAATTAGTGATGGCCGAACGGTTCGCCCGGCGGTCGTTTCGCGGCGAATTTCCGACTTTCGCCGTCCGCGGGTTCGAACGCCTTTTTCCGTCGTTCGCCCCGGCGGACTTACGTGTTTAATGTATACAAGAACTTTAACCTTTCGTGACACGTTTATCATGTGTTACAGGACAACCAATTGAGACATGATAGCTCATGGACACTTGGACATTCCCCCTAACCTATAAATACACCCGATCCGGTGGCCATTTTACATTCTTTCTTCTGTCACTGTAGGGAAAGGATCCTGTGTGGAGTAGGGACAGAGAAAACGCTAGCTATTTGGTACACAAAAGTTCTTTTCAGGACTGGTATAGGTGTTAGGTCAGCAGCCTGAGTTTCTTTTGTCAGTTTAGATAAAGGGACAGAGCGCTGTATGCTGCTATTTTAGGGACAGCTCAGCCAGATTAGTCTTTCTTCATCATCATCATCATCATCATCATTAGCTGTTACTATCAGGTCCACAAAAGAGCTGTTCCAGCTAATCGTTCCAGCCTACTCTTTTTTGCCAATTTGTATAGGGACAGGCAGGAAGCAGTGTGTCAGGCAGTGAGGATAATTTTAAAGACTTGCTGTTACTATTAGTTCCACAAAGGTTCTTTTCAGGACTGGTATCAGTGGTACGGTAATAGGCTTGTACACGTATAATATTCTTTCTTCCAAATATAGAAAGAATATTATACTTGACTGCTGCCCTTCTGCTGCAGTCTGCTAATCATTCACAACTCACTTGTTCCACAAAAGTTCTTATAAGGACTGGTAACTTGGTCTGTCTAGGGTGCTACGGTACATAGGCTTGGGTGCGGTACAGTCTGCTGTTCTGTAAGGACCGCTATCGGTCCACAATAGATAGGGTTGCCGTGCACTACTGCTGACCGCTGCCCTATACTGCAGCAGTCCTTCAGCGGTATAGGGACTGACGCACAGTCTGCTAAACACTAATACACAACCTGCTTGGTCCACAAAAGTTCTTATAAGGACTGGTAACTTGGTATAGGGTGCTACGGTACATAGGCCTGAGTGCGTTACAGTCTGCTGTTCTGTAAGGACCGCTATCGGTCCACAATACATAGGGTTGACGTGCACTACTGCTGACCGCTGCCCTATACTGCAGCAGTCCTTCAGCGGTATAGGGACTGACGCACAGTCTGCTAAACACTAACACACAACCTGCTTGGTCCACAAAAGTTCTTAAAAGGACTGGTAACTTGGTATAGGGTGCTACGGTACATAGGCCTGAGTGCAGTACAGTCTGCTGTTCTGTAAGGACCGCTATCGGTCCACAATACATAGGGTTGCCGTGCACTACTGCTGACCGCTGCCCTATACTGCAGCAGTCCTTCAGCGGTATAGGGACTGACGCACAGTCTGCTAAACACTAACACACAACCTGCTTGGTCCACAAAAGTTCTTATAAGGACTGGTAACTTGGTATAGGGTGCTACGGTACATAGGCCTGAGTGCAGTACAGTCTGCTGTTCTGTAAGGACCGCTATCGGTCCACAATACATAGGGTTGACGTGCACTACTGCTGACCGCTGCCCTATACTGCAGCAGTCCTTCATTGGTATAGGGACTGACGTACAGTCTGCTAATCACTAACACACAACCTGCTTGGTCCACAAAAGTTCTTATAAGGACTGGTAACTTGGTATAGGGTGCTACGGTACATAGGCCTGAGTGCAGTACAGTCTGCTGTTCTGTAAGGACCGCTATCGGTCCACAATACATAGGGTTGACGTGCACTACTGCTGACCGCTGCCCTATACTGCAGCAGTCCTTCATTGGTATAGGGACTGACGTACAGTCTGCTAATCACTAACACACAACCTGCTTGGTCCACAAAAGTTCTTATAAGGACTGGTAACTTGGTATAGGGTGCTACGGTACATAGGCCTGAGTGCAGTACAGTCTGCTGTTCTGTAAGGACCGCTATCGGTCCACAATACATAGGGTTGCCGTGCACTACTGCTGACCGCTGCCCTATACTGCAGCAGTCCTTCATTGGTATAGGGACTGACGTACAGTCTGCTAATCACTAACACACAACCTGCTTGGTCCACAAAAGTTTTTATAAGGACTGGTAACTTGGTATAGGGTGCTACGGTACATAGGCCTGAGTGCAGTACAGTCTGCTGTTCTGTAAGGACCGCTATCGGTCCACAATACATAGGGTTGCCGTGCACTACTGCTGACCGCTGCCCTATACTGCAGCAGTCCTTCATTGGTATAGGGACTGACGTACAGTCTGCTAATCACTAACACACAACCTGCTTGGTCCACAAAAGTTCTTATAAGGACTGGTAACTTGGTATAGGGTGCTACGGTACATAGGCCTGAGTGCGTTACAGTCTGCTGTTCTGTAAGGACCGCTATCGGTCCACAATACATAGGGTTGCCGTGCACTACTGCTGACCGCTGCCCTATACTGCAGCAGTCCTTCATTGGTATAGGGACTGACGTACAGTCTGCTAATCACTAACACACAACCTGCTTGGTCCACAAAAGTTCTTATAAGGACTGGTAACTTGGTATAGGGTGCTACGGTACATAGGCCTGAGTGCGTTACAGTCTGCTGTTCTGTAAGGACCGCTATCGGTCCACAATACATAGGGTTGCCGTGCACTACTGCTGACCGCTGCCCTATACTGCAGCAGTCCTTCATTGGTATAGGGACTGACGTACAGTCTGCTAATCACTAACACACAACCTGCTTGGTCCACAAAAGTTCTTATAAGGACTGGTAACTTGGTATAGGGTGCTACGGTACATAGGCCTGAGTGCGTTACAGTCTGCTGTTCTGTAAGGACCGCTATCGGTCCACAATACATAGGGTTGCCGTGCACTACTGCTGACCGCTGCCCTATACTGCAGCAGTCCTTCATTGGTATAGGGACTGACGTACAGTCTGCTAATCACTAACACACAACCTGCTTGTTCCACAAAAGTTCTTATAAGGACTGGTAACTTGGTATAGGGTGCTACGGTACATAGGCTTGAGTGCGGTACAGTCTGCTGTTCTGTAAGGACCGCTATCGGTCCACAATAGATAGGGTTGACGTGCACCACTGCTGACCGCTGCCCTATACTGCAGCAGTCCTTCAGCGGTATAGGGACTGACGTACAGTCTGCTAAACACTAATACACAACCTGCTTGGTCCACAAAAGTTCTTATAAGGACTGGTAACTTGGTATAGGGTGCTACGGTACATAGGCTTGAGTGCGGTACAGTCTGCTGTTCTGTAAGGACCGCTATAGGTCCACAATAGATAGGGTTGACGTGCACCACTGCTGACCGCTCACCTATACTGCAGCAGTCCTTCAGCGGTATAGGGACTAAGAGTTTTGTCACAGGGTCATTTAAAAAATGACATGCAGAGGAAGAGGCAGGCCCTTCCGCAGGGGTGGTAGGGGTAGGGCAGGAGCAACAGGCTTGAGCCAAAGTGGGAAGTTGCAGAAGGTGCGTTCAATTACTTTAAAGGATGCACCAGACTTGGTTGAGTGGCTCGCTCAGCCTTACTCTTCTGCACCCTCCTCATCCTCTCGATCTGCACCCTCTTCTTCACTCTCTGCTATGTGCACCCCCAAAGACACTACCACCAACAACACGACCACCACCACCACCACCACATACCTTCCGCTTGAGTCACTGGAATTATTTTCCGATCCATATCAAGAGGACATTTCTGATGCGCAGCCACTCTTGGTATTGGATCAGGAAGAGGAGGTAGCAACAAGCGCTACTCAGCAGTCTGACGCCAGTACCCAGATCAGCCCAAGGAGGAGGTTGGTCCCCGGTGTTGCTGCCTACTCCGAGATCTCTACTTATAGCGGTGGGGAAGGTGACGTTGATGATGACGTGTCTAGTGATGTCACGTGGGTGCCCACAAGAGAGGAAGAGGAGGGGAGTTCAGAGGGAGATATGGACCAGCAGATAGGGAGGAGAAGCAGCAATGACTTACATTGCACAGCAGGGACAAAGCAGACTGCAAATGTATCAGGAGCGAGTCATCGACCATGTACGGTCACATCTGGCGCTCCCAGGACACCGGCACATGGCTCCGCAGTGTGGGCTTTTTTTAACGTGTCCGCTGCTGACAATAGCGTTGCCATCTGCAATCTTTGCAGTCAACGCGTTAGTCGCGGTAAGCCCAATACTCACCTAGGGACGACCGCCTTAAGAAGGCACATGAGCAGCCATCACCGAGCCCAGTGGGAGCAACGGAACACACAAAGCCACACTGCAGGCTCTCACCGTCCAGCCTCGTCTTCTACTTCTCCTTCTCCTCTCTCCTCACAATTGTCCTCCACTCCACCTTCCATCACGCCAAGCTCACATTTTTCTGCAAAAAGGCAGGCTTCCGTGGGCCTAATGTTTGAGCGTAAAAAAATGATGACGCCGGATAACCCTCTTGCCCAACGGTTGGCGGCTGGCTTGTCAGAACTCATAGCCCGCCAACTACTGCCATATAAACTGGTGGACTCGGAGGCCTTTCGCAAATTTGTGGCCATTGGAACACCACAATGGAAGGTCCCAGGAAGGAAGTATTTCTCAGAGAAGGGCATCCCAGAGCTATATGGCCATGTTCAGCGGCAAGTGAATGTATCTCTGGCACACAGTGTCGGTGCCAAGATACATCTGACCACAGACACGTGGTCTAGCAAACACGGGCAGGGAAGGTATATCAGTTTTACTGCCCACTGGGTGAACCTTCTGACGGCCGTCAAGCATGTAACCCGTGGCACCCGTGTAGATTTGGTTTTACCGCCACGGATTGCATGCAGGCCTGACTCTTCTTCTCCTCCTCCTACTCCATCCTCCTCCCTCTCCTCCTCAGCTGCCTCCTCCTTTTCCGCTGCTAGCGTCTCTTCCACTGCACCGCCCAAGCTCCCCAGAACCTATTCCACATGCCAGGTGAGACGTTGCCATGCCGTGCTGCGTCTGTTGTGCCTGGAAGCAAAGAGCCACACTGGCCCGGCACTCCTTTCAGCTTTGCGTTCACAGGCAGATGAGTGGCTAACACCGCTCAATTTGACAGTTGGTAAAGTGGTGTGTGACAACGGTGCCAATCTGCTTAGCGCATTGAAACAGGGCAAAATCACGCACGTGCCGTGCATGGCACACGTCTTAAACTTGGTCGTGCAGCGATTCCTTGTCAAATACCCTGGGGTCCAGGACATCTTGCGGCAGGCAAGGAAAATCTCGGCCCATTTCAGAAGATCTTACACGGCCATGGCTCGCCTTGCTGACATTCAGCGGCGACACCATCTGCCGGTCAGACGTCTTATTTGCGATTGCCCGACGCGATGGAACTCAACCTTCTATATGCTTGATAGGCTGCTCCAGCAGAAACGTGCAGTTAACGTCTACCTGTATGAACTCTGCGAAAGAAACGGTTCTGGGGAGCTGGGTTTTTTTTCACCGCGCCAGTGGCTGCTCATGCGCGACACATGCAGACTTCTGCGGCCATTTGAGGAGATCACCAAACTGGTCAGTCGCAGCCATGGCGCCATCAGTGACATGGTACCTTATGCCTTCTTTCTGGAGCGTGCATTGCGTCGTGTCATTGATCAGGCTGTGGAGGAGCAGGAGCGGGAAGATGAGGAAGTCGCAATGCTGGATGAATTCCCAGGGGGGGCTACTCTATCTGAGACAAGTCAACAACAGGAGTCTGATGAGGAGTCAGAGGAGGATGGTGCCGGGGCGGATGAGCAGGAGCAAGAAGAGCATGCTTTAAACCTTTCTGGGATCCCTGTTGTGCGAGGATGGGGAGAGGAGAATGAAGAGGACGACATTATCCTGGATGATGAGCAGGAGCCAGGCCACCACACCGCTTCCACTTTAGTGCAAATGGGGGCCTTCATGCTCCAGTGTTTTAATAGGGACCCCCGTATAAAAAGCATGAGGGTCAAGGACCAGTACTGGGTGGCAACGTACTTAGACCCCCGGTACAAACACAAAATGGCGGAAATGTTACCGCCGTCGCAGAGGGCTGTCAGAATGCAGCACTTCCAGGCCTTGCTTCGAGAAATGCTGCATTCTGCTTTTGCGTGCGCTGGCAGAGGAGCAATTCCCACTCCCAGAGAAGGATTTGCGGGTACCAATCCAACAGCGCCTGCAAGAAGAGGCCGGTTTGAAGATGTGTTGGTGACTTCGGATATGAGGTCATTCTTTCAGCCGACCCATCGACAGGTGTCATCCGGATCCAGCATCAGGGAACGCCTAGACCGTCAGGTGTCCGACTACATTGGGTTAACGGCCGATGTGGACGCTCTGAGGAGTGATGAACCCCTAGACTACTGGGTGGGCAGGCTTGACCTCTGGCCAGAGCTTGCCCAATTTGCAATCGAACTGTTGGCTTGCCCCTCATCCAGTGTCCTGTCCGAAAGGACGTTCAGCGCAGCAGGGGGGATTGTGACCGATAAGCGTACTCGCCTAGCTCACCACAGTGTTAACTACCTCACATTTCTAAAAATGAATGAGGCATGGATCTCGGAGGAATTCAACACATGTGATCAGTAGACCATGTATATGTCTATAAACAATTTTTGGAATCAAGCACACAGACCTTCTTAATTCATTTGGCTCACTTCCCTGACCCAAAAAAGCACACCGTACTATATGCCCCTACCCTCCTCTTTGAAGAGGTTGAGCGGTGTCATATTTCTACTGGGGCTGCTTATTATGAGGGGTTCCCACCATCCCTGTGCTGTGCTGACTTCCTCCTGGGTGTTCTTATTATGAGGGGCTCCCACCATCCCTGTGCTGTGCTGACTTCCTCCTGGGGGTTCTTATTATGAGGGGATCACACCATCCCTGTGCTGTGCTGACTTCCTCCTGGGGCTGCTTACGGTGCTGCTGTCAGCGCTGTATGTCACGGAGCTGCTGTCAGCGCTGTATGTCACGGAGCTGCTGTCAGCGCTGTATGTCACGGAGCTGCTGTCAGCGCTGTATGTCACGGAGCTGCTGTCAGCGCTGTATGTCACGGAGCTGCTGTCAGCGCTGTATGTCACGGAGCTGCTGTCAGCGCTGTATGTCACGGAGCTGCTGTCAGCGCTGTATGTCACGGTGCTGCTGTCAGCGCTGTATGTCACGGAGCTGCTGTCAGCGCTGTATGTCACGGAGCTGCTGTCAGTGCTGTATGTCACGGAGCTGCTGTCAGCGCTGTATGTCACGGAGCTGCTGTCAGCGCTGTATGTCACGGAGCTGCTGTCAGCGCTGTATGTCACGGTGCTGCTGTCAGCGCTGTATGTCACGGAGCTGCTGTCAGCGCTGTATGTCACGGAGCTGCTGTCAGTGCTGTATGTCACGGAGCTGCTGTCAGCGCTGTATGTCACGGAGCTGCTGTCAGCGCTGTATGTCACGGAGCTGCTGTCAGCGCTGTATGTCACGGTGCTGCTGTCAGCGCTGTATGTCACGGAGCTGCTGTCAGCGCTGTATGTCACGGAGCTGCTGTCAGCGCTGTATGTCACGGAGCTGCTGTCAGCGCTGTATGTCACGGAGCTGCTGTCAGCGCTGTATGTCACGGAGCTGCTGTCAGCGCTGTATGTCACGGTGCTGATGTCAGTGCTCTGTATTACGGTGCTGCTGTCAGTGCTCTGTATCTCCTGCACCCTCTTGTTTGCCTACCCTGGTCCCTGACCTTCCCTCTCCTCCATTGCCTTCATTAGCTCCATAGTCCTGAATTGTCAGAACAATTTCCCAAATAAAAAAAAAATGCTTGTAGTTATCGATCCCAAATTCACCTCATACATGTATTATGCTATTGTCCAGGTGGTGGGACTACGTGCTACCCCCTAATAATTACCCCGTGGCCGCAAATTCGACCTAAAGGTTTGCGAAATTCGCCTCCCATTGAAGTCAATGGAGCCCGCGGCGAACGGTCGTTTTCGCGAACGTTTGTGCCCGTTCGCGTTTCGCGTTCGCGAAACGTCCCGTCGGAAGTTCGTCCATCACTAATCATAATGTGATCCACTCCATGAGACATGTGGCTGAGATGCATTACTGGGAAAAAATAAAGGGTTTTGCTATCTATACAGGATGAAACTGAGCTATGGTGAGGGGCCAGGGACAGAAGAATACACATAACATTTAAAAGCATATCACAAGCATATGAAACATGACACTCCCCATCGAAATCTATGATTTCTATTATTAACAAATTTTAGTCCAAGTCTAAATATAAGTAATGAAGATTCTTTTCCAGGAACATCTGCAAAACAAGAGGGAAGGGAAGAACAAAGGAAAACAATGCAAACATTAACATAATACTTGCAGATGCTGGTCTCGAAAGTCCAGACTGTGACAAAAATAAAATAAAAGATCTTCAGAAGGGAAGGCAGCAACATGCACCAATCCTTCTTACCTCCCTTTGAATCAAGTTGGTGACTTGTGAAACTTGTCTTCCTCTTTGGGCAAAAGAAGTACTAGTTCCTTTATAGGCCTGAAGTAAAGGTGTGCAGAACCTTCTTTCATTACTTTAACTTCTACTTTCTGTACTTTTCCATCTTTACTTGGCATAGTCTTTGTAATAAGACCCATAGGCCAATGGTTGCGATGGGAAACAGAAATAGAGTCCAGGATTTTTCTTGCAACTCCAATCATGCATTCCCAAGTGCCTCCCATGTGAGAGGAATGAGGTTTGTCGAATTCCCATTTACGCTTGTTGTCATTCAAGAAGTTCACCATCTTTTCTGCTCCTGTAAAATTAGTCCCACAGTCAGATCTAAGTAACTTTATAGGTCCTCGCTGAGAATCAAATCTTCTGGAGGCATTCTTTAAGGATGCTAGGGTGTAGGAGCATGGTATCTGGAGTTGTTCTAATGCTTTTTGAGACTGTTTGCAGGATTCCCACCTTTGTTGTTTTTCCTTGGGTATGGGGGTATCCCAGGCTGAACTTTCAGAAGTAAGTTATCTAAGCAGTATCTTACCCTGAATGGTGAGAGGTGCTATGAAACCCAACGGATCATAAATGCTATTTACTGTAGATAAAACTCCTCGCTTTGTTAAGGGCTTGTCACAGGCTGATACTTGAAATGTGAATGTGTCCTGCTTAACATTACAAAGGATAGTTTCATAGTTTGTAAGGTTGAATAAAGACACCAGTCCATCCAGGTCAACCAGAGTGAGTGTCTACAATTGTCCCTATCCTTGTACATTGCACACTCACATCGGTCCCTGCCCTCAAGGAGCCCACATTCCAAGGTCCCCATTCATATACTAGGGCCGATTTTGGACAGAAGCCAATTAACCTACCTGCATGTCTTAGGAGTGTGGGAGGAAACCCACGCAGGCACAGGGAGAACATGCAAACTCCAGGCAGGTAGTGTCATAGTTGGGATTTGAACCAGCGACCCTTCTTACTGCTAGGTGAGAGCGCTAACCACTACACCACTGCGCTGCCCCTAAGCAATTCAAGACTGCGTTGCGTAATGGGAAGTTCAGATCCTAGTTGAAATTTCTTCACACTGATAGTCATCAGAAGGAAAGGCTTTCATGACCTTGTCACTGTTGGAGATGATTTTGTGAAGTCTGAGGTTTGCAGTGGCAAACATGTTCTGGGTTCTAGTGAGTGAGAAGGTCAATAGCTTCTTCTTCTGTAGGCAGAGATTTGAGTTCGTCGTCTACATAGAAATTCCTTTCGGTGAACTCTCGTGCATCAGATCCAAATTTTTTCTCACCCTCTTGAGTTGTTTTCCTCAGTTCATAAATTGCTACTACAGGAGAAGGACTGTTACCGAAAACATGTACCTTCATCTGGTAGTCTATGACATCTTGACATCATTATTGCTGTACCATCAGGACCTGAGGAAGTTTCTGCAGTCTTCACGGACGATGAAGCAGTGGAACATTTGTTGAATGTCAGCCATACCAGCAATTGGCTCTTGACTAAAGCGAAGTAAAACTCCTATAAGATTGTTGTTCAAATTAGGTCCAGTGAGAAAATTGTCATTGAGGGAGGCACCTTCATGACGAGCACTGGAGTCGAAGACCACCCTAATCTGATCAGGCTTGCGAGGATGGTAGACACCAAACCATGGTAGGTACCAATATTCTTCTCCTTTTTAAGAGGAGGTGCAAGCTCAGCTTGATCTTTCTCAAATACCTTCTGCATAAAGTCCACAGAAAGTGCTTTTTCATCTCAGGCTTCCAGTTCAAACTGTGCTTTAAAGAAACAAACCGTGATTCTATAAGTTATCTGTTATTTGGTAGTCTCTTTTTTGGGGTACAAAATGGTAGAGGTGCTACCCAACTGTTGGAATCATCTTAGTAGAAGTGTTTACTCATGGTTTTCATGAATTCTTTGTCTTCTATGGTAGCTGCCAACTCATTGTCTTTGGTGGTTACCTCAAACACTGTGTTGCCGATGTTGTCATCCCTGAAATTAAGAGCTTTCATATAGTCTTGTATGATGTGTCATTGTGCACCTTTTTCAAACAGTCTTTCTTTCACATTATATTGATGCGGTCTCTGTGCAGAACAAGTAGTCTGTCCGTTTGACAGGACGTGTGTTTTAAAGTAAAAGACTGAGCAAGACCTTCTGCCTTTGTCTCAACAGACATTGCCTATTATGACCCAGCCTAGATCCAGACACTAAGCATAAGGTGCATCATGTGGATCGTTGATATGATGACGAACTTTGTGCCCCCTTAGGATGTCTCGGTAGAGTAACAGCAGGATATCAGCACTTTGGAGGGCTGGTATTTGGTTGGCTATGTCCTCCAAGTGAGAATGGTGAAAGGCACTTTCAGGAGTAGGGGTCTCTTTTTTTTTTGTTTGGAATCTGGTTGCACTCAGTGATAGTGGGCAAGGATAATTCCACATTGTTATTCAGAGGAGCTACTACTAGACCGCTGGCTCTCCTACCTAAAACTTCTGTAGTGCCAGCACAAGTGCTTGGGGTACAAGGTAAAGCATATCCTGTTATGTTCAACAGTTCAAAAAACTGTTGTGTTCTTGAAAGAGATCTGTTACTCTGATCACAGTATCCAGTCTTATGGCCTTTTCAGATTGACCTTTGGGGTATACATGAACCAAGCATATCTTTGCACAGGATTTGTCACAGAGTCCTTCTGCACAGACTTCTGTACATGTAGAGGACACTGAGGTGGAAGGTGCTGTTTGATCTGTGCCTTGCTTTGCCTCAGAAAGATTTTTTTGTGAGTGTAGTAGAGTTGTGCGGATATTGATAAAGAGCTTGCATGTGGTCATCACTGTCACAGTCTATACATTTGATAATAGCTTTACAGCCTGTAAAGTGTTCTGTGGAGGCACAGAATTTGTAGCAAACTCCAAATTTCTTTAAAAGTTCCTTACATTCTTGTAGGGTCTTTTTTCTAAAGCCGATACATTTCTTAAAGTGGAGTTCCTCCCACATTTTCGACTCCTCAGCATCCCTTACTAATCTGTGCAATCTGTGCACACAAATTGGCAGTTTACAGCCTAACTTTACTAGAATACATTAAGCTTGTGTATTATAGGGGTACTTTTTATTTAAAAAGTATAATTTCAGCCAGTAAGTGAATGTGGTTTGGTAAGTGAGCCCCGCAATGATCCGCCCGAAGGGGAGGGGTAATGGAGGGGCGGGCATGACCGGGTGCCAGGGGAACCCAGGGGATATCTGGATAGGTGGAGAGCTTATGGAGTAACGGGGGGAGGAGACTTATTTAAAGGGGGGGCGGAGACAGTGCGGAAGCCAGTCACGAGGAGTAGACTTGGAGGAGGCAGTTTTTGCCACTGCTCCTCCGTTGTTTCGACATGGCGGCGATCGATGCGGTGCTCGAGCGGCTGAGAGAGCAGGCGGTGGTGAGGGGATCGGCGTGGCTCACGAGGCAAGTGGCGGGCTTGATGGGGGACGGAGGAGAAGGGACTGCCAGCGGGGAGCCTGTGCTGCGGGCTCGGAGGTCTCGGCCTCCGGCGCGCTTCTCGCCAGGCCCCGCCCCCCGGCCACCTCGTGATCGGCGGAGCCCGGGGGGGACAGGTCGGTTCCCCCGGTGTAAAAACGGAATAAGGATTCTCGGGGCCCTGGGCGGTCGGCCCGCCGCCAGCCCACCCCGGGGGGCGGGGCCACGGGCCGCAATGGCGCCAGCTCCCCGCCATCCAGCCTGGCATCCCGTCGCGTGGGGGATCCCCCTGGGGGGCCCGGCACGAGCAGGGGGACGGCATGTGGCGCACACATGGCGGACGGGGGGGATGATCTGGTGTCCCGGCGGCCCCGGTCGGGGGCGGGGACACGCAGCATGGAAGACGGCCTGTCGGCGGACAGCGGGATACGGCAGATGCCCACGGGTGGTACGGGGGGGCGCCCCAGGTCTGGTTCCCACCGCCAGTCGCGGAGCAAGGCCCCTGTGGGGAACGTACTTCTCGACCACCCGATTGCTGCAGCCTCTGGGGGGGGATCGCCCAGGGGGCTTCGAGACTTGACGGACCAAGCCGCTGGTGACCGGTCGCTGACGAGGCAGCTGTCCACGGATGCTGACGAGGCAGCCCCGGCGGTGGAGAGCGGCAGTGCGGCTGTGGGACGAGTTCCTGGTCGGCCCAGTAAGTCTGTTTCACTTGTTTTAAATGATGCATTGCAGGGGCTGCTGGGGGCGGTACAAGGGGTATCGGGGACGGTGGCACCGGTGGTGCCTCTGGGGGGTGCTGAGCGGCCGGGGTCGGGCCTAACGGTCCCGGGGCCCGCGGCTCCTATGCAGGGTCTGTTGGAGGGGCTACGGGCGTTGGTGGATAGGTTTGGGGGGGTCAGGGCACTCCGGCCCTGGCGGCGCCGTGGGTGGCGGGTGCGGTCGAGGGGGCGGCTGTGGTCGCGCCATCGGCGGGTGTGGAATCCCCGGTACCCGCGGCCGCGGGGCCGGTGGTGACTGCCGGGCTTGGTGGCGACAAGGGGGAGGTTCCGGTCGCGCGGACGGATGTGGTGCGGATTGGAGACGCGGCCAGGTGCGAAGTGTACGTCTGCTTCGAGGGCCCGCTCGGAGCACACTCAAAGTCGGAAGTCAGGGAGAAGATCGCTAAGGGTGAGTATGTGGAGATATTCTCGCTGCTCTCGTTAGAAAAGTTTAACTTGGATCGGGTCAAGCCCAATGACACCAAGAAAGATGACGAGGAGAAGAGGCGTTACCGTTTGATCCCGCGGACGTTTGCGAATTGGTTGCAAGCGTTTGCGATTTTGGCGAGCGTCATTGGTGAAAAGAACCCCGAGCACTGCTCGGCGTTGTTTTGCTATATGGACGCCATAGGGGAAGCCCACCAGGTTTACGGGGGGGTGGCCTAGCTCCGGTACGACGAGCAGTTTGGGCAGCGGAAGGCGGTGCGACCGGAGTTGCGCTGGGATCACAAGGACATCAGCCTCTGGATGAGGCTCATATCCTCGGCCAGGGCCCCGCCCCAGTTTTTTCAGGGGGGGGCCGGGGGTACACCCTCCTCAGGACTGTCGGCCGGAAAGAAGTGGGGAGTGTGCTGGCAATTCAACGAGGGCGCCTGCAAGTCCGGGGGGGCGTGCAGATTCAAGCACGAATGTTCAGGCTGCGGGGGGGCCCACGCGTTGTCTCGGTGCTTTAGGAAAGGGAAACGTCCCGGCGAGGCTGCGAACAAGAGGGAGGACGCCGGTGAGGGTGGAAAGGATGCTTTCTTTTCCTAAGTAAGTATCCCGACAGGGTGGCGGCCGTGCTGTTGGCGGGGGGTTTCAGGGATGGTTTCCGGATACCTTGCGACCTGCGTGTAGTTCCGCCGGGGCCTAGGAACCTGCGGTCAGCCTTGCTGCACCCAGCAGTGGTGGATGAAAAATTGGGAAAGGAGGTGGCCCTGGGTCGCATGGGGGGGCCGTTTGTGGGGAAGCCATTGGAGGATCTGGTGGTGTCTCCGCTGGGGGTTGTCCCCAAAAAGGAGCCGGGAAAATTTCGGCTCATACACCACTTATCTTTTCCCAAGGGTGGGTCGGTCAATGATTTCATTGACCCCGAAATCTGCACGGTGTCCTATACGTCGTTTGACGCGGCTGTCCGGTGGGTTCGCCGGTACGGCCGGGGGGCGCTCATGGCCAAAGCGGATGTCGAGTTGGCTTTTCGGTTGCTTCCGGTGCACCCGGACAGCTTTCGCTTGTTGGGTTGTCACTGGAGGGAGCAGTTCTACGTGGACAAGTGTTTGCCTATGGGCTGCTCCATTTCGTGCTCCGTTTTTGAGCAGTTTAGCTCGTTTCTGGAGTGGGTGGTGAGGGATGTCTCGGGCCTTGAATCAATCATTCACTATTTGGACGATTTTCTCTGCATTGGTCCCCGCGCCTCCGCTGTGTGTGCGATTCTCTTGTCCACGTTGCAGCACATCGCGAGCATTTTCGGGGTGCCATTGGCGGCAGAAAAGACCGAAGGCCCAGTGGGGGTGTTGAGTTTTTTGGGCATCGTGATTGATTCAGAGGCCATGGAGTGCAGGCTACCGGAGGACAAACCTGTGGACTTGCAAAGAGACATTCGTGAGATTCAGGGCCGTCGGAAGGTTCAGTTACAGACCTTGCAGTCCTTGCTGGGTAAGCTGAATTTTGCGTGCCGCATCATTCCGATGGGGCAGGTGTTCTGCCGACGGCTGTCGGCGGCGACGGCGGGGGTGAAGGCGCCAACCCACTTCATCCGCTTGACTAAGGAACACAGGGACAATCTGGGTGTGTGGCATGCTTTCTTGTCCTCCTATAACGGCAGGGCAGTTTGGATGTCTGGGCCGGTGAGCAATTTCGACATGGAATTGGTCACGGACGCGGCCGGGTCTACGGGCTATGGGGCGTTCTTTCAGGGCAAGTGGAGTGCGGAACCGTGGCCGTGTCCCTGGCGGGAAGCGGGTTTCCTGGGCAACCTGGTACTGCTGGAACTCTTTCCGATTGTGCTGGCGTTGGAGCTGTGGGGTGAGAGTTGCCGGGACCTGAAGTTGCGTATCAATTGTGATAACATGGGGGTGGTTCAGGTGGTGAATCGCATGTCCGCCCCCCCCCCCCTCCAGTGATTAGACTGTTGCGCCAATTGGTCCTGCGGTGCCAGAGTTTAAACATATTCTTGTATGCTGTTCACATCCAAGGGGTGGAGAATTCATTAGCTGACTCGCTGTCTCGTTTCCAGTGGGACAAATTCCGGGACTTGGCGCCGGGAGCGGCTTCGGTCGGGATTCCTTGCCCGGGGTGGATTTGGGCGCTGCCATTGGAGTCGCCGCGGGGTGGATCCGGAGGTCTGTAAGTGGGTCTACCTGGACTGCGTATGAGAAGGTATGGCGGGAATGGCAGGGTTTGGTGCAGGAGGTGTCCGGGGAAGCCGGCGATTGGCGCCTGCTGGTGCTGTATTTTGTTGTGCGGAACGTGGAGGGCGGGCGTTCGGCATCCGCAATTGACAAGAAGTTGGCGGGCTTGTCCTTCCTTTTTAAATTGCTATGGTCGGAGGACTGGACGAAGGATTTCTGGGTTCGGCAGATGCTGCAGGGTTATCGTAAAAAGACGAGGCGGGAGGACGCGAGGCGTCCGGTGACATTCGGGATTTTGGTGGCCATATGCGCCGCCTTGGGCTCCGTTTGCGCGTCATGGTTCGAAGTGACGTTGTTTACCGCGGCTTTTTCATTGGCCTTTTATGGGGCGTTTCGGATTGGGGAGTTCCGGGACGGAACTCCCCTTGGTTGGCCCCGGTCTATCATTCCATATATCCCCATCAACTTTGCATGTAAGTATTTCAGGACTGGCATATGTATCGTTTCCTGTCATACCCATTGTTACTATAGACATAATATAATATATTTTATTTTTTTATTTATTTTTATTTTTAATTGAGAGCATCCGCCCCTGATAAGTGTATTAACACGAAACGCGTCGGGCAATTAAGGATGCCAACACATTTTTACATCAGCAAATTCAATTATTGGTCCAAAAGTAACTTTGGGTTATATCTTTTACTTTTTGTTTGTCATGCACATTGCCGCTCTAAGGCCGCGTACACACGCGCGGACTGTTTGCCCAACCTTGTTCGTCAAACAGTTTCGGCAAACAGTCCGCTCAAAATTTGCATGAGCGGACTTGCCCACACACGAGCGGACTGTTTGACGAACAAGGTTGGGCAAACAGTTCGCTCAACTTTTGAAATGAACGGACTCGCCCACGTAAGGAGGAGGCAAATCCGCCCATTTCGAGCGCGTGTACAGGTAGGCGGGGCCCGCGAAGGAGACGTTGCGGGCTCCGCCGCCTGGAATGGGCTTAAAGGGGAACCCCAACGCCGAAAAAAATCGGCGTGGGGGTTCCCCCAAAGTCCACACCAGACCCTTGTCCGAGCACGCTACCCGGCCGGCCAGGAAAGGGGGGCGAGCGAGCGCGCCCCCCCTCCTGAGCCGTACCAGGCCGCGTGCCCTCAACATGGGGGGTGCCTTGGGGAAGGGGGGGCCGCGCGGCCCCCCCACCCCAAAGCACCTTGTCCCCATGTTGATGAGGACAAGGGCCTCTTCCCGACAACCCTGGCCGTTGGTTGTCGGGGTCTGCGGGCGGGGGGCTTATCGGAATCCGGGAGCCCCCTTTAAGAAGGGGGCCCCCGGATACCGGCCCCCCACCCTATGTGAATGAGTATGGGGTACAATGTACCCCTACCCATTCACCTGTGAAATAAAGTACAAAAAAAAACACAACACAGGGGAAAAAATATTTTATTGCACAGCTCCGGGGGTCTTCGGGGGTCTTCCGTCTTCGGGGGTCTTCTCGCCGGACTCCTCCGCTATGTGTGTGTAGCTCTTTTACTAGCGGAGGAGTCCGGCTTTCTTCCTCCCCGCCGCCGGCCTCTTCTCCCGACTTCGGGGGTCTTGTCCCCCTCTTCGGTTCTTCTGCCGGGCCACCGCGCCTTCTTGTAGCTCTTTTACAGGCGGTGACCCGGTCTTCTGTCGCCGCTGTCGTCGCCGCCGCCGCCGCCGCCGCCTTCCGTTCTTGTTCTTCTTCTTGTTCTTCTTCTTCTTCTCCTGGAGATGTTGACTCGACGATCTCTCCGGCCGGAATGCCAGGGACACGCTCCGCTGCCACTTATATAGTGACAATGGGGCGGTGTCACATGGTATATGTCACATGGGTTGGTCACATGGGTTGATGTCACATGGGGACTATGACATCGTAAGGGGGCGGGGTCACCATGTGACCAACCCATGTGACATATACCATGTGACACCGCCCCATTGTCACTATATAAGTGACCGCACAGCGCGGCTCTGGCATTCCGGCCGGAGAGATCGTCGAGTCAACATCTCCAGGAGAAGAAGAAGAAGAACAAGAAGAAGAACAAGAACGGAAGGCGGCGGCGGCGACGACGACAGCGGAGACAGAAGACCGGGCCACCGCCTGTAAAAGAGCTACAAGAAGGCGCGGTGGACCGGCAGAAGAACCGAAGAGGGGGACAAGACCCCCGAAGTCGGGAGAAGAGGCCGGCGGCGGGGAGGAAGAAAGCCGGACTCCTCCGCTAGTAAAAGAGCTACACACACATAGCGGAGGAGTCCGGCGAGAAGACCCCCGAAGACGGAAGACCCCCGGAGCTGTGCAATAAAATATTTTTTCCCCTGTGTTGTGTTTTTTTTTGTACTTTATTTCACAGGTGAATGGGTAGGGGTACATTGTACCCCATACTCATTCACATAGGGTGGGGGGCCGGTATCCGGGGGCCCCCTTCTTAAAGGGGGCTCCCGGATTCCGATAAGCCCCCCGCCCGCAGACCCCGACAACCAACGGCCAGGGTTGTCGGGAAGAGGCCCTTGTCCTCATCAACATGGGGACAAGGTGCTTTGGGGTGGGGGGGCCGCGCGGCCCCCCCTTCCCCAAGGCACCCCCCATGTTGAGGGCACGCGGCCTGGTACGGCTCAGGAGGGGGGGCGCGCTCGCTCGCCCCCCTTTCCTGGCCGGCCGGGTAGCGTGCTCGGACAAGGGTCTGGTGTGGACTTTGGGGGAACCCCCACGCCGATTTTTTTCGGCGTTGGGGTTCCCCTTTAAGCCCATTCCAGGCGGCGGAGCCCGCGACGTCTCCTTCGCGGGCCCCGCCTACCTGTACACGCGCTCGAAATGGGCGGACTTTCCGAGCGGGAACAGTCCGCTCATTTCGAAAGTACAGCGGACAAGCCCACACACGGGCGGACTGTTCGCTCAAACACAGTTTCAGCGGACAGTTTTTCGGAATTTCCGAAAGACTTTGTCCGTCCAACTGTCCGCTGAAACTGTCCGCTGAAAGCCCACACACGAGCGGACTGTCCGCCCAAACACTGTTCAGCGGACAAGGTTGGGCGAACAGTCCGCCCGTGTGTACGCGGCCTAAGGAATGTTATGTGTGTATATATGTATGTGATTATGGGAACTGTTCATTCTATGTTCATGCTGCCATGTATTCTAAGGTGATATCATTTTGTACCCTTGATGTCCATGCTCTGTATGTATTTGACATATTACCATGAGTTTCCAAGTTGATATGAATATATGTCCCTGATGTTCATGACATGCGTGTATCATGATGTACGGTCCAAAAATGCAGATATTTTATTACAGCACATTTCGTGTTAATAAACATGTATTTCCTTTTACACTCCCACTTGGTCTACAACCTCATTTAAAGTCCCAAAATTCCCCCTTTTCTACTGCACTGTCTGTTAGCTGGCTAGCAAGCATCCTATGAAAGACATTTCACTGATCTTTCTAAAGATCTTTTGACTGCTCTACCTCTCCAATCTAAGCCTTGAAAGTGTGATCTCTGTAACTTACAGTTGTGATGAGATAGCGATAACTCCAATCTTAGCTGGATAAACAGACAGTGACTCAATCCAAACGACACCTTGCAGATCTGATGTAATGTGGATCTCTAAGGGGGGGGGGCACTGATATAAGGGGATTCTGATGTAATGTGGGATCTCTAAGGGGGGTCACTGATATAAGGGGACTCTGATATAATGGGGTGTCTCTAAGAGGGATAGTGACATAAGGATGCTCTGATGCAATGGGGGGTTTCTAAGGGGGGTGATATAAGGAGACTCTGATATAATGGGTGATCTCTAGGGGGGAGGGGCACTGACATAAGAGGGCTCTGATATAAAGGGGTGTCTTTAAGGGAGGGCTACTGACATAAGAAAGCTCTGATGTAATGAGGTCTCTCTAAGGGGGGGGGGACTGACATAAGGGGACTCTGATGTAATGGGGGATTTCTAAGGGGGGTGATATAAGGGGACTTTGATGTAATGGGGTCTCTAAGGGGGGATGATATAAGGGGACTTTGATGTAATGGGGGATCTCTAAGGGGGGGTAATATAAGGGGACGCTGATGTAATGGAGGATCTCTAAGGGAGAGGGGCACTGACATAAGTGGACTCTGATATAATGGGGTGTCTTTAAGGGAGGGCTACTGACATAAGGAGGCTCTGATGTAATGGGGGATCTCTAAGGGAGGGATGATATAAGGGAACTTTCATGTAATGGGGGATCTCTAAGGAGGGGAATGATATAAGGGGACTCTGATGTTATGGGGTTCTCTAAGGGGGGGTCACTGACATAAGGGGGCTCTGGTGCATATGGGGGTCTCTAAGGGGGGGTGATATAAGGGGAGATTGATGTAATGGGGGTTTCTAATGGGGGGATGATATAAGGGGACTCTGATGCAATGAGGGTGTCTAAGGGGGGGGGGGGTGACTCATAAGGGGGCTCTGATCTAACGAGGATTTCAATGGGGAGCTCTTGTGGTATGAGGGGGTGACACTGACCCCTATATTATGAAGGGGTTGACGCTGACCCCTGCATTATTAGGGGGGGTGACACTGAAAAAATAATTTGCCATGTGGTGGTAAAGTGTTCAAGTTTGGCTTGAAGAAAAGGTGGCAACCCTATCTGGGGTGGGGGGTGCTGTACCACAAAAGGTTTTTCACCTTAAAGTGGATTTAAACCCAATGTCATCCTAAACTACTGCCATAGGGGTTATCTATAAGGATATACATGCCTCCTGCATGTATCTTTACCGGTCAAATGTTTCCCCTCTGTCTGCTATGAGACCCAAAAAACTGCATATTCTGTGGGTGGGTCTGTTGTTTGGAGCTGGGTGGGTGGAGTCGTGATGTCAGTTGACTCCTCACCCACCTCTACACTCCCCTTGTCAATATGCATTTTCTCCTGTGTATTTCTTACACTGAACTTCTGCTATGATCTCTAACATCCAGTGAAAAGACAGGAAAGTAACCACATGACTTCAGCATGCCCAATTATGCTGAGGTATGCAACATCCAATCCTGGCAGGGCAGCAGAAGAAAGGAGTGGGAGGGAATGAAAAAATGGTGCATGTCTCTTAGGCTAGTGCACAAGATATGTAAATCACCTGTCACTCACAGCAAGGGGGAGGATTTGACAAAGTTTTTCTCTGTTTGTCAAGACTTATCTCACTGAACAATAAAAGAGGATTGCTAAGAGCTGGATTAACTCTTTGTGGCAAGACTGGGCTCAAATGATAGGAAATCATATACTCTACATTATGACATGAAAAAAATAAATAAATAAATAAATAAAATTTGGGTTTACATCCACTTGAATGAATAGAATGCATTAAGGTGAAAAACCTTGAGACTTTACAACTCCTTTAAGAACATTTGATTTTGCCCCTTTCGCAAACCAACCTCAGCTTTATACATTGTTCCAAAGGTCCTAAAATGAATGAGTAAATGCACATGTAATGGTTAATTCACACAGAACGAATGTATATGCAGTTATAATGAATGCATAGCTATGCAATTTTTTTTTTTTATACCTAGCCTATGGTGTTGATGAAAATGCCTCTTCTATTCTGCAGTGCATAAATCACAAATAAAATGACTGCTATAGAACATGGAGGTGCTGCGGTTCCTTGTTTCAAAGGAAAGTACAAATTGCCCCGTTAATGAAAAGGCACTATAATTTATTGTCAAACATGCCTCTGAAGAGAGAATATGCTAAATGGCAGTTTTCACACTTGTCTGATTCCATCTCTCTCCTTCTTGTACCATTAAAGATTATAAATGATGGTACAGTATATAACCAACATGTCGCTGTGAGCTGTAAGGAGATTAGGACGAGCCGGTAGACCCATTACCACTAACAAGCTCCTCATGCCCACACAAGGCAATTTGTAGCTGGAATTTAATGTTATGGGAGCTAATGGTAGTAAGAATAAACAGTGAGGAACAGACGTGTCCTCCTGAGATAAATAACTATCTTTCAGTTGTCGAGATTACCCTGTCATAAGAAATATTTAGATCACAACAGTAGTCGTGAGAAGTGTTTGGTTCGACTGCCACTAAAATGGAACGTTTTGTCATTTACCACTGAAAAACAGGGAAAGTGTTTATAGAAAAACGCTTAGTAGACATGGCAGGAACTTGACAAATGCAAACGTTGTATGATATGGAAACTGTAGTTGAAGGGGAACTCCAGATCATGCAAAGAAGCTGTCAAACAATGCAAAAGTGTCAGTTATTCCATTTTGGGCGGATTGAGAAAGCCTGTATGGGCGCAACGCTTCATTCAGGCAGTGACATCATCACGCTGAGGCTAGGAAGCCTTCTTGTCAAGGTTTCAATCTGTATTGCCACTGTGTTCTCTACATGCTCTTCCTTTTTACTTCTCCGTAAATTTAATTTAATAAGTTTTATGGTCTACACCAGTGGCCTCCAAACTGCAGCCCAGGGGCCCAATGCAGCCCTCTGCTCGCCTTTATCCAGCCCTTGGGACACTTTCCCCCCACTGACACCAACAATGGGACATAATTCCTGCTACTAACATTAACAACGGGGCACTATTCCTCCCATTGACATCAACGATGGGGCACTATTCCTCCCACTAATGTCAATGATGGGGTACGATTCCTCCCACTGACACCAACAATAGCAAACTTTGCCTCCCACTGATACCAATGATGGTAGCAATATTCATCCCACTGATGTATGGGGTACTATTCCTTCCACTGATACCAACAATAGGAAACTATTCCTCACACTAATACCAATGATGGGACATTATTCCTTCTACTGACACCAATGATGGGACACTATTCTTCCCACTGATACCAGTGATGAGACACTATTCCTCACACTAATACCAATGATGGGACACTATTTTTCCCACTGATACCAATGATGGGGCACTATTCCTCCCACTGATGCCAATGGTGGGGCATTATTCCTCCCACACCAATAATGGGGAACTATTCTTTCCACTGATACCAACAATGGCAAACTTTTTTTTTCCCAATAATACTAATGATGGGACAATATTCTTCCCACTGATACCAATGGTGGGGCATTATTCCTCCCACACCAATAATGGGGCACTATTCTTTCCACTGATACCAACAATGGGAAACTTTTTTCCCAATAATACTAATGATGGGACAATATTCCTCCCACTGATACCAATGGTGGGGCATTATTCCTCCCACACCAATAATGGGGCACTATTCTTTCCACTGATACCAACAATGGGAAACTTTTTCTCCCAATAATACCAATTCTGGGACAATATTCCTCCCACTGATACCAATGATGGGGCATTAATCCTCCCACACCAATAATGGGGCACTATTCTTTCCACTGATACCAACAATGGGAAACTTTTTCTCCCAATAATACCAATAATGGGACAATATTCCTCCCACTGACACCAATGGTGGGACACTATTCCTTCTACTGACACCAATGATGGGACACTATTCCTTCTACTGACACCAATGATGGGAAACTATTCCTCCCACTGATACCAATGATGGCTACTATTCATTCTGACTGACACCAAGTCCATTCGCTAATACTAAGGATGCATTATTTATTTCCACTGATACCAGAACAATTTCTATTCCCAATAGTCGCAGTCTGAAATTGGCCCTTTGTTTAGAAAGTTTGGAGACCCCTGCGCTACATTACTAGTTCTCTTTTAAGCTTTACATGAATAACATCTATTGGAGGCTGGAGACCTGTGTGGTGGCTAATACATGATACAAGCGAAGTTTGACCCCCATTACTATAGTGGGGTGGATCAGACCAAGGGAGAAGACACCCATAGGGGTATGGTGGTGGACACATCGATGCTAATATTGTAGTGATGAGTTCTGAATTATGAACATGGAAAAAGTTTTTGTCTGAATCAGTTGCACAGTGAAGTTGGAAGATTGGACACTTATACAATTTCTGAAGCTTTGATTATTACACGTGAATTTATTATTATATTTGTGGAGTGATTCACTTGATATCTATTTGACAAGTGTGGTGATTGCACTGTTGAGTTGTAGCGGCTCTACATCTCTATATTCACTTATTGAGTTGGAGGGTATTTTGTTTGATTTATAAATACTTCTATATAATAATAGTGTGGAGATTTCTCTATTGCCATTTAGGGCAATGCTGCGAATGTCCTTGCAACTCCCAGGTCCTGGACTTAATTTACATCTATGAATCCCTATATAAGCACAGGGTGGGAATACCTGCATATATAGGGACCAGGAGCAAATACAGTGACTTATGAAGTCTCAGCAAGGTGGAGTAGCAGAACATGGACAACAAAATAGGAAAATCCAAAATTATCCAAGCCACTGCATTGTTGGGCAATGGTTTTGAATGCTCTTGCAATGCTCAAGTGCTAGACTTTGTTTCCAAGCGGGTTATCCAACAATTCACTGAAGAATAAGGATGAGTCGAACACCCCCCTGTTCAGTTCGCAGAACATGCGAACAGGCAAAAAATGTATTCGAACACGTGAACACCGTTAAAGTCTACGGGGCACGAACATGAATAATTAAAAGTGCTAATTTTATATTTTTTGTCATAAAAAGTGTTTGTGGACCTGTGTCCTGCCCCAGGGGACATGTATCAATGCAAAAAAAAAGTTTTAAAAACGTCAGTTTTTCCAGGAGCAGTGATTTTATTAATGCTTAAAGTGAAACAATAAAAGTGTAATATTCCTTTAAATTTCGTACCTGGGGGTGTCTATAGTATGCCTGTGAAGGGGCGCATGTTTCCCGTGTTTAGAACAGTCTGACAGCAAATGACATTTCTTAAGGAAAAAAAAGTAATTTAAAACTACTCGCGGCTATAATGAATTGTCAGTTCATTGATAAAAACGGCAAGGAATTTCCCCACAGGGGAACCCCAAACCAAAATTTTAAAAAAAATGCGTGGGGGTTCCCCTAAATTCCATACCAGGCCCTTATCCGAGCACGCAACCTGGCAGGCTGCAGGAAAAGAGGGGGGAAGGAGAGAGCGCCCCCCCTCCTGAACCGTACCAGGTCACATGACCTCAACATTGGGAGGGTGCTTTGGGGGTAGCGACCCACCCCAAAGCACCTTGTCCCCATGTTGATGGGGAGAAGGGCCTCATCCCCACAACCCTTGCCCGGTGGTTGTGGGGGTCTGCGGACAGGGGGGCTTATCGGAATCTGGAAGCCCCCTTTAACAAGGGGACTCCCAGATCCTGGCTCTCCCACTGTGTGAATTGGTAATGGTGTACAAATGTACCCCTACCATTTCACAAAAAAGTGTCAAAAGGGTTAAAAAACACAAGAGACAGTTTTTGACAAGTCCTTTATTAATTTCTTCTTCTTTCCGCTTCTTCTTCCATTCTTCTAATGCAGTGCATACACTAAGAACTATCTTCAGTGTATAGAAGAACAAGGAGTTCTGAAAGTGATGGTTTTACCCCCACAGAGCCTTGATCTCAACATCATTGGGTCTGTCTAGGACTACATGAAGAGACAAAGGGATTTGAGGCAGCCTATGTCCACAGAAGATCTGTGGTTAGTTCTCCCAGATGTTTGGAACAACCTACCTGCCGAGTTCATTCAAAAACTGTGTGCAAATGTACCTAGAAGACTTGATGACATTTTGAAGGCAAAGGGTGGTCACACCAAATATTGATTTGATTTCTCTTCTGTTCATTTAATTTCTGTTTTGTTAATTGATTACAACAAAAAAATATTAACACTTTTATTTTTTAAGCATTCTTCATTTACAGCATTTTTTCACACCTGCCTAAAACATTTGCACAGTACTGTATGTCATGATAAATACTACACACTCCCTTTAAAAATCAGTGCATATGGTGTGAAATGTTTGTCTTGCTGAAATAATACCCTTATCTATGTCAACAGAACAGGCTCACTGAATTCCCCCTGCACATCAATTTGTGAGTGTAAAATGTGTCATACACCTCTCTACGATGACCTTGAATAAATGAATACATATTAATTAGGTCACCTATAAGATGCCACATACATTATTCATTCATGTGAATCCTCTAGAGTCTGCTCTTCATACATGTCCCCGGAACTCACAAAGAGCTTAGAGATTCCCATTTCAAGCTTTGGGATCGTTCTTCAGCACTGGAGCTGTCATTGAACAATAAGGATGCTTAGAAGCCATTCCCAAAATGTGATCTGATCTACGACATGACTGACTTTTTAAAGCTGAACTTCTGAATTTCATTGTTAGATGACTTTTAAAAGTAAAATCTGTGTTAGAAATGCAGCGGGAAGGGGACACCAAAGCCAGGTAATGGTTATAAATACTTGACTGATGAACCTATTGAAGGCTAAGGCCAACTTTTAAAAAAAGTTAAAAAAATTCATACACAGAAATGAAAAAAAAAATGTTTTATAAAATTTTTGCCTCCAAGCCTGGAAAGCATTCCAATCATGGACAAGTGCACCGTGGGTGCAATGCTCAGGCTTCTGCAAACTCTTCTCTATGCTGAGGTCCATACCAAGATATAAACTTTCAGTTATGGGTGAGGAAGAAAGACAGCTGGACTACAAATATGTGTTAGGTAATGGTCAGGCATTATAGCTAGATTCTGTGTACATCACCTAGAGCAGCCGCCTTTCCCATTAGGCAAGCAGGCCTACTGGTATTCAGTTCCCCCCAGGACTCATGCACAATGCTATAGTGCTTGTCCACTATGCCAGGGCAGACACGAACTGAGCACAGCACATAGGTACTTGTGATTGGCAGACAGGCAGAGGGGTTCAATGATGGTCCAGGTTGATGGTCCAGGTACAAGGTAGGCAATGTTCAGAATAGTCAGTGTTAAATCCATAGTCAAAAGCCAGGCAGATTTCTGAGCATATACTCGATCTGAGGTCATCAGCAAGGGAATCCAATCTAGCAGACAAAGCAGGCAAAAAGTGATCTTGGAGCATATGTAAAACACACTATCACAAGCATGAGACTGCAGGGTCGGCTGGCTTAAATCAGGTTTGGTCTTCACCCAGAGACTGGCTACATCAACCACTGTCACGTACCTGGTAAGTGAACCTGACATGTAGAGGAGAGCCTCTCGTACCACATTGGCTTGTGGGCCAACGAGGTAAGACAACAGCCACAGAAGCATGGTGACGTAGTAGTGCCTAGGATCAGTCCAGTATTCAGTATGGACGGTTGTCCATGGCTGGATATGCAGCAGGCAGACCGGTAAAAGTTAGGCAGACCAGAACTGCGGCAGGCTGAGATTGCAGCAGGAGCAAGAACCGTATGCGATCCACAGAGCAGAGCTGTAGCAGACTGGAAGAGCAGATGCAGGGTCAGGCAGGCCGGGTCGGTAATGTTTGGGCAGATCAGCAGAGCAGCAGGCAGAAGAGAATTCCAAAAGCCGAGGTCAGGGTATAAAGCAGACAGCATTAGAGAGAACAAGCCAGATTAAGATCAGAGGTCAGCACAGATAACAGTTCAGAACACACAGAAGCTGCAGACCAAACAGCAAAGAGTCTTTGGTGCACTCAGCTTAAACAGTCCCTTTGGGACAATTTTGGTGACAGGCGCACGTGCACAACACACTGTGAACGTGCATGTCTGCCATGCAATTCCTGCTGCAGGCTATGCCTTTCCTGACAACCACCTTGCAGGTGAACAAGCAGACAGGAAGAATGCATCATGGCCAAAACCAAGATGCTGAAATGAGGCCAGCAGCTGTAATAAAGCATGCTCTTGACAGGTAATTACATTTCTTCGTCCAGCTGTCCTCTTCCAGCCTAGATGCACAACTAAGTCTTCCCCAAGAACATTTAAGTAAACCTGTACTATGCCCCATAGAAACAGATCTGCTGAACAGCAGGCACCATTAGATGAGTTAGCCTATGTCCTCCATCAGTACTTCTGGGTATGGGCGTAGATGTGATCCTCCTCTTGCTTCAGTGTTCACCACTGAGGAGCTAATTATCGGACCCAAAATTTGTTTCAAAGGGGTGGAAAGAAAATTGGTAATTCCTGTCCATTCCTATACAGGAATCTCAGAATGCTGGTTATGGTGCCTGCAGTCTAGACCAGTGGTCGCCAACCTTTCAGACCTCATGGACCAATAAAATCATAATTTTGAATTCCGCAGACCACTTACATGAATTTTACATGCCTTATACACACAATGGTCTGGCTCTCTGCCCCTTCCCCTGGAACTTCAGAGGAAGTATCGGGTATCAGTATTGACTGTCAGCGTACATTGAGAACAAGACTGGAAACAACATTGAGTGGCATACATCTGCCACAATATTGATTTGCGGCAGAACCCCTGGGAACCACCAACATTTTCTCACGGACCATCAGTGCTCCATAGACCACTGGTTGGTGACTGCTGGTCTAGAAAACCCAATAATTTGCCTTGTAAGTAAAAAAGTACAGGTTCAGTTTAAAGTGGACCTTTTTTAGATTCTTGACATCTCACAATTATTACACGCAGTATTTTACTAAAATTAAAAAGCAATCCTTGACTCTTCAGACAAGTCATTTTGCCTAGGCTGCAAAATGGCATCAATCTGCTGCAGACAGAAGTACGGTAAGCATTTCCTCTCCCTCAGCGTTTAGACCAGCTATTGTCAACCAGGGTTCTTCCAGAGGTTTCTTGTTTTTTTTGGGCTGTGGCTGATTGACCTCCCATCTGATGGTGTCTGCATAATAAGAGGCCAACACCACCCCCAATGAATTGGTTTTAGCAGGGGTTTTTGGGACCTGAAAATTATTTCAAGGGTAAAAAAAAGGTTCGGAAAGACTGATCTAGTGCATTGTAACTTTGTAGCAAATCACAAAATAAGAGGCTGGAAAAGGGGTTTATCAAGCAAAGACACCATTGTGTCATCACTGAGCCACAATCCGTGTCCATAAAATAAAAGGGAGCTATAGGTAATGCTTGAACAAAGCAGGTGAATGCATTGTCAGGCCAAGTACTGTGATCTCCGTGAGAAGTAATACATGCATGTATAGCACCCATCTAGATACGTGGTGGTAAATGTACTGTAGTTACTGACTCACTGTTGAGCTGCATGTGATTTTTTTTGTCTGTTCTATGTTTCACTGGCTTGAGGGATTACTGCTTCCCCCTGTCTGTCTGGAAAGGTTCTGGAAGATAGTGGGCTGGCGGGGTCTAATCAGCAGCTGAATTTTTTTGCAGCCCTGGCTAATCCTGGGAGAGAGGTGCCCAGATAGTGGCTGGGAAGGAGCATAAGTACTCCAAAACTGAGAGCAGAGGGGTTCTTTTCCCAGAGGAGGAGATCCTGGCCTGGAGGGCTGCTTCCCACCCAGGGAGGCTTGCCATGTGTCTGCTGTTCATCGAAATTCCAGCTGGGCTAGCTGGAGGGGCCTGTTCTGCTGAAAATTTCTGTGGCAGACTAAGGGACTTTCATCTGGGGATCTGGTCTGGTATCATTGGAGAGGTAACCCAAAAAAATACAGCGCTATTCTTAAGTGTGATTAATAAAAGCATTAACAAATAAATTGTGTGAAATTTATACCATCATTGGAGAGGTGCCTGGAAGATATTGGAAGCAGGCATCCAATTATCTAAGGACATTAGTGAGTACAGCCTGGAGTGAGAGATCCCAGAGACTGTGTCCTGCTGCCATCCTGCAGGTGCTGCAGTCAGCATTGCTGAAAGAGGACATTGTGATTAGTATCCTGGTGTAGCGCAGTCCAATATTTGTTTGTGCAAGGACCCTGCTCACAAAAGGAGGAGTAAGATTAGTGTTCTCATGCTGCTACTAGATTTACCGGAGTATCCAACAGTTACTATAATCCTATCCAAGTTCAAGTTCTTCAATTAAGCATCAGAAAAGCATACCCTTAGACTGTTTAATGAGTAGTGGCTGATTGTGTGCCTGGCCATTGGTGCAATAATGGGAAAAAACTCTAGGGACCTTAAACTGTGGGCTCCTCCGGGAGTGAGCGTATATGCAAGTTATAACTACATTTACTTGCACTTCGTGAGAAAATATTCCTGATAAAACCACCCCTGGTTCTGGAGGTCCATGGAAACTTCTAGAAGTCTGTGGGCAGAGGTACAGAGGCAAGGATCTAAATATTTATGGGAGTTTGACCAATCCCCATGCATGAGGCCTGGCAGGGTCATACGATGGGCCCTTAAATATTGAAGCACCTGGCCCAGCAGGGGGGTTGTTGTTGGGTGGAGGATGGAGTGCCGAGGTTGAGGATCGCTAGGGGAGAGGACCCTGGGGCTGGGGAAGGAGAGGAAGCTGAAGAGAGGAACCTTCACCACTCTTCAGTCTCATCCAGGAGACATCCTGTCTAGCAGGGGAAGGCCTGTACAGCAGGAGGCCTGAACAGCAGTCTTAACCAAGGCAGCAGGATTTATAGGGACAGTGTTAGTACCTCTACCTATCATTCACAGGGCCAATAAGGGAGAAGGCAGTCAGATGCAACATTTAGCAAGTTTTCATTGGGACAGTGTCACAAATAAATCTAAATCCTTTGCTCTGGGACACTTTTGAAGGCAGCCAGGTGGGCTGGTATTTTTCTGTGGAGGGGACATAGTGCTCCTGCAGGTTTGGGACTTTGTAATTTTCATCAAGCAGACATGGAGCTCCTAAAAGAGGAACCTTGCTAGTGATCCAATAGAGACTGCCATTATTCTGGAGGTAGTACAGTTCAGGATCTGCAGTTCTTGTTGTGCATAGAGAAGTAGTTTGTCCTAAAATTGTTATACCAAGTTCAAGTTGGGCATCCCATAACCCAGTGGTGCCCAACCAGTGGCCCAGGGGACACATGTGGCCCGTGGATCCCTCTAATGTGGCCGGTGACCGCCTGTTCTGTGATGGCAGGTTGGCAAGCCCAGATCGCGTCAACCCACCATCCCAAAGCATCAGTGTTGTGAATTAAGCCGGGCAGTAGAGGAAGCATGGATGTGGAGAGAGCGGAGCCGCATAAGCCGATGCTTCCTGTATAGCGTCGGCTCCTGTCACAGGCGAAGTGATACCAAATGCACTCTGCCTGGGATAGCCAGCAATACCTAAATGGAAGACTGTTATTGAAGGTACATTACTAAAAATCACATTGTATATATGGGGAATATCTGTTCTGCAATGGTTACTGGGCTGCTTTCAAACTGATCGGCAGGTGCAGTGCAGTATTCCTGCGGGTTACCAGCGCAGTCATAGACTTCTGTTATTACCTGTGAGTTTGGTGCATTTTCAGAAAGTGCACCACACCTGCAGGATATAATAGAAGTCTATGGCAAAGTGCAGCTTATCTGCAGGAAAGCCACAGGTGCACTGCGCTGTACCTGCAGTGTGGGTAAACAGCGCATCAGTGTGAAAGCAGCCTCAGGCCCCTTTCACATGATCAGTCCAATCCAATCAGACCCTCCATTTACCTCTATGGAGCAGCAGATGTAAATGGACTTGTGTCTGTTTACACTCACCTACCACCAATCCAATCCCCTAAAAAAAAAACAGGGCATCCGTGCCTTTCCATCTGGGCAGATCAGATAAGAGGGCCCATAGAGTAGAGCGGGCTGTGTCCGTGTCCGCTCTGCATATGCGGACTGGACATGAATCTGTCATCCGCCCGCTCCACTCATTGTGGCCTGCGGCCGGTTACCAAGTCGCTTAAGTGGCCCTCACTCTTCAACAGGTTGGGCACCCATGCCATAACCCTTCATCTGTATCCAAGTTGAATAAAACAACAAAAAAGCAAGTCCATGAACTAGTTACTCACTCTGTGTGGAAGTTGGAAACTGCGTATTGCTTGTGCAGGAATAGGGGGACCCAGAATCCAGTAGCCCTCTAGAGGGTAGCGCTACACTTACATCTCCATCAGCCGTATCTCCTATCGTCACTCCATTTGATTGCCATTGATCTGCCCAGTCAGTGGACTAAAACCATCCATATTTGGCCAAAATCACATGACTATTGGAGGCAATGCCAAATGTGCTCCTGTTGACTGCTACAGCCCCGTGAACCCCACTTGCCACTAAAATTATATGACCAACACTCTTTTGAAGTGAAAATTGGCCATATGGCCCATTTATTAACAATAAACAGCATATCAACATTCCTTAGAACAGAAATATACAACAATAACAATAATGACCCAGGTTGCCGATCCTTGGAGGCCTTTGGATGCCTCCAAGGACCCCAACCGCCATACCGCTACAACCACAAACAAGTCCACTAACCACAGGGCGGGAGGGTGGGAAGTTACTTCATCATCCATTGCCTCGAAGTGCCCCTCAGACTTTACGACCCCACCTCCACACAGTTGTTACCCCTCCCTAGCATTACTTCCACCAATCAATGCCGATACCTCCTCTCTAACCCCTGACCATGTTATTTATTTTAACCATCTAACTGCTGGACTACCCTGCTAGCCTAGTCATGCCTGCCCTTCACCTATTTTTATTTATTTTTTGCTTCAGGCCTCTCTATCATTATACAGAGGACCAACTTTGGGATACAAAAATACAATTTGGCCCTTTAAATGGAGACAGATTGAGGTATGCAGAACATAAGGTGCTCATTATACAAAACTAAGTGCACAAATTTATTATGTGATAACTGTTCTATGCAAAAAGCATTTGTGAATTCTATTATATGACTTTTGTTAGACTTTTTATTGTTATTCTTTGGGAGTACGTTTTATTATCAAGAGCTCAGTACTTTGTACAGTGGAGCAGTTGAAATACATGGCATTATCTAGACGAAATGGGGGTAGAATTAGTCAGCCTAAGCCTCCCAGCAAGGAACAATACTTAACATGACTTTCTTTTAATGGTAATTATACTGAAAAAACTCAGTGTTGATGGAAAAATGAATAATTATTTCCAAGTTTCAGTACTTTACAAAAATAAAGTTTTTACATTTCTTATTTTTTTTTTTTTTTTTTTTACTAATTTCTTTATAATGAAGGTTTGCATGGGGTGAACTTGTGTTGAACTACGAAGGACGCCATCTAGTCATAAGGGGAAGCTGTCCAAATATAAAAGGGCTCCAGCCCTTTAACTGCAATCCCTGATTGTGTAGAGCAGGGGTCTCCAAACTTTTATAACAAAGGACCAGTTTACTGTGGGACATAATACTTGCAACTGATACCGACAATGGGGCACTACCCCCCCCCTACACACACACACACACACACACACACACACACACACACACACACACACACACACCAACAATGGGGTCAATATTCCTCCTCCTACTGACCACAGTCACTATGTTTTTTTTTTCTCCCACTGACTACCAAACCTGAAACATTGTCTACTCCTACTGGTAACAGTCCGGCCCCCTAAAGTCTGAAGGACAGTAAACTGGGCCTTTGTATAGAAAGTTTAGAGATCGCTATTGTAGAGTGTAATTTGTTTGGGTCAGCTGCTTTACAAAAACAACGTTTTAAAAAAAAAAAATCTTACTTTATACCTTTTATATCGAAAGTTTGCATGGAGTAAATTTGTGTTGAACTACGAAAGACACCATGTAGTCATAAGGGGAAGTTGTCCAAATACAGTATAAGAGAGCCCCAGCTCTATAATTGCTATTCATGATTGTGTTGAGCAGGGTTCTCCAAACTTTAACAAAAGGACCAGTTTACTGTCCTTCAGACTTCAAGGGGGCCAGACTGTAGCTAATGGAAGTCAAATGTCAGTGGGAGTAAACAATGCATCTTTGGTATTAGGCAGAGAAATAGTGTCCTATCATTGGTATCAGTGGGTGGAATTGTCTCCCATTGTTGGTGTTAGTGAGAGAAATGGTGCCCCATCATTGGTGTCAGTGGGGGGAATAGTGTTACCTAGTTGGTATCAGTGGGAGGAATAGTGTCCCATCTTGGTGTCAGTGGAAGGAATAGTGGCCCATCATTGGGATCAGTGGGGAGAACAGTGCCTCATGATTGGTATCATTTTGTTAAAATGGTTCCCCATTGTTGGTATCAGTGAGAATAATAGTGCCCCAAAATTGGTATAAGTTTGAGGAATAGTGCCCCATCATTGGTGTCAGTGCGGGGAATCGTTCCCTATCATTTGTATCAGTGCGTAGAATAGTGCCCCATCATTGGTATCATTTTGAGGAATAGTGCCCTATTGACGGTATTAGTGGGGGAAATAGTGCCCCATCATTGGTGTTAGTGGGAGGGCTAGTGCTTCATCATTGGTGTCAGTGGGAAGGATCGTGCCCCATCATTGGTGTCAGTGGGGGAATAGTGCCCCATCATTGGGTGTCAGTGGAAGGAATAGTGTCTGTTATCAGCGGAAGGATAAATGTCCCAGTGGCCTGATAAAGGCAGGCAAAGGTCTGCATCCATCCCCCAGGCCACAGTTTGGAGACCACTGATATAGAGCAGTGGTCTACAAACTGCAGCTCTTTGCTTGCCTTTTTCTGGCCCTAATCTTCCTACTGATCCAAGGCACTATTCCTCCCACTGACAACAAAAATGAGGCATCAGTCCTTCCACTGGAAGCAACTGACAATGACTGGCAATATTCCCTCAACCCCCCCACACACACACACACACACGCACACCAACAATGGGATCAATATTCCTCCTCCTACTGACCACAGGCATTTTTTCTCTCACTGACCACCAATCCTGAAGCATTGTCTACTCCTACTTGCCGCAGTTCGGCCCCCCTAAAGTCTGAAGGACAGTAAAGTGGGCCTTTGTTTAGAAAGTTTAGAGGTTGCTATTGTAGAGTGTAATTTATTTGAGTCAGCTTATTGGGGTGGTGCAGGTGCAGTGTGAATCCTAAACACAACCAGACTGTGCACAAGACCTGGAAAAATGGGGAAGGGGGTACAAGTTTGTGAGAAAATCAACAGATTATCAAGCAGTAGAATTTTAGTTACAATAGTGAGTACCGTATTTGCCGGCGTATAAAAAGACTGGGCGTATAAGACGACCCCCAACTTTTCCAGTTAAAATATAGCGTTTGGGATATACTCTCCGTATAAGACTACCCCTCTGGTACTGTACTGTAGATACTGCTGTACTGTAGATACTGCTGTGCTGTAGATACTGGTGCACTGTATGTACAGGTATACCGGTAGATATTTTACTGGTACTGTATGTGGTATAACAGCCACCTTACCAGCGATTTGCTGGTTGCTTTAAACAAATGATAGTCTGGTCAGCTCTCCCTGCCTGCCCAGCCCTCCCTGTCTCCAAGACTAATGCAAAACACGCCCCTTTCACTTGTCTGGCCCGCCCTTGTATCCTATTACCGTACATCTGCCTCTCAGAACTAGCACATGCGCGCCTGCTCCTCTTCGCTCCAGTCCTCAGGAGCGAAAGCTCGTCCGAGAAGAGGTATGGTAATAGAATAGAAGGGCGGGCCAGACGGGTGAAAGAGGCGTGTTTTGCATTGTTTTGCCGCTGTATTTGTATTGTCTTTTTTTTTCGGCATCCCAGACACCTGCAGCTTGTAGCTTGCATACAGGGCGGATGCGACGGCGGCCGCGGCATTTTGGAGCTCCCTCCACGGCGATCGCAGAAGTTTCCAGTCCGCTCTATAAGATGACCCCCGGCGTATAAGACGACCCCCGACTTTTGAGAAGATTTTAATGGGTTAAAAAGTCATCTTATACGCCGGAAAATACGGTAAGTCCACTTGTAAACCTCTGAAATGAAAATCCAACAAAGCATATCCCTCTATAGTGGGTACCTTTCTCAATCTTAGGCACATGTGTGATTTCTATCTGAGATTCTATCTATCTCCTTCCTTTGCTATCTGCATGAGTCACTTCTGACACCCCTGGGGGTGGCCCCGCCCTGCATCAAGAGCACAGTAGACGATTGGCAGCCTCAGTTGTGCATGTTTCCCTATGCAACTGTGTAGATGGGGGAGTGTCCTTTCCCTCTACTGAGGTCTTAGATGTACTCGGCTCTGTGCTGTGCAGTGTGTGTGACATCAGACCCCCACCTCCTGCCTGCTGGAGCTAAGAAATGTCGTCTAAATTTTGTACTTTGACTGTAGAGAAAAGATAACTGCATGTAGCGCTGCCCTTTTGAGGATCGCAAGATAGATCAATACCCCTCTGGCTACCCTGATCCTGAGAGTCCTCTGTCACCTCTGACACCCTGGGTTCAAAAAATTTTTCCCTTTAGACAATAATATTAATAATAATAAGGAATAATATACACCTGAATGAGTTAAATCAATAAAAGTTTACTCAATAGGATAAATGAGGAAAGAACCAAAAGATAAACTCAAGCTCAACTCCAACAGAAGTTATCTTATATAAAGTATTATTAATAGCAAAAATAACTATCACCTTTATAGTTCAAACGTTAGACAATGCATCCTACATACCAAATAAATGTATATAATGTCTATGTGCAAGGACTACAGGAGAGCAAAGGAATGACTACTTTAAATGTCAGGCCCCTCTATACTGCTTTCCCCACATAAGATTCAGCAAAATAACAAACAAATATCACTTTTGCAAATAGTAACTATAGCACAATTCAACCTGCCCTGTAAAGTCATTTCTTGGTGAAAATCAGCTTTGATGATTTCAGAAACAATTCCTTAGGTGGGGAGGGAAGTAATGGCAGTCCAGTGTTGTTGTGTGAAAATCCAGTTAATCTTCAGCTAGCTTTAAGTACTTAATTGCATGCAAAAAATACGTCATGCTAAGCTAGAATAGCTGTTCACATATATTGTGTGTAGCAAGTAAACAATACTCCTGTGCAACCAGAATTTTAATGTGAATTCACAGTAATCACTGACTTAAGGTTTGTGGAACCATAAGATCAATGAACAGCATGGATGTCTGTGTATAGTGTCCATGATATACTGGAGCAAATCTTGGCATTAAAGATGATGGAGAGTGTAGGAAATAAAGATGTCTATACACAGTGTCTGTTAAATTGGGCAATCACCCGCTCACCACACTGGAACAGAGGACAAGGATGAGGAGGATGATGATGACTCTATGAGCCACATAGTTTAGACGAGTTGCACACTATCCTCTTATTGGGTGTTCCGAGATTGCAACTAGGACTTGTTACTATACTTAACTTGGGTTTATGTGCTTTAGTCAGCCTGCAACTAATTCTCCCAAAACTACCCTCTGGAGTATGTTCCTCACTGACTGACTATCTCTACCTCTGGGCCCCCGCCCCCCCCCCGTCGCCTACTTTAAAAAATCCTCTAACGTTTTGGCCATCTTTACTCCCAGCACATCTGCACCTTCTTCATTTAGGAGCAGTCCATCCCTTCTATAGTGCTGGTGACCGATTCAGAGGTAGAACAGAAGTAGGATTTGCTACCCAGGGAAACTCTTATCCAAATGGGGGGATGCAGCCATAATGTCGGTTATTTAATTAATGATTTGGTTGTACCTTATGTGTATGTATTGAGAACCTTTTTTGTATACAATAAATCTTTTGTAATAAGTTGTTTGCTATGTGCTTTCTTATTTAGTAACCACAACACCACGCCATTTCCTGAAGAAGCCATCTGGCAAAACATGTTGAAATAAAGGCGTGGAAATAGTAATGTTACACCAAAACTCATGTTCCTTGTACTGTGGACATTAATATCTTGTACAAAGTGCTTTTATATTCCCTTTTTTAATTGTGTATAAATAAAAATGTATCTTTTATGTAATTACTCTTGTTAGATGAATATGTACAGATTTCACCTATAAAGTCTCACGTCTCTTCCCTTTTCCTATTGTATACATTTAGGGATGCTGGTGCCATATACCTACAATGTTCTGGTCATGACCACATATTTACAATAATAACCAGAATAGGGCTGTCTTTTTTTGTAATAAAAAAGTGTGGCCCCGCTCCCCCTTAATGTGTACTGTCCTCACTTTGCCCCCTGGGGAAGGGACACCACATATCCCCAGGTGGCATAGCGCTCTATACAGAAAGTAGGAGGGGGATGTGCTTAGCGCTGCATCATCAGAAGATGCGCCAGCTGAACCAGGAAAAGTCAACATGCCTCTTGATCATGTCCCAATCAAAATGTTGGGGTGGTGGAAAAAGATGATCCCAGTGGGACAACGCTGGATCCTCTGGGTGGGTATTGTAAATGGGCACAATGGACCACCTGGTAAGCAGGGGAAAACAAATAAAAGGAGGGGAGGGGGGTAGGCGAGTGAATATCTGCTTTAAGATATTAAAGATTGCTTGCTTGAGGTCTGAGTTTCTGTTGGGATGCCCCTACTGCAGCATTTATGGCCACCAGTAGAGGTATTTAAAGGCTCCATTGTAGCTGTGAGGCTGCTTCTGAAGAATCTGGGGGTTACCAATTAGCTCCGGTTAAAGAAATCAATTGTAAGTGGGTGGCTGTCACTGAAACATAGAGCCATCATAAACTTTGATAATACTGGGAGGCTGCTACTCAAGAAATTAGGTCCACCAGATAGTTTTGCAGTAAGAAACATATTATTTTTTTGGCAATTTTGGGTTTCTTCTATCCCTAACTCTCCCTTCCTAAGACAACTGAGCCAATACATTTTAAAAATGAAGAGGTAGGGATGCACCAATACTATTTTTACATTTTTTTTCTGCGGTCCAGATGTCACGTTTCACACGCGGCGTCCTCCTGCGTCTCTCTCTGTAAAGGTAGCTGTTACAGTCTTCGGACTTGAAGTTATTGGTTTTAGTAACAGTGCATTTGCAAGAGTACAAGTACTCAAATGCTTAGTATAAGCACCGATATTGATAGGTATCGGTGCAACACTATTTGGAGGCCTTGAAGTCTGTTTGATGGTCACCACTGGAGGGAGGGTTGGTAAGTGTCTGGGTTCAGATATAAGGCAGGTCACTACTAGGGAAAGCAAGAGAGCCCATACAACATCCAGCAGATCTTTCTGGGTCATTACTACAATAGTACCTGGCAGGGATGTCTGTATTCGAAAACAGAATTCCAACTTTTTTTGTCAGGCAAGACAATTCATACATATGTAAATTGACTGCATTTAGCAGTATGCCTACACTTAACAGATTTAATGGAGTTTATCAAGAATTGTACCCAAATGTGTTTTTATACTGAAAATGAATTTCTTTTTTTTCCCCATTTTTAGAGTCTGTAATTATTCCTACTTTACCTACTTTAATGACTTTCCCAACTTTATAGTTTTCTGTCATTTGAATTGACATAAATGTGACTTCAAAGTAGTGCTATCGCCTTGTGGCCTACTTATCATTGTCCTGTAGGAGTTCATCAGGAGCAGCTGGGAGCAGACAAGAAAGAGAAAACAGAAAAATTCAAATATATCAAACAGATTGAATCTGCTACAAGGGGGATCTATATCTGGAAGCCACAGAATGTCACCACAGAGGTCGTGGGCTGACACAAGGCACAGAGGAACTGGGCTATCTGTAAAGATGGGCTTCATGGAATGTGACTGAATGCTATTTGGTCCCCTTACATATAAAATATTATCATATGAAAATGTAAATTGACTCAAAAAGGGAAGATCTGCAATGTTGTAGGGAACATCTAGAAATCTTTATTTTGCTTAACCACTTCAATACAGGGCACTTTCGCCCCCTTCCTTCCCAGCCCAATTTTCAGCTTTCATCGCTCTAGCGCTTTCAGTGACAATTGCGCGGTCATGCTACACTGTACCCAAATGAAATTTTTATCATTTTGTTCGCACAAATAGAGCTTTATTTTGGTGGTATTTATTCACGACTCCATTTTTTATTTTTTGCGATATAAGTGCAAAAAAAGCGGAAATTTGGAAAAAAAACAATATTTTCTTTTTTCTATTTTAAAAGAAATCCAATAAAATCAAATTTTGTCATAAATTTAAGCCAAAATGTATTCTGCTACATGTTTTTGGTAAAAAAAATTCCGTTAAGTGTATAATAATTGGTTTGTGTGATCACGGACATATGTACGCAAATGATCATGTACATATGTGTGCAGGTGATCACGTACATATGTGTGCAGATAATCATTGGGACATGTGATTTTAGTGGGACATGTTTTTATTATTGGGGACATGTATGTTTTGGGGACATGTATGTTTTGGGGACATGTGTGGGGACATTGTGTTTATACTGTGTGGTGTGTTTACACTGTGGTTATTTGTGTTTACACTAGACTGGTGATCAGTGAGTAAAAAACTGTAAAAAAACAGCTCATACTCACTGATCATCAGCCGGCTGCAGCGATCTGCTCTCCTCTCCTCAGCGATGACTTCTGTGTGAGGAGAGGAGGAGCCGATTGCCTAGCAACCGGCTGTTTGTTTACATCACATGACGGCCGTGATTGGACACGGCCGTCATGTGATCAGGAGGGCCAATCACAGAGCCCTCCTGCCGATCTGAGATGCGCCGTGTCTGGGTGACACGGGCGCATCGGGATCGCGCCGCTGCGCGGGCACGCGCGCGCGCGATCCCGCTCCTTCTGATGGACGTTCCTGAACGTCCTATCAGAAGTAGACGGCTCCCACCCGGCCGTATATGTGCATTGGCCGGGTGGGAAGTGGTTAAGCTGCACCCTGAAAAATGTACCTTTCATCTTAAATTTCTCCTGAGGAAGAGCTGTACATTTCCTGTGCCTACAATGGGAAAAAATAATTATTTGATCCCCTGCAGATTTTGTACGTTTTCCCACTTACAATGAAATGAAGGGTCTATAATTCTTATCATATGTATATTTTAAATGACAGAGACAGAATATCAACCAAAATTCCAGAAAAAAACCCCCAATGTTATAAATTAGGTTTTAGTTCACTGAGTAAAATAAGTATTTGATCCCCAAGCAAAACATGACTTAGTACTTGGTGGAGAAGTCCTTGTTGGCAAGCACAGAGGTCAGACATTTCTTGTAGTTGGTGACCAGGTTTGCACACATCTCAGGAGGGATTTTGGTCCACCCTTCTTTACAGATCTAAATTCTTAAGGTTTCTTTGCTGTCTCTTGGCAACTCGAAGTCAGCCTGTACCCATCCATGACCCATTTTCAATGCCGTGGCTGAGGGAAGGAGTTTCTCACCCAAGATTTTAAGGTACATAGCCCCGTCCATAGTCCTTTTGATGCAGTAAAGTTGTCCTGTCCCCTTAGCAGAAAAACACCCCCAAAGCATAATGTTTCCACCTTCATGTTTGACTGTAGGGATGATGTTCTTAGGGTCATAGTCAACATTTTTCTTCCTCCAAACATGACAAGTCGAGTTAATGCCAAAGAGCTAATTTTGGTCTCATCTGACCACAACACTTTCTACTAATCCTTCTCTGAATCATTTAGATGTTTATTGGCATGACTGTACACGTGCCTTCTTGCAGGGGGGCTTTCCATGTTTGGAGGAAGAAAATTTTTGACTATGACCTTTCTCTTTGCTAAAGGTAGAGACCGACTTTTCCACATTGAGGGGCCAATGGACGGGACCATGTATTGTAAAATCTTGGGTGAGAACCTTCTTCCCTAAGACAGAACACTAAAGATGGGTCATGAATTGGTCAGTCATGACAATGACTGAACATAAGGCAAATGCAACAAAGGAGTGGCTCAAGAAAAAGCACATTAAAGTCATGAAGTGGCCTAGCCCGTCTCCAGACCTTAATCATATAGAAATTTTACGGAGGGAGCTGAAATTTTGAGTTGCCAAGCGACAGCCAAGAAACCTTAGAGATTTAGTGAAGATCTGTATAGAAGAGTAGACCAAAATCCCTCCTGAGATGTGTGCAAATCTGGTCACCAACTACAAGAAATGTCTGACCTCTGTGCTTGCCAACAAGAGTTTCTCCACCAAGTACTAAGTCATGTTTTGCTTGGGGATCAAAGACTTATTTTACTCACTAAACTGCAACTCTATTTATAACATTTGTATCATGTGTTTTTCTCTGGATTTTTGGTTGCTATTCTGTCTATCATTTAAAATACACCTATGATAAAAATTATAGACCCTTAATTTCTTTGTAAGTGGGCAAACTCACAAAATCTGCAGGGGATCAAATAATTATTTTACCCAATGTTGGTAGTCCTATGCCCAGGGGCGGACTGACAACTCATGGGGTCCCCGGGCAATAGGAGATTATGGGGCCCCCAGGCAATAAGAGATTATGGGGCCACACAGTATACAAAAACACACACACAGTATACAATCACACAGTATACACATACATGTACACATAGTATACACAGACATGTTTCTATTGGCTGAGAAGGTACTGGAGATGATTTTTACATACTGTCCCTGGTTTTTCTGAGGCTGGCAACCATGATGGGGCCCCCTAGTGGCCTGGGGCCCTCGGGCAGTGCCAGAGTGGCTGAATGGTCAGTCTGCCCCGCCTATGCCTTGAGCCTCATATCTGTATATCTACAGCGTGAGATCATCTAAGGTACTGCTGCCTTTACTCTAAAATTTGGACCAAGATTTGGCAATGTCACTACTGTACCGTTCACTGTTTTCCTTGATGGACAGGAAGTGGTACCTATAGACCTGCAGTGCAAGGATCCCCTCACTGCTGCTGCATCATCCAGCATTATGGATCTGTGCTTCCTTCCCTTATGCTGCTACTGCCTGAATATTTCTCATTAAAGACCAATTCTAGAAGACTTGCAAAATTCTTCCTTGCAGTGGGGCTGCACCCACACTGCAAAGATTAACTGCTCATTTTGGTGTAGGTGGCATGGAAAGGAAAATGTACTTATCTCCTCACTGCTAGACCAGTCCTGCAATATCTTCTTCCCGAATCTCTAGTGGTCTAAGGTCCTAACATCATCAGGACTGAAAGTCCATGGCCCTGAACAGGACGTGATGACACCCAAGGAGCATGGGAGTTGGGCACCATCTGCTAGGGATTGGGTAAGCAAAATGCTTTTACTCTCCCCTAGAATAAACAATCAGTTAACGCTTGCAGTGCAGGAGCAGCCCCACCGCAAGGAGGGATTTTTAAACTTCAATGTCAACCTCCAACCTGAATTGACTGATGCTTGCGTTCTGGCACTAATTAATATTCATTCATTAGATCCTTCCTCTTCCATTGCTTGAGAAAGGGACAGGCTTTTAGATATAAGCCGTAATACTATTTACATTTGTAAGTACTGTGACTGGTCATCACAGAAATTCCCAAGGTACAGAGCTGCTCAGATTGACTCTGTACACTGTGTCTGTAAACTGAAGGCTCGGTCCATGAGCAGGAGCTCCGGCCCCCTGATGGCTATTTCTGGAGTGATGTTTACAACAGCAGGGCTTTGGTATGAACTGATGCTATAGGACATAAGGCATATTGCCTTGTCAATGCGTTGCAAATGTACAATTCAGCCCAATAAAGCTGCTGTTAACAAACCCTACATATACTAATAGTAAGTGATTTGTGAAGGGGAGGAGGCTTGGGAATTGTAAGCGGACCTCACATTTCACTGTAATGTCAGCTAACGCTGTCTGATTTCCATACTTTCTGAGCCACTGACCTAAACAAGCATGCAGCCAGTAAAGTCAAAGCTTTTTCTGTTTCTTCACTGTCCAATCCTAGGATGGGGGCGTGGAGGTGACTAGCCTGTGTTCTTTCATGGCACAACATACAGTGAGGGAAAAAAGTATTTGATCCCCTGCTGATTTTTTACGTTTGCCCACTGACAAAGAAATGGTCTAAAATGTTAATGCTAGTTTTATTTTTTAACAAGAAAAGACATAATAACAAAAATATCCAGAAAAATTCATTTCAAAAAGTTATAAATTAATTTACATTTTAATGAGTGAAATAAGTATTTGACCCCTTCGCAAAACATGACTTAGTACTTGGTGGCAAAACCCTTGTTAGCAACATTTTTGTCCCAGTCCAGCCCTGGGGGCAGCCTGTCCATAAGGGTCGCAGGGGTGGCGCCCCCTAATTTATACGCCCGACCCCTAATCTACATGCAGGGAGCCGGACGCATGGATTTCAATGTTTTTTTTTAATCACGATTAGAGCCTGAGGCTCTAATTGGCTTCAAAAAAGTGTGGGCTTGGGGCACAGAGCACTGCGCGCTGAGCCCATCCGGTTATGTTACACTAGGGATGCCTTGTTTGCCGCCCCCTCAAAATATACAGCACCGGCCGTCACTGGTTTTGAGGCTGATGTTTGGTAACTCGAACCTCCAGCTCCCTCTAAATATTTTCTATGGTATTAAGGTCTGGAGACTGGTTAGACCACCCCAGGACCTTAATGTGCTTCTTCTTAAACCATTCCTTTGTTGCCTTGACTGTGTGCTTTGGGTCATTGTCATGCTGGAATACCCATCCATGACCCATTTTCAATGCATTGGCTGAGGGAAGGAGGTTCTCACCCAAGATTTTACGGTACATGGCCCCGTCCATCGTCCTTTTGATGCAGTAAAGTTGTCCTGACCCCTTAGCAGAAAAACACCCCCAAAGAATAATGTTTCCACCTCCATGTTTGGCGGTGGGGATGTTCTTGGGGGTCATAGGCAGCATTCCACCTCCTCCAAACAAAGCGAGTTGAGTTGATGCCAAAGAGGTAGATTTTTGTCTCATCTGACAACCCTTTCACCCAGTTCTCCTCTGAATCATTCAGATGTTCATTAGCAAACTTCAGAAGTGCCTGTACCTTGTAGGCACTGCAAGATTTCAGCCCTTCATGGCGTAGTGTGTTACCAATTGTTTTCTTGGTGACTAGGGTCCCAGCTGTGGTGAGAACATTGACAAGATTCTCTCGTGTAGTTCTGGGCAGATTCCTCACCGTTCTCATTATCATTGAAACTCCATGAGGTGAGATCTTGCATGGAGCCCCAGACCGAGGGAGATCAACGGTTATTTTGTGTTTCTTCCATTTGTGAATAATCGCACAAACTGTTGTCACCCTCTCACCAAGCTGCTTGGCGATTGTCTTGTAGCCCATTCCAGCCTTGTGTAGGTCTACAATCTTGTCCCTGACATCCTTGGACAGCTCTTTGGTCTTGGCCATGGTGGAGAGACTGGAATCTGACTGATTGATTGCTTCTGTGGACAGGTGTCTTTTATACAGGCAACAAGCTAAGATTAGGAGCACTCTCTTTAACCACTTTCAGACCGGACCATTTTGCTGGTAAATGACCAGAGGTCTTTTTACAATTTGGCACTGCGCTGCTTTAACTGGTAATTGCGCGGTCATGCAATGTTGTACCCAAACAAAATTTGCGTCCTTTTCTTCCCACAAATAGAGCTTTCTTTTGATGGTATTTGATTGCCTCTGCGATTTTTATTTTTTGCGATATAAATGGAAAAAGACCGCAAATTTTGAAAAAAAATGATATTTTCTACTTTTTGTTATTAGAAAAATCCAATAAATTCAATTTTAGTCATACATTTAGGCCAAAATGTATTCAGCCACATGTCTTTGGTAAAAAAAAAAGTCAATAACTGTATATTTATTGGTTTGCGCAAAAGTTGTCACATCTACATACTAAGGTACGTTTTCTGGAATTTACGCAGCTTTTAGTTTACGACTGCCTATCTCAGTTCTTGAGATGCTAAAATGGCAGGGCAGTACAAAACCCCCCCAAATGACCCCATTTTGGAAAGTAGACCCCCTAAGGAAATTGATAAGTGGCATGTTGAGCCCATCGAATATTTTATTTTTTTGCCTCAAGCGATTGAATAATGACAAAAAAATATATATATATTTTTTTTTTTACACAAAGTTGTCACTAAATGATATATTGCTCACACATGCTATGGGCATATGTGAAATGACACCCCAAAATAAATTTTGCTGCTTCTCCTGAGTACGGGGATACCACACGTGTGGGATTTTTTGGGAGCCTAGCCGCGTACGGGGCCCCGAAAGCCAAGAACCGCCTTCAGGTTTTCTAAGGGCGTAAATATTTGACTTCACTCCTCACTACCTATTACAGTTTTGAAGGCCATAAAATGCCAAGATGGCACAAAACCCCCATAAATGACCCCATTTTAGAAAGTAGACACCGCAAGCTATTTGCTGAGAGGCATGTTGAGTCCATGGAATATTTTATATTTTGCCACAAGTTGCGGGAAAATTACAAACTTTTTTTTTTTTTTCCACAAAGTTGTCACTAAATGATATATTGCTCACGCATGCCATGGGCATATGTGAAATGACACCCCAAAATAAATTCTGCTGCTTCTCCTGAGTACGGGGATACCACATATGTGGGACTTTTTGGGAGCCTAGCCGCGCACGGGGCCCTGAAAACCAAGCACCGCCTTCAGGCTTTCTAAGGGCGTTACAGTTTTGAAGGCCATAAAATGCCAAGATGGCACAAACCCCCCCCAAATGACCCCATTTTGGAAAGTAGACACCCCTAAATTTAGGGGTACACTAGTGAGACTAGGTAATAAATGGCGGGTGCCCTGAAACTATAAAAAAATAACTAACCAACCAGCGTCACCTGTAACAGTTATATGGTGATCACTGGTGAAAGGGTTAACTAGGGGGCAATCAGGGGGCTTTATGCGGTAGTATATGGGGGTCCCTGGCGCTATAAAAAGTTGCGGCGAACCTAAATACCTACCTGCCTAACTAGCGTCACCTGTGACACTAATACAGCGATCAGAAAAATGATCGCTTATTAGGCTGGGTTCACACTGGAGCGATGCGGGAACGCCACGAATCCGCGGCGGGTTCCCGCATCGCATGCCTCCCGGCGGCAGTTCACACTGCCCTATGCGAACTGCTGGGAGTGTCAGTGAAATGTTAATGACACCCCCCAGATCAGTTCACATATCGCAGTGCGATCTGCAAACTCGGATCGCATGGTGTGAACACCCATGCGATCCGATTCTGCTGCGGACCAAAAAAAGGGTCCCGTGCGAGTTTGCGGCGGGTGCGACACGAATTCAGCCATACTATCTGTATGGCTGAACTCGAATTGCACAGAGATCGGATGTGATTTGCACTGCAGTGCGGTGCGAATCACATCCGTTCTCAAACCGCTGCAATGTGAACCCAGCCTTAGTGACACTGGTGACGGGGGGTGATCACGGGGTTAAACCTTTATTGGGGGGGTTAGGGGGGTACCTTAGAACTAAAGGGGGCTAACCCTAACTGCCCTAACAGTTATTACAGTCACAAATGACACCAATGCAAAAAAAAAAAAAAAGCAATTGGTGTCACTGTGACTGGGGGGGCAGGGGTAATTGGGGGGGTGATCGGGGGGTAAAGGGGGGGTGTGAGTGTGCCTGGCATGTTCTACTGTATGTGTGGTGTGTTGGTGCAACTCACCGAACCTCTCTCCTCGGTGCCGGAACGAAAAATACCGACACGGAGGAGAGAATACATCACTTCCTCTCCTGTGTTTACATTACAGGAGAGGAAGTGATGTCACGGAGGATTTCCATTCGTCGAGAGCGATCGCAAGGGGGTGGCCATGAATGAATGGCCGCCCCCTCATCCCGGATCGCTCTCGAAGGAATGCCGACCGCCGCAGGCACCGGGGGGGGGCCCGATCGGGCCCCCCACCCGCGGGCAGGCAGGGACTTATATATACGCCCATATGCCTGCCCGTGCCATTCTGCCGACGTATATCGTCGTGCGGCGGTCGGCAAGTGGTTAAGAGATTGCTCCTAATCTCAGCTTGTTACCTGTATAGAAGACACCTGGGAGCCAGAAATCTTGCTGATTGATAAGGGATCAAATACTTATGTCACTCATTAAAATGCAAATGAATTTATACATTTTTGAAATGTATTTTTCTGCATATTTTTATTAACATTCTGTCTCTCACTGTTAAAATAAACCGACCAATAAAATTATAGACGGATCATTTCTTTGTCAGTGGGCAAACGTACAATATCAGCAGAGGATCAAATTCTTTTTTTCCCTCACTGTATATGTATTTTATCTTTAGGTGAAACACTTCGAACCAACACACAGAAAAATATGTGGGTTTCCATTATTGGTCCTACCTTCTGAAAATGCTAGTTTAGTGGCTGTCATAGGCATCCAATGGCTTTCTAAGTTACTGAAGCAAAACAGGCAGACAGATCAGGAGTTCTGACTCCACAGCGGCATTACTTGCTGCATGCTAGTCAGTGTCAGAAAAGCCCCATACACACTATCAGATTGTCTGCTGATTTTTTCCATCAGATTTACCAAAACCATATAATATGAGGTCAAACCTTAGGGGTTTCAATGTGTATGCAATCAGGCAGGCCCTTGTACTACATGGTTTTGGTAAACCTGAAGGAAAAAATCAGCAGACAATCTGATAGTGTGTATGGGGCTTAAGTGTTGTAGTCAGAGGCAGCCAGGTAACTAGGATTTTCAGAAGACATTCAGCAATGACAGCTCTCAGTGCAGGTTCCCTTTAAATGCTCACACACCTTCTGCGCACAGACAGGAGGGAATAACTAATGTAAAAATAAATATTACACCCTTGCCAAAAAAAAAAATTACGGAATTGCAATCTCCTTGCGCTCCGCCAAGCAGATGATACTACTAAATCGTCTAATTGAATTAAACGTAGATTGTTCCTAAATGAGTCCTGATTATTCTGGGTGAACGGAGCGAAGCAGTATTATTGGCAGATAAGGAGCACGCTGCCCTGCTAAAATGTCTGCAGTTTGCCTCTGCAAGAGGATCCCAATGATGATTGGATTTCTGCAACAGACAACCCACTAAAGGGGCCTCATGATTTGGTCTTAAAGCTTCAGTCTTGCACAGTTGTACAGGTTCCTCTCCTGGACTGAAATGGCCTGCTCCGATTTCACTGCACACCGTGAGCTTCTTATAATGTGCATTAGAAACTGCAGCAAGCCAGATAGAGCCCCGCTTCATTCCCTAGCTGGAGAATGTCTAGTCAGTGGCGGAACTACCGCCATAGCAACACATGCAGGCGCTATGGGGCCCGCAGTCAAGTGGGGCCCGGTGAGGACAGGCGCCACGGCTCCGCGGGAGATAGCCGGCGGCTCCGCGGGTAGTCCGCGGCTCTGCGGGTGGTCCGCGGGCGGCTCCGCGGGTAGTCCGCGGCTCCGCGGGTGGTCCGCGGGCGGCTCCGCGGGTAGTCCGCGGCTCCGCGGGTGGTCCGCGGGCGGCTCCGCGGGCGAGAGTGGGCGGTCCGCGTGTGGTCCACAGGCGGCTCAGTGAGTGAGAGCGGGCGGTCAGAGGATCCGTGGGAGGCGGATGAGAGTGGCCAGTTCGCTGGTGAGAGAGTGGGCTGGCCAATCAGGGAGCTGACAGGCGGGGAGCATAGAGATGACATCATCTCTGGCCGCCCTGCATCCCTGCAGTGCAGTTCCCCCCTCACTGGGCAAGCAGCCAGGAAGCAGAGAGCTGACATTATCTCACTGCTGTCTGACTGATAATCTGCTGCCTGACTCTGTGACACAGCAGGAAAGTGGCAGAGCAAGTGACAATCCATAATGTGTGGCAGGCGACGTGGCAAGTGACAATCCGTAACGTGTGGCAGGTGACGTGGCAAGTGAAAATCCATGACGTGGCAAATGACAATCCATAATGTGTGGCAGGCGACGTGGCAAGTGACAACCCGGGACGTGGCAAGTGACAATCCATAACGTGTGGCAGGTGACATGGCAAGTGACAACCTGGATGTGGCAAGTGACAATCCATAACATGTGGCAGGTGACGTGGCAAGTGAAAATCCGTGACGTGACAAGTGTCAATCCGTAATGTGTGGCAGGTGACGTGGCAAGTGACAACCCGGGACGTGCAAGTGACAATCCATAATGTATGGCAAGTGACAATCTAGGATGTGGCAAGTGACAATCTGTAATGACGTGGCAAGTGACAATCCGTAATGTGTGGCAGGTGACGTGGCAAGTGACAACCTGGATGTGGCAAGTGACAATCCGTAACATGTGGCAGGGGACGTAGCAAGTGAAAATCCGTGACGTGGCAAGTGACATTCCGTAATGTGTGGCAGGTGATGTGGCAAGTGACAATCCGTAATGTGTGGCAGGTGACGTGGCAAGTGACAACCCGGGACGTGGCAAGTGACAATCTAGGACGTGGCAAGTGACAATCCGTAATGTGTGGCAGGTAACGTGGCAAGTGACAATCCGGGATGTGGCAAGTGGACAATCCACAACATGTGGCAGGTGACATTCTGCAATGTGTGACAAGTGACAATCTGCATCTGGTGGCAGGCGATGTGGCAAGTGGACAATCTGCAATGTGTAGCAGGTGATGTGACAAGTGACAATCCTTAATGTGTGGCAAGTGACAATCCAGGACGTGGCAAGTGACAATCCATAATGTGTGGCAAGTGATGTGGCAAGTGACAATCCAGGACGTGGCAAGTGACAATCCATAATGTCTGGCAAGTGACGTGGCAAGTGACAATCCAGGACGTGGCAAGTGACAATCCATAATGTGTGGCAAGTGATGTGGCAAGTGACAATCCAGGACGTGGCAAGTGACAATCCATAATGTTTAGCAAGTGACGTGGCAAGTGACAATCCAGGACGTGGCAAGTGACAATCCATAATGTGTGGCATAATGTGTGACTTATCTATCTTGGCAAGTGACAATCTGGGATGTGGCAAGTGGACAATCTGCAACATGTGGTAGGTGACATTCCGCAACCTGTGACAAGTTACAATCTGCATCTGGTGGCAGGCGATGATGGCAAGCGACACGCTCAGGGATCCCACTGATTTTGCATTATGGTGAGTTGAACTATTTCATTTTATATAACAGAACAGAAATTGGTTAGAAGGCCTGGAGGTCTGCAATGTGTTCCCTTCAGGGGCTGCATACAGTATAGTGCATACTTTGTTGTTCAAAATTAATATAAGCTGTTGCCTGGGTACTGTGCCACATGGGTGTGGTAGTCTGTTGTTCAATGGCATTAGTTCATTTTTTTTTTTTTTTTTGATGGGGGGGGCCCATACAACATTTTGCTATGGGGCCCTGTGATTTCTAGTTACGCCCCTGTGTCTAGTATCATCTAGCACTTCCCTCCTCAGCCTTGCCCCCGCCCAGCCCACCCCTTTCATTTATTGGACTTCAGTTCTGCATCAGAGCTCTAAGAGGGTACGCCCCCGAAAAATTGCAGACTGTTATGCACAATAATGCCATATACAGACAATTGGAATTTCCAACAGCCAAACCGTGGATTTATTTCCGACGGATGTTGGCTGAAACTTACATACACACACTCGCACAAATGTTTTTGGAAATTCCGATCGTCAAGGACGCGGTGACATACAACACATATGATGGGACTATTGATCGGACATTTTCCGACAACAAAATCCATGGATTTTTTCTGATGGATGTTGGCTCAAACTTGTCTTGCATACACATGGTCACACAATGTTGTTGGAAATACCGAACGCCAAGAAAGCGTTGATGTACAACGAGCCGAGAAAACTGAAGTTCAATAGCCAGTGTGGCTCTTCTGCTTGTTTCCAAGCATGCGTGGAACTTGTATGCATCAGAATTGTGTACACACAATCAGAATTACCGACACCGGATTTTCAGATTTCCAGATCTCAAATTTTATGTGTCGGAAATTCCGATGGAAAATGTCCGATGGAGCCTACACACGGTCAGAATTTCCGACAAAAAGCTACCATCGCACATTTTCCGTCGGAAAATCCGACCGTGTGTATGAGACATTAGAGTCCATTATAATCCTTTAAAACTGTACTCTTGGGCTAAAGCAAATACACCAAATTGTCCAAGTTGTCCAACATGCACTTCCGGCATATGCACACTTATACATATGCTGTGGCGATGTCCAAAACGTCATCGCTATTGTGAGGGTATATTTGACACTTTAAATTCCCTGTGTTTTACACAAATACAGCTTGACCCAAAAATTGCATTGTTATGGATTAAACTGGAAGATACCATCCAAGTTGAAATGATGATTGAAGCGCATTATTTCTATTATAACATTGTAATATAAAATGAAATCATTCAACTCACCATAATGCAGAATCAGTGGGAGCCCTGAGCGTGTCATTAGCCACGTCGCCTGACCCCAGAAGCCATCAGGTATCCCCAGCGGAGTCCCTCCTTACATGCAGCCTGTGTCCCACCAAATGCAGCCTGTGTCACCATCAATTGCAGCAGTATGTGTCATCACCAAATTGCAGCAGTATGTGTCACCATCAATTCCAGCAGCATGTGTCATCACCAAATTGCACAGTATGTGTCCCCATCGAATTGCAGCAGCATGTATCACCATCCAATTGTAGTAGCATGTGTCACCATCAATTGCAGCAGCATGTGTCACCACCAAATTGCAACAGCATGTGTCACCACCAAATTGCAGCAGCATGTGTCACCACCAAATTGCAGCAGCATGTGTCACCAACAAATTGCGGCAGCATGTGTCACCAACAAATTGCGGCAGCATGTGTCACCATCGATTGCAGCAGCATGTGTCACCAAGTTGCAGCAGCATTTGTCCCACCAAGTTGCAGCAGAATGTGTCACCAAGTTGCAGCAGCATTTGTCCCACCAAGTTGCAGCAGAATGTGTCGCCAAGTTGCAGCAGCACGTGTCACCAAGTTGCAGCAGCATGTGTCACCAAGTTGCAGCAGCATGTGTCCCACCAAGTTGCAGCAGCATGTGCCACCAAGTTGCAGCATCATGTGTCACCAAGTTGCAGCAGCATTTGTCCCACCAAGTTGCAGCAGCATGTGTCACCAAGTTGCAGCAGAATGTGTCACCAAGTTGCAGCAGAATGTGTCGCCAAGTTGCAGCAGCATGTATCACCAAGTTGCAGCAGAATGTGTCACCAAGTTGCAGCAGAATGTGTCACCAAGTTGCAGCAGAATGTGTCACCAAGTTGCAGCAGAATGTGTCGCCAAGTTGCAGCAGCATGTATCCCCAAGTTGCAGCAGAATGTGTCACCATGTTGCAGCAGAATGTGTCACCAAGTTGCAGTAGCTTCACATAAAACCCCCCTTACTTACCTTGCAGTGTGTTGTCCTCTCCAGCGATGTCGCCTCATACTTCCTGGTTCCTCTATCCTGGGTGCAATTGGAGAGAGAAAACAGGAAGTGACATCATCTCAGATGTCAATCAAACCTCCCAGCCCTAGAAATATATGCTACGAACGGGTGGAAGCTACTCGGCGCTTCACAAAGCGCCGCAAGGCAGGCTAAACGCCTGTAAATAAAGCGCCACATCTGCAATCTTGTGATTGCATAGACGTGGTGCTTCCTATAGGTGCAATGTGTCCAGCGTCGGACTGTGTGTCCGGTGTCCAAACACAGTACACTTAAGGACTTTTTTTTTTTAAAGGGCCAGCTTTAAAAAAAAAAAAATTTTTGGACTGCCTGGAGAGGGGGCGGGGGGAGTTGGGGGTGCCCAGGTGCCCCCTATGAACGGGTCACCCCTGCCAGAGAGAGAAATATAATTTTGCCCCTGTACAAATCATTAGTAAGACCTGCAGAGGTGGTTCTGGACAGCTCAGTGGATTGCTTTAAGAAAGGTCTGGATTATTTCCTAATGCCGCATACACACGATCAAACAAGCGGGTGGAAAAGTCCGGCAAACTCAAGTCCGCCAGACAATCCCCCCGTGTGTAGCCTCCGGCATATTTTTTGACCCGAAAGTACGGCGGACTTAGAAAGAAGTTTTGCACTCCAATCTTCCCGCCGGACTCGCATTTCGGCGGACATCCAGGCCGTGTGTATGCCAGTCCGCCGTACTTTTGAAATGAGCAGACTTTTCCCGCCCGGAGAAAAGTCTGCTCATTTCGAGCGGGTCTGCAGGTAGGCGGGCCCGCGAAGGAGACGCCGCTGGATCCGTCACCTGGTATGGACTTAAAGGGGAACCCCAACGCCGGAAAAAATCGGCGTGGGGGTCCCCCCAAAGTCTACAACAGACCCTTGTCCGAGCACGCTACCCGGCCAGCCAGGAAAGGAGGGGCGAGCGAACGCCCCCCCCCCCTCCTGAGCCGTACCAGGCCACGTGCCCTCAACATGGGGGGTGCCTTGGGGAAGGGGGGGCCGCGCGGCCCCCCCACCCCAAAGCACCTTGTCCCCATGTTGATGAGGACAAGGGCCTCTTCCCGACAACCCTGGCCGTTGGTCGTCGGGGTCTGCAGGCGGGGGGCTTATCGGAATCCGGGAGCCCCCTTTAATAAGGGGGCCCCCGGATACCGGCCCCCCACCCTATGTGAATGAGTATGGGGTACAATGTACCCCTACCCATTCACCTGTCAAATAAAGTACAAAAAAAAACACAACACACAAGATAAAATAATTTATTGCACAGCTCCGAGGGTCTTCCGTCTTCGGGGGTCTTCTCGCCGGACTCCTCCGCTATCTTCTTGTAGCTCTTTTACTAGCGGAGGAGCCCGGCATTCTTCTTCATTGCCGCGGCCTCTTCTTCCGACTTCGGGGGTCTTGTCCCCCTCTTCGGTTCTTCTGCCGGGCCACCGCGCCTTCTTATAGCTCTTTTACAGGCGGTGGCCCGATCTTCTGTCGCCGCCGCCTTCCGTTCTTCTTCTCCTGGAGATGTTCACTCGACGTTCTCTCCGGCCGCAATGCCAGGGACGCGCTGCGCTGCCACTTATATAGGGACAAGGGGCGGTGTCACATGGGTTGGTGTCACCTGGTGACCCCGCCCCCTTACGATGTCACAGTCCCGGAGGATGCTGGGACTGTCGCCATGTGACATCAACCCATGTGACACCAACCCATGTGACACCGCCCCTTGTCCCTATATAAGTGGCAGCGCAGCGCGTCCCTGGCATTGCGGCTGGAGAGAACATCGAGTGAACATCTCCAGGAGAAGAAGAAGAAGAAGAACGGAAGGCGGCGGCGGCGGCGGCGACAGAAGACCGCCTGTAAAAGAGCTATAAGAAGGCGCGGTGGCCCGGCAAAAGAACCGAAGAGGGGGACAAGACCCCCGAAGTCGGAAGAAGAGGCCGCGGCGACGAAGAAGAATGCCGGGCTCCTCCGCTAGTAAAAGAGCTACAAGAAGATAGCGGAGGAGTCCGGCGAGAAGACCCCCGAAGACGGAAGACCCCCGGAGCTGTGCAATAAATTATTTTATCTTGTGTGTTGTGTTTTTTTTTTTGTACTTCATTTGACAGGTGAATGGGTAGGGGTACATTGTACCCCATACTCATTCACATAGGGTGGGGGGCCGGTATCCGGGGGCCCCCTTATTAAAGGGGGCTCCCGGATTCCGATAAGCCCCCCGCCCGCAGACCCCGACAACCAACGGCCAGGGTTGTTGGGAAGAGGCCCTTGTCCTCATCAACATAGGGGCAAGGTGCTTTGGGGTGGGGGGGCCGCCCGGCCCCCCCTTCCCCAAGGCACCCCCCATGTTGAGGGCACGCGGCCTGGTACGGCTCAGGAAGGGGGGGGCGCTCGCTCGCCCCTCCTTTCCTGGCCGGCCGGGTAGCGTGCTCGGACAAGGGTCTGTTGTGGACTTTGGGCGGACCCCACGCCGATTTTTTTCGGCGTTGGGGTTCCCCTTTAAGTCCATACCAGGCGGCGGGGCCAGCGGCGTCTCCTTCGCGGGCCCCGCCTACCTGGAGACGCGCTCGAAATGAGCGGACTTTCCTCCGCGTGTGTGGGCGAGTCCGTTCATTTCAAAAGTAGGGCGGATAGTACGGCGGACTTAGTATGCCGTATTAGTCCACTCAAAAAGTGCCGTGTGTGGGCAAGTAGCCTGTTCGGAAAGTCCGACGGACAGTCTGGCGGGAAGTCCGCCAGACTAAGTACGTCGGACAAACGGCTACGTGTGTACGCGGCTTAAGTGTACATAATATAACTGGGTACTAACATTTATAGGTAATGTTGATCCGGGGAAAATCCAAATGCCTCTTGGGGGTCAGGAAGGAATTTTTTCCCCTGCTGTAGCAAATTGGATCATGCTTTGCTGGGGTTTTCAGTCTTCCTTTGGATCAATTGTGGATATAGGATTGGGTATATGGGATTGTATGATATTATTTATTTATTTTTATGGTTGAACTAGATGGACTTGTGTCTTTTTTCAACCTGACTAACTATGTAATTTGAATGACAATGTATATCCAGTACTGCACCAACTAACTTTTTAGTGCTAGGACTGGAAGACATTGCCACTCTCGCTTTTTGTTAGAATTAATCTTTTAAAAAATGACCTTTCTCCCTAAATTTTTATATGTGTTTCGTAATACTACAGTCCCTATTCCTAATTCTTTTTTCGCTATAATAGACCAGGTTGTCAGTGACTTCATCTGGGCTGGATCTACCCCTAGAATAGCAAAATCTACTCTGCAGTTGCCTTTGTTACTAAGAGGCTTGGCACTGACCCGTTGTTGTCAATTATACTGGGTTGCGGTCTTGGTGACGGTATGCTGGTGGTTTGAGCAGGTTAGAACGTACTCAACCATTAATCTGGAGGCTGCCATCCTGGGTTAGTACTCGGCCCTGAGCTATTTAGTTCTTTGAGATCCGAAATCACATGATGGCATGACCGTAAAAAAGCATACCACAAATAGAGTGTGAGGACAGATGATGATAGTAGTGAGCGACCCACGGGCGATCTCTCCCCATGTCCCACTTTAGGGTAATCCTCGGGTCCATGCTTGATGCCAATGTGTGGGCTAGGTTTGGTTTAATTAAAATTCAACATATAATGCCGAAAGGGCATCTATTGCCCTATAATGATCTGAAAGCTACATTTCATCTACCCTCATGGATGTTTTTTAAGGTATTTCCAATTGCGACATGCGGTATTAGCTCAATTTCCTGACACCCCAGTGGTTGCTTTCCATGCTGTGGAGAGTTTCCTGATCTCTAGCAGTGCAGACAAGATCCTGTCCTCCCTTTACCTTAGGCCGCGTACACACGGGCGGACTGTTCGCCCAACTTTGTCCGCTGAACAGTGTTTGGGCGGACAGTCCGCTAGTGTGTGGGCTTTCAGCGGACAGTTTCAGCGGACAGTTGGACGGACAAGGTTTTTCGGAAATTCCGAAAAACTGTCCGCTGAAACCTTGTTTCAGCGAACAGCCCGCTCGTGTGTAGGCTTGTTCGTCAAACAAAGTTGCGCGCATGCTCAGAAAGGATTTTCACGCCGAAAGCTATAATGCAGTGTATAGGACGTCGTATTTTTCGTCCCGTCGTACGTGCTGTTCACGTCATCGCGCACGGTTTCAGCAAACTGTTCGTTCGTCGTGTGTGGGCATGTCCGTCCATGCTAATTTTGAGCGGACTGTTTGCTGAAACTGTTGGACGGACAAAGTTGGGCGAACAGTCCGCGCGTGTGTACGCGGCCTTAGAATCTCTGCTAGAGATACTGGTAAAAATACCCAGCTGTTTACCATATGGCAAAAGGATATACCCTCCCCTAATTCAGAGGATTGGGATGAAGGGATTCAACAATACATACCATTGGTAATATCTGCGAGAGATAGATACATTACATTTCTCCATAGAGCATACTACACCCCTAAAATCTACCCTACACAGTCTGACCATTGCAAAGAAAAGTTTGAGTGACATGGGGACTTTTGTCTTGTCCCCTCATTCAAGGATTCCGGAGGGGGATAGTAGGTGTAATCAACGCAGATGGAGATTTATCTGTGGGTATCCTAGGATACTCCTTCTTGGAATTTGTAGCATTATTACTCCCAGTTTGCAAGTTTTGTTTTTTTATACAGCATTTTGTGCAAGGAAAACCATTTTATCTAAATGGAAGCAGACTGATGCCCCCCCCCCCCCACGGTCTCACAATGGAGGTTGACAATTAACAATGTCTTACCCCTATACAAACTCACCTTTATGAGCCGCAAGTCTCCTAAAAAGTTCAACAAGATTTGGGGAGAGTGGGCGAAGGCAGACCCGTAGATACTTATTGAATGACTAATGCAACCTATATGCTGAGATACTGATGTGAAGGCTAGTGTGACGGTACTATATTCTATATTCCTGTCTCCCCCCCCCTTCTTCCCTCCCAGTCAGTCGGTTGGTGATGGCAACCCCCCCCCCCCCGGGGGACAGCCGGGACATCAAAGCCCGCACTACTTACCCCATCTAGGCAGCGTGTCCGGAGGCTTTCTTCCTCCTCCTGTGGTGTGCCTCCTAGGCCAAAACCTGTTTCAGCTAATCAGGAAACAGGTATCAGACCTGCGCTTCCTGATTGGCGGAGAGGCGATTCAGTGTTAGAAAAGCAAATATTAATTTGCTTTTCTAACACACCTGGGTGGGCTCCAACCGCAATGCTCTGCACTCCGAGTCCACCCTATTCTGAAGCCTATTAGAGCCTATGGCTCCGATCAGGAGCGTAAAAAAACATCACCACCGCTGTAATTAATGCACCCAGCATCCTGAAAGGGGCCGGATGCATGAATAGGGGGTGGCCGCGGCAGTAGTGGATAGATTCATGCTATGCATGAATCTATCTGTTAACCATATAGGGGGTGGTGTGGATAGAGGAAGCGGCTCCCGTGTGCCCTTAATGGACGGTCAGTCCCTGTCCCACTCCCTTTTCCCTCCCCCCCCCCCCATCCTCTTTTCCTTCCTTTTATAGTTTTATTCTATTTTCTCAAATGCCCTGTACACACGGTCGGACTTTCCGATGGAAAATGTGCGATCGGATCATCTTGTCGGAAAATGCGACCTTGTGTGGGCTCCATCGGACTTTTTTCCGTCGGATTTTCCGACGCACAAAGTTTGAGAACAGGATCTAAAATTTTACGACAACAAAATCCGATCACATAAATTCCGATCGTGTGTAGACAATGTGCCACACATGCTCAGAATAAACTAAGGCCGCGTACACACGGGCGGACTGTATGGCGTACTTAGTCCGTCGAAACACATTTCAGCTTACAGTCCACTCGTGTGTGGGCTTCAGCGGACTTTTTCAGCGTGCAGTCTGGCGTACTAAGTATTTCGGAATTTCCGTAATTCTGTCCGTCATACTTTGGTTTCAGCGGACAATCCGCTCGTGAGTAGGCTAGTTCGACGGACTAAGAAAGGCTTTACACGGCGGAAGGTTGCATTGGTGTGTATTGGACTTCCTATTTCTAGTCCCGTCGTACGTGCTGTACACGTCATCGCGCAAGCTTTCGACGGACTGTTTGTGCATCCGTGTGTGGTCAAGTCCGTTCATTCGAAAGTATGACGGACTGTCCGTCGGATTGTATGACGGACTAAGTAGGCCATACAATCCGCCCGTGTGCACGCGGCCTAAGAGACGAAAGCTATTTGCTACTGGCTAGTCCCGACGTACGTGTTTGATGTCACCTCATTCAGAATGATCGGATTTTCCAACAACTTTGTGCGACCGTAAGAATTTTATTTTATAAGTATCTAATTTTTCTTCTACCTTTATGATTAATGTTATTTACTCTGTATGGTAAGCTGAACTGAGTGCCTAAAGTCCTTGTTTTCTTTTATATTTGTTTATGATAAATAAAAACTTTTCTGTTAAAAAAAAAAAAAAGTTTAGTGAATGATCCGATATCTCAACAGCAACATGGGCCAGGTGCGTGTGCATGCACATGTCTACCCAGAGACACATCGAGAAGTGCCAGCTAGCGTGGAGTGCACATGACTGGTAAACCCACTGCGGGCAGACAAATGTAGTGAGTGTGAGAAGTAGGGTCACAGTGCAATAGAACAATGAGTGAACATCAACTTCTGCTATAAATTGAGGAAAATGGCGACATGAAATGTTGGGGAAGCGTATAGGACCATGAATAGAAAATGTCTTTGGTTCAAATGCTTTCACGACAGGAAGGAAACCACTGCAGATGAGCCATGTTCGGGTCAGGCATCGACAAGCAGAACCCCTGACATGATCACTCAAGTGCTAGAAATGCTGGTACGAGATCAGCGACTGACTCTATAATTGATGGTGGGAGAGTTGGGCATTAGCAAGGCCGCCATGCGCACCATTTTCTAGGAAGATTTGGGTAAGCGGTAGCTCTGTTCCCAGTTTGTGTCGCACAAGCTGACAGATGAACAGGGAGCAAAATGGATGGAAATGTCTGGAGATTTCATTACCATGTGTGACCAGGATCCATCCTTTATGCAAAACATCATCACAGGGAATAAGACCTGGGGCTACCAGTTTGTTCCGGAAACCAAGTGGCAATCCATGGAATGCTATTCACCGTCTTCCCCCCGCGACCCAAAAAGAGTTGCCTGCAAGTGCAAGTCCTAGATAAAGACAATGTCGATCGCCGTAATCAACAACAATGGCATCATCTATAAGCATTTGGTTCCTGCAGGTCAAACCGTAAATGCCGCATTCCACAAGGATGTTTTGAAACAGTTGCTACAACGCATCAGCCGTGTTTGGTCAAAGTTGTACAGGACTTGACAGTGGATGTTTCTTCATGATAAAGCTCCTGCGCATTGTTTGATCCATGTGTGCCAATTCTTGGCTCGGCATGGTGTACCAGTTCTCGATCATCCACCATGCTCCCCATTCTGGCGCCTGCAGACTTCTTTCTGTTTCCCCGCCTGAAGAGCATTATGAAAGGTGCATGTTTTGTGGAGGTGGTGGCAATCCAAGAATGTGTGACAGAGATTGTGCGATAGTTCCTGAAGAGGCATTTGCTGACAGTTTACAGAATCTTCACGAACGCTGACTTATTTTGAAGGCCAATAAAGGTAATTTTTTGTATCTTCTGTTTTGTTTGTTTTCTGATACCATTCACCAAACTTTTTAGACAGAGAAATATATAGTCTTTACAAGCATGAATTAAGTAAAATAGAAAGGGGGTGTACAGGTCCCCCCCCCCCCAAAAAAAATGGACTATCATGGTACTGGTTTGATTGGTAAGAATTCAGATTGTATAATAAGTAAATACATAATTTTATTAATACTAAATTTATATAAAATAAAACAATACATGATCAAATACATATTAAAATGCATGATGAACAATCCATGTATATCACCAGTAGTGATGGACGAACTTCCGACGGGACGTTTCGCGAACGCGAAATGCGAACGGACCCAAACGTTCGCGAAACCGACCGTTCGCCGCGGGCCCCATTGACTTCAATGGGAGGCGAACTTTGCAAACCTTCATGTCGAATTTGCGGCCACGTGGTAATTATTAGGGGGTAAAACGTAGTCCCACCATCTGGACAATGACATAATACATGTATGAGGTGAATTTGGGATCGATAACTACAAGCATTTTTATTTTATTTGGGAAATTGTTCTAACAATTCAGGACTATGGAGCTAATGAAGGCAATGGAGGAGAGGGAAGGTCAGGGACCAGGGTAGGCAAAGAAGAGGGTGCAGGAGATGATCACCAGCAGCGTGACATACCGGAATGACACATGCACCGTGATAGAGGCATCTGACAGCAGCACCGTAATACAGAGCACTGACAGCAGCACCGTGACATACAGCGCTGACAGCAGCACCGTGACATACAGCGCTGACAGCAGCACCGTGACATACAGCGCTGACAGCAGCACCGTGACATACAGCGCTGACAGCAGCACCGTGACATACAGCGCTGACAGCAGCACCGTGACATACAGCGCTGACAGCAGCACCGTGACATACAGCGCTGACAGCAGCACCGTGACATACAGCGCTGACAGCAGCACCGTGACATACAGCGCTGACAGCAGCACCGTGACATACAGCGCTGACAGCAGCACCGTGACATACAGCGCTGACAGCAGCACCGTGACATACAGCACTGACAGCAGCACCGTAAGCAGCCCCAGGAGGAAGTCAGCACAGCACAGGGATGGTGTGATCCCCTCATAATAAGAACCCCCAGGAGGAAGTCAGCACAGCACAGGGATAGTGTGATCCCTTCATAATAAGAACCCCCAGGAGGAAGTCAGCACAGCACAGGGATATCATAAGCAGCCCCAGTAGAAATATGACACCGCTCAACCTCTTCAAAGAGGAGGGTAGGGGCATATAGTACGGTGTGCTTTTTTGGGTCAAGGAAGTGAGCCAAATGAATTAAGAAGGTCTGTGTGCTTGATTAAAAAAATAGTTTATAGACATATACATGGTCTACTGGTCACATGTGTTGAATTCCTCCGAGATCCATGCCTCATTCATTTTTAGAAATGTGAGGTAGTTAACACTGTGGTGAGCTAGGCGAGTACGCTTATCGGTCACAATCCCCCCTGCTGCGCTGAACGTCCTTTCGGACAGGACACTGGATGAGGGGCAAGCCAACAGTTCGATTGCAAATTGGGCAAGCTCTGGCCAGAGGTCAAGCCTGCCCACCCAGTAGTCTAGGGGTTCATCACTCCTCAGAGCGTCCACATCGGCCGTTAACCCAATGTAGTCGGACACCTGACGGTCTAGGCGTTCCCTGATGCTGGATCCGGATGACACCTGTCGATGGGTCGGCTGAAAGAATGACCTCATATCCGAAGTCACCAACACATCTTCAAACCGGCCTCTTCTTGCAGGCGCTGTTGGATTGGTACCCGCAAATCCTTCTCTGGGAGTGGGAATTGCTCCTCTGCCAGCGCACGCAAAAGCAGAATGCAGCATTTCTCGAAGCAAGGCCTGGAAGTGCTGCATTCTGACAGCCCTCTGCGACGGCGGTAACATTTCCGCCATTTTGTGTTTGTACCGGGGGTCTAAGTACGTTGCCACCCAGTACTGGTCCTTGACCCTCATGCTTTTTATACGGGGGTCCCTATTAAAACACTGGAGCATGAAGGCCCCCATTTGCACTAAAGTGGAAGCGGTGTGGTGGCCTGGCTCCTGCTCATCATCCAGGATAATGTCGTCCTCTTCATTCTCCTCTCCCCATCCTCGCACAACAGGGATCCCAGAAAGGTTTAAAGCATGCTCTTCTTGCTCCTGCTCATCCGCCCCGGCACCATCCTCCTCTGACTCCTCATCAGACTCCTGTTGTTGACTTGTCTCAGATAGAGTAGCCCCCCCTGGGAATTCATCCAGCATTGCGACTTCCTCATCTTCCCGCTCCTGCTCCTCCACAGCCTGATCAATGACACGACGCAATGCACGCTCCAGAAAGAAGGCATAAGGTACCATGTCACTGATGGCGCCATGGCTGCGACTGACCAGTTTGGTGATCTCCTCAAATGGCCGCAGAAGTCTGCATGTGTCGCGCATGAGCAGCCACTGGCGCGGTGAAAAAAAACCCAGCTCCCCAGAACCGTTTCTTTCGCAGAGTTCATACAGGTAGACGTTAACTGCACGTTTCTGCTGGAGCAGCCTATCAAGCATATAGAAGGTTGAGTTCCATCGCGTCGGGCAATCGCAAATAAGACGTCTGACCGGCAGATGGTGTCGCCGCTGAATGTCAGCAAGGCGAGCCATGGCCGTGTAAGATCTTCTGAAATGGGCCGAGATTTTCCTTGCCTGCCGCAAGATGTCCTGGACCCCAGGGTATTTGACAAGGAATCGCTGCACGACCAAGTTTAAGACGTGTGCCATGCACGGCACGTGCGTGATTTTGCCCTGTTTCAATGCGCTAAGCAGATTGGCACCGTTGTCACACACCACTTTACCAACTGTCAAATTGAGCGGTGTTAGCCACTCATCTGCCTGTGAACGCAAAGCTGAAAGGAGTGCCGGGCCAGTGTGGCTCTTTGCTTCCAGGCACAACAGACGCAGCACGGCATGGCAACGTCTCACCTGGCATGTGGAATAGGTTCTGGGGAGCTTGGGCGGTGCAGTGGAAGAGACGCTAGCAGCGGAAAAGGAGGAGGCAGCTGAGGAGGAGAGGGAGGAGGATGGAGTAGGAGGAGGAGAAGAAGAGTCAGGCCTGCATGCAATCCGTGGCGGTAAAACCAAATCTACACGGGTGCCACGGGTTACATGCTTGACGGCCGTCAGAAGGTTCACCCAGTGGGCAGTAAAACTGATATACCTTCCCTGCCCGTGTTTGCTAGACCACGTGTCTGTGGTCAGATGTATCTTGGCACCGACACTGTGTGCCAGAGATACATTCACTTGCCGCTGAACATGGCCATATAGCTCTGGGATGCCCTTCTCTGAGAAATACTTCCTTCCTGGGACCTTCCATTGTGGTGTTCCAATGGCCACAAATTTGCGAAAGGCCTCCGAGTCCACCAGTTTATATGGCAGTAGTTGGCGGGCTATGAGTTCTGACAAGCCAGCCGCCAACCGTTGGGCAAGAGGGTTATCCGGCATCATCATTTTTTTACGCTCAAACATTAGGCCCACGGAAGCCTGCCTTTTTGCAGAAAAATGTGAGCTTGGCGTGATGGAAGGTGGAGTGGAGGACAATTGTGAGGAGAGAGGAGAAGGAGAAGTAGAAGACGAGGCTGGACGGTGAGAGCCTGCAGTGTGGCTTTGTGTGTTCCGTTGCTCCCACTGGGCTCGGTGATGGCTGCTCATGTGCCTTCTTAAGGCGGTCGTCCCTAGGTGAGTATTGGGCTTACCGCGACTAACGCGTTGACTGCAAAGATTGCAGATGGCAACGCTATTGTCAGCAGCGGACACGTTAAAAAAAGCCCACACTGCGGAGCCATGTGCCGGTGTCCTGGGAGCGCCAGATGTGACCGTACATGGTCGATGACTCGCTCCTGATACATTTGCAGTCTGCTTTGTCCCTGCTGTGCAATGTAAGTCATTGCTGCTTCTCCTCCCTATCTGCTGGTCCATATCTCCCTCTGAACTCCCCTCCTCTTCCTCTCTTGTGGGCACCCACGTGACATCACTAGACACGTCATCATCAACGTCACCTTCCCCACCGCTATAAGTAGAGATCTCGGAGTAGGCAGCAACACCGGGGACCAACCTCCTCCTTGGGCTGATCTGGGTACTGGCGTCAGACTGCTGAGTAGCGCTTGTTGCTACCTCCTCTTCCTGATCCAATACCAAGAGTGGCTGCGCATCAGAAATGTCCTCTTGATATGGATCGGAAAATAATTCCAGTGACTCAAGCGGAAGGTATGTGGTGGTGGTGGTGGTGGTCGTGTTGTTGGTGGTAGTGTCTTTGGGGGTGCACATAGCAGAGAGTGAAGAAGAGGGTGCAGATCGAGAGGATGAGGAGGGTGCAGAAGAGTAAGGCTGAGCGAGCCACTCAACCAAGTCTGGTGCATCCTTTAAAGTAATTGAACGCACCTTCTGCAACTTCCCACTTTGGCTCAAGCCTGTTGCTCCTGCCCTACCCCTACCACCCCTGCGGAAGGGCCTGCCTCTTCCTCTGCATGTCATTTTTTAAATGACCCTGTGACAAAACTCTTAGTCCCTATACCGCTGAAGGACTGCTGCAGTATAGGTGAGCGGTCAGCAGTGGTGCACGTCAACCCTATCTATTGTGGACCTATAGCGGTCCTTACAGAACAGCAGACTGTACCGCACTCAAGCCTATGTACCGTAGCACCCTATACCAAGTTACCAGTCCTTATAAGAACTTTTGTGGACCAAGCAGGTTGTGTATTAGTGTTTAGCAGACTGTACGTCAGTCCCTATACCGCTGAAGGACTGCTGCAGTATAGGGCAGCGGTCAGCAGTGGTGCACGTCAACCCTATCTATTGTGGACCGATAGCGGTCCTTACAGAACAGCAGACTGTACCGCACTCAAGCCTATGTACCGTAGCACCCTATACCAAGTTACCAGTCCTTATAAGAACTTTTGTGGACCAAGCAGGTTGTGTATTAGTGTTTAGCAGACTGTACGTCAGTCCCTATACCGCTGAAGGACTGCTGCAGTATAGGGCAGCGGTCAGCAGTGGTGCACGTCAACCCTATCTATTGTGGACCGATAGCGGTCCTTACAGAACAGCAGACTGTACCGCACTCAAGCCTATGTACCGTAGCACCCTATACCAAGTTACCAGTCCTTATAAGAACTTTTGTGGAACAAGCAGGTTGTGTATTAGTGTTTAGCAGACTGTACGTCAGTCCCTATACCGCTGAAGGACTGCTGCAGTATAGGTGAGCGGTCAGCAGTGGTGCACGTCAACCCTATCTATTGTGGACCGATAGCGGTCCTTACAGAACAGCAGACTGTACCGCACTCAAGCCTATGTACCGTAGCACCCTATACCAAGTTACCAGTCCTTATAAGAACTTTTGTGGAACAAGCAGGTTGTGTGTTAGTGATTAGCAGACTGTACGTCAGTCCCTATACCGCTGAAGGACTGCTGCAGTATAGGTGAGCGGTCAGCAGTGGTGCACGTCAACCCTATCTATTGTGGACCGATAGCGGTCCTTACAGAACAGCAGACTGTACCGCACTCAAGCCTATGTACCGTAGCACCCTATACCAAGTTACCAGTCCTTATAAGAACTTTTGTGGAACAAGCAGGTTGTGTATTAGTGTTTAGCAGACTGTACGTCAGTCCCTATACCGCTGAAGGACTGCTGCAGTATAGGTGAGCGGTCAGCAGTGGTGCACGTCAACCCTATCTATTGTGGACCGATAGCGGTCCTTACAGAACAGCAGACTGTACCGCACTCAAGCCTATGTACCGTAGCACCCTATACCAAGTTACCAGTCCTTATAAGAACTTTTGTGGAACAAGCAGGTTGTGTATTAGTGTTTAGCAGACTGTACGTCAGTCCCTATACCGCTGAAGGACTGCTGCAGTATAGGTGAGCGGTCAGCAGTGGTGCACGTCAACCCTATCTATTGTGGACCGATAGCGGTCCTTACAGAACAGCAGACTGTACCGCACTCAAGCCTATGTACCGTAGCACCCTATACCAAGTTACCAGTCCTTATAAGAACTTTTGTGGACCAAGCAGGTTGTGTATTAGTTTTTAGCAGACTGTACGTCAGTCCCTATACCGCTGAAGGACTGCTGCAGTATAGGGCAGCGGTCAGCAGTGGTGCACGTCAACCCTATCTATTGTGGACCGATAGCGGTCCTTACAGAACAGCAGACTGTACCGCACTCAAGCCTATGTACCGTAGCACCCTATACCAAGTTACCAGTCCTTATAAGAACTTTTGTGGAACAAGCAGGTTGTGTGTTAGTGATTAGCAGACTGTACGTCAGTCCCTATACCGCTGAAGGACTGCTGCAGTATAGGGCAGCGGTCAGCAGTGGTGCACGTCAACCCTATCTATTGTGGACCGATAGCGGTCCTTACAGAACAGCAGACTGTACCGCACTCAAGCCTATGTACCGTAGCACCCTATACCAAGTTACCAGTCCTTATAAGAACTTTTGTGGACCAAGCAGGTTGTGTATTAGTGTTTAGCAGACTGTACGTCAGTCCCTATACCGCTGAAGGACTGCTGCAGTATAGGGCAGCGGTCAGCAGTGGTGCACGTCAACCCTATCTATTGTGGACCGATAGCGGTCCTTACAGAACAGCAGACTGTACCGCACTCAAGCCTATGTACCGTAGCACCCTATACCAAGTTACCAGTCCTTATAAGAACTTTTGTGGAACAAGCAGGTTGTGTGTTAGTGATTAGCAGACTGTACGTCAGTCCCTATACCGCTGAAGGACTGCTGCAGTATAGGTGAGCGGTCAGCAGTGGTGCACGTCAACCCTATCTATTGTGGACCGATAGCGGTCCTTACAGAACAGCAGACTGTACCGCACTCAAGCCTATGTACCGTAGCACCCTATACCAAGTTACCAGTCCTTATAAGAACTTTTGTGGACCAAGCAGGTTGTGTATTAGTGTTTAGCAGACTGTACGTCAGTCCCTATACCGCTGAAGGACTGCTGCAGTATAGGGCAGCGGTCAGCAGTGGTGCACGTCAACCCTATCTATTGTGGACCGATAGCGGTCCTTACAGAACAGCAGACTGTACCGCACTCAAGCCTATGTACCGTAGCACCCTATACCAAGTTACCAGTCCTTATAAGAACTTTTGTGGAACAAGCAGGTTGTGTATTAGTGTTTAGCAGACTGTACGTCAGTCCCTATACCGCTGAAGGACTGCTGCAGTATAGGTGAGCGGTCAGCAGTGGTGCACGTCAACCCTATCTATTGTGGACCGATAGCGGTCCTTACAGAACAGCAGACTGTACCGCACTCAAGCCTATGTACCGTAGCACCCTATACCAAGTTACCAGTCCTTATAAGAACTTTTGTGGAACAAGCAGGTTGTGTGTTAGTGATTAGCAGACTGTACGTCAGTCCCTATACCGCTGAAGGACTGCTGCAGTATAGGTGAGCGGTCAGCAGTGGTGCACGTCAACCCTATCTATTGTGGACCGATAGCGGTCCTTACAGAACAGCAGACTGTACCGCACTCAAGCCTATGTACCGTAGCACCCTATACCAAGTTACCAGTCCTTATAAGAACTTTTGTGGAACAAGCAGGTTGTGTATTAGTGTTTAGCAGACTGTACGTCAGTCCCTATACCGCTGAAGGACTGCTGCAGTATAGGTGAGCGGTCAGCAGTGGTGCACGTCAACCCTATCTATTGTGGACCGATAGCGGTCCTTACAGAACAGCAGACTGTACCGCACTCAAGCCTATGTACCGTAGCACCCTATACCAAGTTACCAGTCCTTATAAGAACTTTTGTGGACCAAGCAGGTTGTGTATTAGTTTTTAGCAGACTGTACGTCAGTCCCTATACCGCTGAAGGACTGCTGCAGTATAGGGCAGCGGTCAGCAGTGGTGCACGTCAACCCTATCTATTGTGGACCGATAGCGGTCCTTACAGAACAGCAGACTGTACCGCACTCAAGCCTATGTACCGTAGCACCCTATACCAAGTTACCAGTCCTTATAAGAACTTTTGTGGAACAAGCAGGTTGTGTGTTAGTGATTAGCAGACTGTACGTCAGTCCCTATACCGCTGAAGGACTGCTGCAGTATAGGGCAGCGGTCAGCAGTGGTGCACGTCAACCCTATCTATTGTGGACCGATAGCGGTCCTTACAGAACAGCAGACTGTACCGCACTCAAGCCTATGTACCGTAGCACCCTATACCAAGTTACCAGTCCTTATAAGAACTTTTGTGGAACAAGTGAGTTGTGAATGTTTAGCAGACTGCAGCAGAAGGGCAGCAGTCAAGTATAATATCCTTTCTATATTTGGAAGAAAGAATATTATACATGTACAAGCCTATTACTGTACCACTGATACCAGTCCTGAAAAGAACCTTTGTGGAACTAATAATAACAGCAAGTCTTTAAAATTACCCTCACTGCCTGACAACACTGCTTCCTTCCTGTCCCTATACAAATTGGCAAAAAAAGAGAACGATTAGTGGTTACTGGAACAGCTCTTTTGTGGACCTTGATAGTAACAGCTAATGATGATGATGATGATGATGATGATGAAAGACTAATCTGGCTGTCCCTGTAGCATACACCGTCCTTTCCCTTTCTCTAAACTAACAAAAGACACTCAGGCTGCTGCAAGAATCAGCAGCACAGCAAACCTATCAACACCTAACACCTATACCAGTCCTGAAAAGAACTTTTGTGTACCAAATAGCTAGTGGTTTATCTCTCCCTACTCCACACAGGAACCTGTCCCTATCTTAACAGAAGAAAGAATGTAAAATGGCCACCGGATCGGGTGTATTTATAGGTTAGGGGGAATGTACAAGTGTCCATGTGCTGTCATGTCTCAATTGGCTGTCCTGTATCACATGATAAACGTGTCACCAAAGGTTAAAGTTCTTGTATACATTAAACACGTAAGTCCGCCGCGGCGAACGACGGAAAAAGGCGTTCGAACGTGCGGACCGCGAATGTCGGAAATTCGCCGCGAAACGACCGCCGGGCGAACCGTTCGGCCATCACTAATCACCAGCATAAAGGTCTTTTTAATCACACCTTCTATATTTGCAGTACAGTATATTTACTGTGTTGGGAGAGAAATGTTCTGCAGCTTCCTCCAACACAGCCTCAATGTCCTCCTCATTTCCCTCAGATTCAATGTCCTCTAGGACTGTCATATCAGGACCAGACTCTGGTTGAGAAATGGGAGTAGGAGAAGAAGTAGTGCGTTTCTGAGCTATGGATAAAAATGACTACATTAAGGTCATAATCTGTCCGAGGAATTGAATAGATGAGGAGAATTCTGCTTCAGTCAAGTAGGTCACTTGTCACGTGCCTGAAATAGAACTAAAATCGCATACTGAGACCAGTGTTAAAACCGGGTCCTGCTCCAGTGCAAGCGACGCATCATCATCATCAGTTTGACTGTTCTGCGAGCTTTCAAAAGAGCGAATGTTCACTTATTTTGAATTTATTCACTTTCACCTGGTCATCACTACAGGTTCTCTTGTGTGGTGCTCATGGAGTAGTATGTAGGAGATGGCGTAAGCCAGATAAGACATGTACGCAGCCGAATTGCAGAGTAGGCGTAGGACATACATGACAGGGTGTAAGTATCTTACGATAACAATGGGTTAATAATAGGTGAGGCTAAGGAAAGTTTAGGTCTTACCGGATTGGTAGGCAGGGGCCGTTGGGGAGGAGTGTAGTTGATGTGCAGTGAGGGGTCGAGCAGAGGTCAACAGTCTTGGACGGAGAAGCGAGGAGAGAAGTTGGTAGTTTGCTGCAGGAAAGAAAAATGAGTGAGCTAGAGCAGTTGTTAGGGCAGCTTAGAGCTGCAGCAGAGTTACATGGCACTGACTGGCTGCAAGGTCAGATTGCCGCATCTCTGCAGGGGGTGAGGCAGGGCCCCCCTTTACCGGGGCCTGCTCCTACACGGGCTCGGAGGTCCAGGCCTCCAGAGTGCCTCAATCCCCAACAACACCCCCAGGACTCAACGCTGGCTTGGGAGCCCCAGCTGGGCCCCTTCAGGACCCCCTGCTAAGCAGACCCCCCCCCCGTCGGCTGGTGGGGGGACTGGAAGGAATCCCCATCCACGGGAGGGACACTCACCGGGAATCCAGGCCTGTCCCTTCCGGCGTGGTCCAGGCACAGGTGCATACGGCTGCCACCTCTGGCGGGAGAGCGGAGCGATCAGGTGCCGGACATTCCTCCTTTGCGGCTGGCGGCCCGCCGCCAGTGGGGGCCATCTTGCCTCATGGAGGAAGCGCTTCTGCCTACCATACTCGGCAGTCAGGAGGCCCCGCCTCCAAGTCCAAGTGGGGGCCTGGGAGGGCTGGCCAGAGAAGTGTCTGTGCGCTGGCCGTTCCGGTGGCGCAGCCCGATGACGTCAGCAGGAGGGGGATGTCAGCAACACACCGCCAGTCACCCAGGCACCATCCAGCAGGAATGTGGGGACAGATGAAGAGGAGCGGCAGCCACAGGAACAAGCAGCAGCCTCCTACAGCAGCAGTGAGGATGGTGAGCTGACTGAGGATCCCCAGGAGGCAGCGGTGGTACAGGGACCGGCAGCTGGAGGGTCTTCTCGCCCAAGGCAGCCTGGTAAGTCACTAACATCTATCCCTTCACCTGTTTTGTCAGTCTTATCTAATAGTCAGCGGGGGGGGGCATGTGGGGTGCAAGGTCCTACAGGGGGGGAGCGGAGGGGTCTCTCTGGCAGTCCTTGCGGGATTTGCTTCGTCGACTGGAAGGCACAGCACAGATTGCTACCCCAGTCGGGCCCTGGATTGCACGGGGGCTAGGGACCCTCCGGCCGCAAAGGAAACCCCACCGGCAGTGAAGGTGGTTACGGGGACCCAGACGAAAAAGGAGGGGGTGAGTACAGCGTCGGCTACACTGCAGAAGGACAAGGAGGCGGAGAACGTGAGACTGGTAGACGCCGCACGCTGCAAAGTTTACGTATGCTTCAAAGGTCCGTTGGGGGCTCATTTGAAGCAGGAAGTGCGGGAAAAAATCTGAAAGGATGAGTTTGTGGAAATATTTTCCCTACTCCCCTTAGAAGAATTTAATTTAGATAGGGTTTAAGCCGGATGAGAGCAAGAAAAGAAGAAAAACGCAGGTACCGGCTTATTCCGCGGACGTTTGCAAACTGGTTGCAAGCGTTCGCGATCTTTGCAAGCGTGATTGGGGGAAAAGCCCCCGAGAACTGCTCGGCTCTATTTTGCTACCTGGAAGCCATCAGTGAAGCCCACAGGGTGTATGGGGAGTTGGCGTGGTTTCGTTGTGACGAACAATTTCGTCAGCGGAAGGCAATTCGTTCTTAGATGGGACCACAAGGACATCAGCCTGTGGATGAAGTTGATGACTTCATCCCGGGCTTCGAGTCAGTTTTTTCCAGGGGGGCTGGCGGCGCTTCCTCCACAGGATCGCCGACCCTTAAAAAGAAAGGGTTTTTCTGGCAATTTAATGAAGGATCATGCAGATTTGGCAGTTTGTGTCGATACAAACAGGAATGCTCCGGGTGCAGTGGCACGCACCCCTTTACACGATGTTTCAAGCACGGGAAAGGTAGAGCGGGGGACGTCGCTGGGAAAAGGGATAATGCCGGTGAAACTGGAAAGGATGTTGCCTTTCCTAAGTAGGTATCCCGATAGGGCGACCGCTGCCTTGTTGCAAGCAGGGTTTAGGGAGGGTTTTTGAATTCCGAGCACTATGCGGGAGATTCCTCCTGTGTCGGACAATTTGAGGTCAGCGCTCCTTCATCAAGGAGTGGTGACAGCAAAACTAGCTAAGGAAGTGGCGCTGGGGTGGATGGCGGGCCCATTTGCAGCCCTGCCACTGCCGGGTTTGATAGTTTCCCCGTTGGGAGTGGTTCCTAAAAAAGAGCCGGGGCAGTTTCGGATGATCCATCATCTGTCGTACCCCAAAGGTGGTTCGGTGAATGATGGTATTGACCCGCAAATTTGTGCGGTAGCCTATACATCATTTGACATGGCTATCTCATGGGTTAGGAAGTATGGTAAGGGGGAGCTCATGGCAAAGGCAGACGTGGAATCGGCTTTTAGGTTGTTGCCAGTGCATCCCAAAAGTTGTCGTTTGTTAGGGTGTTGGTGGCAGGGGTCTTATTTTGTGGACCGTTGCCTGCCAATGGGTTGTTCAATTTCTTGTGCTCTGCTTGAGGCCTTTAGTTCGTTTTTCAAGTGGGCAGTTCGGGAGGTAGTGGGGGTCAATTCGGTCCCCAATTATTTGGATGACTTCTTGTGCATTGGTCCGCTGGAATCCCAATGTTGTGGGATTTTGCTGGGGACGGTGCAACACCTGGCGGAACGATTTGGAATCCCATTGGCGGCCGAAAAAACGGATGGCCCTACCTCGGAGTTGGTCTTTCTGGGAATCACCATTGATTCTGTGGACATGGAATGCAGGTTGCCTGAAGACAAATTGGTGGCCCTCCGGAGGGAGTGGGTATGCCAATGAGCAAGGGAAAAATTCGGTTGAGGGAGTTGCAATCCCTGTTAGGAAAATTGAACTTTGCGTGCAGGATTATCCCTATGGATTGCATATTTAGCAGAAGGCTGGTGGCAGCTACAGCAGGGGTACGAGTTCCCAATCATTATGTGTGCCTGAACAAAGAACTGCAGGCCGATTTGCGGATTTGGCATACGTTTCTAGAATCCTTCAATGGTCACTCGCTATGGCAACGCTGACTTGGTCTTATTCACAGACGCGGCGGGGTCTGTGGGATATGGCGCATATTGTCAAGGGCGGTGGAGTGCTGGGCCATGGCCGGTGGCATGGAGGGAAGCAGGGTTTTTGAAGAATTTGGTTCTGCTGGAATTATTCCCCATCGTATTGTTAGTGGAAATCTGGGGTGAAGTGTTGAGGAACAAGAAGGTTAGGTTTAATTGTGATAACATGGGGGTGGTATTGGCAATCAACAATATCACGGCTTCCTCCCCTCGGTCATAAGGTTGTTGCGTTATCTGGTACTGAGTTGTCTTAGGCTGAGCGCTTTTATATATGCTGTGCACATCCCCGGGGTGGATAACAAGTTAGCGGATGCTCTATCTCGTTTCCAGTGGGAAGAGTTTTGCGTGTTGGCACCGGAGGTGGCCCGCAGAGGCGAGCTGTGTCCACCAGGATTATGGACTGTTATTCTGGAGTCGCCGCAGGATTAGTACGACAGTCCCTCAGTGCTGGAACATGGAAGGTGTATGAGAAGGTATGGCAGGAATGGTTTTTGCTATTGGATGAGGTAAGTGAGTCTGAGGACTCCGAAGAGATGCAAGAGTGGTTGCTTTATTTTATTTGCAGTAATTATACGAATGCCGTGTCGGGGGCAGCGATAGGAAAGAATATAGCGGCCCTGGCTTTTTTGTTCCATTTGGAGGGTCAAAAGGATTGTACTAAATCTTTTATAGTACGGCAAGCTCTGAGGGGCTACCGAAAAGGGAGTTTCAAGAAAGATTCCAGACGCCCGGTGTCGTTTGAGATACTGGGCACGATCTTGGGGAACTTGACAGCGGTATGTTCTTCTTACTTTGAGCAGGTACTTTTTGGTGCAGCCTTTTTGCTTGCCTTTTTTGGAGCCTTTAGAATCGGCGAGCTGGTATCGCCAGCGATGCGAGTGATGGGGGGGCTGCAACTTGGGGATGTACAATGCAAAGGATCGTCGGTGCAGATTAGGATCAGGCGGTCAAAAACGGATCAGCTAGGTAAGGGGGTGAGCATGGAGTTATTCAGGTGCCAGGACGTTCAATTCTGTCCGGTGGCGGCGTTGGAATACTTTATGTGTCTTTGGGATTTTTTTTTACGCTCCCCCTGCAATGTGTCTCTCATGGACATTTTCAGCTATCCTGATTGCATTCTTACACTTCATATTGCATTCCTTGTAGTGTTGGAATGCTGACAATGACCACTCTGCTTTGTACTTTTTAAAGGCTTTTTTTGTACTTAATATGACATTTTACGTTGTGGTTCAGCCACCCAGGTGTAACCTTTGTTCTTCTATATTTTTTAACTCTTCAAATGCACTCAGTGACACTTTTATTTAATATGTTCCTAAATCACTCCCATTTTTCCTCTGTGTTCAAAGTCTTAAGGATTTGGTGCCACTTAATATCCTGTAGCATTGAGCAAAGTTTAGAAAAGTTGGCTTTTAAAATTTAGTGTTTCTGTACTCCCCCTTGTGCCTCCTTTTCTTATTTTATATGGTGAATGTAATAATCCTGTGGTCGCTAGTTCCAAAATTGTTGATTTTTTTTTACATCTGCATTCAGATCTGTACCATTTGTAATTAATAGATATAGCATTTCTAGCTGGGAAATCCACCAATTGGGACATGAAGTTGTCCTGTAAGAAATTTAAGAAATTCCGGGTCTTTAATGAGTGGGCTGCCCCCCCCCCCCCCCCCAAAAAAGGCCCTAAAAAGGCTCTAGGAGGAAATTATGTTAAAATGTATGCACTGTGGTGTGATGTAACACCTAGTCATCCATCTGAGACTAGAGATGTAAAATGTCTGGAAATTTTGAAGCTATTAGAGAAGAACATGTTTTTTTCCAGAAAAAAATGGAAAGTTTGAAAAAATGTAAATAAAAATTCATAAAAATACAGTGTGGAGTAGTTTTACAAATTAAAAGTCATTTTGTGACTTTTGTGATACAGGAAGGGGAAATGCAGTGTATATACAACTATTATGCTTGAAATAAAAGTACAGCTTATTCAGTAAATAAGCTAAACGCTTCCTGCCAAAATGCATTTCCATATATGCATTCCATATATATATTGTTCTTGCAAGAGCTTGATGAATGTTCTCCTGATTTTCAGGTTTCATTTTCTCTATAAATGAACGGATTATGTATTTTTGGGAGGCCGTGGCTTGTAACACTTCCTTACTTGAAAATGCTGCTGGTGAAGAAACACTTTGTGATGATCCAGAAGCAGCAGAAAGAGTGTTCCCTGGAATGAGAACTCAGGGGGAGAAAAATCTCCTTGCACATTCTTTCTGGTCCTCATCTTTTTATTCCGTAAAGTATTTTTTATGTCCTTTGGGAACCTCTGGCATGCCAGGATGTGATTTGTCATCCTTGTAGCATTTGGAAAAGAATATTTCTTCTCACAATACTTGCAAATTGCAGCTTTGCTCTCAGCAGAAATTGCACTATGGAAATATCTCCAAACTCTTAATGTTGGTCTTGCCATTTTACCGAGAGAAGCAAAAGAAAGACCAGACTATAAGGAAGCACTATCCGTGATGGTGGAGAACATTAAAAAGAATCATTTAACCACTTGCCGACCGTAGGACATCCATGGACATCTTCAGTTTGCAGTGGTTATACCAGGATGATGCCTGCACCTTACGGGTTGATTCCCTGCGAGTGGCGGAAGAAGGTCCCATCGGCAGAGCCTGGGTGTGATGCGACTGACAGTGAAGGCTGCACAAAACAGAGAGAGAGGAACTGATGTTATTTCTCCCTCTCTGCGACCCTGGAAACAGGAAGCAACAAGTATGTTGTCACTTCCACTTCTTTGTTTGCCTTGCCGTTAAGGGCCAGGAAACCAGCAGATCAGAACGATTTGTGTCTGATTGGCTGCATTGGAGGCCAGAGTAGAGGGGGTCCCTCTCTCTCTCTCCCTAACCCCCCCTCACTCCACCTCTTCCCCCCTCACTCTCTCCCTTTTATCTATTTCACTCCTTTTCCATTCCCCCCATCTCTCTCTCCTTACTATTCCTATCTCTTCTTCCAGCTGGGGTGGGGGACTTTGGCAGGCAAGTGAGGGGGTGGGGAAGCACCGTGGCAGGCTAGTGGAGTGGAGCTTAGAGGGAACACTGTGTCAGGTTAGTGAGGGGGGTGACAAAGCACCAGGTGACACCAACTCATGTAACGCCACTGTGCTGGCAGTCCCTTTCATGTCAATTGGGATGCATCGGATGCATGTATACAGCTCCCAATTGGACATTTGTGTGGGCGTGAATCCCCAAAATCACACTGTCTACATTCAGGGACATGCAACCTGGAAGCAGCTGCAGTGTCAGTGCAGCCGTGGCACCCCAGATAAACTCAATTGGGCTGCTTGCATGCGGATGCACGGAACACCTGTGCATCACATGCAGGCAAAACAGGGTTCTTATACAAGTGTATGCTTTAGTAAGCAAGGCCTTAGTGGTTTTTATTTCTGCCTGGGTTTTCACTTCATATCACATAGGCCACTTACAAACATTGCCAACCTTGACAGGTTCACTTTAACAGTGGGAATTGCATGACGCTTTAATAAGACACATGGAGCAGAACAGGCATTTCGTTGCCACTAGGTGGATGCCTCATTTCCATTTGGGCATCAAATTGGATGTTTCTTGCATGGCTTAAGTTGAAGTGCTGCTTACTAGAGTGGAAGTGATGTCTATTTCAACTGAGGCCTGGCTGAATAATTGCATTCAACTTATCCTGCTATTTCCTCTTCTGCTGACAGAGGACATGAATTATTTTTTCTATTTGCCGAGCTCCTGCCTGGAATTTGTATCTGTCATCTCCCGACTTTCTCACCGAAGCCGCTGGGATAGAGGTAGAACGGGGCCAGCAATTTCCTGCCTGATGATCGTGCGGCCAGTGAGATGAGACACCGAGGAAAACATGAAAATCAATTTGTTCTATATTGCTGTCAGGATGGACACAGATTTATATGACTAGGAAAGGAGCAGTCCAGGCAGCATGCAGAATTTTTTTGGAGAAAAGTGATTTCCTTTATTTTTTTCAAATAATTTGGAATTAGAAAGAAACATTATTTCTTTAATTTTAGAAATCTGATATTCCCAACTAAAGCCTTCCATTTAGTCATGTACAGTTGTACAGGCTCTGTACACTGGATTGAATTGGCTTTCTCTGAGTTCACTGCACACTGTCAGCTTCTCACAATGTGCTTTAGAAGCTGCAGCAAGACATAGCCTACCTCATTTCCTGGCTGAAGGACGCCCATCATCAACTAGCTCACTGTGTCCAACACATGGCCTTTTGGCTCAAATCAAGTGTAGTATCTGTTCTTATCAGCGTCTGGTGAGGTGCTATGCCGTCATTCTGGCCGAACCGAAAGCTGGGATAGCTGGCTATATAGTATCCCTGTTAGTATAATGGGGGCTCTGAAGACTAGTACCAGCTGAAACAGGAACCGGGGCCTCCACAGGCAGTTGGGGCAGGGCAGTAATTCCCCTGGAAAAACAGGATGGGCCTCCTTTGAACAGATCTACTTTGTCTGGCCATGGGCTGGGAAGGCAGAGAGTCTGCGTTGCCTGTACCCCCTGGGAGTGGTCACCCTGGGGGTGCTCTTAGTAATACTTGGGTGTGGGACCCACAGTGTGAACAGATGAATGATCACAGTACCAAAAACCTTTTTCTGCACTGCGCCTTTTAGGGTTGGGCCTTTTAGCTAAGTCCGGAGCAATTTTCGTTACCAGTTACCGGGTCTCAGGGTCTGGCCAGTGCCCATTACACAATCACTTATTTAATTATTTATTTTTCTCCGCACATTTGTTACTTTTCACTTTTGTGTGTGATTTTTTTTTTTTCTTACTTGATGAAGGGTGTGAGTCCTTGGGCTTGCCCTAATGTTTACGGAGAGGATGGGTGGCCCATAGGTTCTTTCCTTCCCTCGAACCTTGAGAAGTCTCTTTTTGGGAAAGCCCCTCGACCTAGTACTATATATATATATATATATATATATATATATATATATATATATATATATATATATATATACTGTATATATAACTAGGGTTTCCACCTGTCTGGGACTCACCCGTACAGTCCGGGTTTCAAGTCCACCTGAAACCCAGACACCATATTCAGACAGGAATGTGGCTCAGGACAGAACTTGACAGAAGTGTATATAGGTGTCTCAGGTGATCTTACAATCCTATAGTGTATGCTAAAAAAAAAAAAAATTACTCTGCGCTGCTAAAGTGTTTGGGTTTGGCTTGAAGAAAAAGTTACAACCCTATCTATAACCCATCAGTTGCTAAACGGGGTGTGACCACATGTTAAAATTCTGAATGAACCCCCCTCTGCTGTGCACCCTTTCAGGCAAACTTTATATAAAAACAGGGATGTTTTGTTTACATGCATTGCAATACATGTAGTGCAATGAAGGGCTCAGGTAAATAAAAAAAAAGGGGGGGGGGGGGTGAGGAGGGATACTGATGCCTAAACATTTTTACATTAATGCAAGGAATGCAATAAAGTGTTACTAAAACCAAAACAGTGATATCAGTCTGTATATGCAGTAAAGAATGCTTGTTATACTCACTGTGGAACCTAAGGGGCCAATCCTCTGCAATATGTAAAAAGGCTGTTTAATCCAGTCTTCTCTGACCCTTTCCTTCTTTTACTGTCCCCAATCCATCTGCTGAAGTCTTTGGAGTCACTCTGCACATGCTCAGCTTGGTGTGTATTGCTAGAGAGTTGTTTTATTTTTTCTTGGGAGGGAGCATGTCAGCACAGGGCCAATCAGCACTGTCCAGACAGAAAGTCAGGGGTGCTGTAGCCTCACAGGTCAATCAGAGAGAATGAAAACTCCTCCTACAAGCTTTAACCAGACACCGATAGAAGTCACAAGGCTGCTATATACTGCTGATAAGAAAAGGTATTCAGCAGTTTATATTTACAAAAATAATTGAATTTCCATATTCTGTGTACTGTGGGAGACCAGATATAGTGAATGCAGGGTCCTGGGTTTAGTAACACGTTAACTACTTGCCGACCGCTGTACTCCGATATACAATGGCACAATGGGAGCGGTGGGCAAATGCGCAAACTTGTACGTCCCCTTTAAGAGCTGGGGATAGCACACCACCAATACTAATAAAAAAAAGAAAGAAATTAAAAATCAAAATGCCATAAAACTATCCCCTATTTTGTAGACACTAGAACGTTTGCGCAAATCAATCACTATATTCTTATTGCCATTTTTTACCAAAAATATGTAGAAGAATACATATTGTCCTAAACTGAGGAAAAAAACTGTTTTTTTAATATATTTTAGGGAATATTTATTATAGCAAAAAGTAAAAAATAATAATTTCTTTTTCAAAATTGTCGCTCTTGTTTTGTTTATAGTACAAAAAATAAAAAATGCAGAGGTGATCAAATACCACCAAAAGAAAGCTATATTTGTGGTAAAAAAAGGACGTCAATTTTGTTTGGGTACAATGTCGCACGACCGCGGTTGACAATTAAAGCGACGCAGTGCCGAATCGCAAAAAGTGCTCTGGTCAGGAAGGGGGTAAAATCTTCCGGGGCTGAAGCGGTTAAGCTAAAAAAATGTTTAGGCTTTAGAACCACTTTAAGTATTTTTTTTTTTTTTTTTACAAAACTCCAGTAAAAACTTACAGAAGCCCTAGTTGGTTCTGTCAGTCCACGTGAACCTGAATTAACCTTATTTCCCTTTCATCTTTCCCTTTCATCACTGTGAATTAACCTAATTGCTATGCAAAACTGAAAAATAAAGGTATTTAAATCATTTAAAAGGTAGTTTTATTGGGAACGCCAATTTGCCCAATTATCCATATTAACCCGACGCTATGCAGAAATGCCAAAGCAATTAGTATAGCTTACAATGCCGGTAATATCCTTGCATGAGTCTTATCTCGTGACCGTGAACTGTGCAAATTGTCATTGCAGGGCCAATATATGATATTTCCTGATAGAAACAGAAGGATTTCATAAAGCCCAGTCGTCTTCCCCTCTTTCATTTCTTCTTTTTTAAATTTTTATTAATTGATTATTTTTAATCCTCATGATGCTAGCATTAGTAAATGGATATGAAATTAGATCGTATTTACTTTTAAACTTTATTTTTCTTTTTTTAAATTTCTTCATTTACTTCCTGGTTTCTTACCTAGGTAAACAATGTCATACATCCCAGGTACGGTTGCCACCTGTCCGGGCTTTGCGAATCATGTGTCCGGTTTTCCGTCCGCCTGAAAACTGGACACATTATTCAGACCGGACAGTGGCTCCCTCCCTCCAGCCTGAGCCGGCACAGCTCAGAGTCAGCGTGGCACTGCAGGGGAGTGAAGACTGGAAAGAGGAAGGAGGAGCTGTATTGTTTTCAGTTTTTAATTTGTGAGTACAGGGGGAGGGGGGGCAACTTTGATGTGTGTGGGGACACCTGGGGGTACCTGATGTAAGGGGGACTCTGATGGAGCACTTGATCTAAGGGGCAATCTGATGTGGCACCTGATGTAAGAGAGACTCTGATGGGGCACCTGATGTAAGGGGGACTCTGATGGGGTACCTGATGTAAGGGGGACTCTGATGGGGCACCTGATGTAAAGGGGAGTCCGATGGGGCCCCCAATGTAAGAGGGACTCTGATGGGGCATCAGATGTAAGAGGGACTCTGATGGGGCACCTGATGTAAGGGGGACTCTGATGGGGCACCAGATGTAAGGCGGACTCTGATGGGGGCACCAGATGTAAGGGGGACTCTGATGGGGCACCCAATGTAAGAGGGACTCTGATCGGGCACCCGATGTAAGAAGGACTCTGAAGGGGCACCCAATGTAAGAGGGATTCTGATGGGGCACCTGATGTAAGGGGGACTCTGATGGGGCAGCTAAAGTAAGGGGGACTCTGATGGGGGCACCAGATGTAAAGGGGACTCCGATGGGGAGTTTGCTTTGAATAATAACTATGAATTAAAAAGTGTTTTTGGTTTGTGATGCTCAAATGCAGTGAAGATCCACTTTAACAGTTCACTTAGTCTCCATGCACATCGACGATTAGGATCAGTGCGAATAGTAGCAGAAGCTCTCTTGTGGTGAACAATGGCTGTGCAGAGAGCTGCAAACAGCTGTGGCCGCCGGGGTCCTGTCATTATAGTGAATGGGGCCGGCAGCCGCGCACCGCCGCTAAGAGTTGCAGCAGGAATATCTTATTCCTGCCATTACTATTCACACTGGCCCCAATTGCCACCGTTAATGTAGCCTCGGACTTGTGGTTGGGAGACGATAAAATGTGGTTGAGCTGCATTTTTAAAGGCCCACAACCATCTCCCCCCTCATTAAGCTGCAAAGGCAGTGGACAGGGGTGCTCGTATGAAAAAATGATTCCAATTCTGTGGTGCGGCATTCACATGTGTAGGCAGGTGCGGTCTGTATTCTCAGCTGCAGGTGGTGATCGACCACACCAGAAATGAAGTTAGGGGAGGAAGGTGAAGGGCACTTGATTCCTCTATGATTTCCTCAGTTACAGTGGAGCCACTATCTGATAGGATGCGGGTACCCCATGTGACTTTGACAGCCATCTTGGGTTAGGCACAGTCTATTTATGTTGACAAGTAGAGTCTATTTAAGACTTCCCTCCAAGGTTTGGCGAGTGGCTAGTATATGACCTACTGCACAATGCTGCGCCTAGCCCACATGCGGGTTAAAACAAGCAGTGAATCTTGACACAGGTTTAAACTTGGTCACTCTGCACAAATAATTGGTAATGCAGTATCAACTACATTAGATACAATATAGTATACTGGTACATACTGGATTCACTTGTTACACAATAGATAAAAGGTCAGTTAACTATAGCAAAAAAAGATTCGGAAATCTGGACCATGAGGGTAAAAAGAGCAAAAGATTAGTATCAGTACCAGTGTATCAACCAGTTTGTCATGCAATTGTTACATGGTATTGTAGATGGCATCATAGATGGCATGATAAATATTTGTATAGGCATGGACAAATCCATGTCTCCTCTTTCAAAACTACAAAGTTATCAGCCTATTCACGATCTACTATAGAGTGTACACTGAACATCCCCTGTAGGTGCTCCCCTGGTGTCTGGGTTGTTAACCTAGTTCCCAGTGCTGGGGCCCATGGTTCAGCTTTGAGGCTCCAATTATGCCCTGCTGGCCCAATGCACAGTCAGATTCCACCTTTCCTGGGCTCTAGCCCTGATTAGGAATAACAACCTATACTTTGTTCACAAGACCTCAACTAATCAGTGATCCCTTAGCCCATAAGGGATTAAACACCGAGGCCTACAGGAATGGGGTCTAGATGGTGGGCATGTGCACCTAGGGGAAACGTTCAGGACACTTCCCGCAACAAAGAGTTACAAACCTACCAGGAGAACCTGTCTGTATGTGTAATAATGGGATCACCTATGTAGGTTATACGTAGCTATTCGAAGTTAAGCTATACTGCTTATGATATAGCAGCCAAAGACAAAAGAACCTATGAGCTTTGATCAACCAAAGCAAAATCTTTATAGCGCACTGATTCAGATCAAAATAATCAAGGAAGGTAATAAGGTGACCCTGAAGAAGGGTCAAAATATTGAAGATCGAAGAACTGTTAGGACAAAGTGTGTGCGATTGTACCAGTTGGGCAAATCTAGCTGCCAAATAATTATCCCAAAGTTTGCGAAAACCCAAGCCATCAAAATACTTAGGTCTATATAAAATATGTTTAATAAGCCAGGAGACTTTTATGTTACCAGATGAATTTTTGATATCTGACTGACGATTATTTGGCGTGTTTTTTTGGGACGTACAGTACAAGGTGTCACAAACCCAACCAGGACAGGGGCTTTTGGAGAGGACTAGGGACAAGCCCCCTTCCCACTGATTATGGCCCATGGAGAAAGCAGATCATTCTATAATGATGGACCGCCACTTAATGAACACTGAGAGCGAGGTTTGGATTACTTCTGTGAATATGGACAATAAAGCTTCCCTTCTGGAGTTGATGGAAAGAGGCAATATTAATCTTGTATGGGTTAATGGTCAGAGGGAATATGGTGGCCCTCCTGCAGATTGGGTTGGAGAGTCTCCTTCAAATGGGACTGAAATATATGAAGGTAAATTAAGAAATCTATGGAGGTAAATTAATTCTACCTTTTCAGTCTGCTGGAATATTGTAGGAGTTTGTCTCATAGACTGTTATAGACCTTTTGCCGGACAGTTTGAGGTGGGGTGGGGTTTGCTATGCATTTATTGTTAAGTGTCTTTCTCCCATTGTTAATTGGGCCACCTATTGTTTCTGTCTGCTAGTATTAGGTCCAGTCCGCCTTGGTAGAAAACTATTGTGGGATGTTACATGTTTATGTGGATTAGCTTACGAGTTAATAAAATCACTGTCAGCTATTAGTTGCTAGAGGGGGGAATTTCTCCAATGGTCCTTACTGCTGATAAGGCTGTGTATGTGCCCAGTAACTGATTGAATTATTTGTTGAAAAGTTTGAATGTGCTTGTGTGTCATGTTACCGGACGTACATGTAGCGGTACCCCCGTGGGGACTGCTAAGTGATGTGGCCCAGCTGTCCCCCTACCCGGCCCAGCATTCACTTCCCAGACACTCCAAGACAATGAACAGTCATTGCTTTGTTTTTTGTTGTTTTTATTGAGGGAATTTAACTTGGATGGGGTGTGGGAAATATGGCATGCCCAGTGAAACAATAGCAAAGTTGCTAGGGTCAACTATGTACCCTCTTTGTGCACTTCTTTAAACTCCTCCAGCACAATTCTTCACTTCCTATCTTGTGGTTTCAGGAACAGCTAGCACATGGGGTTAGGCCTGACACTGCCTCAGCCAGGTCTTAGCAATAGCCTTTTGCAGGCAGAGACCGCGGGCCCCTATAATGTAGCAGAAATATAGAAAGTCTCTTTAGTGTTAGCTGTCCTACTGGTGGACTACTGCTCCCAGTGAGAACCTCTTCAGGCCCTGCCAGCCCTCCTGGCTGCAGCTGCCCGACTTCACTGCCCATGACATTTAAATCCTCCCTAGTGACTCCACACCCAGCTGACTGTTTCCTCCCAGTCCTCTCTGGCATGCCTCTCCAGTCCTCCTGTATGCACATGTCACTCACCAGCCCTCCTGGCTGCAATCGGTGGTTCCCTGCTGAAGACTTGCCATGCAGTACTAGCTCCTGCTGGCCTCTCTGACTCCTCATGTACCTCCTATTCAGATCCTTCATGCTTTCTTGAAGGGCCCCGACAGCCTAGTACTCCATCCTCAGTTCTTCCACCTGACAACTCCTCCCCAGCTGGGCTGACCCTAGGTATTTCAAGGAGGCCTGTCCCCAGCCAATCCAAGTTGGGGATTGGTCGGGGCTCCTTGAGACACCCCAGACAGCTCCACCTCTCTTCCCCTCCTCCTCTTCTAGAATCCTCTAGAAGAAAGAGGGAGCTGACAGTGGAGTTATGCTGTCTGAGTCACAGCTGCTGCTCTGAGCCACTCCCAGCCCACACAGATCAAAACAAACAGGTCTAGATTCCAGCTAGGCCTACCCAAATTTATCTATACTGCAAAAATCCTAACTTCTAGCACCTACCTAGGTACAGGTTGCTACATACCGTTTACCCCGTACTGTGTCATTATGCAAAGAAGGGGGGATATCCTAGAGTTTATATCTCTTTGTGCCAGTGTTTTAATAAACAGTTGATGTTTTGCTCCACCCTATGCAGTATCCCAACAAGTGACTGGATGAGCTACGGGATCTTGGATTGTTCTGTTACCGAGCAAGGGGGGCTTATACGATGGACATACACCTACCTAGGTCTGTCACACAAGGGAAGAGCTCTAAAGAAAAAAAAAAAATCAAGTACTGTTGGGAGCAGGGGTGTGTCTTTGTAACATCTGGGCAAATGAATTTAGCCACCAAATATTGTCAAAGATGAGGAAGACCCAAGCCACGAGAATGCTGATTATTATTTATTCAGATGAACTTGTTGATGTCTTATTGAAGATCATATGTGGTGGTTTTTGGGATTCAAGGGAAGAGCTGTAAAGAAAAATATATTTGGAAGGGTAAAATTCTTGATGGCTATTAGTGTCTAAAAATAATATATAATAGGATGGCTACAGTGTGAGCATGCTTCTAACTTTAGCAAAGACAGGGAGTTTTTTTGATTGAGGGATTGTAAAGCAGGAGTAATTTGAATTCCCAAATTTTGGAAAGAAGATGACGAAACAAAATGAGAGTTTGAAGTGCAATTCCAGCTGCCAAGCCACTGCCCCCCCCCCCCCCCCATCCCTTCTAACACATATGCTATACTTACTGTACCTCTAGGCTTTACTAGCCATTGTCAGAGTGTTCTCTGCTCTCCCCTGCAACTACTGCTGGCTAACATGGGGTACAGGGGAGGCTGGAGAAGTTTTAGGATGGGGGGGCAGACCCCATCCTTCCTTTTTGACCCCCCCACTTGATGAAAATGGGCATGGCTTCAGTGAAATAGTGGGCGTGGCTCTAAGGTCGTGTGGTTAGCATTTGAGATGAACGAGGGATGGAGGGAGAGGGAAGGAGAGGGAAGGAGAGAGGGAGGGACAGCAGGCCCAGACCCTACACAACAATAGAAATATGTATATTCTAGAAAGCACCATGGTTGTTATGGTGTCAGGATGATTGAAGCGCATTATTTCAATTATTACATTGTGATATAAAATTAAATTATTCATTTTTGAGGTGGGGTGGGCTTTGCTATGCATTTATTGTTAAGTGTCTTTCTCCCATTGTTAATTGGGCCACCTATTGTTTCTGTCTGGAAAAGAACAGAAGAACTCTGGATAGCCGCACTCCGGATCAGATGAAGTGAATTGTGCCTTTATTGTTTCCACTAAAAAATCTTCACATCATACAAGTCACAACAGCAAAGGGAAAAAGAATATAGAACAAAAAACTGACGCATTTCACACTAAAATTAGCGCTTACTCATAGCTAATCCAGCTATGAGTAAGCGCTAATTTTAGCGTGAAACGCGTCAACATTTTTTCGTTCTATATTCTTTTTCCCTTTGCTGTTGTGACTTGTATGATTTGAAGATTTTTTAGTGGAAACAATAAAGGCACAATTCACTTTATCTGATCCGGAGTGCGGCTATCCAGAGTTCTTCTGTTCTTTTCCATTTGGCTAGTGCAATTAGCCCATACCTGGGACCCCTATCTGTTTGGAGGAAGAGCAATTCGTTTTTCGGTGGATCAGCCTGGAGCGGTGGATTCCCTTCTTCCTCTTGTTTCTGTCTGCTAGTATTAGGTCCAGTCCGCCTTGGTAGAAAACTATTGTGGGATGTTACATGTTTATGTGGATTAGCTTATGAGTTAATAAAATCACTGTCAGCTATTAGTTGCTAGAGGGGGGATTTCTCCAATGGTCCTTACTGCTGATAAGGCTGTGTACGTGCCCAGTTACTGATTGAATTATTTGTTGAAAAGTTTGAATGTGCTTGTGTCTCATGTTACTGGATGTACATGTAGCGGTACCCCCGTAGGGGCTGCTAAGTGATGTGGCCCACCTGTCACCCTACCCGGCCCGGCATTCACTTTCCAGACACTCCAAGACAATGAACAGTGCATTGCTTTGTTTTTGTTGTTTTTATTGAGTGTGAGCATGCTTCTAACTTTAGCAAAGACAGGGAGTTATTTTGATTGAGGGATTGTAAAGTAGGAGTAATTTGAATTCCCAAATTTTGGAAAGAAGATGACAAAACAAAATGAAAGCTTAAAGTGCAATTCCAGCTTCCAAGCCACTGCCTCCCCCCCATCCCTTCTAACACCTATGCTATACTTTTTGTACCTCTAGGCTTTACTAGCCATTGTCAAGGTGTTCTCTCCTCTCTCCTGCAACCACTGTTGACTAACATGGGGGACAGAAGAGGCCTGAGCGTGTCACTTGCCAAGTCGCCTGCCACCAGATGCCATCAGGTGTCCCCAGCAGAGTCCGTCCTTACATCAGGTGCCCCCAGCAGAGTCCCTCCTTACATCAGGTGCCCCTAGCAGAGTCCCTCCTTACATCAGGTTCCCCCAGCGGAGTCCCTCCTTACGTCTGGTGCCCCAGCGGTGTCCCTCCTTACATCAGGTGGCCCCAGCGGAGTCCCTCCTTACATTAGGTGGCCCCAGCAGAGTCCCTCCTTACATCAGGGGCTCCCAGCAGAGTCCCTCCTTACATCAGGTTCCCCCAGCGGAGTCCCTCCTTAAGTCTGGTGCCCTAGCGGTGTCCCTCCTTACATCAGGTGGCCCCAGCAGAGTCCCTCCTTACATCAGGTGCACATCAGAGGAGTCCCTTCTTACATATGTGTTTCTGTCAGCAAAGTCCCTCCTTACATCTGTGTCCCTCTCAGCGGAGCCCCTCTTTACATCTGTGTCCCTGTCAGCGGAGCCCCTCTTTACATCTGTGTCCCCAGCGGAGTCCCTCCATACATCTGTATCCCCAGCGGAGTCCCTCCTTACATCTGTGTCCCCAGCGGAGTCCCTCCTTACATCTGTGTCCCCAGGGGAGTCCCGCCTTATTTGTGTCCACAGCGGAGTCCCTCCATACATCTGTGTCCCCAGAGGAGCCCCTCCTTACATCTGTGTCCCCAGCAGGGTCCTTCCTTACATCTGGGTCTCCAGCTGAGCCCCTCCATGCATCTGTGTCCCCAGGGGAGTCCCCCCTTGCATCTATGTCCCCATCAGCGGAGCAGCAGGGTCCTCCTCACATCTGTGTCCCCAGCAGCACAGCCCTCCTTCAAGCCGCATTTGTAGCTAGTTCCTGGCTTTCTCCGTGTGTGTTCAGTGGAGAGGGAAGGGGCCTCCCCTCTCCACTGAACATAAGGAGATTAGTCCTCACAGCAGCCATATTTTTGTAGCCCACTGGAAGTGACTTTATTCTCACACTGAGAACAAAGCCCCCTGGCCGGGCGCCGGGCGGATGCTGCTTGGCACGATGTATTGCGCTGCAAAACAGCTCCAAACCTCGTCAATGAAGCACCGCGTCTGCAATCTCATGATTGCATTGATGTGGTGCTTCCCATAGTGCACTTAGTTAAAGGAGATTTTTTTTAGTGACTACAGGGGGGGGGGGGGCGGCACCCGGGAGCCCCCTATGGACAGGCCGCCGCTGAAGTGGGATCATGTAAGTGGAGTGGGCTGAAAATAGGTAAGTACGTACATTTTTCTTACACAGGTTACTAAGCATAGGTGTTAGGTGGGGGAAGGAACAATTTTAAGCCTAGTTGGTGTATAACCAGAATTCCTTGTTAAGAGACATAGATTTAGCCAAGTTCAGCCCAAAGCTCGAGATAGAGTAAAATGTCTGCAAAGTGGCGATAAGCCTGAGAAGAGTCATCAGTGATTGTGATAAAAATACCACGCCACCATTCACAGACATTCTGCGTTTGTAATTAACCTTCACTTTGAGATACCCTTTAAAGTTGACATTGTCATTAATCGCAATAGCAAAGGGCTCTATGCTGAGCGGAAAAAGTAATGTGGAGAGGGGCACCATTGACAAGTGCCCCCTCCCCCCCCCGACCTAAAAAAAAGTCAGCATTGCAGTCTGAGAGTCTAAATACAGAGCCCCCACCCTGGACAGCGTGTGGGAGTTCTTCTCCCCGCATGAGATGTCAGATTTTAAATCTGAATGGCTGTGTGGGGCTCAATACAGATATCCATGTAATTTATTCACAGAGAATACCACGGCAGACAGACTTTACTTCTCAATGGAACACAGGCGCGGTGACCAGAGTACTGATAGTCCATTTACTCTCCATTTACACATTCTGCAGCCCCCGAACTGAAAGCTGGAGGAAGAGTCTGTAGGTATTTGGCAATGCACCCGTGATCGTGGTTGCAATGCTTTGCAGACTCATTTGCAAGAATAATTATAAATACACCTCCTTTATTTTCTGCAAATATATGTGCCATTATTATTTGTTAATGCTACAGAACGTCACTTCTGCACCGGATCTTGTATATATATATATATATATATATATATATATATATATATATATATATATATATATATATACATATATACATATATATATATATATATATATATATATATATGATCCAACATTTCCTGGTAGGGGCGTGCATGCAAGCTGCCAGTGGCTCGCTCCAGTGGGGATTACACACAGCAGGAGCTACTCGGTGGTTACCAAGGACTTGATGTCTGCCGACACCTGCGGAGAGTCAGAACGGTGATCTGTCTATGTAAACAAGGCAGATTGTCATTCTGACAGGGGGGAAGGGGTGGAGTTTGTGTCCCTGCAAAGCAGGAATAATTTTAATATTTTCCCCTAGTAAAAGCACCTCACACAGTGTAGTAAAACACTGGCTTGGCACACAGTTAACCCTTTTTTTGCTCCTGATATTAACCCATTCCCTGTCAGTGTCATTAGTACAATGGCAGTGCCTATTTTTTAGCACTGATCAATGTATTAGTGTCACTGGTCCCCAAAAAAGTAGACATGTGTGGTTTGTTTTTTTCCAAATTAATATTTAGACAATTTTTTAATTATTCGGAAATTCGGATATATCTGAACACTCAAATTACAATATAAATAAAGTTTACCAAGTGCTCAAAATAACGAAACAAAATTCTTCGGAATTTCCGAAATTCAAATCGAAATACAAATCAAATTTTACATTGATTTCCGTTCAAATTCCAACTGTAAACCTATTTCTGAAATCGAAGTGTGTTATTAGAGTACCATTTTGAAATAGCAAAATCAAGGTAAACACCACTCTAAGCAATATATATATATATATATATATATATATATATATATATATATATATATATATATATATATATAACAGGTATGCAGCACACACCCAAGTCCATGTGCTCTCAGGCTCGGGGTGCCCTTCCCACATCTAAAAGACGAAAAATGGAGAGAAGCAAATAGAAGAACCGGCACTGCTAGATGTTGCATCTGTGATCTTTATTTAAGCATAACCAAGTTAAAAAGAGACGCTAACGCATTTCGGCACAAGCCTTGTTTACAGCACAGGCTAATGCATCATACACACGATCGGACTTTCCGACAACAAAACCGTGGTTTTTGTTTGAAGGGTGTTTGCTCCAACTTGTCTTGCATACACACGGTCACACAAATGTTGGCCAACAATTACCAACGTGGTGACGTACAAGACATACGACAAGCCGAGAAAAAGGAATTTCAATAGCCAGTGTGGCTCCTTCTGCTTGATTCCGAGCATGCGTGAACTTTTGTGTGTTGGACTTGTGTACACACGATTGGAAATTCAGAAAACAAAGTTTTGTTGGTGGAAAATTTGAGAACCTGCTAGCCAACATTTGTTGGCAGAAAGTCCGACAACAAATTTTCGATGGAGCATACACATGGTCGGACTTTCAGCCAACAAACTCACATCCAACATTTGTTGTTGGAAAATCTGATCGTGTGTACAGGGCATAAAACAAAGAGTGGCAAACAAAACATATATAATCACAAAATGCCACCCCCTCCAATCAATTGATTGAGTGATGTCATCAATTAAGACAGACAAGAAGCATCACTGTATAGTTTCTTAAGGAGTGCAACACACACTGCAATACCACAATGTAAAAAAAAAATGCATGTAGAACAAACAACGAAACAAAAAGGAAAATAGATCTGTAAGGAAAAAATAAAAATCTTCTGTTTGTCATTCTGAAATAAAGCTGTTTTTGTTAAGCCAAAGGTGATTTAAAGAATCGTAAGGGCCGGTTCACACTGCAGGCGAGGCGAGGCGACACCGACTTGCCTCGCCGCGACCTGCCGCGACCTCAGCGGCAACTTGCAGATGACTTCTGTATAGAAGTCAATGCAAGTCGCCCCGAGGTCGCCCAGAAGTAGTACAGGAACCTTTTTTCTGAGTCGGAGCGACTCGAGTCGCTCCTCTCAGAACGGTTCCATTGTACAGAACGGGGGCGACTTGTCACACTGCGGCGAGGCGAGTCGTGTCGCCTCGCATCGCCCGCAGTGTGAACCGGCCCTAATCATTTGATGAAGATTTTTCTTTTGTTTGTTCACTTTGCCGCATTCAAATTGAAAAATATATACTGTAATATGTTAAATTCAACCGATTCAAAATGTATTCATTTGAACATTTCAAATTGAAGAAAATCATTAAATTCAAAGAAAATATGAAAGAGGCAGCATGTAATTAAAGTGAATAACTGCACACCAAGTTCACTCTATATGGACCAATTATGTATTTCTACATGTTGATCATATCCCCCCTTAATCTCCTCTTCTCAAGAGAGAATGAATTCAGTTCCTCTAATCTATCCTCACAGCTGAGCTGAGCTCCTCCATGCCTCTTATCAGTTTGGTTGCCCTTCTCTGCACTCTCTCCAGTTCCCCGATATCCTTTTTAGAGAACTGATGCCCAAAACTGAACTGCATATTCCAGATTAGGTCTTACTAATGACTTGTACAGGGGCAAAATTATCTCTCTCTCTCTCTGGAGTCCATACCTCTCTTAATACAAGAAAAGACTTTGCTCGCTTTTGAAACCGCAGTTTAGCTTTGCTTGCAATTATTGAGCTTACCCACCAAAACCCCCAGATCCTTCTCCACCATTGATTTCCCCACTTGTACTCCTCCTAGTATGTATGATGAATGCATATTCTTAGCCCCCAAGTGCCAAACTTTCCATTTATCAACAATGAACGCCATCTGCCACTTTGTTGCCCGATTAGACAAAGCTATGAGGTTGGCTTGTAAGTTGGAGACATCCTGTAAGGATGTTATTCAACTGCATAGCTTGGTGTCATCTTCAAAGATTAAAATTTTACTTTTAATCCCAGACCCAATATCATTTATAAAGATATTGAAGGACCTCGTGGTGTCTACTCTTAAGCAGCAGTCTATTCAAATTTAAAGATGTCAGTGACAGATTAGAGTGACACCTGATGGAGGGGGGAGGGGCTGCTGATTAGGTGTGCTCCGTGAGGTCTGCAAGCACAATGCAGAGATACAACTGTTGTGCTGATGGCTGAGACACGCTAGGATATGCCCAGCTACTGATGTAGTGTATTGCTGTAACGCTGCTCTATTGCTATACTGCTATCATTATGGGCTACAATGTGCCGGACGTAGATATAAAGGACTTAAAGGAATTTGAATAACTTACTTACTTGTAACTTGCACAGTACTGAACCGGCTTGACGATCCGGGACTGAACGGATGGTTTTTGTTTGCACCGTGACCGGAGTAAGGGAGGTGAAGAGCCCAGGACGTATCCAGACGCTGACTTGTTGGGAGATTATAGAGAGCGCCCAGAGAACACCCTGACTCGGTGAAGATTTGATGGAGAGATAGCCGGAGTAGGAGGAAGGGGAGAGTGGGTCCAGAGTGTGGGCTCGTCTCTATCTGAGGAGGCGGACTCGGCTGGGGACCCTCACCTCGGCAGCTCCTGGCGGCGTCAGTGGTAAGGAGAGTCAGACGGTGTGTGGAGGTGCATCGGGACCCTTCGGGAATCTCCGGACTGCTCCGGACTGTGGAGGTGCATCGGGACCCTTCGGGAATCTCCGGACTGCTTCGAGAAACGTTCGGGAGGAATCAGCGCTTTCCGGAAAGCTCCGAGGATCTCCGGAGACAAACGGGGCAAGGAGCCAAGATACGGAATAGAGGCGAGTAGAGAAAAACAGCCCCACTGCAATAAAGCACCAGGGAGAAGTTTCCTGTGAAGGAACAGAAGGTAACAGAAAATACATACACTCACAGTGGACACTGGGCTATATAAAGAAGCAGGATACTCGTGAGTACAATAAGGAGCATGTCAATGTCTATACTTATGTTCTTGTATATATGCTCAGCATAAGTTAAATCCCTATAGAGGCAAGGGTGAAGAAGTGACTGAAACATTTTCTCTTTTTCCTGGCATTATTTTCTTATTTTTTATGGGACCAATATATACGCAATGTATTAAAAAAGCATAGTGAGCTGTAGGAGAGGAAAGAGAAGAGGTTTTATGTTTTTTTTTTTTTTTTTTTTTTTTTTGTGATGAGATGATGGTCTATGATCGCATGGTTCAATATGGTTAAGCTATATTGCACAAATTTATAAGAGAACTCAGAAGTCCAAGAAATATTACGCATGGTCAAAGGTGATCATTAATAGCTATGGCACCAAAAAAGGGAAATAAATCATCTGGTTCCGGAGGGAATAAAAAGGAGAAAAAGGATAGTAAAAGCAAATTTAGCTCTGAGGCTCAAGTTCAAACTACTGATATTAAGGAATTTTTCCAGCAACTGCAGCCTCAGATACAGATGCAAGCATCGCAGATAACACATATCTCCCAGGAAGTATTGAATTCTGTAGAATCATCTTTGATCTCAGGTGTTTCTGGAATATCAGGAGAAGAAATGCTAACACAGCCTAGAAATAGCTCCCCAATAGACACATTGGATATAGAAGTGGATGGTAAAAAGGAGAAAGAGAAAGAAAGCTGGGATATTAAAACGTATATAACCTCTTTACCCACAAAGGCTGATATGGATCACTATATCCAAAGATTGGAGAATGTGTATAAAACAGAAATACAAGAGATAAAGGCAATTACTTTAGATATGCAAGAGAAAATAGAAAAGGTGAATATAAAGACTGAAAGCTTGGAAAAAGATCTAATTCAAATAAAGAGAAGAATGCAAGAACAGGAAATAGAGTTAAAGCAATTGGTAAATATTATTGATGAACAAGAAAATAGGAGCAGAAGATGTAATATAAGGATAAGAGGATTAAAAGAAAATGTGCCTTTAGAAAAACTCGCTGAAGTGGTTCAAAAAATCTTTAAGGATATAATACAGGACCTATCAAAAACTGATATGATAATTGATAGGATACATAGAGCTGCGGGCCCAAGAGGATCAGAGGAAAATAAACCCAGGGATGTAATCTGTAAACTCCATTACATTCAAACTAAGGAGAGGATTATGGCGGCAGTGCGCAAAAACAACCATATATTATATGAAGGATCAAATTTGCTTTTCTTCCAGGACCTGTCTAAGTTAACGTTAGATAAAAGAAGAGCCTTAAAACCCCTTTTGGAACAATTAAGAAAAAAGAATGTGCAATATAGATGGAGATTTCCTTTTCAATTGCAAGCCCAGTATGAGGGCCAAACTGTCATTTATAGAGATCTAAATGACTTGCATGACTTTCAGAAGACCTTGCATCTCGCAGAAGTGACATTACCAAACTGGCCCAAGGACTTTGGGAGGAGAAGATAGGGGGACTGAGGGTGAGGGGGGGGGATGGATGGAGGAGGGAGGAGGGGGGGGGGGGGAGGGAGATGGTTAAACAATATTATAATTCAGAAGTGTGGATAAATTATAATGATGATATGCACAATATGGAACAACAATGATATGATGTATTTTATAGGTGATATAACACGGGGGAGGGGAGGGGGGATGGATGGAGGAGGGGGGATATGGGAGGTGGTGGAGAGGGAGTGTTAACATATTTTTGTGTTAAAAGAATTATAGGTTAAACAATACCACAAAATAGAAGTGAGGATAAACTATAGAAACGATATGCACAATATGGAATAATAATGATATAGGTGACATAACACTGTATGCACTTAATTGCACGTAATGGGGGGGAGGGGGACTGAATGGTAGGATATTAGGAGATAGGATAACAAATAGGATAAATTATGAGGGAATGTATAGGGGAATAGGTATAATAATTAGCAACTTATTTAATATCACTTTTTTTTTTTTTTCTAATCTCCCAACAATGATAAGAGGATTAAAAAATTAAAGATAGGGACATACTAAAAAATTATATAAATAGAGGGATAACAAGGAGATAGAGCGCAAAAAAGTGAAGAAGAATGTGAAGAGCTTGCATAGGCCAAATGGGAGTATATCAGGATCAGCAGTTTAAATACCCCCTAGATAGGAACCTCACCTTTGGTGAGTTAGACTAATATAGTCAAATTATAGGGGAACAGAGGTGTCATAAGGGTGGGTGTAGAAGGGTGGTAGATAACTGAGTGTGTATGTGTTTATGGGTATAGGGAGGGTGGGATAACTCTAAGTGAGATTATTGTATATTGGATTTTTTTTTTTTTTTCTCTCTCATGGGTAGTGTGAAGTTTTGTTCTTTTAATGTAAGAGGTATTAATTCCCCCGCTAAAAGAAATCAAATTTTAAATTTCCTACATAAGCAGAAAATAGATATTGTGCTATTTCAGGAGACACATTTTCGCTCAGATCATATACCTAAAATTAATAATATAAATTACAATACATGGTTACATGATACATTTCCATATTCCAAATCAAAAGGGGTATCAATTGCGTTCCATAGGAACTTGCCGGTCCAAATATTACAAAAATATGAAGGCAAAGATGGGAGATCTTTAATAATAAAGTTTATGCTATATGGAAAAAATTTTACTATAGTTAATTTATATCTCCCTAATTATGGACAAATAGAGAGTGGTACAAAAGCCCTATTGGACGCAATGAAGAAGGCGGAAGGAGTGGTAATAGTGGGTGGTGATATAAACTTTTTAATGGATGTAAAGAAAGATACTACAAATATACAACTACAAAAAAATAATAATAATAACAATAGAATAAAGGAATTTAAGGACATATTAAAAAAATATCAATTAATAGATATATGGAGAGCCCAACACCAAAAGGAAAAAAACTATACATATTATTCAAATATACACAATTCATATCATAGATTGGATTATTTTTTTATAAATAAAGAGGGCTTAATGATGAAACCAGTAACAGAAATAGGGGGATTCCTTTGGTCGGACCATGCCCCAATATATGTGGAAATCTCAGTGATTGAAACAAAGAAAAGGAATGGGATATGGAGATTGAATGATAATTTAATTAAAGATAGAAAATGCGTGGCAGAAATACTACAAGTTATAAAAGAATTTCTGATAATTCATGAAAGGGACGAAACCTCACCTGCAATTCAATTAAAATGTGTTATGAGGGGAATATTCATCAAGCACGGGGCAAGAAAAAAAAAAGAAAAAACACAAAAAATATCTCAATTGGAAAATGAGATTAAAGAACTAGAAGAAATACATAAAGTAAGTAGGAAATTGGGAGATGGAGCTAGACTAAAGGAAAAACAACTGGAATTACAATCAGTGCTTGATGAAGATTCCCTTCGGATAAGGGATAAGGATAGAGCGCAGTGGTATAAATTTGGAAATAAACCTGGGAAAATATTAGCCAGAGCTTTAACCACTTTCAGACCGGACCATTTTGCTGGTAAATGACCAGAGGTCTTTTTACACTTTGGCACTGCGCTGCTTTAACTGGTAATTGCGCGGTCATGCAATGTTGTACCCAAACAAAATTTGCGTCCTTTTCTTCCCACAAATAGAGCTTTCTTTTGATGGTATTTGATTGCCTCTGCGATTTTTATTTTTTGCGATATAAACGTAAAAAGACCGCAAATTTTGAAAAAAAATGATATTTTCTACTTTTTGTTATTAGAAAAATCCAATAAACTCAATTTTAGTCATACATTTAGGCCAAAATGTATTCAGCCACATGTCTTTGGTAAAAAAAAAGTCAATAATTGTATATTTATTGGTTTGCGCAAAAGTTGTCACATCTACAAACTAAGGTACGTTTTCTGGAATTTACGCAGCTTTTAGTTTACGACTGCCTATCTCATTTCTTGAGGTGCTAAAATGGCAGGGCAGTACAAAACCCCCCCAAATGACCCCATTTTGGAAAGTAGACCCCCTAAGGAAATTGATAAGAGGCATGTTGAGCCCATTGAATATTTTATTTTTTTGCCTCAAGCGATTGAATAATGACAAAAAAAAAAATTTTTTTTTTTTTTTACACAAAGTTGTCACTAAATGATATATTGCTCACACATGCTATGGGCGTATGTGAAATGACACCCCAAAATAAATTCTGCTGCTTCTCCTGAGTATGGGGATACCACATATGTGGGACTTTTTGGGAGCCTAGCCGCGTACGGGGCCCCGAAAACCAAGCACCGCCTTCAGGCTTTCTAAGGGCGTAAATTTTTGAGTTCACTTCTCACTACCTATTACAGTTTTGAAGGCCATAAAATGCCAAGATGGCACAAAACCCCCACAAATGACCCCATTTTAGAAAGTAGACACCCCAAGCTATTTGCTGAGAGGCATGTTGAGTTCATGGAATATTTTATATTTTGCCACAAGTTGCGGGAAAATTACAAACTTTTTTTTTTTATTTTTTTTTAACAAAGTTGTCACTAAATGATATATTGCTCATGCATGCCATGGGCATATGTGAAATGACACCCCAAAATAAATTCTGCTGCTTCTCCTGAGTACGGGGATACCACATATGTGGGACTTTTTGGGAGCCTAGCCGCGTACGGGGCCCCGAAAACCAAGCACCGCCTTCAGGCTTTCTAAGGGCGTAATTTTTTGATTTCACTCCTCACTACCTATTACAGTTTTGAAGGCCATAAAATGCCAAGATGGCACAAAACCCCCACAAATGACCCCATTTTAGAAAGTAGACACCCCAAGCTATTTGCTGAGAGGCATGTTGAGTCCATGGAATATTTTATATTTTGCCACAAGTTGCGGGAAAATTACAAACTTTTTTTTTTTTTTTTTTTTTTCACAAAGTTGTCACTAAATGATATATTGCTCACGCATGCCATGGGCATATGTGAAATGACACCCCAAAATAAATTCTGCTGCTTCTCCTGAGTATGGGGATACCACATATGTGGGACTTTTTGGGAGCCTAGCCGCGTACGGGGCCCCGAAAACCAAGCACCGCCTTCAGGCTTTCTAAGGGCGTTACAGTTTTGAAGGCCATAAAATGGCAAGATGGCACAAACCCCCCCCAAATGACCCCATTTTGGAAAGTAGACACCCCTAAATTTAGGGGTACACTAGTGAGACTAGGTAATAAATGGCGGGTGCCCTGAAACTATAAAAAAATAACTAACCAACCAGCGTCACCTGTAACAGTTATATGGTGATCACTGGTGAAAGGGTTAACTAGGGGGCAATTAGGGGGCTTTATGCGGTAGTATATGGGGGTCCCTGGCGCTATAAAAAGCTGCAGCGAACCTAAATACCTACCTGCCTAACTAGCGTCACCTGTGACACTAATACAGCGATCAGAAAAACGATCGCTTATTAGGCTGGGTTCACACTGGAGCGATGCGGGAACGCCACGAATGCGCGGCGGGTTCCCGCATCGCATGCCTCCCGGCGGCAGTTCACACTGCCCTATGCGAACTGCTGGGAGTGTCAGTGAAATGTTACTGACACCCCCAGATCAGTTCGCATATCGCAGTGCGATCTGCAAACTCGGATCGCATGGTGTGAACACCCATGCGATCCGATTCTGCTGCGGGCCAAAAAAAGGGTCCCGTGCGAATTTGCGGCGGGTGCGGCGGGTGCGGCGAATGGCTGAACTCGAATCGCACAGAGATCGGATGTGATTTGCACTGCAGTGCGGTGCGAATCACATCCGTTCTCATAAACCGCTGCAATGTGAACCCAGCCTTAGTGACACTGGCGACGGGGGGTGATCACGGGGTTAAACCTTTATTGGGGGGGTTAGGGGGGTACCTTAGAACTAAAGGGGGCTAACCCTAACTGCCCTAACAGTTATTAGTCACAAATGACACCCGCCGGGTGATCAGGGGGTTAAACCTTTATTAGGTAATAAATGGCGGGTGCCCTGAAACTATAAAAAAATAACTAACCAACCAGCGTCACCTGTAACAGTTATATGGTGATCACTGGTGAAAGGGTTAACTAGGGGGCAATCAGGGGGCTTTATGCGGTAGTATATGGGGGTCCCTGGCGCTATAAAAAGCTGCGGCGAACCTAAATACCTACCTGCCTAACTAGCGTCACCTGTGACACTAATACGGCGATCAGAAAAATGATCGCTTATTAGGCTGGGTTCACACTGGAGCGATGCGGAAACGCCGCGAATCCGCGGCGGGTTCCCGCATCGCATGCCTCCCGGCGGCAGTTCACACTGCCCTATGCGAACTGCTGGGAGTGTCAGTGAAATGTTACTGACACCCCCAGATCAGTTCGCATATCGCAGTGCGATCTGCAAACTCGGATCGCATGGTGTGAACACCCATGCGATCCGATTCTGCTGCGGGCCAAAAAAAGGGTCCCGTGCGAATTTGCGGCGGGTGCGGCGGGTGTGGCGGGTGCGGCGGGTGCGGCGAATGGCTGAACTCGAATCGCACAGAGATCGGATGTGATTTGCACTGCAGTGCGGTGCGAATCACATTCGTTCTCATAAACCGCTGCAATGTGAACCCAGCCTTAGTGACACTGGCGACGGGGGGTGATCACGGGGTTAAACCTTTATTGGGGGGGTTAGGGGGGTACATTAGAACTAAAGGGGGCTAACTCTAACTGCCCTAACAGTTATTACAGTCACAAATGACACCAATGCAAAAAAAAAAAAAAAAAAAAAAAAAATGACATTGGTGTCACTGTGACTGGGGGGCAGGGGTAATTGGGGGGGTGATCGGGGGGTAAAGGGGGGGTGTGAGTGTGCCTGGCATGTTCTACTGTGTGTGTGAGTGTTTGTGCAACTTACTGATCCGCTCTCCTCCGTGTCGGAACGAAAAATACCGACACGGAGGAGAGAATACATCACTTCCTCTCCTGTGTTTACATTACAGGAGAGGAAGTGATGTCACCGGGGATTTCTATTCGTCGGGAGCGATCGCGAGGGGGTGGCCATGAATGAATGGCCGTCCCCTCGTCCGGGATCGCTCCCGAACGAATACCGACCGCCGCAGGCACCGGGCGGGGGCCCGATCGGGCCCCCGACCCGCGGGAGGCAAGGGACGTACATGTATGTCCTTATGCCTGCCCGTGCCATTGTACCGACGTACATCGGCGTGCGGCGGTCGGCAACTGGTTAAAAAAGCAACAACCCCCAAGTTACATAGAGAAAATTGTAAAACCAAATGGGGACATTACATACGACCCAGAGGAAATATCTGAAACCTTCCATACATACTATTCTAAATTATATAATATAAAAGATGGTAAGGAACACAAGGAAGGAGAAAACAAAGGGGAGAACATACAAAAATATGTAAAGGAAATGGCTATATTCAACTGCTTAAAAGGAAAGATGGAGGGGTTGGAGGAAGAAATTACAACAGAAGAAATTCAACAGACTATTAAAGAACTTGCTCTGGGGAAAAGTCCAGGGCCAGATGGATATACTGCTAGATTTTATAAGTCATTTAAGGAACAAATAATACCCATACTTAAGGAAACATTTAATTCTATATCTTTAGATCAACCATTTGCGATACAAGGTACAGAGGCTCATATAGTACTAATATTAAAACCGGAAAAAGATCAATCACTATGTAAAAATTATAGACCTATATCGTTGACCAATTTAGATATAAGAATATTCTCAAAAATTTTATCCAAAAGAATAACGGATATTATCTCAAATAATATAAGCCTGGAACAAACGGGGTTTTTGAAAGGGAGGGAGACAAGAGATAATATCATTAAAACATGCACGTTGATTGAATACGCTCAGAGAACTGCCATCCCTACCTGCCTATTGGCTATAGATGCCGAAAAGGCATTTGATAGGGTGGGATGGCAGTTCTTAGAGGAAGTATTGAAGCAAACAACGATGGGACCTAAGATGTTAGGAAGGATTATGGCCCTATATAAGAATGCTAGGGCTAAAGTGAGAACAAATGGGATATTATCTGAATATATAAAGATTTCAAATGGAACCCGACAAGGGTGTCCTTTATCACCACTTTTATATATTATGATGATGGAACATCTCATGGAGGCTATAAGAATAAACAAAGATATTATGGGGATAAAGGTTAAAAGCAAAGAATATAAGATGGCTGCCTATGCAGATGATCTTTTATTATATATAACCAATCCCATAATTACTATACCAAATCTAATAAAAGAGTTTGAGAGATTCGGTGAAGTTAGTAATTTTAAAGTAAATTATGACAAATCTGAATTAATGAATATTACATTAGAAGAGAGAGTCCAAACTGTCTTACAAAAATAATTTTTGTTTAAATGGAAGCAAGATGTGATAAAATATTTGGGAGTATATATCCCAAGAGATTTAAAACTCTTGCAAGAAATGAATTACAACGTGACAGTTCAGAAGGTAAAGAAACTTCTAGGTAAATATGATAAAATAACTCACTCATGGTTTGGGAGAATAAATATTGTAAAGATGGAGATTTTGCCAATTATGCTGTATATCTTTCAAACAGTACCCATTATACCATCAAAAAAAATTATTAAAGATCTGAAAGAAATGGTAGAAGGCTTTGTATGGGCACATAAGACCCCTAGAGTAGGTAGGGAGGTATTAATTAGAACGAAAGATAATGGAGGATTAGCATTGCCTGACTTTTTTAAATATTCACAAGCAGCCTCTTTAATGAGAATTATTGACTGGCAGCATAATGAAAAAGACAAGCAATGGGTAAAATTGGAGGAAGATATATTAGGGGCTAAAATAAAACATCAGCCATGGATAAAACCTAAGTTAAGACCAGAGAGGAAGGAGATGCCTATCTTTGTAAGAACAACTTTAAAAATTTGGGACGACATGATAAAGAAGAAACAACTTTCATCTTCAATAGGCCCTATGACCCCTTTATTTAGCAATCCTGAATTTAGACCAGCTGTAAAGGATAATACATTTCTGAAATGGAATATGGAAGAACATGAGCGGATAATACAAATCCTAAATGATGGAAGCATTCCAACATTTCAGGAATTGGGGCAAGAATATAAAAATAAATGGTTTCAGTATAGACAGCTGAGGGCATTTATTGACCCAATAAAGATAATGATTAATAGACCACCAACTATATTTGAACAAATAGCAATGAATAAGGATAAAGCAAACAAGAAATTAGCTAAGATATATAACCTATTACTTCCTGGAGGGAATATTAAAAAAATAGCAGGAATAAAAAAGTGGGAGGAAGAAATAGGGCAGGAGTTGACAGAGAAAGAGTGGGGAGAGGTATTTGAAGGAATATATAAAACACCCTTAGCTATTAAATATCAAGAAAAAAATTATAACATTCTATTAAGATGGTATAGAAGCTCAGTGGTTATGAATAAAATAAATAAAAGGAACTCTGAATTATGTTGGAGATGTAAGAAGGAGAAGGGTACTTTAGAGCATATTTGGTACAGTTGCTGGAAGATAAAAATATTTTGGGGTAAGATAATAAAATTATATCAGGAACTGACAGGTATAAGAATAAATCTTGATATAAAGACTGTATTATTCTCATATTCATCAAAAAAATTAGATCGAAAAGAGATGGAATTTTTGTACCAAATAACTACAGTAGCTAAAACCGTAATAGCAAGGAAATGGAAAAAGGAAGTAGCCCCAACAATAGAAGATTGGAATTATGAGATGAGCGAGGTGTGCTTCATGGAAAAACAGATTAGACAAGAGGGGTATGTGGAAAAACAGATTTCGGATTATTGGAAGAAATGGGAGGAATTGAGTACCTCAGGAAAAGTGTGGGAATTTATGTGAGGGCGGGTGATTGATTGGAATAGTATTAATAAGTTGTGTTTTTTTTTTTTTTTTTTTTTTTCGTTGGGTATGGGGAATGTTTTATAATGATGTGAAATTTGAATGGATAGATTGAATGGATGTTTTATAATATAAATAAATAAAGAGAAATTTGAAACAAATTTAAAGATGTCAGAATGGACCCCTTTAAGATTACAGGTATCCATCTCATGGCATACAGCAGCTTTAGGACTTGTCTGAAAGTAAGAAAACTTTTAGTCTTTTTGCCCTTACAGCTTTTTAACTTTTTGCTATCACATCTTTCAAGAGCACCATTTGTATCATTAAGAAATGGTCTCATTAGAAAAATTAAATTACAAATATACGTTTGAGATTAGGACAATATGTGTGAAGAATAAAAAGATGAAAGCAAAGCTATCAGAGCTGGAAGCTGGGCTATTAAGGCTTTCCATTTCTTAACTAATTATTCCGAGCACCGAAGGCATTAATTATCTGCCCGATATACACGGTCAAAAGATTTGCTGGACTATTTTTACTTAGTTTTAGTATTTATTATCCTTTGTCTTTTTATGGTGAAACTGCAGTAAGAGCTCACTTTTAACATCTTCATGATAATAAGGAATGAATATATACAGAAGAAATGAAACCTTCTGTATATATTGTTGGATGGCTGAAGTTCCAGACTGTTGCACTGTGTGAGAGCAGCGGTCTGACTCTCCAACATGCTGCCAGCACAGCGAGTTCTCACGTTTTTTTGTTTTTTAAGATGCTTTTAATAAAGTGGTTTTGAAGCTGGAAGTTTTTGAAGTTTTTTTTTTCTATCTTAACCACTTGCTTACTGGGCACTTAAACCCCCTTCCTGCCCAGGCCAATTTTCAGATTTCATTGCTGTCACTCTTTGAATGACAATTGCGCAATCATACTATACTGTACCCAAATTAAATTTTTCATCATTTTTTTCCACACAAATAGAGATTTCTTTTGGAGGTATTTATTTACTACCGGGGTTTTTATTTTTTGCTAAACAAACAAAACATACCGAAATAGTCAGCAGTGGTTGTGGGGGTCTGCGGGCAGGGGACTTTAACAAGGGGGCCCCCAGATTCCACTTTTATCAGCAGTGGGAGAGGTGCCCCCCCCCCCTCCGGTGCCCTTCGCCTCTTATCGGAGCCGTCGGCAGCAGCTGAGGCGATCGGATGTTTCCCCTTGCTTGGTCTTTTTGACCCCAGATCTCATATTTAAGAGACCCTGTCATACTTTTTTTTCTATTACAAAGGATGTTTACATTCCTTGTAATAGGAATAAAAGTGATACAATTTTTTTTAAAAGAACAATTTTTAAACGCGCCCTGTCTCGCTGAACTCGAGTGCAGACGTGAACGCATACGTGAATGGCATCCACATATGAAAATGGTTTTCAAACCACACATGTGAGATATCGCCGCGATCGTTAAAGCAAGAGCAATAATTCTAGCCCCAGACCTCCTCTACAACTCAAAACATGCAACCTGTGGAATTTTTTAAACATTGCCTATGGAGATTTTTAAGGGTAAAAGTTTGCCGCTATTCCATAAGCGGCTTAATCGTGGGATTCAATGATTCAAAATCCCATGATTAAGTTGATATGACGAAACATGTTGGGCGTGGCTGTATAATCACTTGTAACCTTTGAAGCTGCACACTGGACTAGGAAGTGGAGAACTGATCCGAGCCTGAGGGGCGAGTGAGAGTGAATTTTTGTCTGCACACCTCGGGTCTGCCGTGACCACTATACACCGCTGCTGATATCTGTTTGAAGAGCTGCTATTTTTCTTACTATGAACTTATTTGATGTGAGTGTAATGATTGAAGATTTCTGAGTGTTTTAATTTAACTAGTTTTTACGTTATCACACTATTTGGAGCACTTTATTATTTACATGTGGAAAGATCTTGAGTGATGTTCACAGCTGGATATTGGAGCTCACTTAACCCTTTTTGTGTGGTTGAAAGCGTTTAAGCCAAGAACGAGAGTGTAATGTCGTGTACACACGATCGGACATTGATCGGACATTCCGACAACAAAATCCATGGATTTTTTCCGACCGATAGTTGGTTTAAACTTGTTTTGCATACACACGGTCACACAATGTTGTTGGGAATGCCGAACGTCAAGAATGCGGTGGCATATGACGAGCCGAGAAAATTGTTCAATAGCCAGTGCGGCTCTTCTGCTTGATTCCAAGCATGCGTAGAAATTTGTGCGTCGGAATTGTGTACACACAATCGGAATTTCCGACAACGGATTTTGTTGTCGGAAAATTCAAGATCCAGATCTCAAATTTTGTGTGTCGGAAATGTCCAACGGAAAAGGTCTGATGGAGCCTACACACGGTCAGAATTTCCGACAAGGGGCTATCATCGAATATTTTCCATCGGAAAATCCGTGTGTACGTGGCATTTGAAGTTGGTGAGTGCGTTTTCTGAAGGGAGCGGAATCACTTACTGGTGTGGTGGAAGAAATAAGAAGACACTATACAAAGTTATTAATATTGGAAGAATTTGTTTATGGACAGTTTTTTCATAAATAATCCATCGTCTTGTTTTCATACTTGTCACAGGGTGGTTAATATTTATGAATGCATATTTATTAGGGCTTTTACTGATTAAAATTTTTGTGTTCGATTAATCGATTTTATTTTTAATTGATTAATCGACTAATTTCGATTAATTATAACGCACATACAGATCCAACTACTTTTAGCTGATCTCCTTGCATTGCAATTCTGCATTAGTCAGTGGTAAATGTGGTATACACTATATACAATCACCTGGCACTAGTTAGTTTCCACAATCCATGACTTAACTTCACAGTTCACACAAATATGTTTTAAATTCAAATGGTAGCACTGACGTAAGTCATTTTTTTTTCACAGTAAGTAGCGTGACAATCCCTCCACCTTAACTAATCACTCTCACCTCATGGCATGGACCCCTGTGCAAACAGGTGGCCATGCAAGCGGGTATCAAAAGGGTTAACACGGACCATAAACTTCTCTCACGTCTCCTTATATCTCAGCAAGGACGCCAGGTCATGGGTAGAAAGAGAAGATCTAAGTGCTCACCGCTTAAGTATAAGATTACATTTTTGTGTTCGAACACAAACTACTCACATAAAGATGATAAAAACACAGCATTTAAAGCCGACAATCGTGTTAGTTCTATAGGGCAGCAGTGGGTGACATCATGCGTAGCTCCTCAATCAGAACTTCAACGTCACCGGACTCCTCCCCCCTTCCCTTCGTTAGCAGACGGAGGCACTTGGGAAAGGGGGGAGGAGTCCGGTGACATTGATTAACATATATTATACAGAGTTAACGTATATTGCAATCAGTGATTTTGTATTTAAGTGCCCCCAATGCATGCTTATATTTGCATATTGGGGTGACAGTCTCCATTTTATTTATTTATTTATTTTTTGGGGAGGAGGTATTAGGAGCCTGGGTGTAACTTTATTTTTAAAATTTTTTATCAGATTCCTGACCACAATTTCGAAGGCAAGATGGGAAATGCCTAATCTTCAATGTATACATTTTCAACAGTATTTGTGGGATAGTTTGCATTGTATAAATTGTTTTTAGATGAGATAACAGAAGACATGTAGTTCTCCTCAAAGTCCTACGATGACAGCTGCGGCAACATAATATGCCACTTGTGCCAAACTGTCGGAGTCTGATCTGTTCTTGTGGAGAGTCAAGCTGCATAATAGTGAGAGATCAAAGGATATTCTAATCCTTGCACACAGCAGGTAATTAAAAACGAAAGACAAGCCTATTTATTACTGTTTATGAAGATATCTACAATATTGTAATAAATACAGAGAGGTCCAAAAGCGTACCTAAAATAACTGCATTCGTTTTCATTTTTGGTGGGTTTTTTTCCCCTTACTTTTACTTCCTGGGTGGTTCAAAGACAAATGCATGGTATTTATTCTGGCAATCCCTTTGGTATAAAAAAAAAACGTGAAAGAAGTCCTATTGCGCACACTGCATCAAATTGGTCTGCATGGCTGTCATCCCAGAAGGAAGCCTCTTCTAAAGATGATGCACATGAAAGCCGGCAAACAGTTTGCTGAAGACAAGCAGACTAAGGACATGGATTACTGGAACCATTTCCTGTGGTCTGATGAAACCAAGATAAATGTATTTGGTTCAGATGGTGTTAGGTGTGTGTGGCGGCAACCAGGTGAGGAGTACAAAGACAAGTGTGTCTTGCCTACAGTCAAGCATGGTGGTGGGAGTGTCATGGTCTGGGGCTGTTGCCACAGGGGAGGTACAGTTCATTGAAGTGTTTTTTTGTTTGGGGCGGCAAATAACAACCCCCCCCACGTGGCACCTCAAACACCCCCCCGCACTGTCTGATGGTCCACCGGCAATTACCCCATTGGTTGCAGAGATCGTCAGACACATTGGGAATCGTCAGGCACATTGGGGATCGTCAGGCACATCGGGCAGGGGATCAGGCTGCAGCGGGCATCTGGCAGTATCTCCTGTGTCCTCTTCTCTTCTGAGATCACGGCGGCTTCCACCATGCATCTCCTCTCCTCCTCCTAGGCATCCAATAGGATTGCTTGTCCTTTCAGCCAATCTGGAAATGGGTAAAATGGGAAATGGGAAATGTTAGAAAAGCATATGTTCCATCACTTTTCTAACACACCTGGGTGGGCTCCGAGTGATTTGCTCAGCCTATTAGACCCCTTTCACACTAGGGTGCTTTGCAGGTGCTACAGTGCTACAAATAGCGCCTGCATAGCGCCCTGAAAGAGCCGCTACTCACACTATTGGAGCGGTGCGCTGGCAGGTAAAAAAAAGTCCTGCTAGCAGCATCTTTGGAGCGGTGAAGGAGCGGTGTGTATACCGCTCCTGCCCATTGAAATGAATGGGGCAGTGTGGCTATACTGCCGGCAAAGTGCCACTGCAGCAGTACGTTTCAGTGGTTTTAACCCTTTCTCGACCGCTAGCAGGGGGGAAAACCGCCTGCTAGCGGCCGAATACTGCCGCTAAAACGATGGTAAAGCAGCGCTAAAAATAGCGCCGTTTCACCCCTGGCGCCCGCACCTCCTCAGTGTAAAAGGGGCCTTAGAGTGGCTCTAATCAGGTGCTTTAAAAAAACACCCCTCCTACTGTAATTCAGGCACCCTGCGTCCTAAAAGGGGCCGGATGCCTAAATAGGTGGCGGTCGTGGATAGATCCATGCTATGCATTAATCTCTCAATAAATCATATAGGGGGGTGGCATGGACCCGTGCACCCTTAATGGATGGGCAGCCCCTGATACACATTAACCACTTGGTCATTGGACTGCGGGGGAATGGTTGCTGTGGGCAAAGTGATGTACCTGTACATCGCTGCCTACTCCTGGGTTTAGAGCACATGCTTGCACACCCCCCAGTTGGCACCCACTGTGAATCTACACACACAAAAAAAACACAAAAAGAAATATATGCCCACAAGACTTTTTAGATAATCAGGCCAAAGAAAAGTTGCAGACAATTATATAAAAATCATTTGACATTCATCTTCTGACATATTGAAAAAATAAATAAAATGCAAGTGCTGAAAGTGCTGAAAGACTAAGCGCTGGCTAGTAAAAACTTGTCCGGGAACTGAGGGTGGGACAGACCGCCAAAAGAAGAGCCCAGTGGGCAGGCAGGAGGGTTAATGTATAAATAATACAAAAAGGTAAGAGACTTAATTAGTCAAAATCCCCATTGGAGATGGTTATGACTAAGGCCTCATAGGCTGAAACGCGTCAATCGGATATTGTTTGGGTGCACCTAGAGTGTCCAGTTCTGGGCATCAGTCCTTCAGAAGGATGTACTGGAAATGGAGCAAGTACAAAGTAGGGCAATAAAGTTAATGAGGGATCTGGAGGATATTAGTTATGAGGAAAGGTTGTGAGCACTGAACTTATTCTCTCTGGAGAAGAGACGCTTGAGAGGGGAAATGATTTCAATGTACAAATACCGTACTGGTGACTCCACAATAGGGATAAAACTTTTTCGCAGAAGTGAGTTTAACAAGACTCGTGGCCACTCATTAAAATGAGAAGAAAAGAGGTTTAACCTTAAACTACGTAGAGGGTTCTTTACTGTAAGAGCGGCAAGGATGTGGAATTCCCTTCATTCCTACAACTGGTGTGCAGATCATCTCTCTGCATAGGAGATAGTATACAGCAATCCATGACCCAGATAGTCAGGTAAGGAGTGTGATTATACACAGTAAGAGCCTGTCAGTAGTCCTGGCCAATGATTCACGGCCAGGACCTGCTGATCGGCTGTGCCCAATCACAGCCCTGAGCTCTATACAGGGGGACCGATTTGTCAGTTTTGCAGGGAAGAGGAACAGAGCTGGTCTCATCTGACCACCCTAAACGCACCTTAAAGATTCTGAGGCCGCATGGAAAAAGGTGATCAGATAAGACTAAGCCCTTGTACACACGGTCGGAGATTCCGACAACCAAATTCGTCGGATTTTGTCCGTCGGATTTTGTCCGACGGATCTTGTCCGAAACTGTGTCATACACAAGGTCGGACAAAGTTGTCTTAAAATCCGATTTTTCAGAACGTGATGACGTAATTTTGTTACGATGGGACTACGTTATGGGAATAGCTTTGATGTAAGAATTTGATCTGAGCATGCGTGGCACTTTGTCCGATCGGAATTCTCTACACATGATCGGAGCAGTTTGTCAGGAAATATTTCCAGCAAGTTGGAAAATTTGGTCTGACGGATATTCCGACGGAAACAGTCCGATGCATACCACACACAGTCGGAATATCCGACAAACCGCTCCGATCGGACACATTCCGACGGAATCTCCGACCGTGTGTACAAGGGCTAACATTGAATTATTTAGCCTCAACACCAAACAATATGTCTGGCGGAAATCCATCCAAATAACACCATTCCTACAGGAAAGCATTGAGGGGGTAATATCCTGGTATGGGGGTGTTTCTCTGTAGCAGGGACTGGAGCACTTGTCAGGATAGAAGGAAAAATGGATGGAGCAAAATATGATAACATTTTTGAGGAAAATCTGCTGCCCTCCGCCAGAAAGTTGTCAATGGGAAGGATTACCTTCCATCATGAGAATGACCCAAAGCACACAGCAAAAATGACCACACAGCGGTGTAAGAAGAAAAGGGTGAATGTCGTTACATGACCTAGTCAGAGCCCAGACTTAAAGGGGTTGTAAACCCTCAAGGTTTTTCACCTTAATGCCTTAATGCATTCTTCATTAAGATGAAAAACCTCCTGTTTCACTTGTAAATACAGCTGGATAAAACAAAAAACGGTGTTTGTCTTCATTTCAGGCTGCAAAGCAACACAATGTGATTATTTTAAAGTGGGGTGATTCTTTTCTGTACACACTGTATACTTTAACTACAATTATGTTGTTTACAATATTCGATTATATTTTTTAACCACTTGTCGACCACTGTCGGCATATATACGTCGGCAGAATGGCACGGCTGGGCAAAGTAACGTACCCGTACATTACTTTGAATTTCCCGCCGTGCGTGCGCCTGCTGCAAGCTCCGTGCCCGCGGGAATACCCACCATCGCGTCACGGAGCTCAAGAAAGGGGAGATGCCGATGTAAACAGCATCTCCCCATTCTGCCTAATGACAGGACACCGATCGTCTGCTCCCTGTCATCGGGAGCAGCGATCAGTGTCCACATCACACACAGCCCATCCCCCAGACAGTTAGAAACACTCCCCTAGGACACACTTAACCCCTCCCCGCCCCCTAGTGGTTAACCTCTTCACTGCCAGTGACATTTTTACAGTAATCAATGGAATTTTATAGCATTGATCGCTGTATTAATGGCAATGGTCCCAAAAATGTGTCGAAATTGTCCGATGTGTCCGCCATAATGTCGTAGTCAATATAAAAAATGCTGATCATCATTATTAGTAAAAAAAAAACGTATTAATAAAAATGCCATAAAACTATCCCCTATTTTGTAGACGCTATAACTTTTGTGCAAACCAATCAATAAACGCTTATTGCAATTTTTTTTTTTTTTTACCAAAAATATGTAGAAGAATATATATCAGCCTAAACTGAGGGAAAAAAAAAAGTTTTTTTTAAATATTTTTGGGGGATATTTATTATAGCAAAAAGTAAAAAATAATGTTTTTTTTTCAAAATTGTCCCTATATTTTTTGTTTATAGCGCAAAAAATAAAAACCACAGGGGTGATCAAATACCACCAAAAGAAAGCGCTATTTGTAGGGAAAAAAAAGGATACCAATTTTGTTTGGGAGCCACGTCGCACGACCGCACAATTGTCAGTTAAAGCGATGCAGTGCCGAATCTCAAAAAGTGCTCTGGTCAGGAAGGGGGTAAATTCTTCCGGGGCTGAAGTGGTTAAAATCAAGATATATATATATATATATATAATAGTGATAGTGTATAATTGACATTACAATGATACTACACTAAATTCAAATATATAATGTATCTGCTAGATATACTGTACTTTGTAAAATATATTTTATAATTGATTATATAATTATTTTTATATAAATGAGTTAATGTGTTACATAATATAATCATGATTAGTTATATTGATTTCAGTTCATTTCTAATCATTTTGATTTAAGATATACAGTATTTGATATAATATATACCACCATCTTTAGCAATATTTGTATATAAATAAATGAATAGGTTAGATATAATAATAATAATAACTATTAGGCTTATCTATGCTAGTATTTTGTGGTTTTATATTTTTAAAATGTTTTCACCCATCAGATGGGAGCCAAAGGACTGTTTATCTCTGCGCTAGTTTAGAACTTATCTGGTATTTATTTTTTATATCTCACGTGAATCATACCAGTGTGAGTGGTGATATCTGTGTGGTCGTGAGTATATATATATATACTTTGTAATTGCATTGTTATGCTTGTTGACACTTTGTACTTCAAACACTATTCTGATGAGGGAGTGGAGTAACTGCTCAGAAACGTCTTGAATAAAGTGTTTATGGTAAGCTTGGCAGCACCCAAATAAAGTCTACATCTTTATTGGAGCTCTGTGCTCCTTCAGCCCTAGGCCTGGCCGGCAATCACTATTATATCCCAACAAGAGAGAAAAGCCGCTTACAGCGATCTAGGAGTCAGCAGTGTCCAATAGACCCCCCAAAGTGCTGCTTACAGCACACTTGAGATCCAATTCTACTCTGGAGCCAGAAAGAGCAGCGAATCACAGTGATTTATCCAACATTAGTCCACAGGATACAATGGACCTCACACAGTGCCTATGCTAGGCTGACTGGAGACCCAAGCAGAGGAAAAAACAACATAGTGGATCAACACAATGAGTAAGCACCTCACACTAAAGGCACACTGATAGCTTGCATCTCAGGAGTGGAGATTAGGATTGACTACACTCACTCCTCCACTGTAACTATGGGGAGCAATTGAGCTACCCTTGGACAGCAGCATTGGAGAGGATAGTGTTAAATGTATTAGTGAACAAAGGGGCCTTCACGCTACTACAAAAAAGTCACGAAGGCAGGAAAATAAACACACAAATAAGTGATAATTAGAGTCCATTCACACAGGGGCAACTTTGGATCCGACTTGAAGTTGTCCCAAGTTGCCTCAAGTCGCGCAACATGATAAAATCAATGTAAGTGAAGGAGAGCCGTCTTAATGTACACTACTGAAGTCACTCTGACGTCAGAAAAGTTTCCTGTACTACAGGGGTGCCCAACCAGTGGCCCGGGGGCCACATCTGGCCCGCGGAGCCCTCTGATGTGGCCCTCGACCTCCTGCTCTAAGATGGCAGGTTGGTAAGCCCAGATCACGGGTTGCCAACCAGCCATCCCAGAGCAGCAGTTTTGTGAATGAAGCCACTGGTAGTGGAAGCAAGTGGCTGCGGAGCAGAGCCACATAAGCCAATGCTTGCTGTATGGTGCTCGCTCCTGTCACAGGCAGAGTGATACCAAATGCACTCCGCCTGGGACAGCAACAGCCAGCGATACCAGAATGGAAGACAGTTTACTTCTAAATTCATAGTATATATGGATATATCTGTTTTGCAGTGGTTAATGGGCTGCTTTCAAATTGATCCGCAGGTCCAGTGCATTGAGCCATAGACTTCTGTTATTACCTGCAGGTTTGTTGTGCCTTCAGAAAGTGCACCACACCTGCAGAATATAATAGAAGTTTAGGGCAAAGTGCAGCTAACCCGCAGAAAATCCACAGGTTCACTGCGCTGCACCCGCGCTTTGGGAAAATCGCAGCGCATCAGTGTGAAAGCAGCTTTAGGCCACTTTCACATGATTGGTCCGATCCAATCGGACTTACTATTCACCTCTATGGAGCAGCAGATGTAAACGGACTTGTGTCTGTTTACACCTGCCTACCTAAAAAAAAAAACAGAAAGGGATCTGTCCCTTCCTTCTGGGCAAATCGGATTAGAGCAGAGGGCCCATAGAGTAGAGTGGGCTGTGTCTGTGGACACAGACCTGTCATCCTCACGCTCCGCTCATTGTGGCCCGTGACCAGTTGCCGATTCACTTAAGTGGCCCTCACTCTTCAAAAGGTTGAGCACCCCTGCTGTACTACCCTGTTTCCCCGATAGTAAGACACCCCCGATTGTAAGACGTATCGGGAGTTTCAGAGGGGTCGGCTAATATAAGCCGTACCCCGAAAGTAAGACATATGTCTTACTTTCGGGGAAACACGGGTGTATTGCCGCCTCCCTCTCATCTAGCTGCGCGCCGCCTCCTGCCCACGTCCGCACCGTCCCCCTCTCCATACGTCGCCGCGTCTGCCATTTCCCTCTGATCTTAATGAGCGCCGCCTCCTGCCCACGCCTGAGCCGTCCCCCTCTCCATACGTCACCGCGCCGTCCCCTGCACTTGTCACTGCCGCCTCCTGCTTAAAATATGGTAATGCACACAGTATTAATCATACATCAGTAAAACATACACACTGGCATACTGGGGTATCATCTGCTGTATGTAACCCAGTGGGTATCAGCAGGTGTCACACTGGATTAAATACAGCCGGTGGTACTGTATCACACATAAATCTGTTTTATCCTCCAGTATTCCACTGTTCGTTCTTACCATTTTTCATTGTTTTACATGTTATGCAATGTTGTAACAAGACATTCTTGGCACTTCCTTTTATAAAACTGTTTTGTGGTGAATACAATACTGTTCAGATTGTTAATAAATGTTAATTTTATGGTTAAAACAAAAAATTCGACAATTTTTTTCCAATATAAGACATACCCCGAAAGTAAGACATAGTGGGGCTTTTGGGGATAAAAAGAAAGTAAGACACTGTCTTACTTTCGGGGAAACACGGTACTTCAATCTGACTTCTAGGCAACTTGTACCCATTGATTTCAATGGAAGTTGCCTCCAAGTCGGATCCCCTGTACTGAAGCAACTTTCCAGAAAGTAAAAATAGTTTTCTAGGCAAACCCCTACTTCCCACAGAGCTGATTATTATGTGATTGGACATTGGCAAAGTCCCCTGTCCTGGAGGCAACTTCAAGTTGCCTTGTAAATTGCCTCAAGTCGCGCTGTGATTCATACTCAAGTCGTGTCCAAGTTGCCTCCCAAAATCTAGCTGGAAGTCATGTTGCCCCTGTGTGAATGGACTCTAAAAGTGAAATATACACAAAAATTTTCACAAAAACTAAATGAGTATATAAAGTGTATAAGCTATAAATAATAAATGCTAATATAAGTAAACCTGCTGCAAAACCTATTTGTGTCCACAATACAAAAAACAGACATAAAAAATAAACAATAAAAAAAAAAAAAATAAACAGTGATCTTGCGCATAGGTGTATTAGCTCTCAGCCTAAGAAAGGCTGACAACAAGGGTAAATGGTGAAGTCCAGGAAAATGGTCAAAAACTGGGAAACGGTGGGTCTCCGCAGACTAAATGGTGGAAAAATTAAAAAATAATCTATTCGCCTTCTCACTTCACTTCTGGTATCTGGTCTACGTCCACTCCCGGCCATGCCCTACGTGTTATGTCACCCGATGATATCACGTGGTGACGTAACACGTAGGGAGTGGCTGGAAGTTGACGTAGACCGGATACTGGAAGTGAAGTGAGAAGGCGAATAGAATGCCACACTTTACATTGTTTATGTTTTTATATTTTGTTTTTAATGTAAGATTCCTATAATTTACATTTAATAAACTACTATTGGTTATTTAACATACTACACTATTGGAGGCATCCCTTTCCTTCCCTCCTTTGGTGATTTTTATCACAGCTGGAGCATATAAGGCTGGACACGGTGTGTCCATCATCCAATCTTAGTACTCGGTGTATGATACCTAGAGAATTTCTTAAAAACTGAGATGCCCTAGTGGAGGATGGAGGAATAGAAAGGGCAAAGGCTGCCGATATGGTGTTGATGCTGGTTATATATAGATTTGAGGTGAGAGTTCTGTGAGCTCATTTTTTACTGGATATATACTACAGATAGGAGTAGAGTTTTTGATGTGACATATTGGAGAAGTGGTCACTTTATCAATATACTGACATATCATTGTATGGACTCCTGTCATTTTTATCTTTATTATTTTTTAATTTTTCCACCATTTAGTCTGTGGAGTTTTTGACCCTTTCCCTGGACTTCACCATTTACCTTTTTTGTCAGCCTTTCTTAGGCTGAGAGCTAATACACCTATGCGCGAGATCACTGTTTATTTTTTAAATGGATTAGTGTCAGGTCTGGGCTGACAGCTCTTTTCTGTTGGTTCTCAGAAGCTGCTCAGCTGTGGGGTAATTACCAGCCATTTGGTGTTTCCACAGTGACTCACCTGGTTACCATTAACCTGCCTCATTAGTCCAGCCTACAGCCAGCTCCTTTTTGCTATTTAGGCATCTTAGCTCATTTCCTCCTTGACCTTGTGTGGTCTATGATCTCCAGTGCATTCCTGCCTGTGCTCCTCCCGATTTTTGCACTTGACTATGCTGACTTCTGGTTTCCTGACCCTGGCTTGTCTAATTACCCGATCTGGCTTCCAAACTCTGGCTTCTGTTTTTGATTACATTCCTGAAATTTGCTATTTCATTGAAGTGATACTAAAGGATCATTTTTTGACGACATCACAGAGCTGGTGGATGTTAGAGACCGTGCGCTCCTCCACCTTACCTTTGAGGATGCCCCACAGATGCTCAATAGGCTTTAGGTCTGAAGACATGCTTGGCCAGTCCATCACCTTTACCCTCATCTTCTTTAGCAAGGCAGTGGTCGTCTTGGAGTTGTGTTTGGGGTCATTATCATGTTGGAATACTGCCCTGTGGTCCAGTCTCTGAAGGGAGGGGATCATGCTCTGCTTCAGTATGTCACAGTACATGTTGGCATTCATGGTTCCATCAATGAACTGTAGCTCCCCAGTACCGACAGCACTCATGCAGTCCCAGACCATGACACTCCCACCACCATGCTCCTCACCTGGTTGCTGCCACACACACTTGATACCATCTGAACCAAATAAGTTTATTTTGGTCTCATCAGACCACAGGACGTGGTTCCAGTAATCCATGTCCTTAGTCTGCTTGTCTTCAGCAAACTGTTTGTGAGCTTTCTTGTGCATCATCTTTAGAAGAGGCTTCCTACTGGAACGACAGCCATGCAGACCGATTTGATGCAGTGTGCGGCGTATGGTCTGAGCACTGACAGACTGACCCCCCACCTCTTCAACCTCTCCAGCAATGCTGGCAGCTCTCATACATCTATTTCCCAAAGACAACCTCTGGATATGATCCTGAGCACGTGCACTCAACTCCTTTGGTCGACCATGACGAGGCCTGTTCTGAGTGGAACCTGTCCTGTTAAACCGCTGTATGGGTTTGGACACCGTGCTGCAGATCAGTTTCAGGGACTTGGCAATCTTCTTATAGCCTAGGCGATCTTTATGTAGAGCAACAATTCTTTTTTTCAGATCCTCAGAGAGTTCTTTGGCATGAGGTGCCATGTTGAACTTCCAGTGACCAGTATGATAGAGTGAGAGCGATAACACCAAATTTAACACACCTGCTCCCCATTTACACCTGAGACCTTGCAACACTAACGAGTCACATGACATCAGGAAGGGAAAATGGCTAATTGGGCCCAATTTGGACATTTTCACTTAGGGGTGTACTCAATTTTGTTGCCAGCGGTTTATACATTAATGGCTGTGTGTTGAGTTATTTTGAGGGGACAGCAAATTTACACTGTTATACAAGCTGTACACTCACTACTTTACATTGTAGCAAAGTGTCATTTCTTCAGTGTTGTCACATGAAAAGTTAGAATAAAATATTTACAAAAATGTGAGGGGTGTACTCACTTATATGAGATACTATATATATAAAACATCTTACGAAATTTGAATTTCGTATAGAATGAAACTGAATTTGAATATAAAAGATTACAATAGAATAGAAAATAAGAGAACATAATAGAAAAGAATAGACTAGAAAAAAATAGAACAGAATTGTTTTTCTATTCTTTTCTATTAGTTTCTATTCTAATTGTTTCTATTCAAATTCATTCTATACGAAATTCGAACTTTAAAAGCCATCTTCCAAAATTCAAATTTGAATAGAAAAGATTAGAATAGAATAGAAACTAATAGAAAAGAATAGCATAGAAAAACAATAGAACAGAATGGAAAAAATACATATTATATTTTATTCTATTCTGTTCTATTGTTTTTCTATTCTTTTCTATTATTTTAATTTCCATTATTTTGAATAATTTTTCAATCTATTCTCGAATTCGAATTTATACTATTTGAAATTCAAATTTCTGAAGACGGTCATGTTCAATTTTATTTTATTACAGTCTATTAAATTCTATTCTATTCTTTACTATTCTTTTATTTTTATTCTATTGCTTTATTATTTTATATTCTATTTTATTGTATTATTTTTTAGAAAATCGATTTCTATTTTTTTTCAAATTTGATTCAAGTTTGTTTTTGAATTCTTTTCAAATTCGCTTTGATTTTGTTTTCTAATTCTATTCGATTCTAATTTTGTCTGCTTTTTTTCCATTTGACTGTAAGGGAAATAGCAGTGAAGCCTTAGGGCTTCACAGCGGGTTCTCTACTGCACTTGCGTGAAGCACGCTGAACTTTCTGAATGGCCCGGCGGCGGGAGAAGGAGGCGGGGGGCCAAACTTCCCGAGTGATCTCATCACGGTGAGATTTTGTTTTGAAATTTCGTTTTCGTGCGAAAAATAAATTTGTTTCGTTACTCCCAAAATTTGTTTTTATTAATTTTGTTATGTTAAAAAATGCATTAGTCCGAAAATCCAAAATAATTAAGGTTGAATCTGTCATTGAAGGCTTATGGTGTCTGTTGAATGTTCTAAGAAGATTCGACGGAGCAGCAAAACTGTACGACTCGGCAATCGTACATTTCCGGTCGAATGTTCCGCCTACAAGCTATAGTAAAATTCGAATGTTGTATGACATTAGTAATAATTATATTTATTAATTATTATTACTAGTAAACCAACAATAGAATTTTTCTATAACCTATGGGTGGAGCATTTGACTATAAATGTCCTCTCGCGGCGACTGCTTCATCGAATCTTCATGTCGAATCTTTTCTCTCTATGTCGAATAATCTTGGACTAATAGAGTTAGGTTAGACACATTCGACCTTTTTTGCTATTGTCTCTATGATGTTGAATCTTATCTCTATGTAAAATCTTTTCTCTCTATGTAGAATAATCTTGGACTAATAACTAAGGTTAGGCACATTCAACCACAGGTTCGATGGACACAGATCGCTATTGTCAGTGTCATGTCGAATCTCCTATCTATATCGAACTGTTGTCGCAACGAAAACGAGAATAAAGCATTTGTTTATGTCGGATCTTTCGGTTTTCGGATTGTGCGCGTTTGTTATAATTTGTTAAAATGATAATTAAAACCCGATGCACATGTCTACAAGCCATAGTTAATGCCATAGTCATGGTAAACACCACAAATGGAGAGGGTGAAATAGAGACCAAGGTTGCCACCTCATCCCTTTAAACCCGAGTACATATAAATTACACAGGTTATGAGGCTAATTTAATTACGATAATGCACCAAGTGAGTCAATTACCACCTTAATCAGCCATAGAACCTGTTTAATTAATATGTGTTCGGTTTTAAAGGGATGGAGCTGGCAACTGGCAACTCTAAGCCCTTGTACACACGGTCGGAGATTCCGACAACCAAATCCGTCGGATATTGTCCGTCGGATTTTGTCCGACGGATTTTGTCCGAAACTGTTGTATACACACGGTCGGACAAAGTTGTCGGAAAATCCGATGTGATGCCGTTATTTCGTTACAACTGGACTACGTTCACGCTAGTAGCCAATAGCTTTGGTGTAGGAATTTGATCTGAGCATGCGTGGCACTTTGTCTACTTTCTCTACACATGATCGGAGTATGTCCAATCAGAGCATTTTGTCGGAAAATGTTGCCAACAAGTTGGAAAACTTGGTCCGTCGGATACTCCGACGGAAACAGTCCAATGTAGACCACGCACAGTCGGAATATCCGACAAAACGGTCCGATCGGACACATTCCGTCGGAATCTCCGACCGTGTGTACAAGACATTATAGAGACGGGTACACAGATTGCAATAAAAAACCTGATAGTTATACTAATCGATTGCCACTCGATCCAAACCCTAAAAAAGTTTCACCTTTAGTTGTACTTTCAGTAAAGCAAAGCAAAGAAATTCCAAATAAACCTGAGCCAATCCAAAACCCCATCAGAGCTCCTGTTATATCAGAGTATCTCTTACATCAGTCCCTTCTTATATTCAGGTCCCATATTTCTGATATACAATACCTACATTCTGTTCGTGCCTTTTGTGTGCCATTTCTGGACCAACATGACCAAGTAGTAAGAACACAGTTGTTTCCCTGAGTTAGTTCAACTCTACAGAATCCTGTCAACTGAAATGACTCACTGAGCACATGTCCGATATATCCGCCACTCCACCACATGCATATGCAGGCTGTCAGGTTTATTAGGCTTCTCCTTATTGTGAACTGACTCAAGGAAAACAATGACCTAATTATTTATTATTTCGGCCTCATATGCGGGGATCACAATGATTCAGATGAGATTTGGATACAGGCACTTGCTGGGCAAGGCAGAATGCTCATTCTACCTCCCTTGTCAGTTCGCCTAACGAGAGATCTGATCCAAAGGTCAGAAGAACTTCGGGGTGACCTCAAGAGACATCACTGTGGATTTGGCAAAATGTCAGAACGGCAAGCATTGTCAGAGCCGTTGACATAAGGAGAGAGAAAAAAAAAGAAAATGTTTTCTTTTGGATTCCATCTCTTCTGGATCATCTTGATTATTGACGAGTCTTGGCAAAACTGATTATTGATCATCCACCAAAATGACAATTCTCAATTTTACTCACTGAGGTACTGAGGTGAAATTTTCTTGAGCAGTAAAGCAATCTACACTTTGTCTTTCTTTGGAGGTTGTGTTTTTTTGGAAGGTGTAGTTAGGGGAGATCAGTTTATGTAAGTTTATATAGCTTTGTGTTTTTTTTTTGTCTCTTTAGATTTGTAAGCTTTCACATTAAAATGTCTATTTTATGATGGAGATGTTGGCTGCTAAAGAACACAAGTGTCTGGGACTAGAGAAAAACTAGTTATGGCTGTCCACCACAAAGGAGATGTGGTGATTGGTCAAGTGGGAAGTTATGCACAGGAACCATTTCATGTTGTTCTGCCTTGGAATATAAAGACTGAGATGCCACTGGAGCCTCCGATTCCAAGGTAACAGGGCTCTGCAAGTCTGTGTCTAGAAGGTACAAAGAGACCAACATGACCAACATGACCAAGTAGGAAGGACACAGTTGTTTCCCATAGTCAATTCAACTCTACAGAATTCTGTCAACTGAAATGACTCATTGAGCACGTGTCCGATATATCCGCCACTCCACCACATGCATATACTGGCTGTCAGGTTTATTAGGCTTTTTCTTATTGTGAACCAACTGACTGTGATCACCTATCAAAAAAGGTGTTTATAATGTTATTTTTTATATCTATACAAAAATCTTTTGCCCTTCATTTCCCTTTTAAAACAAATGGGTTGTTTTACAAGGTGATTGGGGTTGTAAACCTTTGTGTTTTTCACCTTAATGCATGCTATGCATTAAGATGAAAAAAACCCTGGCACTGACCGGCCCCCTAGCCCCCCCCCATTTTTTACTTACCTGAACCCCGTATTTCCCTTGCCGGGGACATGATCTCCCTCTCTCTACGGGGTCTCGGCTCTTGATTGGATAGATTGATAGCAGCACAGTCATTAGCTCCCTCTGCTGTCAATCAAATCCAATGACAAGGGAGCGGGGGGGGGGGGGGGGCAGGGCCGAGTCCGGCATTCAAGTCTATGGATGCAAATGCTGGACTCGGGGGCATGCCCACAAGGTAACCCCCTTGGAGAGCGCTTCTCCTAGGGGGTTATCTGATGTGGGGAGGAGCCGCGAGAGCCGCCGAGGGACCCCAGAAGAGGATGTTTGGGGCCACTCTGTGCAAAACAAACTGCACAGTGGAGGTAAGTATGACATGTTTGTTATTTTAAAAAAAATATATATGAGCCTTTACAATCACTTTAAGTACAGGAGTGTGAAACGCGTCTGATGATCTTCTGTGGGTTTCATGTGTATGTCATGTCTCTGCTTTTAATAAATTTTACAGGTTGAAAAAAGACACAGATGTGATATCCCTCCCATCTCTGCTAATGGAGCTAGAGGAGTATGGGAAAATATCAAATTTTAAGGTAAACTATGGAAAGTCAGAAGCAATAGGAATAGAAATAGATATGCCCCTTTTATAGCTGGTAACTACACAATTTGATTTTAGATGGACCAATATGTATATAAGCTATTTAGGTACAAAACTATCGAAAAATGTAACTGAGTTATTTGAGCTAAACTAAATACCTATGCAGTGGCGTAACTAGAACCTTCAGGGCCCCGATGCAAGAAACCATGAAGGGCCCCTCTGAACCCCAGCCAGGGCCCTTCCCTCCGAGTCCGGGGGTGGAACTCCAGGGCGTGGTCAAAGGTATGACCTTTGTGAGCCCTGTAGTTCCACCACTGGTATCAGTAGTATTTATTTATTTTTTTATATTTTTGGGGGACTGTCCCTAGGCAGGATTGGGTCCCCGTCCCCAGAAGAGATGAGGTCCTTTTCTCCAGGGCAGATGAAGTTACTGCCCCCAGGTGAGAAGGGGTCCCTGTCCCCAGGGGAGGTGCGGGTCCCTGTCCCCACGTGAAAAGGGGTCCCTGTCCCCAAGGGGATATGGAGGGGGTATGTAATAGTGTGTGCTAGCTGCCTATGCTGCTGCCGGCCATATGTAGAGGGGGGCTGCATGGGCCCCCTGCATCACAGGGCCCAGTTGCAGTCGCGACTGCTGCACCCCCTATAGTTACGCCCCTGTACCTATGGCAAAACAGATTAAACATGATCTTCTGAGATGGGACAAAGAGATTTTTACATGGTTCCGGAGAACAAACATAATAAAGATGAATGTGATGCCAAGACTTTGGTATCTAATACAAACTCTTCCAATAAGAATCTATCCAAGCTTCCTAAGCCCTTGTACACACAGTCTGAAACTGTTGCATACACACGGTCGGACAAAGTTGTCGGAAAATCCGATTGTACATTACGTGATGACGTTATTTCATTACGACGGGACTACGGTCAGGCTAGTAGCCAATAGCTTTGGTCTAGGAATTTGATCAGAGCATGCGTGGCACTTTGTCCGTCGGAGTAGGCTACACATGATTGGAGTATGTCCGTTCGGAGCATTTTGATCGGAAAATTTTACAGACAAGTTGGAAAACTTGGTCCGTCGGATAATCCAACGGAAACAGTCCGATGGAGACCACACACAGTTGGATTATCCGTCAAAACGGTCCGATAGGACACATTCCGTTGGAATCTCCGACCGTGTGTACAAGGGCTAAGAGATCTTAGATCAAGATTTTTGAAGTTTATCTGGGCTGGGAAGCCAGCGAGGGTAAGCAGAACTATACTATCGCTTCCTAAAGCAAAAGGAGGGATAGGACTCCCAGACCCAATAAGATACCAGGAAGCTTCACACCTAGCCAGGGTGATGGAGTGGTGTGGGCTTAGAAATAAGAAGCCTTGGATACAGACGAAACAGGCAGTAACAGATATTCAACTGGAAGGATTAGTATGGATACCAGAAGCGGAGGTGCCAGTAGAAGTGAGAAAACATCCAACACTAGGCGTTACTTTGCGGACGATCAAAAAAATATTAAAAATAAAAAAAACATCAGATTTTGGGCACACCGGCGTTTCAACCGGGAATGACAGATCCAAGGTTTAGAGTAATAAAAAGTAGAGGCTTTATCAGGATCATTCATTTTTCAAAGAATAACTGTGTAATGTAAAAAAAAAAAGAGATTGAAAGAGAAATAGCACGCGAATTGGATTTTCTCAGAATGATGCAGCTAGAAGCCTTTATTAGAATTAAAGTAAATAAAAATGCAGAAGTGAGACCACCGACTGAGTTTGAGAATATATGTCTGAAGGGAGAGCCAATGAGACATTCATTGTCTTATTTTTATACCATGCTGACAAGAGAGGTCTTCTCAGGAACTCACTTTTCTGCAAGCATGGGAGAGAGATCTAGAGATAGTATTTTCTCAAGAACAGAAGAGTAGAATTCTGGTATTCAACCAAACGGCGTCAGTAGCAAGTAGATATCAGGAGGGGGGGGGGGGGGCTACAAAATTCTTTCTAGATGGTACAGAACACTGAGTGTGCTACATCGGATTTATCCCCAAATGTCCGATGTTTGTTGGAGATGTCATGAAGCAGAAGGGACAATCTTGCATATTTTTTGGAAATGCACAAGAATTAGGGAATTCTGGGAAATGGTTGCTGAAACAATTAAAACAATAACAGGAATCTCTATAGGGGATAGACCGGCAACCCTCCTGCTGCTGGACATCCCTATATCAGTGGAAAAATTTAAAAATTCGCTGGTGAGACATCTCATAACAGCAGCTAGGGCGTGCATCCCTGTGCTGTGGGAAAAAGACAGTCCTCCAACTAGAGCCCAATGGTTTGCTAGAATAGTAGAAATACAACAAATGTAAAATCTTACTTTGGCAATGAAGGATCAGGATGAGAGATACAGGACAACATGGGCCCCTTATCTGGCTTATAGGAAAAACTTAGAATAATTAAAGAGGAAGTAAACCCTTACTTCCTCTTTCATTCCCCGCAAAGGTAAAGCATAATGGACTACTATGCATCACATAGTAGTCAATTATGTGTCACTTACCTGACACAGGAGCCAGTGAAGTCACCGCTGTCCCCTCTAGTCCGGCGCATCCATCATCTCGGTGGGTCTCGCTGCTCCGCCGCTGTCATTTGGCGAAGCCGCAATGACGTCGCTCCCGCGCATGCGCACAGGAGCCGCCACTCGTGGCATATCACCATTGACCGCGGCGCGCCCAGTGCGCCTGCGCGCCGCTGTCTACCTGTCCCTGTCTTTCGGCAAATACCTACTAAACCGTGTAGGTTTAGGAGATATTTCTTGGACCTACAGGTAAGCCTTAATCTAGGCTTACCTGTAGGTCAAAGTGTGTTGTAAGGGTTTACAACCACTTTAAAAGATCGAGATGTGGAGGGGGGGGGGGGTGGGTGGAGAGGAGAGGGGAGAGGTGGGTGAGTCTGGTGAGGGCCCAACAAGGAAAAATAAAATAAAAATTATATATATATTGGAAAATGGGAAAACATAGGGGTCAACAGATACAATTAAGATTAAACTAAAGGAATATAAGATACAAAGATAGAATCACCTAAGATGTATTGGGAAGATAATATGTGATTGTAATGAATTGTATTGTTAAACTTGTGAAAAAAAAGAATAAAAAAAAAAAAAAAAAAAGACACAGGTCCAACCATAAAAATAAATAAATAAAAAACTAAAATCAAACAATCCCATATACCCAATCCTATACCCACAGTTGATCCACGGGAAGGCAAAAACCCCCAGCAGAGCATGATCCAATTTGCTACAGCAGGGGAATAAAATTCCTTCCTGATCCCAGAGAGGCAATAGGATTTCAACTTTACCTATAAATGTTAGTATCCAGTTATATTATATACATTTAGGAAAGAATCCAAGCCTTTCTTAAGCAATCTATTGAGCTGACCAGAACCATCTCCCAAGGGAGTCTATTCCACATTTACACAGCTCTTACTGTGAAGGATTTACAATAAAGGAGTGATTTTCTTTTTTTTTTTTTTTTTTTTTAATCCAACAAAATTGTTATTAGATTTTGCAGAAGTATATTACAAACATTGTTTTCATTGCCATATGATTCAACTGCATATATCACATTCCAGCTATCAACCAACAACAAGAATACAGCATCATTATCCCCGTATCCCCTTTATACCATTTCTTAGGCCGCGTACACACGGGCGGACTGTATGGCCTACTTAGTCCGTCGAAACACATTTCAGCGGACAGTCCGCTCGTGTGTGGGCTTCAGCGGACTTTTTCAGCGTGCAGTCTGGCGTACTAAGTATTTCGGATTTTTCGAAATTCTGTCCGTCATACTTTGGTTTCAGCGGACAATCCGCTCGTCAGTAGGCTAGTTTGACGGACTAAGAATGGCGCATGCTCAGAAAGGATTTACACGGCGAAAGGCTGCATTGCTGTGTATTGGACTTCCTATTTCTAGTCCCGTCGTACGTGCTGTACACGTCATCGTGCAAGCTTTCGACGGACTGTTTGTGCATCCGTGTGTGGTCAAGTCCGTTCATTCGAAAGTATGACGGACTGTCCGTCGGATTGTATGACGGACTAAGTAGGCCATACAGTCCGCCCGTGTGTACGCGGCTTTAGTTTGTTTTTCACCCAACGTTTATTCCTAGGAGTCTGTCAGCCACTAGTTCCATCGGTGCTAGACCCGGGAACATCCAGCCAGGGTGCCCACAGTCTCTCAAATTTTTGTGCACTTCCCCTGTGTTGGTATATCAACTTTTCCATTCTCAGAGTTATGCCAATGTTATCAATCCATTCTTTAATGGTTGGGGGTGTCTCACACTTCCAGTGGGACAATTTTCCAGCTTGAAATAGAACTCTATGTATAGCCTCCCTACTATGCTCTTCCCATTCGTATTCCAAAGGAGTGAATTTTACATGCTGGAAGTGCCGCCATCTCTTTTCTTTTGCCACTGTGGTCTTGGTTGCAGACCAGGCAGGCACACGGCTTTATACAGCAGCTGAGGATCCTATGGGTTACCCTATGAGCGATGCGCTCTCTTCGTTTGCTTGTATTTGTTCTAAAATTTCATTCCTGCATCCAATCACTACGTCATTCACCAATATTTCATACAGTAATTATATTTTCTCTGCCACTCTAACAAAGGAACAACAAACCCCAGCCTCTCACCCAACCCATTATCCTTCATCGCTGTTATATTTTTGATGCAATGATAAAATTACAATTAATTTGTAAAGAGTTTAGATCATTACAAATAATATTTTATTTTCTCAGAGAATAAAAACTATAAATTGGTTCAGGATTATTCTGAATTAATTCTTTAAGAGGATCACTGTAGGACACATGGGGTGCTGTAGTGATTAAAGGATGGAAGTACAGCGCACAGTGGGGGACATAGTCATCGGAAACTCCTGGAGTTGTCAAATGCCAAAATATTTTAGGCAAATTCCAACAGCAGTTTGTGTATGTCAGGATATTACTGATGGTTGTCCATGCTGCCCGCTCACACTGTGCAACCAGCAGCAGCTGTCTACCACGGCTAGCAGATTCATACTCTGAACAAATCAACCACTCATGTGAGTGTAGTGCAACCATTCACTTTTGATTTAGTGTCAGTTTAGTGTTTTGAGGTACGTTTTTCTGCAGTATATTGAGGTAAAACGGGTAGGGGCAACTTCTGCACTACTATGTGTGATTTAATGTATATAAAGTATCTCACAAGTAGAAGTTGAGTGCACATGCTCAGCGTCATATCCAGAGGTTGTCTTTGGGAAATAGACATATGAGTGCTGCCAGCATTGATGCAGAGGTTGAAGGGGTGGGGGGGTTAGCTTGTCAGTGCACAGACCATGTGCCCCACACTGCATTAAATTGGTCTGCATGGCTGTTGTCCCAGAAGGAAGCCTCTTCTAATGAGGATGCGCAAGAAAGCCAGCACTGATGAGACCAAGATACATTTATTTGGTTGAGATTGTGTCAAGCATGTGTGGCGGCAACCAGGTGAGGAATACAAAGACAAGTGTGTCTTGTCTACAGTCAAGCATGGTGGTGGGAGTGTCATGGTCTGGGGCTGCATGAGTGCTGCCGGCACTGGGGAGCTACAGTTCATTGAGGGAACCATGAATGCCAACATGTACTGTGACATACTGAAGCAGAGCATGATCCCCTCCCTTTCGAAGACTGGGCCGCAGGGCAGTATTCCAACATAACGACCCCAAACACACCTCCAAGATGACCAGTGCCTTGCTAAAGAATCTAAAGGGTAAAGGTGATGGACTGGCCAAGCATGTCTCCAGACCTAAACCCTATTGAGCATCTGTGGGGCATCCTCAAACAGAAGGTGGAGGAGAGCAAGGTCTCTAACATCCACCAGCTCCATGGAGGAGTGGAAGAGGACTCCAGTGGCAACCTGTGAAGCTCTGGTGAACTCCATACCCAAGAGGGTTAAGGCAGTGCTGGAAAATAATGGTGGCCACACAAAATATTGACACTTTGGGCCCAATTTGGACATTTTCACTTAGGGGTGTACTCACTTTTCTTGCCAGCAGTTTAGACATTAATGGCTGTGTGTTGAGTTATTTTGAGAGGACAGCAAATATACACTGTTATACAAGCTGTACACTCACTACTTTACATTGTAGCAAAGTGTAATTTCTTCAGTGTTGTCACATGAAAAGATAGAATAAAATATTTACAAAAATGTGAGGGGTGTACTCACTTTTGTGAGATATTGTACATGCAATAAAAATAGTTTTTAATGAAAAGAGGTTGCTCAACACTGTGTTCCCACTTAAAAATACTCAAATTAAATAAATACAGTAAAGCTCTACCTTGCCTAATATCCTGACCATACGGGGTATGAATTCCAAACACTCAAAATAATGGCTACTACATACGGTAGAACCTCAATTCCAACATATAAGTGACAATGAAAATATTGACCCCAGACAGAGCCTCAGATAACTGTGTAAGACAAAAAAACGATGTGCTAATACATAATCAAACAATCAAAGTCTCCTTAATAAACCAATAGCGATGAAAAGTGATGATACACTTCAAACAATTATGCCCCGTAGACACGGTTGGAATTTCCGACATAAAAAGTCAGACGGGAGCTTTCATTGTATATTCTGATCGTGTGTATGCCCCATCGAACTTTTTACATCAAAAATTCTGACGGACCTAGAAAGAGAACATGTTCTATATTTATCCGACGGAACAAATTCCTATCGGGAAATCCCCTTGTCTGTATGCTGTTCCGACTGACCAAAAACGACGCATGCTCTGAAGCAAGTACAAGACGGAAGCTATTGGTTACTGGGTATTGAACTTCCTTTTTCTAGTCCCGTCGTCGTGTTGTATGTCACCGCGTTCGGAATTTGGTGTGATCGTGTTTATGCAAGACAGCTTCAGTGGAATTCCATCTGAAAAACCTTCAGAGTTTATTCCGATGGGAAAACCAGTCGTGTGTACAGGGCATAAATCATCTAGTCCATTTAGTTAGTGCACACATCTATGTGCAAGTGCTTATGTATCCAATGGTAAAAGATCCTGTGATGATAATATACTGCTAAGCACACCAAGAGTACCCTCCACCGGTCACACTATGCGCTCACATCCCGGAGAGACCATGTCAGGGGTCTAAATGCACCTTCCTCTTAGGGGCATCAATCCAGCGGTCTGCAACTTTACTGTGGGATCAGTGGCAGCGTTGTTGAGGGTGAGGGGGTGGAATTAGTGGCAGTGGTGGTGAGGGGGGGTGGGATCAGTTGCAGAGGTGGTGTGGTGAGGGGGGTGGGATCAGTGGCAGTGCTGGCAGTGAGGGAAGGTGGGATCAGTGGCAGCGGTGGTGGTGGTGAGGGGGGTGGGATCAGTGGCAGTGGTGGCGAGGGGGTGGGATCAGTGGCAGAGGTAGTGTGGTGAGGGGGGTGGGATCAGTGGCAGTGCTGGCAGTGAGGGGATGTGGGATAAGTGGCAGTGGTGGTGGTGGTGAGGGGGGTGGGATCAGTAGCAGTGGTGTTGGGCATGAGGGGGTGGGATTAGTAGCAGTGGTGGTGTGGGGGAATCAGTGGGAGCGGTGTTGAGGGTGAGGGGGTGGGATTAGTAGCAGTGGTGGTGAGGGGGGTGGGATCAGTGGCAGAGGGGGTGGTGGTGAGGGGGTGGAATCAGTGGCAGTGGTGAAGGGGGGTGGGATCAGTGGCAGTGGTGGTGGTGAGGGGGTGGGATCAGTGGCAGCGGTGGTGGTGGTGAGGGGGGTTAGCTCAGTGGCATTTGTGGTGGTGGGGATAGGGATCAGTGGCAGCGGTGTTTGGGGGTGAAGGGGGTGGGATCCGTGGCAACGGTGGTAGTGGTGAGGGGGGGTGGAATCAGTGGCAGCAGTGGTACTATCCTCCCCCACCACCACCTTTATCAAGAGGTCTCTTACACACAAAAAGTTACCTTATTGCAAAGCTGACATGTAAGAAGTGCACTCTGTGGATTCAAGGTCACATTAGGAGCTAAAGTAATTAGAGCCTAAGAGGTAGGATCAGTGGCAACGGTGGTGGTATCAGTGGCAGTGGTGGCAGTGAGGGGGGTAGGATCAGTGGCAGAGGTGGTGGTGAGGGGGTGGGATCAGTGGCAGCAGTGGCAGTGAGGGTGGTAGGATCAGTGGCAGCGATGGTGGTGAGGGGGGTGGGATCAGTGGCAGCGGTGATGGTGGTGAGGGGGGTGGGATCAGTGGCAGTAGTGTTGAGGGTGAGGGGGTGGGATTAGTGGCAGTGGTGATGAGGGGGGTGGGGTCAGTGGCAGAGGTGGTGGTGGTGAGGGGGTGGGATCAGTGGCAGCGCTGGCGGTGAAGGGAAGTGAGATCAGTGGCAGCGGTGTTGGTGGTGAGGAGGTGGGATCAGTGGCAGCAGTGTTGGGGGTGGGATTAGTGGCAGTGGTGGTGAGGGGGGATCAGTGGCAGCGGTGTTGAGGGTGAGGGGGTGTGCGATTAGTGGCAGTGGTGGTGAGGGGGTGGGATCAGTGGCAGAGGTAGGTGGAATCAGTGGCAGCGGTGGTGGCGGTGAGGGGGGTGGGATCAGTGGCAGCGGTGGTGGTGGTGAGGTGGCTGGGATCAGTGGCAGAGGTGGGTGGAATCAGTGGCAGCGGTGGTGGCGGTGAGGGGGGTGGGATCAGTGGCAGTGGTGGTGGTGGTGAGGTGGGTGGGATCAGTGGCGGAGGTGGTGGTGAGTGGGGTGGGATCAGTGGCAGAGGTGGGGGCGGTGAGGGAGGTGGGATCAGTGGCAGCGGTGGTGGTGGTGAGGTGGGTGGGATCAGTGGCAGAGGTGGTGGTGGTGAGGTGGGTGGGATCAGTGGCAGAGGTGGTGGTGGTGAGGGGGGAGGGATCAGTGGCAGTAGTGGCAGTGAAGGGGGGTGGGATCAGTGGCAGTGGTGGCAGTGAAGGGGGGTGGGATCAGTGGCAGTGGTGGCGGTGAAGGGGGTGTATAGTGTTGGGGGTTCTAAGTAATTTTTGAGGGAAAAAAAAGGTAGATTTTTACATGTAGGAGCGAAGTGTCAGAATTGGCCTGGATGGGAAGTGGTTAAGGCAGGAAAAATAAACATTGTTATGAGACCCGGAAGGTGGAAAGGATGGAGAATGAGCATTCGGCTGTAAAAGAGAAGGAGTCTAATCTGTGACTACATATGGGAGCACAGAAGGACAAGGATGAGTCAAAGGCGGGCAGCATAGTGGTGGTGGCGCTGGATGGGTGATTCAGCCTGTCACTGTCAGAACAAGGCTACAGAATTCTCAGCAGGCTGTCTGCCCCCTGGATAGAACAAAATCACCGGGATGTGGAGTGATTGTTATTGCCCCGAGGAAGATGGAGGGGAGTAAAAATAGGCATTTGCGCTGTGATTTTATTGCCAAGCTGCAAGTGCAGCAAAAATGATACAATAGGCTGCATTGGGCAGTCAATATCATTACCAAAGCCTATTTTGTGCACAGCGGTGCAGCCTTTCAAGGGTTAACACCAGTGTTCATCAGACGATATATCGCTTCTGATCTGCTGGGCAAAACCCTCTGAAGAGCGAACCAATGCAATTAACTTTTTTCAGAATGACGGTTGCAAGTGTTACTGATCCCTTATTTTAATTTCCCTATCCTTTTGCATGTATTTATTTTATGTATTTATTACAGGTGCTTATATAACGCTGACAATTCACACAGCACCTTACGCATATACACTCACCGGCCACTTTATTAGGTACACCTTTCTAGTACCTGGTTGCACCACCTTTTATCTTCAGAACTGCCTTCATTCTTCGTGGCATAGATTCAACAAGGTGTTGGAAACATTCCTCAGAGATTTTGGTACATAGTGACATGATAGCATCACGCAGTTGCTGCAGATTTGTCGGCTGAATCTCCATGATGCCAATCTCCCATTCCACCACATCCTAAAGATGCTCTATTGGATTGAGGTCTGGTGACTGTGGAGGCCATTGGAGTACAGTGACCTCATTGTCATGTTCAAGAAACCAGTGGTGAGATGATTGGAGCTTTGTGACATGGAGCATTATCCTGCTGGAAGGAGCCATCAGAAGATGGTGACACTGTAGTCATAAAGGGATGGACATGGTCAGCAACAATACTCAGGTAGGCCGTGGTGTGTAAACGATGCTTAAAGTGGTTGTAAACCCTTACAAACCACTTTGACCTACAGGAAAGCCTAGATTAAGGCTTACCTGTAGGTCCAAGCAATATCTCCTAAACCTATATGGTTTAGGAGATATTTGCCCAAAAACGGGCACCGCTGTCTACGGCGCATGCGCCGTACACAGCGGCGCGCAGGCGCACTGAGCACGGCATTTCCAAGAATGGAGCTGCCGTGCGTGTCGACTCCCGTGCGCATGCGCGGGAGTGACGTCATCGCGGCTTCGCCGAATGACAGCGGCGGAGCTGCGAGACCCCACCAACAAGATGGATGCGCCGGACTACAGGGGACAGCGGTGACTTCGCTGGCTCCTGTGTCATGTAAGTGACACATTATGGGCTATGCGATGCATAGTAGTCCATTATGCTTTACCTTTGCAGGGAATGAAAGAGGAAGTAAACCCATCAGGGTTTACTTCCTCTTTAATTGGTACAAAGGGGCCCAAAGTGTGCCAAGAAAATATCCCCCACACCATTACACCACCACCAGACTGAACTGGTGATACAAGGCGGGATGGATCCATGCTTTCATGTTGTTTACACCAAATTCTGACCCGACCATCTGAATGTTGCAGCTGAAATCCAGACTCATCAGACCAGGCAACGCTTTTCCAATCTTCTGTTGTCTAATTTTGGTGATCCTGTATGAAGCTTTGCACATATAGAAAGTGAATTTTTTTTCATTCTTCTTTGCAAAATAGCTCAAGCTCTGCCAGATTGGATGGAGAGTAGGGATGAGCTTCGTGTTCGAGTCGAACGCATGTTCGACTCGAACATCGGTCGTTCGTGCGTTCGCCGAATTCCGAACGTTTGGGCCGTTCGCGGCAAAATTCGTGTGGCCCACAATGCATTGCGATGGCGCAATGCATTGCTGTCTCACGATTGGCCAAGCATGCACTGTGACCCCGCATGCTTGGCCAATCGCAGCGCCAGTAGCGAGGAGAGCAATGGTTGGCCACAGGCATCCTGCCTGTGGCCAATCATAGCTCAGGCTGTGTAGTGCACGCCCCACACTATATAAAGCTGCCTTTCAGGCGGCCTCGTGTAGTGTTTGTTAGCATCTGAAGCAGTGGGTGTTCTGTGTACCTTCAACACAGTTACACACCAATCGTTTTTGGCTGATTTACTATTTTGCTCTTGTGTAGTGGTTACTGTCTGTGCCCTGACCGCAGTATACACCACTATATTCACCTCACCTATATAGCTAGTGATCTAGCTTTAATAATAGAGCTTGCAGTCAGTAGTGTTAGTGCGTGCTGTCTGCGTGCTCTGTACCCAGTACATACCACTATATCCACCTACATAGCTGTTCTCTATTTGAGCCCGATTGTCATTTGCTGGAGTTATTGGAAGTTGTGTGTGCTTCCAGCACAGCACAGTATACATCTGTATATACCCCTTTAACTCTGCTGTTTTCTGGTTATTGTCTGCGTGCCCTGACCGCAGTATACACCGTGATATTCACCTCACCTATATAGCTAGTGGTCCATCTTTAACAATAGAGCTTGCAGTCAGTAGTGTCACTCAGGAGATAGTGCGTGCTGTGTGCCTGCTCTGTACCCAGTACATACCGCTATTATCCACCTACATAGCTGTTCTCTATTTGGGCCCGATTGGCATCTGCGGGAGTTATTGGAAGTTGTGTGTGCCTCCAGCACAGCACAGTATACATCTGTATATACCCCTTTAACTCTGCTGTTTTCTTGTTATTGTCTGCGTGCCCTGACCGCAGTATACACCGTGATATTCACCTCACCTATATAGCTAGTGGTCCATCTTTAACAATAGAGCTTGCAGTCAGTAGTGTCACTCAGGAGATAGTGCGTGCTGTGTGCCTGCTCTGTACCCAGTACATACCGCTATTATCCACCTACATAGCTGTTCTCTATTTGGGCCCGATTGGCACCTGCGGGAGTTATTGGAAGTTGTGTGTGCCTCCAGCACAGCACAGTATACATCTGTATATACCCCTTTAACTCTGCTGTTCTATAAAAAAGGCATCTGCAGGAGTTAGTGGGTGTTGTGTGCCTCCAGCACAATATAAACTACCCAACTACTGTTTTACCCAACTCCCTTCAGGCCATTACCATGTCTGGAAGGCCAGCAAGGAGAGGCAGACAGGCGCGAGCCGATAAAAGAGGGCAAGCAGGCTCTGTGTCTAGAGACAACAGTGCTGGTCGTGGACGCGGTGCATTGTCATCAGCACGTGGCCATGGGACATGCTTGTCCTTCTTTTCTGCAGCTGGACATGTTGAACCGCAACATGCCAACGACTTGGTAGAGTGGATGACCAAGCCCTCTTCATCCTCCTCATCCTCTCTCACCCAGTCTCAGGGTAGTAGAAAAGCAGCTGCCAACACATCGTCGTCCCTCCTCTCAATGTCATCATCAGTGACTCCTTCCCTAGACCCACCACGTGCTCCTGAGGAGTCTCCTGAACTCTTTGAGCACAGTGTTGGGTACATGCTCCAGGAGGATGCCCAGTGTTTTGTGGGCTCTGATGATGACACTCAGCTAGAGGAAGGCAGTAGCGTGAGCGCAGAGAGAGGGGATGCTCAAGAAGGACAGCAATCTGGCAGTCATGTTCCACAAGCTGCAGCATACTGCCAGGTTTGCTACAGCAATGAAGAGGGAGGGGATGATGAGGGCACTGACTCCACGTGGGTGCCTGGAAGGAGAGAGGAGGCACATGTCCAACGAGGCAGGATGCCCTCCGGGGGCCAGCTTAGGGGCAGCACACCGACTGAATCACACCGCAGAGCTCCGCCTGTGCAGAGCGCTGCCTCTGCGCGTTATTCTAAAAGTTCTTTGGTGTGGGCCTTTTTTGAGACGAGTGCATCAGATCGCACCGCTGCTATTTGCAACATATGTCTCAAGCGTATCTCACGTGGCCAAAACATCAGCCGCTTGGGCACCACATGCTTGACCAGACATATGTTGAGCTACCTCAAAGACCCACACCAAAGAACAAAGCGGACCTCTCCTTGCTCCTCATCAGCTGGCATCTCCAACCCCACTAGACCTTCAGTCCTCTCTGAAACCTGCTCTGAGAGGAATGAAGGTGTAGAATTAGGTGTGTCACAGCCAAGTTCTTCCGGGAACTCTGCTAGCGGTACACCCACGTCCGATTATAGCAGGCAAATGTCCCTGCCCCAGCTGCTGGACCGGCGAAAGAAGTTCACTCCCAGCCATCCACATGCCCAGCGGTTGAATGCTAGCTTGGCTAAATTGCTAGCACTTCAACTGCTGCCTTTTCAGTTTGTAGACTCGGCCCCCTTCCGTGAGTTTGTACAATGTGCGGTTCCTCAGTGGCAGGTCCCCAAACGCCACTTTTTCTCACTGAAGGCGATTCCGGCTCTCTACCGGCATGTGGAAGGCAATGTCCTTGCCTCGCTGGACAGGGCGGTCAGCGGTAATGTGCATATTACCGCTGACTCATGGTCCAGCAGGCATGGACAGGGACGTTACCTGTCTTTCACGGCCCATTGGGTCACTCTTCTGGCAGCTGGGAAGGATGCAGGACAAGGTGCAGTAGTGTTGGAGGTTGTTCCGCCACCACGCCTCCAAAATGCTACTATTGGTTGTGACACACCTCTCTCCTCCACCCCCTCCTCTTCTTCTTCCTCCATGGCCTCTTCCAGTGCTCTGTCCTCAGAACCAGCGGTGCTCCGTAAGCGTTCCAGGGGCTACGCAAGTACGCAGGCAAAACAATGCCATGCCGTGCTTGCGCTGGTTTGTTTGGGGGACAGGAGCCACACTGGGGCGGATGTTTTGTCAGCTCTGCAGGGGCAGGCCAATAGGTGGTTGACGCCACGCCAGCTTAAGCCAGGAATGGTGGTTTGCGACAATGGCACCAACCTCCTCTCCGCCCTCCGACAGGGACAACTGACCCATGTGCCCTGTGTAGGTCACGTCCTTAACCTGGTGGTGCAGCGGTTCTTGGGCAGGTACCCCGGCTTACAGGATGTCCTGAAGCAGGCCAGGAAAGTCTGTGTGCATTTCCACCGATCATTTAATGCCTGTGCTTGGCTGGCTGAGCTCCAAAAGGAGTTGAACCTGCCCAAGAACCGCCTTATATGTGACATGCCCACCAGATGGAACTCAACATTGGCCATGCTGCAGCGGCTGCACACGCAGCAGAGGGCCATCAATGAGTACCTGTGCGACTACGGCACCAGGACAGGGTCAGGGGAGCTTGGTTTTTTCTCACCACGCCAGTGGGGCATGATCAGGGATGCATGCACTGTCCTGTCACCGTTTGAGGAGGCCACAAGGATGGTGAGCAGTGACAGTGCATGCATCAGTGACACTGTACCTCTTGTCCACCTCCTGGAGCATACGCTGCGTGGAATAATGGACAGGGCCCTTGAGGCAGAACAGAGGCAGGAAGAGGAGGACTTCCTTGCCTCTCAAGGCCCCCTTTATCCAGACAGTGTTCCTGCTGTGCCACCCATCACACAGGAAATAGGATGAGGAGGAGGAAGAGGAGGAGGAGGATGATTGTGTCAGCATGGAGGTGGAGGCTGGCACTCAGCATCAGCATCAGCAGCAGCAGCAGCAGTAGGGATGATTTACAGTCCCAAGAAACACGTGGACTTGTACGTGGCTGGGAGGAGATAGCTGCGGATCATGTTGTCCTTAGTGACCCAGAGGGCTCCGGACCGAATGCTTCAGCTAACCTACGCTGCATGGCCTCCCTGATCCTGAAAAGCCTGTGGAAGGATCCTCGTATTCTTCGGATCAAGGAGAGGGACCATTACTGGCTGGCCACTCTCCTTGATCCACGGTACAAGGGTAAGGTTGCCGACCTTATCTTGTCATCGCAGAGGGAGCAGAGGATGAGACATCTCCGGGAGGCCTTGCAGAAAGGTCTGTGCAACGCGTTCCCAGAGACTGGGAGGTTACAAACTCCTGGTCCTGGACAACGTGTTGCTGAGGCATCGGTCAGAAGGAGCGGTGGAGAAGGTGGCCGTCTGACTGATGCTTTCAGACAATTTTTTAGTCCGCAGCCCCAAGGTATGATCGGTTCCAGCACCCATCGCCAGCGTCTGATTTACATGGTGCAGGAATACCTAGGGGCAAGGTCAGACTTGGACACCTTTCCCACCGAAAATCCTCTGGCTTACTGGGTCTTGAGGATGGATCACTGGCCAGAGCTTGCACAGTATGCAATTGAGCTACTGGCCTGTCCTGCATCCAGCGTTCTTTCGGAACGCACCTTCAGTGCTGCTGGTGGCTTTGTTACCGATCACAGGGTGCGCCTGTCCACCGAATCAGTTGATCGACTGACCTTCATCAAGATGAATCAGTCTTGGATCACCCACAGCTACCAAGCACCTGAAGCTGATGTAACAGAATAATTTTTTTTGAAATATCACATCCCTTCAAGACTGCCTATGCTGATGCTGAGTGACTGTCCTGTTATGTTGATTGTCTATCCTCTTCCTCCTCCGCTGATATGTTGGAAGAACATTTCTGGTTCTGGTTGATGCCATCAGCCCAATTTTTCTGCCCCTGTTTAACAGGGGCGTTTAAGTACAATTTTTGATGCAATGCTTTGCAGCAGGGCTAATTCCTGCAATCAAACAAGAGTATATGGGAGAGGTTGCAGTGTGGTGGCACCAGCACCAGTGCCTAAGGCCCAATTTTTCTGCCCCTGTTTAACAGGGGCGTTTAATTACAATTTTTGATGCAATGCTTTGCAGCAGGGCTAATTCCTGCAATAAAACTAGAGTATATGGCAGAGGTTGCAGTGTGGTGGCACCAGCACCAGTGCCTAAGGCCCAATTTTTCTGCCCCTGTTTAACAGGGGCATTTAATTACAATTTTTGATGCAATGCTTTGCAGCAGGGCTAATTCCTGCAATAAAACTAGAGTATATGGCAGAGGTTGCAGTGTGGTGGCACCAGCACCAGTGCCTAAGGCCCAATTTTTCTGCAGGGACATGTAATTACAATTCTTGATATAATATTTCACAGGAGGGCCCCTTCCTGTGCCCACCCAGAGTAACGGTGAGGACTTATAGTGTTGTGGCACCAGCACCACAACCACCAAAGGTCAATTTTTCTACCACTGTTCAACAATGGCATGTAATTACAATTCTTGATATAATCGTTCACAGCAGGGCGCTCCAGCACCCACCAACAGTCACTTTGAGGGCTTACAATGTTGTGGCAAAACCAACACCATTTCTGCAGAGCATATAGGGCAGGCCCCTACTTTCAAACATCCAATTTACAAACATCTCCTACTTGCAAACGGAAGGAGACAACAGCAAGTGAGATGAAAAAAGATGGACGACAAAACAAATTATACAGGGGTGATAACCCTTCCCTATGTTTTCCAAAAAGCTTAAAAATAGTTTTTTTGACTGGAGCTACACTTTAAAAATGTACCAGTTGAAAATTACGAACAGATTCAACTTAACACAACAAACCTACACAGTCCCTGTCTTGTTTGCACCGCCTGTATACTGCTGTTCTGAGTATATAGGGCCTGGGGGCCACACGCATTTCCTTTTTTTAATATGGGTACAGGGTTCCCCTTAATATGCGTACAAGACCCAAATAGGCTGGTAATGGGCAGGGAGGGCTACCCATGCCATTTTTATCAATGATTTTCAACCATATTGCAGGAACCAGATATAACATTAAAACCGCAAGCAGTTTTAAATGGTGTTATTTCCGTTTTGTGCAGGGACTGTTCTAAACACGGGAAACACGTGGCACTTCACAGGCATACTACAGACACCCCCCAGGCACCATATTTAAAGGAATATTTCACTTTTTTTTTTCACTTTAATCGTCATTAAAATCAGTGCTCCCACCAAAACGGCCATTTTTAAAAACATTTTAGGCATTGACCCATGTCCCCTGGGGCAGGAGCTTCGGTCCCCAAACCCTTTTTAGGACAGTATCTTGCATATTAGCCGTTAAAATTAGCACTTTTCATTTCGAACGTTCGAGTCCCATAGACTTCAATGGGGTTCTAATGTTCGTTCGAATTTGGGGTCCGTTTGAAAGTTCTGGTGCGAACCGAACCGGGGGGTGTTCGGCTCATCCCTAATTCCCTCATTTGGAACAATGTCCCTCTGTCCCTCTTTGCTCCTCATTTGTCCCTCATTTTGGTCTGATCTATATAGTTGTATATCAAATGCACTTTTTATGTTTCAAAATGTGTTTCCCAGTGCTAAACCTTTCATTTCATTTCTAAATTGCTGCATTTGTAAATTCCACAAGCCATTATAAGTGAATAGTAGCGGTAAAAAAAAAGCACCTGTGGGTTCGACCAATCTTTTTTTGTACGATTTTCCTTTAAGTGGGGCTTGGCAGGGGGCGTGTCTTATGCCTGCATACTTTTCCTAATAGGTGTCCCTCGTTCCTATTTCAGAAAGTTGGGAGGCATGTATAGTGCATTCTAGGAGGATGGCTAGAAAATGGTGCAATGTTATTTGACAGGTATCTCTTAGCATATGCAATAAGCAAAAGTCTCTGTGGAGCTGCTGTAAAGAAACAGTCTTTAGTTCTAATCGGTGATGGCCTGCTCATTAGGGATGCAGGGGCACCTCCCCACTAATCCATGAGTCCGGCGCCTAATCTGCATTCAGGGCACTGCATGCATGGATTTCAATGGGGTGTTTTTTTTGTTTTGTTTTTAGAAGCACATGATTAGAGCCTGAGGCTCTAATTGGCTTCAAACAGGGTGGGCTCTGCAACCCGAGCCCATCCACTTGTGTGATGTGTGCAGTGGAGGTTGGAGCAGATGTGCAGCGGAGAGGAGGAGTAGAGGAGTGGAGGAGGAGGTGGGGGGAGCTGGCAGCAGCCAACGAGCGTGCAGTCTCAGGCTTTGTTTGCCGACCCCCCCCAAAAAAGGAGCACCATCCGCCACTGGTCCTAACTCTTCAGCTGGGTAGCTTAGGGGTCCAACTTCACAATTGGTGCACATAAGAATAGTCCCAGTCAAGCCGTATGCAATAATAAGGCTACTAGATGGCTGCATGGGCAGTTCCTAAAGGGCTTAGGCACACGTACACATGCGGGGACTGTTCGCCCAACTTTGTCCGCTGAACAGTGTTTCGGCAAACAGTCCGCTCGTGTGTGGGCTTTCAGCGGACAGTTTCAGCGAACAGTCCGCTGAACAAGGTTTTTCGGAAATTCCGAAAAACTGTCCGCTGAAACTTTGTTTCAGCGAACAGTCCCCTCGTGTGTAGGCTTGTTCGTCAAACTAAGTTCCGCGCATGCTCAGAAAGGATTTACACGCCGAAAGTTATAATGCAGTGTATAGGACGTCGTATTTTTCGTCCCGTCGTACGTGCCGTTCACGTCATCGCGCACGGTTTCAGCAAACTGTTCGTTCGTCGTGTGTGGCCATGTCCGTCCATGCTAATTTTGAGCGGACTGTTTGCCGAAACTGTTTGACGGACAAAGTTGGGCGAACAGTCCCCGCGTGTGTACGCGGCCTTAGTCTCTTTAGCAGCAGCTTACCTGTCCCAGCGATATTGTAGCTCACCATCCGGTTACACACAGTGATTGGTCCACTCTCAGCTCTACACCCAGGTGACTGGCTTTGGCACACCTGAACTCAGCACGGATCCCACTCAGGCCGTCAGTAAACAGCAGTGATGGTGCACACTGGACAGCAATTTGCACTTAAAAGTCCCCCTTGTGGCAAGAGGAAATTGTGTCCTGTACAACTTGAGAATAATGCAGCTCTTTCCCACCCTCCCGGCAATTTATCTTGGGGAAATTTAGTTCAAAAGTTCTTGATTACAGCAGAGTCTCTCTTCTCTGGACTAAAGTTCCCACGGTGCATTGCTGCCTGATTCAGTCTATTGAACTTTTTCTACTAAGCAACTCCCTCCTCTTGCTGATATAACTTTTAACCAGTTTGGCAACTACAGAGAGCAGCTGCAGCCAGTGTTTTTCTCACTCTTCATTCTCAGCCAAAATCCTGGATACATTTAAATGGGACATGATTGGAGGGCAGTAGTGCCCACTAAAAGTGACAGGGGTTATAATGGCTGCTGCGGCTGCACAGAATCACAGCCATGACATGTGTACACTCCCAACCACTGCCTCTGCAGCTAAGGGAGAGTAGGTGGGGGGCATTAAAACTGCAGTTCAGTCGCAGTGTCTTACCCCCCCCCAACTGCTAGTGTAAATGAGCCCTAAGTGTGCATTATTGCCCACAAAGCAGGGCAGCTTCTGTATCACTGTGATACTCATGATGGATGGAGCACTTCCCACTGGCTCTCAATCAGAAGTCATGACCAACAGCACAGCACTATAATGTCAAAAGTATTGGAATTCCTGCCTCTACAAACAGATGAGCTTTAATGGCACCCCACTCTTATTTTGAGTTGGCCCACCCTTTGCAGCTATAACAGCTTCAACTCTTGTGGGAAGGCTGTCCACAAGGTTTAGGAGTGTGTCTCTGGGAATATTTCACCGTTCTTCCAGAAGCCCATTTGTGAGGTCAGGCACTGATGTTGAACAAGAAGGCCTGGTTTGCTGTCTCCACTCTAATTCATCCCAAAGGTGTTCTATCGGGTTGAGGTCAGGACTCTGTGAAGGCCAGTCAAGTTCCTCCACCCCAAACTCACTCATCCATGTCTTTATGGACCTTGTTTTGTGCATGGCACGCAGTCATGTTGGAACAGGAAGGGGCCGCCCCCAAACTTTTCCCACAAAGTTAGGAGCATGAAATTGTCCAAAATGTCTTTGTATGCTGGCGCCTTAAGAGTTCCCTTCACTGAAACTAGGGGGCCAAGCCTAACCCCTGAATAAACAACCTCACAACATAATCCCCCCTCTGCCAAATGATTTGGACCAGTGCACAAATCGAGGTTCATAAACATATGGATGAGTGAGTTTTGGGTGGAGGAACTTGACTGACCTATAAAGAGTCCAGACCTCAACCCAATAGAACACCTTTGGAATGAATTAGAGTAAAGACTGGGAGCCAGGCCTTCTTGTTCACATCAGTGCCTGACCTCAAAAATGCGCTTCTGGAAGAATGGTCAAACATTCCCATAGACACACTCCTAAACCTTGTGGCCAGCCTTCCCAGAAGCGTTGAAGCTGTTATAGCTGCAAAGGGTGGGCCAACTCAATATTGAACCCTATGAACTAAGACTGGGATGCCATTAAAGTGCATGTGCATGTCAAGGCAGGGGTCCCAATAATTTTGACAATATACTGTACATGTATATACATATGTATACCCTCTCTGGAGGGTTTGCCAAAGCAGACCCACGCAAGTACTTGGTGGGGCTCCCCTGAAGGGAGACCTCTTGAAAAAGGGCAAACCAAGCCAGAAGGCCATGTCCACCCCCTCCCAAGACTTTCAGGGCAGGCCTGAGGATCTACACCCTACCAGTCACACATGCAAAAACTGTGTACAAACATAAAAACACAGTAACAAACAAGGGCTTAAATAAAAGAATGTGGTGGAGAAGGAAGTAGAGGAGAGTGAAAAGTGGCCATTGTGTGAAACAATAACCAGGCCCTCCGGCCAGGAATCAAAAATTCCTCCGGTCCCACCCAAAAGGCCCTGCCCGGGAGGCAGGTGAGAAAAAAGTGTGGTATGGTGCAGTGACCATGGTGCCATAAATAAAAGTGACCTTCACAAACAGTGATCTTATGGCACCCTCACCTCTACCAGGAAGGCCTGGAGCTCTGAGAGCTTAGGAAGAGCCCTGGACGCAAGGGCTCAACCACCACTCCCATCACTCCTACCTAATTACATTCAGGAAATACTAACCGCCCCCCTGGTGGGAAAGGGGGGCCAGTGTTCTTTCCCCGAAAAACTGACGGGGGCAAGGATTGCACCAGTCTAGGCCAGAAGGCCAGGGACTCGACCCTTTGGCCAGACCGGTGCACCATCCTCACCAGGAGCACACTTCTGGCCTGCTCAGGACATGCTGACATGGCTCCTACCGAAACAGACCGTCCAGGTACAATTACACCATACAATTACTCCACCTCTTAAAATTTAAAGCCTCCTCCTCCCCCAACCTCCTCCTTTCCATTACCAACACATAATACAGCTTGCACACACCATTCCGCGCAATCTTTCTCTGTCAGCATCAACTTGTTTTTCTGCAGTGCACACCTCGCTTCCCATACCACTTCTTTAAAAATAGCTGAAAAGTTACACATTTTCTACCATGCCTCTTTTCCACCACCACCCAAACCATACACACCAGAAACATAAGAACCTTCTTCCACATTGATCACCCTCCTTAGGAAACCTTCCATCCTCCTCTACACTTCTTTCACAAAGGCACACTCCCAAAAAACGTGTCTAATATTTTATTTTCCTCCACATTCTCTTCTAGGACAGACCTCACTCCTCACAAGATCTCTGGCTTTCAAGAACTCAAAGGTAAGTAAGCAATTGTGCAAAACCATCCATCCAATCTCTCTTTGCTTATTTGTTACTCCTTTAATTGACATGTTTTTCCAACACTCCTCAGCCCGCTTAGAACTCAGCCCTGAAATGTTAGATACAACCTCCTCCCTCAACCATTTCCATAGGCAGGCTTTCTTTACAGCATCAGGCCCCAACCCAAGAAGCCCTTTCTGCTCAAAATGGATTTCATTCTTAAATAATATCCAGAATAGACTAAAGACATAAGTCTCCTCAAGTCTTCCTCAAACCACCCCAATCTCAAAAGTGGCCACCCAATTAGATATCTTATTAAGAAAGCCGCCTTCCCTCCTGCCAAAAAAGACTTATGATGGACCAACCACCACTGTACCTCGAGGAACCTTTCTACATTGGGAAAGTTGTATCCACCCATCTGTTCTGTTTTCATCAAAATCTCTCTTGCGATCCTTTCCATCTTTGATCCCCAGAAGAAGACGAACAGCATCCTCGTCACCCTCTGAGTCCACCTCTTGCTTAGTGGAAAGATGACTCCAAAGTACAATAGCAAAGGCATGATTATAGCCTTTACTACCCACGTTTTACCAGACAGTGATATTCTCTTTGCCTTCCATAATTCAAGCTTCTTTGAGATCTTTTCCACTCCTCTTTTCATTGCTTGGCTCATCAAATTCCACTCTAATTGTATCCCTAGCACCGTGATTTTCTCCACCTCCTTCAACCTTCCTTGGCAAACATCACATGTACCACTCAAGGCGCACACATTGCTTTTCTTCCAGTTGAAGATTAGTCTGGACATGCTTCCAAAGATCTTTAGCTGGAGCTCTGCCCTATTCAGGTCTCTTGCTGAGTTGCATAAAAAGGCCACGTCGTCCATGTAGCACAACGCTTTAATGTTGTTTCCATCACCCCCGAGTACAAACATCCCCTTAAAGGCTTTATCCAACATTAAGTGCTTAACCAAGGGCTCCATCACACAAATAAATATTATCGGGGACAAGGGGCACCCTTGTCTCACCCCTGCGCTAACCTTCACCGCTTCTGTTAGGCTCCCCCGTTAACCAAAATTCTGCTACTTATGTCTATATACAGGCACTTCATCATTCCCACCAGGTCTTCAGGAAAACCCAGGCTCTTCAGGACCATCAGCAAGTAAGTGTGTGATACCCGATCATATGCTTTCTCCAGGTCACATCCGGCAACTGCAAAAGTTAAGTTGTTGCTCTGTGCATAGAAAATAAGATCCCTCAGGAGGATCAGGTTGTCAGATATCCTCCTGCCTGGGACCGCACAGATTTGCCACTATCCAATAACCTTACTAATCACTTCCCTCATCTTATTCTCTAACAATTTAGCTAGAATCTTATAATCTGAATTGAGAAAGGTTATCGGCCTCCAATTCTTAACTTCATGTGAGTCACCTTTCTTATAGAGCAGGGTAATGATGCCCTCCTTCATGGACATGGATAATGTCTTATTTTCCATGTAGAAAAGAATAACTTGGTTCCAGCGGCATTGCTATGGGGGTTTGGGGGGTGCGGCCCGCACCCGGGTGACACCCACCAGAGGGTGACATCCGGCTCAGACTGGCAACCGCGCCATGGCTCCCTCCTTCCCTTTCTGTGATCTCCTCTGCTCCATGTGATGTGCGGCAAGACTGGGGGGGGGAGGCAGAGACAGACTGGGTGCCCGGGGTCCGACCATCCCCCCACACACCTCCACACGGCGCGGCCGCAATCAATTCTCTGACCTGGCCAGCTGCAATCCTTGCTGCCTTCTCCTTGGCTCAGGCCGGAAGAAAGATCCGAGGATGAGGAGGGACACCATCCATGCAACAGCACCTGCCCTAAGGTATGCCAAAGGAGTGTTGCAGAGGAGGGGTTGGGGGGAGCATTGGCAGGTAACCAGTATGCTGCCAGGAGTGATTTTAGGTGAGTTAGAGGATAGTGCTGGGGGTGCTCTTTGTTTTGATTTAGAGAGGACTTGTACTAGAAGTAGGAGGGGGGCATATTTGAAGTTTGACCCCCTCTCCCCAGCGTAATATCTCTCCTGTCCCATAGCACATATCCTTTAAACCCCCAAATCAAAGATCCCATCCCCGCTCCATCCACCCCCTGATCCCACCCAGCTCCAACCACCCCCGATCCCATAACCGCTCATCCATCCCCCGATCCTAATTTCATCCCGGCTCCACCCACCCCCGATCCCATACCCTCTCATCCATCCCCCTGATCCTAATACCATCCCAGCTCCATCTATCCCAATTCCCATCCCTGCTCCATCCACCTCCCTGATCCAATACCTGCTCCAGCCATCTCCCCTGATCCCATCCCGACTCCATTCATCCCCTCGATCCCGTTACAGCTCCATCCATCCCCACTGATCCCGTCCTCGCTCCACCCATCCCCCCTGATCCTATCCCTGCTCCATACACCCCCTGATCCCATCCTGGCTCCAAAAATTCCCCCTGATCCCATCCTGGCTCCATCAATTCCCCCTGATCCCATCCTGGCTCCATTCATTCCCCCTGATCCCATCCCAGCTTCATCCATTCCCCGATCCCATCCCAGCTCCACCCAGCCCTCGATCCCATACCCGCTCCAGCTGCCCCCCCTAAATCTGTTCCCATCCTGGCTCCATCCATCCCCCTGATCCCATCCCAACCCCATCCATCCCCCCTGATCCCACCCCAGCTCCATCCATCCCCCTGATCCCATCCGCCCTCCATCCATCCCCCCTGATTCCATCCCCCGTCCATCCATCCCCCTGATCCTATCCCCATCCACCCCCCTGATCCCATCTCAGCTCCATTTATCCCCCTGATCCTATTCCCGCTCCATCCATTGACTCTAATCCCATGCCAGCTCCATTCATCCCCATCCCCTGATCCCATCCCGGCTCCATCCATTCCCACGATCCCATTCCAGCTCTATCCACCACCCGATCCAGCTAGCCTGCTTAGTGCCGGGGGTGGGGGGTGACACCATGTATTACCGCACCGGGTGACACCATGTATTACCGCATCAGGTGACACCAACCCTAGTGACGCCACTGCTTGGTTCTTCACCACATACCAAAACCATAAATATAATTCTGCTGGAATTCCATCACCCCAGGTGTCTTGTTTTCCTTCAAACTTTTTAGTATATTTTCCACCTATGCTTCCCTCACAGCATCCAAAACAACCTCTGCTTCTTTTTCTACCAGATTCTCTTTGACCACTTGACAGTATTCTTCTATCTGCTCCACTCGGGCACTCCTACCACCTCAATACAACTCCTCATTAAAGGTTTTAATGATTTGACTTCTTTCACCCTCTCCCTGCGTACTTCCTCCTCCCCCTCCAGTACCGTACGCATGGCTTTCTTGGGCCTGAATGATTTTTTAAATAAATATCTCAAACAGGTCTCCCCTTCCTCCATCTCCTCCACTTTTGCTTGGAACACAATACCTTTTTCCCTTCTCCTTTACCGTCACATTTCTCTGTTCCCGCACAGCTTTGATCTTCTCGTCCACCTCCACTCCCATCTTTTTTACACTTAAACAAAAAGTGCAACCTGTTCACCAAGCGCTCCTCCTCCTCACGCTTCTTCTTCGCTTTTTTTCTTCTCGTTCTCCTAAAAAAGGCACAACTTCCTTCTTTGCCCAATCCCACCACTTCAGCACATTCTTAAACTCACGTTTCTTAAAAAGTAAAACCTCATAAAAGGATTCAAATTTCCTACAAATCATGTCATCTTCTAGCATGGAACAATTTAATTTTCACCCCTTCCAAATTCCACTCCCACTTCCAAGTTCATGTGCCCTGAGATTACAGAGTGAACAGAAAAGGCCACAGGGTTCACCCAGTACCCCTGTACCTCCAAAAAGGAAGAACAAAAAATAAAATGAATCCTAGATTTTACGGTTCCTTTATCAGAATGAAAAGTAAAGGACAAATCCCCCCTCTCCACCACAGCCGCCGCATCCTGTAGATGGAAATCACTCACAATATCATTGAGTAGTTTGAAGGAGATGTCCACACCACCCCCTCACCACCACCTTCTCTTTCCTTATTCTTCCTTACACAGTTGAAATCACCCATTAAGATCATAGGCATTCTCCCATAGTTTTAGTACATTCAGAAAGGCACATCTCTCCTTCTTGTCTGCAGGCACATAACAGTTAATCACACGGAACTATTTCTGTAGTACCTCAAAAATGGCTTCCTGCATCTCCCCTGGCACCACCACTTCATGAGACACATACTGTATATTTTTATTTTTTAGCAGGATACCCCACACTTCCACTCTTCATTTGGTATCTTTTCAGTTCCGCACTCCTGCAGACAGATCACATGTGTTTTAAGTCTGCTCAGATCCTCCAACACCACAGCTCACCTCCACACAGAACAAATGCTTTTCACATTAATAGAACTAAGCAATAATGTCATAAGAAAAAATAAATTCATTACAGCACCAGCCATCATAATCATACTAAGCCCACGTACACACGATCGGACATTCCGACAACAAAATCCGTCTGATTTTTTTCCAACGGATTTTGTCCGAAACTGGTGTTGCATACACACGGTCGGACAAAGTTGTCGGAAAATCTGATCGTTCGGAGCATAATTACGTTCGTTCGTTACGATGGGACTATGTTGCGGCTAGTAGCCAACAGCTTTGGTCTTGTAATTTGATCTGAACATGCGTGGCACTTTGTTCAATTGGAATTCTCTACAAATGATCGGAAAAAGTCTGATCGGATTTTGTTGTCGGAAAATTTGAGGTCCTGCTCTCAAATTTTTTCCTTGCTCACTAACTTGTACTTTCTGTCTCCTTAGAACTATTTCTGTATTTCCTAGAAACCGGAGAATTGGCAGATTCCTCAAAACCCCCATCATCAGGAGGGCGCTTCCATCCTCCCCACCATAGCCCTCTTCCGGAGTTCTCTTATATTGAGGTAAAGCACGCACTTCTGCAATCACCAGTCTCTGCCCACATTCTAGGCTCTTCTCACTGTCCACAGTTTGCATATCATCCTCATCTTTGCCACTAGAAGACAAGCCACTCATAAACTCTGATAGCATCCCCGGCTCGCTATGGTTGATGGCACATTCTCCGCCCCAGCCCAGCATCATCTTCTCCAGGCAGGGGGCCTTGTAACCGCTCCTCCTCGCCTCTTCTCAAGCTGTCTGACCCCTCAGGACGTGCTTCACCTGTCACCCCTGCAGCAGCCTCAGAGTAGGTGCTGCCATCCGTCGCCACACACCCGACAACTGAAATTGCACCTCCTCTCTTCCCCACCACTACAGCTGGCTCCACAGATTCACTGATCAAGCCCTCTGGGGGGGGGGGCAACAAGCAAGTTCGCAGCAGCTGGTCCCGCAGTGCTCCCCTCACCCCGCTCAGCCATCATAGATCTCAGCTGCTCTTTTTGTTTTGTCAACCTCTTTCACACCTTCTCCTCCAACTCCGTCATAACTTTAGTTGACGTATACTGGTCACATTGCTTAGTCAGATCCCCTGACTTCCTGCAAATGTCACACGTCTTCCATCCTTTACATACCCTGGCTAGATGATCGGGTTTTCCACAAAACCTATATCTAGATCCCTGATCACAATCACCGCTGGTATGGGCATAGGTAAAACACTTTCTACAAAAACTAGATTGTCCAGGGTAGAATAGGAATCCCCTTTCACCAGCAACATTGAAGGTAGCAGGTGGCCTCCTCACTCCCCCAACACAATAAGGGTCAGTCTGGAAATGTCCTATAAATCTGTATTTGCCTGACCATATCCTAAATTTATTTATATCCTTATCATCACCCCCTCTTAATTCTTCACAATAGCTCTTAAGAAATGCTTTTATCAAATTCACATCGGCAAAAGGATTATATAAATGTACTATGATCACTTTCTCCTCTTGCATAAAAAGGGGGGTAACTTCAAATCTTCTCACCAGATCCACCATATCAAGCTTCTTCGTGTCTTCAAAAATATTCCAACATACCTCATTAGAAGTAAAGGCCACATCGTAAATCCCTTGCTGGGCAAAATCTTGCAAACAAATAATATCTCTCACCGTAAGGCCAAGGACATCCAATAAAAGATCGACCATGGCAGTCCACAGGGAAACTTCCTCCTTTTATTCCGGCTTCACTTGGAACCTGATAGAGTTCCTTAAACCACAAGACACCATTTTAGCACAGAAAAGAACACCGGCTGCTCCCTAACTCCAAAGGGTACCCCCTAAAAGGGGCCCTTGAAAAGCTCCTTCACCACTGCGCCCTGTGTGGCCACCAATTTCCCTCTCGTGGACTTCCAGCAGTGTCCTACCCAATAGCAGCAGGGGATGTACCAATCAAGGAAACACCCCCAGGCCAAGCAGGACAGGTGCCTTCCTTCAAACCCTTCAACCAAGACACTTGATCTTAGCCAATAGGCTGAGAAGATCCTCTGATTAATGATCCATTCATCATGAATAAAGAGACAGCAAACTTTGACCACGACTGGTTCACCATGCACCATGCTTTCACCACATACTTCTCTCCTTGTAGGCAATTACCTCCCTCTATGTGTAAAATACATTTTTACTCTCATTGGTCCAGCACTACCAACCAATTTTTCAGATTCAAAATGGCTAAGTGACCTTTTTTATTTATTTTCATTATGCCGGAGCTCTGAAGCTGTTGTGTACAGGCAAGGCCTCAGTCATAGATTGACGAATATTACCATTTTAATGCTTATTATAGATCACAATTATGCAGATATATGAGATACATTCAATAAATGACTTTTAGGGCAATGAGTCATTTATTATGCATGGCACCGGTGAAGGCTAGCATAGCATTCACTAAACAATAACACATCTAAACACTGAAAACGTGTTAGAAATGCAGAATGTGCAAAACTGCCTGTGTAGAAATAATTTATGCCAACATTTTAAAGGAAATCTCTAAAGTTTAATGTGAGCCCATACCAGGCAATGTATCATGCTGACTTTAAAAGAGCCAACAATTTAAAGAGAATCTAGTGTTTAAAGCAGCCGTTCTCAATCTTTTTACCCCAGTGGAACCCTTGCAATAATTTCAAGGGTCTCAAGAAACCCCTACTAAATCCAATTCTTCGGAGATGAGTGGCAAAAAAATGTCCCATACATTAGTGATGACTTGAAAGAATGACAGCTAAAAAAAAAAGATCTTCTGTGTCAAGCTGCTGTCTCTACCATGTGGTGTTGGGCTCTGGAACTATGTAGGCATTATCAAATAGTGGGAGATCAATCAGTCACAGCTCAAGTAACCTCTAGCAACCTCTAGGAACCCTAGTTCTGAATGTCTGGTTTAAGAGGAACCTATACTAGGCAAAGAAACACATTTTTAGTTTTGGATAGAGGGAAGAAAGGTTAAAAACAGTGTTTTTTTTTTGGAAGATCATGCTGGAACTGGGTTCCTACACCCCTACCAGAGACAGACCTTGGTGGGAGACACTGGGATCAAAGCCTGCTGCTACGCCGGAGTGATCATACAGCAGAGCGGACGAGCAGGAGATACAGCTCAACTCCAGCTGCAGCCTGAGAGAGTGGAAGGCGGCGTGATCTGCATTTCGCTCCACCTCTCCCTGCAAACCGGAAGCACGTTTAGGTACAACTGCGCCAGTAAAGTCACTGTTGTTGTCCAGCAGAACTGCAAATGGGCCATGTCTCTCCGTGGAGACAAGTTTTTGGCCTTTTTTGGTAAATTGACAATTCTGCTGACTGAGACTGTGCTGTGCCTGTTTCTTTGCTGTATTGGGCTGTCTTTTTACTAGATTGGGCTGTCTCTTTGCTGGACTGGGTTGTCTCTTTGCTGGTCTGGGCCATTTTTTTAGCTGGGTTGGGCCATCTTTTTGTTGGACTGGGTCATCTCTTTGCTGGACTAGGCCATCTCATTTTTGGGCTGGGACATCTCTTTGCTGGACTAGGCCATCTCATTGCTGGGCTGGGACATCTCTTTGCTGGGCTGGGACAACTGTTTGCTGGGTTGAGACAACTGTTTGCTGGGCTGGGATAACTCTTTGCTGAGCTGGGACATCTCTTTGCTGGATATTGCTGGATATGGGGCTGTCCCTTTGCTGGATATGGGGTTGTCACTTTGAGGGATATGGGGGCCGTCTCTTTGCAGGATATGGGGCTGTCTCTTTGCTGGATATTGGCCTATTGAAATAATGTGGAAGTGCCTCTGAGTTTGCTTTGGTAAGTCCTGGATATTTCTAATTTTTTGTGCATTTTACTACATTACTTTTTATTAACAAATTCCATACAAATTACTTGTATAGCCCCCTAAATTATACTGGGGTAGCATCCTCTAGTGCTAGAATAGTCTAAGTAGGTTTGATAATGTAGGTAAATTGTTAGCTTGCCTGAGAGCCAGGCTTGGTTGAATCTGGTTCAGAGTGAGTGACTCAGGGAAGCTGGATCAATTATCAAGCAGCACCTCTGGTACCTCCCCCTACTTGCTGGAACCTTGGAGAAGCTTCCAGAAGAATGGGTGGGAGGTTAGGAGGAGATGCCTGGAGTATTGAGGAGTCCCCAGCCAATCCCTAGAAGGTGGGCTGGCAGGAGGTGGGTGCCTCTTAAATACTCTGGTTAATGCCAGCAGGGGTCAATGAGTTTCGGGTGGAATATTGGAGATGGAGTGCTGAGGAGGCTGTCAGAGGCCTTTGAGGGAGCCCCTAGTCTGGGGGAGTAGCCTTGGGCCTGGGCTTGGGTGCTGGAGGGACACTCTCAGCACACGGAGGACATCCTTCCTGGAGGCACAGGAGTAAGGAGAGGACAATGGGAGTTGGTCAGCACTTCCGGGAAATCTCCTGAGTGACAGTCTGGGAAGATTGGGAGACAGTCTGGGAGGTCTGGTGAGTGCCAGTCTGGGATGGCTGGGAGCACCAGTCTGGGAGGACTGTGGAGAAGTAGCCAGGAGGGCTAGTGAAAGGGGCTACTGCAGCCAGAAGGCCTGGCAGAGCCTGAAGAGGTGGTGCTGGGATCAGTGGCCATGGGAGGAAGTTTGTGAATTGTGCTAGTGGTGTCATCCCAACCTTTCTAAGTATAGGTGCCCGTGGTCCCTGCTGTAATTGGCCTTTGCTACTAACTTTCCTTAGGGTGGCACTACTGAGGCAAGTAAGCAAGTTTGTGCAGGAGGGAGAAGAGGAGTGTATATAGACTGTATATAGTTGTGTCCCTAAAGAGTTTTGCTGAGAAGTCAAGTGGGCATCCCACAATGTCCTCATCCCCATCCAAAGTTATTAACCCCTAAATAAAACACAAAAACAAAGCTGCTGGACTTTTCACTGGCTCTAAGTGTGCCTGTGAGGATTCGGCTCCTACATGCACTACACTTGGTTACCTTTTCTCTAAAGCTGGCGGTACTAGGAGGTGTGTAGTGGTGGAGACTAGGGGCGGTCATAGGGGCAGTTCTAGGTGTGGTAGGGGCAGAGACGGGTATGGTCTAGGGGAGGGGGGAGAGTTCACGCACCTTTTCTCTGAGAAAAAAAAGCCCCAGCAAAATGTGGTGAATGACTGCATTCTCCTGGTGACATGCTCTAATGGGAACAGGGATAATTAAAATAGTGAGAGACAATAAACACACTGGTCAGAAGTATGTTATGCAAAAGATTACAGTGGTCAGGATTATGTTATATAAAGCATAGCATAAAGTCCCACTAAGGCATACTAAAGTGGCCTCTCATTTTTATTGAATGTTAGAATACCTAAGAGTGGATCTGAACTCAACTTTCTTTAGCCCCCCCCCCCCCCCCCCCAATGTCTCCCATGCCCACAGATTGTGCTTGATTAGCTGCTTCCCATGCTGCAGTAGCCAAGGAATGGCAGCTGTGAACCTGAAAGCTACATAATACTTGTTGCCTTCAGCTTTATTAGTCGCACCTCCTTATCTCAATGTTGGTATAGTCTTAGCCCTTGTACACATGGTCAGAAATCCCGACCACAAAATCCGTCTGATTTTTTCCGACGGATTTTGTCCGAAACTGGTGTTGCATATACACATGGTCGGACAAAGTTGTCAGAAAATCCGATCGTTCGTGATGGCGTCATTTTGTGATGGCGTTTGTTCGTTGAGATGGGACTATGTTCAGCCTAGTAGCCAATAGTTTTGCTTTCGTACTTTGATCTGAGCATGTGTGGCACTTTGTCCAATCGGAATTCTCTACAAATGATCGGACAAAGTCCGATTGGATCATGTTGTTGGAAAATTTTATAGCCAGTTCTCAAACTTTGTCCGTCGGATATTCTGATGGAAACAGTCCGATGGAGCCCAAACACTGTCGGATTATCCAACAACAAGGTCCGATCGGACATTTTCCATCAGATTTTCCGACCCTGTGTACAAGGGCTTAGACTTCTCAGAGGAAGGGTAGAGCGGAGAACCACTGTGGGTAACTGTGGCAGAGGGGTGGGGAGAGGTTGCACCTTCAGAGGTCTATAAAAGTAATCGGGCAGCTCTAGAGCCTTGCGTAAAGCCAATCACTTGCCCTAAAAATTCCTGCTATGCTTGTTTTAACTGCTTGAATAACAGGACGTTTAGCTACATACTTTAGTAGACAAGGGGATAAGTGGAATTGCTGCTTAGTCCCAAGGATTTAGAGGATAGTCATTTGCATACTGAACCCAAAGCTCCAGCATGGGCAGATGGGATGGAAGGACCCCTAAAAGTTATATATATGTAAAAGTTATATAACATGCTGTAGTACTCACACTTTACACTTTACTCCCACTGCTCCTGTTTTCAGGATCCTCTCAGGCTAGCATCTGAGCTCCAGCCTGTGGCAGAGCACTCCCACCCCAGACTAGGGGGTTTGCTTCAAAGGCCACTGACCGTCCCCTCAGCTCTCCATCTCAATCTTTCCCCCCAACTCCCGACTCCCACATGACTCAACCATAATTAAGGGTTAGCTTAGCCCTATGCCAGACCCACGTCCTGGGGATTGGCCAAACTCCCCTAAGTATGCAGATCAATCATCCTGGCCTCCGCCCACTAACCCTTAAAAGTTTCTCCAAATTTCCAGGTCCAGGGGGAGGTACCAGAGACTTGCCTACATGAGTCATCTAGCCCGACCTAAAGTAAACCCATCACCCAATTAAAGACCCACAGGTTTAAGCATGAGTCAAAACATAAATTTCCCTACACTCACACTAGTAGCACACTACTCTTGTACATTTGATTGCACTCAAAATCAGAACCAGTATAGAGCTGCTATCAATCTAAACGCGTTTAAACCTCAGTTATTTATTGTTTAATTGCTAATTGATATATTGGTTCTGTCTAATGATATACAACCATATTTTTTTTTCCTTTTCTACTTAGGTATATTTATTTTCCCTTGTTTAGCAGCCTGTGTCCTAATTTTCCTGCTGTATGTTGTCCAATCCTGTCAAACTGGCATCTACAGTTAGGTCCATATATATATTTGGACACAGGCACAATTTTCATACTTTTGGCTCTGTATGCCACCAGAATAAAATAAAAAAAAAACAATTCAAATGAGTTTGAAGTGCAGACTTTCAACTTTAATTCAAGGGGTTGAACACTAATATCAAGTACAAATTTTAGGAACTGCAACCATTTTTATACACAGTCTGCCCATTTTCAGCAGCTCAGATGTAACTGGACAAATTAATATAATCATAAAATTAAATGTTAATTTTTAATAGTTTGTTGAGAATCTTTTACTGGTAATGACTGCCTGAAGTCTGCAACCCATGGACATTACCAAAGACTGGGTTTCCTCCTTTCTGATTCCTTGCCAGGCTCTGTAGCTGTCTTCAGCTGTTCTTTGTGGTTGTTTTTGCCTTTGGTTTTGCCTTCAGCAGGTGAAATGCATGCTCAATTGGATTGAGATAAGGTGATTGACTTAGTCATTGCAGAATATTCCACTACTTTTCCTTCAAAAGCTCCTGGATTGCTTTTGCAGTGTGTTTTGGACAATTGTCCATCTGTTCTGTGAAGCGCCGTCCAATCAACTTTGCTGCATTTGGCTGTATCTGGGCTGACAGTATATCTCTTAACACTGTAGAATTAAGGTGCGTCTGTCTTCTGTCACATCATCAGTAAACACCAATGACCCAGTGCCACCGAAAGCCATGCATGCCCATGCCATTACACTGCAAGATGTACCATATTTTTCCGATGATTTTGTGTGCTTTGGATCATGAGCTGTTCCAAGCCTTCTCCACACTTTTTTATTCCCCTCATTCTTAGTTTCATCCATCTAAAGAATGCTTTTCCAGAACCGGTCTGGCTATTTTAAATGTTTTTTTGACAAAGTCTAATCTGGCTTTTGTTTTTTTTCAGGCTTATGAATGGTTTGCACCTTGTGGTGAACCCTCTGTATTTGATCCTCTGAAGTCTTCTCTTGATTGTAGACTTTGAAAACGATAGGCCCACCTCCTGGTGGATGCAGGTTCACAGCAACAGATTCCAAATGCAAATACCATGCTTAGAATCCACTCCAGACCTTTTACCTGCTCAACCGATGAAGAAATAACAAAAGATTAACCCACACTTGGCCATGAAACAGCTTTTGTCCAATTACTTTTGGTCACTTGAAAAAGGGGAGTGGCTATTCTTAAGAGCTATAATTGCTAAACCCTTCCTCCTATTTGAATGTTATATATATATATATATATATTTATATATATATATATATATATATATATATATATATATATATATATATATATATATATATATATATATATGTGTTACACACAGAGTAATATATTTCAAGCATTTCTTTCTTTTCATTTTGATTTGATGATCATTTGATTACAAAATCAGTATCTCCATAAAGCTGGTCAACAGACGGAATCATGAAGTGCTCTATAATTTCCTGGTAGAAGGCTGCGCTAACATGGGACTTGATAAAACACAGTGGACCAACACTAGCAGATGACATGGCTCCCCAAATTATTACTAACTGGGGAAACACTGGACCTCATGCAGCTTGGATTTTGTGCCTCCCTACTCTTCCTCCAGACTCTGGGACCTTGATTTCCAAATGAAATGTAAAATGTTCCACAGTCTGGCTCCACTGCCAGAAGTACCAATACCTTGCTTGATGATCATAGCATCACTGTGCTTGATTGGCCAGCAAATTCGAACAAAGGTGCTTTATTGTTGTCATGTACGTGAATTAAAGGGGTTGTAAAGACAATTTTTTTCTTTTTTAAATAACAAACATGTTATATTTCCCTCCACTGTACTTATCGTTTTGCACAGAGTGGCCCGAACCTTGTCTTCTGGGGTCCCTCAGTGGCTGTCTCAGCTCCTTCCCGCAAGAACTAACCACCTTCATGGGAGCTCTCTCGCATGGTGGTTAGTTGTTGCGGGCGCCCTTCTGTGATAAGGCCGGCGGCTATAGCCCCTCACTGTATCACTCGGCCCTGCCCCTGGCTCACCCCGTCATTGTATGTGACTGACAGCAGCGCAAGCCAATGGCTGCGCTGCTTTCAATCCATCCACTCTAGCCAATCAATGGCCAAGCTGAGCGGTGAAGGGGACATCGGGGGCAAGCGCAGCAGGTGAACGGGCTCAGGTAAGTAAAATGGGGGGCTGGAGGGCGAGTATTGTCGGATGTTTTTTCACCTTAATGGATAGGATGCAATAAGGTGAAAATACTTCAGATATATCACTCTGTGTGTAACGCATCTATATAAAATATATTTTTGAATTGAATTACTGAAATAAATTAACTTTTTGATGATATTCAAATTTTATGTATGCACCTGTATATTAATTGGCAACAGCCCATAGCCAGGCGAAAGGCATTTCACCCTTGTGTTGTTGCTTTGACTCGCAGTGATTTTATTCCACCAGGTGTGCTGGAGGGGCTGTGGTTGTTCTTGGAGTTAAGGCGCAGAACTGAGAACACAAAAATTACCAAGTGTCTCCTTCGGAGGTAGCGATACACATATATATTTAGCAATAATATAATATACAGTATCTCACAAAAGTGAGTACGAGTACACCCTTCACATTTTTGTAAATATTTTAATCTTTTTATGTGACAACACTGAAAAAATGACACTTTGCTACAATGTAAAGTAGTGAGTGTACAGCTTGTATAACAGTGTGAATTTTCTGTCCCCTCAAAATAACTCAACACACAGCCATTAATGTCTAAATCACTGGCAACAAAAGTGAGTACACCCCTAAGTTAAAATTTCTAAATTGGGCACACAGTGCCAATATTTTGTGTGGCCACCATTATTTTCCAGCACTGCCTTAACCCTCTTGGGCATGGAGTTCATCAGAGCTTCACAGGTTACCACTGGTGTCCTCTTCCACTCCTCCATGACGACATCACGGAGCTGGTGGATGTTAGAGACCTTGCGCTCTTCCACCTTCCATTTGAGGATCCCCACAGATGCTCAAAAGGATTTAGGTCGGGAGACATGCTTGGCCTCTCCATCACCTTTACCCTCAGCTTCTTTAGCAAGGCAGTGGTCATCTTGGAGGTGTGTTTGGGGTCATTATCATGTTGGAATACTGCCCTGCAGCCCAGTCTCTGAAGGGATCATGCTTGGCTTCAGTATGTCACAGTACATGTTGGCATTCATGGTTCCCTCAATGAACTGTAGCTCCCCTGTGCCAGCAGCACTCATGCAGCTCCAGACCATGACACTCCCACCACCATGCTTGGCTGTAGGCAATACACACTTGTCTTTGTACTCCTCACCTGGTTGACACCACACACGCTTCACACCATCTGAACCAAATAAGTTTATCTGGGTCTCATCAGACCACAGGACATGGTTCCAGTAATCAATGTCCTTAGTCTGCTTGTCTTTAGCAAACTGTTTGCAGGCTTTCTTGTGCATCATCTTTAGAAGAGGCTTCCTTCTGGTGTAACAGCCATGCAGACCAATTTGATGCAGTGTGCGGCGTATGGTCTGAGCACTGACAGGCTGACCCCCCACCCCTTCAACCTCTACAGTAATGCTGCCAGCACTCATACATCTATTTCCCAAAGACAACCTCTGGATAGGACGCTGAGCACGTGCACTCAACTTCTTTGGTGGACCATGGAGAGGCCTGATCTGAGTGGAACCTGTCCTGTTAAACCGCTGTATGGTCTTGGCCACCGTGCTGCAGCTCAGATTCAGGGTCTTGGCAATCTTCTTATAGCCTAGGCCATCTGTATGTAGAGCAACAATTTTTTTCAGCTCTTCAGTGAGTTTTTTGCTATGAGGTGCCACGTTGAACTTCCAGTGACCAGTATGAGAGAGTGAGAGCGATAACACCAAATTTAAGACACCTGCTCCCATTCACACCTAGGACCTTGTAACACTAACGAGTGACATGACACCGGGGAGGTAAAATGGCTAATTGGTCCCAATTTGGACATTTTCACTTAGGGGTGTACTCACTTTTGTTGCCAGCAGTTTAGAAATTAATGGCTGTGTGTTGAGTTATTTTGAGGGGACAGCAAATGTACACTGTTATACAAGCTGTACACTCACTACTTTACATTGCGGCAACGTGTCATTTCTTCAGTGTTGTCACATGAAAAGATAGAATAAAATGTTTACAGAAATGAGAGGGGTGTACTTACTTTTGTGAGATACTATAAATGTAATGTAAACGGATATAATTTCCCTTCACATGTGATTTGTCCTGCTTATCTCTCCCTGCAGACACCGTCACAGAAATGTACATTACCTTTCACCCGGGATCAACAGAATGAGAATCTCCAGTATTTCATTAATCATCTTATCGGTTTTGTAGGTTATTCTGAAGGACGTGTTCTGTGTCATTAAGTAACAATGTATAACCTTCTCCGTTACATATTGGGGTGAATCTGCACCATTCCAGATCCGTGTCACTTTATATTCTACATATCAATGCCAGCGAGAAGATGACACAGACAGCGGAGTAACAGTACACAGGGAATTATCTGTACAAGTATGTATAGAGAGCAGCATGTAATTACACGCGTGGCTTGGCTGATGTATAGCTGTTATGATAAGAATGTGGTTTCCAAGGACACGGAAAAGCTGCAGGAGATCCTTGAAGGACTTTATGAGTGACTGGAGGTGCGCTGAGCACCAATGGACCATTCCATAAACATTGCACAGTGCAGGAACCCAAACCCAGGACCGTGATTGGATGCTTTAGCTACTGCGCCTATCTACCTAATAGATAAGCCAGACTTGCATTTAGCTTAGCCATCTCAATACCGGGCACTTACACCCCCTTCCTGCCCAGGCCATTTTTCAGCTTTCAGCGCTGTCACACTTTGAATGACAATTGCGCGGTCATGCTACACTGTAACCATATGACATTTGTATCATTTTCTTCACACAAATACAAATAGAGCTTTCTTTTGGTGATATTTAATCACTGCTGGGTTTTTTATTTTTTCCTAGAAAAAAAGACCAAAAAAAAGTTTTTCTTAGTTTCTGTCAGTTAATTTTGTAAATAAGTCATTTTTCTCCTTCACTAATGGGCACTGATAGGCTGCACTGATGGGCACTGTTGAGGTGGAACTGATGAGGAGGCACAAATATGCCGCACTTATGGGCACTGATAGTAAGCACTGATATGTGACACTGATGAGCACTGATAGGCAGCACTGATGGGTGGCCCTGGTGGGCACTGGGCACAGATAGACAGCATTGGTGGGCACAGATATGCGGCACTGATGGGCATTGATGGGTGGCATCGATGAGCATTAGTGATGAGCATTGATGGGCAGCAGTGGTGGGCATTGATGGGCAGCACTGATAGCCAGCACTGACTGGCATCACTAATGGCCACTGATTGCTGGCACTTGTTGGCACTGATTGCTGACAATTGTGGGCACAGATTGGCGCTGATTGCTGGCAGTGGTGGGCACTCACTTCTGGCACTGTTTGGCACCATTGTAATCAGGGCACTGATGATCACTGCCCTGATTACATGCCTAGATGTCCTCTGTGAGGAGATGCCGCTGATCAGCTCTCCTCTCCTCCCACTCTGTCAGAGTGGGGGCGAAGAGAGCCGATTACCGACATCTCCATGTTTACATGTGACCGGCTGTGATTGGACACAGCCGATCACATGGTTAAAGCGTCACGGACGTGGCTCTTTACACAGATCAGGGCTGCAAAATGGCATGCGAGAGTGGTCGTTCTGGGCGGCCGTCACATGATGTCCACCCAGAACGAGGTCCTCAGCAGGCGGGAAAGGGTTAAATAGAAATGAAAGGCACACACATCTGTGTATAGATATGAAAACATTATAAATACCTTTTTCTCTTTTTTTTATACCTAATCCTTTACCCTATTTTCTCAGCTGGGGGGAGTAGAAACAGCATTACACTGAGCTTCCCAGTGAAAGGCTGTGTGGGGGAGGGGGGGGGGGTTCAGAACAAGACTGACCATTAGATGAAATCAGGCTAAGTTCCAAGCATAGCTGGAGAACTGACCACAGTGTGTTCTCCTGCTTAGTGTGGTCAGTTTTTAAAAGGAAAGCAGAGGGACTGGCGGAAAAAACAGGGATTTCACACAAAGGAAGCAATACAAAGATAACAAGCGACTTTCTCATACAAGTACATGGTACAGCAGGCACATATCAGGAATACAAAATGTTGGGTTTACGTATTCTTTAATTTTACTGTTCTCGGAGTTGGGTTTTAGGCATAAGGCTCCATTCACATTTAGGGTCCTTTCACATGGGGCAGACTCCGCCTGCGATTCGCTAGCTCAGGAGTGGATCCGACCACTGATTCCTGCTGAACACAGCCCTCTCTTCTCTATGGGTGGTCTTATGTAAAGGGATACTCCCAAATCCCCATCCGTCTGTTATTGGATCGGATTGGATTGGATGTAGGCAGGTATAAACAGACACACGTCCGTTTACACCAGCCACTCCATAGAGGAGAATGTAGGGTCCGATTGAGTACTCCTGTCCATTTCCATATGTGTGAAAATAAAGGATTAGAATAGAAAAAAAAATATTCCTTTATTTTCTAGTCTATTTTATTATTTTTGGAAATTCGGAAAACTATTCAAATTCAAAAACCTTTCAAATTCAAAAACTTTTCAAATTCTAAAATTTTTCTAATTTGATTAGAAAACTTTTCGAATGGATTCAAAAACGAATTAACAAAACTAATTCCAAAAACGAATGAAACCAATGAAACAAATATAACTAAACTAATTTATGTAAATAATGAATCAAAACGTAACAATATAAATGTTTTAGTTCTGCACATGTCCATGCATGACCCTTTTGAAAAATTGTTCCGCACCAAAATGCATAGTACTTTGTTGCTCGCGTGCAATAGCAAAATTCTTGGCAGTGCCATGCATCGGTAAAAGGGTTGCACGTTTTTGTGTTCTGCGGGAAATCATGGGACTTTGTGTGTGCATTCCCAAAATCCACCAATGTGAACCTAGCCTAAGACCAAAACCTTTCATTTTGGATAAAGTTTTACAAAGTGTAGATCCCTGCCCTATTTGGAATAATTTCCTTTGCTTTCTGTTCTGTAGACACAACAGGAAGTGAGGGAAAATCTCTCCAAAGTAAGCACAATTCCCTCTTCGTGGTCACCATAATAAATGTCCCTTATAGAAGTGTGCCACTCTATTGCTGTTCTGGAAGCAACTCAGAATGTAGGTTTCTCCTTCCCTTTCAGCTCTAGTGAAAGTGGGCAAATCAAGAGAATGTCTCAACTTAACGGGGACACAGACAGCAATAAAAGCTGACAGATATTCTAACCACTCACTACTCTATCCAAACAGGTTTGGCTTTAGGGATATACTTAGATAGTCCATTTTATATATAGTTACATTGGACCAATGTAGCTTTACATTTACCATATCTGGTTGAAACCCATGAAAGACACCCCTACTACCCCCACCACACCACTTTGTCCAATCAAAGAAAGCTTTGCAGTCATTCAGAGAATGCAATCATTCTTTGAATGGCGCCTGTGCCAAGTTGCTGAGCTCCTGTGTTTGGAACCGAGAAGCTGGTGGTGATCACAGGAGTGGCGGTGTCTACTTAATTGATTTTCAGCTTTCAGGGGCATCAGTCAGGTATGGTATATACTGTACATAATTAAATTGGTCCAAGCTGGACCATTTTAAATTTTCCAAAGCAGTCTTGAATGTGTCATCAGCCTGAGAAGACCTTGCCACTGGATAGCCAAGGAAAGTGTCCATGTTACCCAGAAAGTGACGTGGACACCTAAAGTAGGACATGTCATTATACTGACCCTCATCGTCAGATGTAATCCCAGTGTTAATATTGTTAATCTCTTTATATATAGTCATCTGAGCATTCTGGAATCCAGAAATCCATAAAAATCTATTTTGTAGATCTGTGGAAACTGAATCTGCTGCACACCAGACAAGGAGGAACGAATCTCATCTCTTCTGCTCTGCTGGCTGATCAAGTAAATGGGCAAGAGTGAGGACATAACCCGGCCTGCGGGGACTTCTAATCACACAGTGAGACGCCGAGATAAACTGAATTGAAGGAAACATACTGTTCTTTTTAAAGAAAGGGGGGGTAAGCCGGAAATCTACTTCCATGTTGTAATTTTAGACAGAGAGACAGATTGGCTTGGCCTTATGTATTTAAAGTGTAATAAAAATCCTAATGATGAACTTCAGTATTTGCTCCTTTTTGGTCTGTTAATTTCTACAGGATGGCTGTACTCAACCTAGCAAGGGGATTTCATAGGGAGCCTGACATTACCACTACTGGGCCATATCCACATGTTCCACTTGTATTATAACAAAATATTTGGACCACACAGAAATGGAGTTCCATAGTAGCCCTTTATTATGAATCCAGTTCAATAATACTAATTAAAAAATAAAAACAAAGTTGGGATGACTGGTCTTGAAGGCACCAGAAAATAAACAGCCAAACAGGTCCTTCTGGACTGCTGATGGTTGCCATGAGTATGGCCACACACAGGAGAAGGAGAAGCTAACCAGAGTTTTTTGTGAAGGTTGCATGCACTGTACACATCGCTAGATCAAGTTGAAGGCATGTTACCAGTTGGGCCGCGCTCAGGAAGGTGGGAATCAATTAAAATGCTTTTTTGAGTAGAGTAGGAGAAGACTTTAAGATGGTAATTTCTGTTTGCATGCCTGGTGCAGGTTTTGCCTCACTTCCTGTCTGATTAAACCATTGGTAGTAGGACAGTAAGCCCTTGTACACACGATCGGAGATTTGTCGGATATTCCGACTGTGTGTGGTCTGCATCGGACTATTTCCGTCGGAATATCCGTCGGACCAAAATTTCCGGCCAAATATTTTCCGACAAAATGCTCCGATCGGACATACTCCGATCATGTGTAGAGAATTCCGATCGGACAAAGTGCCACGCATGCTCAGATCAAATTTCTACATCAAAGCTATTGGCTACTAGCGTGAACGTAGTCCCGTCGTAACGAAATTACGTCATCACGTTCTGAAAGATCGGATTTTCCGACAACTTTGTCCGACCTTGTGTATGCAACAGTTTCGGACAAGATCCGTCGGACAAAATCCGACGGATTTGGTTGTCGGAATCTCCGACCGTGTGTACAAGGGCTTAGTGAGGGGAAATCTCTCTAATAAAGCCCTGGATAGCAGTAAAACCCAACAAGAGATCTTATTCTTCCTCATTCTACCAATCACAGATATTCCATGCAGCTGATGCTTCTCAGGGTTCCTGTTCCTCTGCTCTGCCATCTTGGTTTTGTGTGTTGGCTGTGGTTGCTCATGACCCACAGGTAGTCTTCTACTGCGCCATGTGCCAAACATGACCTGCCATGAAACTGGTCCTGCAGCATCCTGTAGTGTGTGATGTTATCCTATTAATCTGTGGATGAGGGGGCAAGGCTAAAAGTGGGAGCGGGTACTATCAATAAAGGTACCTGCTACTTGAGAAAAAAATCTGCGCTTTTTTAACAGGCTGGAGAAGAGCAAGTTAAAAGGTGAAAATGTTATTTTTGGGGTGAAGGTCTGCTTTAAGTAACCACATATTTCATGACAGGTGAGTAATGAGGCTACTCGCTAACGTGGATGTAGGGAAATTATATGTATAATGTACGCCCGAGGGCCCAAACTGCACTACGAGTCATATATCTTAAAGGGGTTGTAAAGGCTTGTTTTTTATTTTCTACATAGGACAGGTTCCTCTAAGCTAGTGCATTGTTGGTTCACTTACCTTTTCCTTCGATTTCCCTTCTAAAAGTTTTTTTTCTTTGTCTGAATATCTCACTTCCTGTTTCTCCTCAGTAAACATCTCACCATCAACTGAGCTGGTGGTTAGTCAGCCAGAACAGCTTACTGAACAGCTTACGGAGGAGGAACAGGAAGTGAGAAATTCAGACAAAGAAAACAAAGAAAAAAAACATTTATAAGGGAAATCGAAGGAAAAGGTAAGTGAACCAACAATGCACTAGCTTATAGGAACCTATTTAGAAAATAAAAAACGAACCTTTACAACCCCTTTAACCTCCTGCAATAATTTGGCCACTTATTATATTAATACAAAAATTTAAAAATGTACAATATTATTGTATAAATTACTCTGACCAAGCCACAATCCTTAACCCTTATCCAACTAATCATTATTAATGGCCAGCTTGCAATCACTTATTGGGGAATCTGCAGTAATTACGAAAACATGATTTTATCAGCTGAGCTGTTTCAAATGAGCCATAGATGAACCATTGACTAATTCTCAAACATCATTAATTCCTCATTAGCCTTTGCAATGATTGTACATTTCCATCTGCAGAGCCCAGAGGTGTGTGGATCAAGGACTGAAGAGGAGGAACATGAGATAAAGCAACCAGAACTTGTTACTGGCAGTGGGAAATAGGGTGGGATTTCCATGAATCAACCAAAGTTTTAAGGATCCAACATGGAGGATCTTAAATCCCTCCAATCTGTTACATTAAAAAAATATTTTTAAATAAATATTACAATAGTAAACTCAATATAGGTGCTCACTAAAAATACAGCAAAGTGTCCCCTTCACGTCACAAAATGTAAACTGGCCCTGAAACTAGTTTGAGAAGTGGCGGTGCACATGCACACAGCAAGTTTTCTTATGCCTCTGTATAAGACCCCTTTCACACCGTGGGTTTTTCAGGCGTTTTTCAAGCGCTTTAGCGTTAAAAAAAAGCGCCTGTAAAGCGCTTGAAAGAAGCCTCATCTGCAGTCCCAATGTGAAATGTCAGCGCCCGAAAAACGCTCGTAAAGCGCCGCTTAAACTAGCAGCGCTTTACCAGCGTTTTTCGAGCGTTATTGGGGCACTTTTAACCCCTGCTAGTGGCCAAATAAAGGGTTAAAAGCGCCCACAAAACGCTGCTGCCAATAGCGTTTTTCAGGCGTTTTGCGGGCGTTTTACAAGCGCTTCCCATTGATTTCAATGGGAAGGGGCGTTTTAGGAGCGTTGTATTCACCGCTCCAAAAGCGCTGCAAAGAAGCTGCTTGCAGGACTTTTTTTGATGCTCTGCCAGCGCAGCGCCTCAGTGTGAAAGCACTTGGGCTTTTACATTGGGATTGCAGTTGCAGCTTCTTTCAGGCGCTTTTTTTAACGCTAAAGCGCCTGAAAAACGCCCCAGTGTGAAAGGGATCTTGGTGTGAAAGCACTCAGGCTTTTACATTGGGATTGCAGTTGCAGCTTCTTTCAGGCGCTTTTTTTAACGCTAAAGCGCATGAAAAACGCCTGAAAAACGCCCCAGTGTGAAAGGGGTCTAAGGGTTGCTACCTCATCCCTTTAAAACCAAACACATAATAATTACACTGGTTCTGTAGCTGAATAAGGTGGTAATTAAATGCACTTGGTGCCTTATCGGCATTAAATTAGCCTCAGAACCTGTTTAATTCATATGTGTTTGGGTTTAAATTGATGAGGTGGTAACCATATTCTGTATCTGCTAGCAAGTCTTGCTAAGCAAAACCAGGAGACACTAAGAACTGCCCATCTCAAGTCCAAGTCCTTTCCTAATACGGGTAATCAAAAAAAAAGAAAGTACTGGAGTGTCCAAGCTGGCTGACCTGATATGTGGTGATAAGCTGTGGAGGGCACCGGATCACGGCGGGAGGTGCGGGCCCTCTCTTGCCGCCGATAAAAGTGATCTTGCGGCAAATCCGCCGCAGAGACCACTTTTATCTTGTAATGGGCCGCACGCTGAAGAAGAGGATACTGGGGTTTTGGCAGCTAGCTGCTGCCATAGCAACGATATCCTCCTTCAAACAGCCAATGTAAAACTGCGGCAGGCGGGCCGTAAGTGGTTAAAGCAGGTTCAACGGTGACTAGTAGTGTTGAGCGAACGGTTCGGAACCGAACAAAAGTTTGACCTGAACATCACCTGTTTGCCCGTTTGGCGAACAACCAAATTTGTGGGGCACTGGTACGCCGTGCTGGCACGCCGAGCGCCCCACAAAGCACTGCATGCTGCACAGTGCATTCTAGGGCTCTAATTGGATGAAGTCTTGCACCGGACAGCTGGTCGGGTACATGGCTTTGCCAGTTAGGGCACATAGCACTGTCAGAGCCCTGATTGGACAAAGTGACAATGACAGTACTCATAGCCACACCCCACACTACAAAAGGTTCCTTCCAATAGGAACCTTTCGCAGTGTGTTGGAGTGGAGCTAGATAGAGCAGGGCTCAATTTGCTACTAGCAAGTTAGTGTGTTCACTTATTTTGACCCTGTGTGGTCCTATTTGAGGTCAGCAAGGGAAGAAGGGGCTCTGAAGTTCCAGGATAGAAATTAAATGGCAGTAACAAACAAATGGCCCCTGCCCCCATCTATAACTAGCCTTCACAGCAAGGCAGTGCTGGGACAAGGTCATCTGGTGCCCTGGGCAAAAATGCCAAACTGTGCCCCCCCCCCCAGTTGTAAAGAAGGAGCAACTTATAGTGGGACCCAGTGACACTAAAGCTCAGGGGTTCTGGATTGCGGTTGGAATTGCTGTGATTCTGCCCGCAAATTGACACACAGACTCGCTTGCAATCCCACGGTGCGATTTTGTGGCAATTGTCCCCCAACAAATCGTGACAAATTTGCGGAATGCCTGTTGCCCAAAAGAAGCTCTGGAATGCCTAGGTTCTGAATGTACCTTTATACACTGATCAGTGCTAATAATATGCACTGACACTGTACTAATGACAATGGCTGAGAAGGGGTTAATATCTAGGGGCATCCAAGGGGTTAATTGTGTGCACCCGAAACCCTAAGCCTAGGTTCACACTGTAGCAATGTGAGAACCAGTGCGATTCCAGCACCGGCTCTCCCCTGCAGGCAGTTCATGCTGCTCTCTGCGAACCGCTGTGGGTGTCCATGCAATGTTAATAACACCCCTGGACAGGAATCGGATTGCATGGGTGAGAACACACGACCATGCAATCTGATTGTAGTGCATCTTTTTTGTGCAAATCCAATGCGAGTTCAGTCATACAACTGTATGGCTGAACTCGCATTGCACAGATATTGCATGTAAACAGCAGTGTAGGTGCAAATCACATGTGATGTCTGTGTTCGCTACAGTGTGACCCTAGGCTGAAAAAAGGCATTGATGGGTACGTTGCGGTGCTTGTAGCTGCCACCCCATCGCAGTATATGTACTGCGACGGGTTGGCAAGTGGTTAATTACCAATGGTATTTGTGATATGCAGCATGAAGGGGTTAATGTGTATTGTCAGTGCTACATTAGTTACAAGTGGCAGTTAATTAACCCCTTTGTGTTGCATTAGTGGCATCAGTGTTAATTAACTGCTGCAGCATGCAGGGCTTAATTATTAATGACACTTGTGCCACTAATGCAACCCAAAGGGGTTAAATAACTGCCACTTGTCACTAATGCAGCAGTGATAATACACATTAACTACCCTTCATGCATATTAAAAAAATACCATTGGTAATCTATAAACCGCCCCCCAAAAAAGGAGTTAACAAATCCATCTGCAGATGGCTTACTATTGCTTGGTTCCTCCTCCTCTAGATCACACTTGCTCCGGCAGCACTCTATGCTCCTTTACACTCCCACCTTCCAGCCAGCCTCTCAGTGATGTCACACCGGGACAGGATTAGGAGATGGCAGTCGGGCGGAGATTGCTCTGCCTGACAGGGAAGTGAAGGGCTCGTCCTTGCTTGTGCCGGGTGCAGAAGCACATGGCACATCATAGCAGCTGTGCCAGAATACTGGCTGGAATACTGCACATCCGGAATACTGGCTGTGCAGTATTCTAGTGCAGCCTGTGTGTACAGTCCAGCCACTTCACCTGCGCCCCCCTTCCTCTATTAAATTGTCCCGTCCAGGGCATCCGTCCCTTCCGCCCCTGCCTTGTACCGGCCCTGCAGCAAGGAGCACATGGAAGGGCAACGCATGTAAAACAAAACCAGAGAAAATTGCCAGCTCACCTCACCAATCAGTCTGCTTACCAACCAAATGAACCTGTCTAACAGGATGCGTTAAAAACAGGGGTTTATTTAGCACACATTAGTGGTGAGGTGACACACTGGACACTTTTGCTGCCATTATGGTATGTGCTGAGTGTCCAGTGTGCCCCTGTGCCTAAGGAAGACTGGGCTACCTCCAGGCCCACCTGCTCCTATCTAGCCATTAGAATGCATGTTCTCCCTCTGTTGGAGACTCTCATAAACTTACAAGGAGTTAGGACTGCAGGTAATACAGGGTGCCGTGAAGAGACCTTGCAGCTTACGCTTGCGTTTGCAAATGTGTGCTAACTAAACCCCTGTTTTTAATGCAGACTGTAAGCCCTTGTACACACGGTCTGACATTCCGACAACAAAATCCGTTGGATTTTGTCCGACGGATTTTGTCCGAAACTTGTGTTTCATACACACGGTCGGACAAAGTTGTCGGAAAATCCGATCGTTCAGAACGTAGTGACGTTATTTTGTTACGATGGGACTATGTTCAGGCTAGTAGCCAATAGCTTTGGTCTAGGAATTTGATCTGAGCATGCGTGGTACTTTGTCCGATCGGAATTCTCTACAAACGATAAGACAAAGTCGGAAAATTTTATAGCCCAGCTCTAAAACGTTGTCGGTCCGATATTCTGACGGAAACAGTCTGATGGAGCCCACACATGGTCAGATTATGGGCTTAGACAGGATAATTTGGTTGGTAAGCAGACTGGTTGGTGAGTTGAGCTATGGAATTTTCTTTTGTCTTAGAGACTAAATGGCACCCACATGTGACGTGGTTAAGGGGTCCTGTGCGCTGGTATATTGTTATCTAACTAACTCAAAAATCAAGCCCAGGACCCAGGTGTACACAAAACTCGGGTCATCTGCCCCCCCCCCCCCCCATCAGGGCTGGACTGGGACAGAAATTTGGCTCTGGACTTCGTCCAGATCGACCCACTTACATTTTGAGTGTCCCATCAGCACCCCCTTACATCAGAGTGTCCCATCACCAGCCCCCTTACATCAGAGTGTCCCATCAGCGCCCCCTTACATCAGAGTGTCCCATCAGCGCCCCCTTACATCAGAGTGTCCCATCACCAGCCCCTTACATCAGAGTGTCCCATCAGCGCCCCCTTACATCAGAGTGTCCCATCAGCGCCCCCTTACATCAGAGTGTCCCATCACCAGCCCCCTTACATCAGAGTGTCCCATCACCAGCCCCCTTACATCAGAGTGTCCCATCAGCGCCCCCTTACATCAGAGTGTCCCATCAGCGCCCCCTTACATCAGAGTGTCCCATCAGCGCCCCCTTACATCAGAGTGTCCCATCAGCGCCCCCTTACATCAGAGTGTCCCATCAGCAGCCCCCTTACATCAGAGTGTCCCATCAGCACCCCCTTACATCAGAGTGTCCCATCAGCACCCCCTTACATCAGAGTGTCCCATCAGTGCCCCCTTACATCAGAGTGTCCCATCAGCGCCCCCTTACATCAGAGTGTCCCATCACCAGCCTCCTTACATCAGAGTGTCCCAACAGCGCCCCCTTACATCAGAGTGTCCCATCACCAGCCTCCTTACATCAGAGTGTCCCAACAGCGCCCCCTTACATTAGAGTGTCCCATTAGCTCCCCCTTACATCAGAGTGTCCCATTAGCACCCCCTTACATCAGAGTGTCCCATCAGCACCCCTTACATCAGAGTGTCCCATCACCAACCCCCTTACATCAGAGTGGCCCACTGAGCCATCTGCCCACCGGGAAACTCCCGGTAGTCCCAATGGCCAGTACATGCCTGCCCCCCATATTTAAAGCCTTAATCCAGAAATCTTTCCTCAGTTTCTATCTCTTGGTGTGGGATTGTTTCTGGGACAAGAAGATACAGACAGCAGTTCCCATGTTCCCATTCTGAAAAGGTTCCTTTTACATGTAAGAGCTGTTTTTTTTTTCTCCCAGCCCTCCCTGCTGAGTTATGACAGGTATGCTTAAACACAACTAGAATGGCAGATTTCTCACTTCTGTTTGAAAGCAACCATAGCAGAAGAGCACGGCGAGGGTCTCATCAGCGTAATTAGCTGCATGAATAAAAAAAAAAACTAAAAAGGAGCTTCTCATCAGTATAATGACACTCCAGTTGATTATCTCAGTCAAAAGATTTTTAAGCATCTGCCGAAATATAAGAAAAAAACTCTAAATATCCAGCTGAAGATGTCACATAATGAGGAGCAGGGTGCGGGCTGCGACACAGCGGTACAAATAGAGATGTTATCAAAGATCTGACAGATGAAAGAGGCAATCAAATGTCCAAAAAGCTTGAAGGTGTGCTTTTACACATTGTACAAATATCCGTGTTTTGTATATTACTATTTCACCCAAAAACTTGAATACCGTCACCAGTTTTAGTTACATGTTTACCTGTAAGTTTTGTATTTTTCTAAGAAACTTTTATAAGAAATGTGGCTGTTAGCCAAGTCACATCTAAAAAAGTTGGAACCAACTTTGTGTCTGTCCTTGCTGGAATGCTGTATTTTGTTTGCAGGAAAGTACAAATACGTACTTTTTTCATTTAGGATGCAAATGGGTTTGGGCAACAAAGCCTTATGTGGCGAGTGCCAAAATCAATGTAAAGCCCTGGTTCACATTGATGCTACTTTAAAATCGCGCTACTTCACTTGAAGTTGACCGATTTCTAAGTAGCAAGGTCAGTGAGATTTCAGGTGCTACTTTATAGACATTTGTGTGGCTTCATGCCCAGATGTCTATTGAAGTCGCACCAGAAATCGGCAAAAGTAGTGCAGGAACTACTTTTGCAAATTGGTGTCACATCAATTGGAACAGTGTCATTGCCTCAAATAGGCTGCGACTTGTCATGCGATTTAATCTTGCAAATCTCATGACAAATCGCTCCAATTTGAACCTAGGCTTCAGAGTCCGAGGTCAGTGTTTCTCCACTCCACTTCTCTAGGTGCACCACCAGGTCCTGTTTTCTGTATTTTCCTCAGTATAAAAAAGACTGTGAATTACTAACCTTGAAAATGATATCATCACCTGTGACAAAAACCAACAATATAGAAAACAAGACCTGGGAATGCATCCGGAGAAGGAGAGTTGGGAAACACTGCCCTAAGTAATGGTAATTGTAATCTTTATGTGTTTTTAAGAATCACAAAGCCAAACTTTTAGAGTCCATTCACACAGGGGCAACATGACTTCCAGCACAAGGCAACTTTGGCATGACTTGAGTATGAATCACAGGGCGACTTGGGGCAACTTACAACGCAACTTGAAGTCGCCTCCAGGACAGGGGATTTTGCCAGTGGCCAATTACATAGTAATCAGCTCCGTGGGAGGGAGGGTTTTTAAACTTAATGCATTAGATACATTAAGAACAAAAACATTGTGTGAGTTTAGCAGACCCAAGGCACAACATAATAGTTAGCTGAAGAAGAGATTGTCACCTCATGTAGCAAATAAGTTATGTTTGCACTATTGTCTAAAATGGACAAAAAAAAGCAATTTGACAAACTATTTTACAGATAAGAAACACAGACAACAGTAGTTCAAATGAAATAATAGTTTATGATAAAATAAAATTATGATTGTGGATCAGCTACATTTTTCTGCCAAGCCACTGCCTCTCTACCCACAAAATATTCAAGATATTTTTGGCGAATATCGCAGGCATTTTCTGAGGGCAACCCAGTACGGGCAGGTTCAAGAGCCGTCATGTCTCCTAATGGATGAGCTGCAGCCTCTTCAGCTGGGCCTGACACTGCAGGGTCAACATCAACTGGCAGCGAGGAAAGGTAGCTGCTAGCATTCCTCCATTAAAAATTGTGGAGGACGCAATAGCACAAAACAACATAGTTTATTTTATATTGGGCCAGGTTGATGGAGGTTAAAAAGAGCCATTTTCAACCCTCCTTCTGGCACGAGAGAGCCTGTAGTTGAAGATTCTCTGCTCTGTGATGAGGTTCCTCATAGGAAAGGGCTTCATAACATGTTCCCCCAGAGCAAAGGCCTCATCTGCCACAAAAACAAAATTGAGGCCCTCGACATTGTTCTGAGCAAGTGGCAAATTTAAGGTGCCATTCAGGAGCCAATGGTAGAACTCTGTCTGTATGATGACACCTCCATCTGAGTAGCGCCCATTCTTCCCAACACCCAAAAAAAGGAACTCATACATTGCAGAAACAACAGCTAGCAACACTATGCTGCAAAAGCCTTTGTAATTGTAGTAATATGAGCCCGAGTTGGGTGGTGGGACAATCCTTACATGTTTCCCCATCAATAGCACCACCACAGTTGGGAAATTCCCACTGATGCTGAAACTGGCCTGCAACATCCTGCCATTGCTGGGGGGTGGAAGAAGGAAACTGTGAAGTCAAAAAAGAAAGAAGAAATTACTACTTTCAACTTATCAGATTCACCCCCCCTCTGGTGGCCCATTCGAAAAATGTTATGGTGGGGGGGGGGATAATGGGTAGATGTTTTGTACAGGTAACCTTCTCCACTTCCATGAGAGCTGAATGCATAAATGATGTATGATACTTTGGTCAGACCTTCCTTACTTACACTATTGGCAGCCCAGTGGACAGGTAAGAAGTGTCATAATATGGATACACACTGTCCAAATTGAAGCACATTTTGCCATTCATAAATTACCTATCAAGATAATATGAGACAAAAACTTTCTACGTTACAATTTGAAGGTAATCAGGCAGGCCTTTGCACTATGTGCTTTTGTGAATTTATACAGAAATATGACCACAAAAGAGGTAGTGTGCATGGGTTTTGCAAAGTCAGCAGACAGAGTATTGGTATTGGCCGACTTAGCATTGGGGGGGGGGCAAATTTAGGGGGTGATTGGGTTAAGCATAAAAATGTAGCTGACAAGATACATTGGTATGGAGGTTAGTGAAGGAAAATACGCATAAAGGACAAAAAAAGGATCATTTAAAGCTTACAGCATGCATGAGGACAAAGAGGGCATTCACAACATATTACGATAATGGTGATTATGGAATCAAGAAATTAATACAATACATTATCAAACATTAAATACATAGAATGTTATGCTAAAGGCTAAAACTTACCCGAATATAGTCCTTCTGCAGGATGTGAATAATGACAGAAAAGGTCTCTGGAATAATGAGTTCCAGAGCTTGGGGGGAGATCCCAGCCATAAACTTGAGGCCCTGGAAACTTCTCCCCATTGCCAAGTACCACAAAGTGGCTATGAGCCTTTGCTTGTGATTAATGGCAAGCCGTATGCATGTGCTTCTTAATATAGGGGATAAGCAATGCCAAGAGACGGTGAAAGCAGGGGTCTGTCATTCAGAGATAATTCCTACAATCATCAGGATTATTCTCCTGGAGCTCCCGCAGCAAAGGAATTGGTTACGATTAAGCAATCATTTCTTGATTCAAGAACTCCTCCTCCTCCTGTTCCTGGACTGGACTTGGGTCAAAGCAATAACTCAAAGCCCAATGATAGCACGATCTCTCTGACAAGAATGCAACATGGCTATTTGCCGAACGGCCGTTCAGAAACGAACTGACAAGCACGAACTGAAAAGAGCAAATCAACACTCACCAAACTTCTACTTACACGAAATTAGCAGAAGGGGCCCAAAGGGTGGTGTATGACCATTGAACTTCCTATTTATCGGCTCATAGTATGTCTAGTACATCACTACATTTGGGATTGTTGGCCGATAATAGTATGCCAGTTGTATGCAAGACAAGTTTGGGCCAATGTTCTTTGGACAAAAGTCTGCGGTTTTGTCGGCAGATTATCCAATCGTGTGTACGAGGCTGTAGGTTTCAATATTGAGTTGGTCCATCCTTTGCAGCTATAACAGCTTCAACTCTTCTGGGAAGGCTGTCCACAAGGTTTACGAGTTTTTCCTAGGGTAATGTTTGACCATTCTTCCAGAAGAGCATTTGCGAGGTCAGGCACTGATGTTGGACAAGATGGCCTGGCTCGCAGTCTCCGCTTCAATTCATCCCAAAGGTGTTCTATCAGGTTGAGGTCAGGACTGTGTGCAGGCCAGTCAAGTTCCTCCATCCCAAACGCACTCATCCATGTCTTTATGGACCCTGCTTTGTGCATTGATGTGCAGTCATGTTGGAACAGGAAGGGGCCATTCCCAAACTGTTACCACACAGTTGGGGGCATGAAATTGTTCAAAATGTCTTGGTATGCTGACGTCTTAAGAGTTCCCTTAACTGGAACTAAGGGGCTAAGCCCATCCCTGAAAAACAAACCCACACCATAACCCCCTCCACCAAATAATTTGGACCAGTGCACAAAGCATGGTTTCAAAATAGCTCCCACTGCTGTCTCAGCCTGGATTGAGACTGGGCTCAGGTAAGTATTATGGGGGGGGGGGGGGGGCTGCTGCACATGGGGTTTTTTACCTTTATGCATAGAATGCCTTTACAACCACTTTACCCTTGTGCCCCTAGACTAGACAAGCACTTAACCCTAGCAGTATGGTGGTGGTGGAGGGGGGGGGGGGGTACTGCAAGTGTAGATTTTGTCTAAATTCGCGAGTTCTTTTTCTTTTCCCAAGGCCTGTCTACCCCCACTCCTCCCAATTAATGTAATTAGAAAGAGCTGATAGTGGAAAGCTGTGTGCAGTCTTCAGGGATTTCTTGTTCTCAGCCCTGTGTGCTAACATGTGCTCTAGATTGTAGCTAAGCATATACATGTGTAACACTGTGCATTGTTACTGTAATGCAGAACTTTATTTTGACCATAAGATGGCAGTGTTCATCACAAAGCCCAATACAGGAGTGCTGAGGTTGCTGGGACTTGTATGCTGTGAGCAGAACTTTTCATCCAGTTTAGCTGAAATCGAACTACATTTCCCAGGAGAAATAGCCGAGGGGCAGGAGCATATCAATCAAAAGACCTGGGACACTGGGGGAGGAGAGAGAGAGACTGTGCTGGAGCCTGGATGTGTGAGGGAGAGCTGTGTGGGCCGAGTAGACCCAGACCAGAATGGGTCGAACCAGAAAGCTGCAAGTGTCAGCAGAAAGCCGAGCATCCTGAGAAGGCAGTGTGGAGAAGTCTGCGGGCGCACAATTCAGGTCATCACTATCTTTGTGGCCACATGTGTGGACGACAAAGGGGGCCCCTCAACAGAACGCTCATCGCTTTGCCCTGCTTTGTGAAAAAAGGGCAATATTTTTTACTTTTTGCTATAATAAATATTCCCCAAAATATATTAAAAAAAACATTTTTTCCCTCAGTTTAAGCCGATACGTATTCTTCTACATATTTTTGGTAAAAAAATTTGCAATAAGCGTTTATTGATTGGTTTGCGCAAAAGTTATAGCGTCTACAAAATGTGTCATCTCGTCCTTTTCCTGTATTACCTTGTTTATTAATACCTTTCACCCCTTGACACTAACGTAACACAAATATGCGGCCTCACTGCACTGTGCTTTTTTTTGCTGTGGGGCCGCATATTTGCCACATAGCATGCAACCCAATTTTTGGGCAGTATTTTTTTTTTTTTTTATTAGTATCAGTGTCCGTTGATGTCAATGTGTTTTAGGTAGGACACACAAAAAAAAAAAAAATATGCACTATTATTTCTGGCCTGTACTACGGGTACAAACAACTAACATACACATATGTGGTAGTGCCGCGATTGTCAGGAGCAGGAGAATTTGTTTTGGGTTGTTCTATGGTGGTAGATTATGGTAGTAACAAAAAATACACAACTACATATTAATTTTTTATTTTTTTTTACTATTTTGGCCCAGTTTTCCTTTGATAATAGACACAAAAAAAAATCAGGAGATATCCATAACCATTTACACCAAATGAAATCCCAATTTGTCCTGAAAAATAAAAACAAGGCTTAAAGAGGGAGTCCACCCAAAAAAAAATTATTAAAAGCCAGCAGCTACAAATACTGCAGCTACTGACTTTTAATAAATGGACCCTTACCTTTCCTGGGGTCCAGCGATGTCGGCAGCCGAGGTCGATCGGTCGTTCGGCTTTTGGCTGCTGCTGCCACCATTCTCGATGAGGCAATCAGGAAGTGAATCGTTGCGGCTTCACTTCCCAGTTCCCTACTGTGCATGCGCGAGTCGCGCAGCCCAATGGGAATGGTCCCGTGTGTGTCCCAGCAGACAGCGCGGAAGGACAGGAAGAGGCATAGACTCCCGTGGAGTGGGTGCAAATACCTGTCTTGGGGGGGGAGAGTTCCAATGAGCGGAGGTTCCACTTTAGGGTGGAAACTCTGCCCTACCCGCGATTGTGTCACGGAGCTGAAGAACGGGTAGATGCCGATGTAAACAACATCTCCCCGTTCTGCCTAATGACAGGACACTAATCTGTCATGTCACTGCTAGCCCATCCTCCAGACAGTTAGAAACACTCCCCCAGGACACACTTAACCCCTCCCTGCCCCCTAGTGGTTAACCCCTTCACTGCCAGGGACTGAGGAAAAAAAAGTTTTTTTATATATTTTTGGGGGGTATTTATTATTAAAGTAAAAAATAATGCGTTTTTTTCAAAATTGTCGCTCTTTTTTTGTTTATAGCGCAAAAAATTAAAAACCAAAGAGGTTATCAAATACCACCAAAAGAAAGGACGTAAATTTTGTTTGGGAGCAACGTCGCATAACCGCGCAATTGTCAGTTAAAGCGATGCAGTGCCGAATCACAAAAAGTGCTCTGGTCGGAAAGGGGGTAAATCCTTCCGGGGCTGAAGTGGTTAAGTATGTAAACAGTAAAAAAGGGAGGACGGACCATATTGGCCCCATAAAGAACGAGGAAGGACATCTGGTTACAAAGGATGGGGAGATGGCAAAGGTATTGAATTTATTCTTCTCCTCGGTCTTCACAAAGGGAATCGGGGCGCTTCAGTAACCAAAACTGCAGTGTTTATCCTCATGACAAATCACAGGAAGCACCTCCATGGTTAACAGAGGACAGAATTAAAATTAGACTCGGGAAACTTAACATTAATAAATCACCGGGACCAGATGGCTTGCATCCGAGGGTACTTAGGAAACTCAATCAAGTAATTGCCAGACCATTGTTCCTAATTTTTACTGACAGTCTACTGAATGGAATAGTAGCTGCCAGTTGGAGAAAAGCCAATGTAGCACCAATATTTAAAAAGTGTCCAAAATACATCCGTTGGAATTATAGACCAGTTAGCTTAAAGCGGGAGTCTGCCGGGAGTTCCGCCGTTTTTTTTTAACACAAATACAGCAGCTGCTGACTTTTAAAATAAGGACACTTACCCGCCCAGCGCGCCCGCGATGTCGGGACCCGAAGCCGATCTCTCGATCGTCTCTCGGGTGCTGCCGCCGCCATCTTGGGTATGGGAATCAGGAAGTGGAGCCTTTCGGCTTCATTTCCCGGTTCCCTACTGCGCATGCGCGAGTCGCACTGAGCAATAAGGATGGACCCGCTGCCTCTGGGATCTGTGTGTTTCCCAGCAGGCAGCGGGGGACGTTCGGAAAGGGGTGTAGATCTACGCCCCTTTCCGCAGAGAGCTATCCCGGAAGTGGGTGCAGATACCTGTACTGTACAGGTACCTGCACCCCCCTCCCCCCTGAAAGGTGCCAATTGTGGCACCGGAGGGGGGGAGGAATCCAATGAGCGGAAGGTCCACTTTAGGGTGGACCTCCGCTTTAACATCAATAGTATGTAAACTCTTGGAGGGGATGATAAGGGACTATATACAAGATTTTAGTAATGAGAACAGTATCATTAGCAGTAATCAGCATGGATTCATGAAGAATCGTTCTTGCTAAACCAAACTATTAACCTTCTATGAGGAGGTGAATTGCCATCTAGATAAAGAAAGGCCCGTAGATGTGGTGTATCTGGATTTTGCAAAAGCATTTGACACAATTCCCCATAAACATTTACTGTACAGAGTAAGGTCCGTTGGCATGGACCATAGGGTGACCATAAGGTGAGTACATGGATTGAAAACTGGCTACAAGGGCGAGTTCAGAGGGTGGTTATAAATGGGGAGTACTCGGAATGGTCAGGGGTAGGTAGTGGGGTCCCCCAGGGTTATATGTTGGGACCAATCCTATTTATTTTGTTCATAAATGACCTGGTGGATGGGGTAAACAGTTCAATCTACAATAATAAGCTAAGCAAGACAATAACTTCTCCGCAGGATGTGGAAACCTTGCAAAAAGATCTGAACAAATTAATGGGGTGGGCAACTACATGGCAGATGAGATTTAATGTAGAAAAATGTAAAATAATACATGTGGGTGGCAAAAATATGAATGCAATCTATACACTGGGGGAGAACCTCTGGGGGAATCTAGGATGGAAAAAGGCCTGGCGGTCCTAGTAGATGATAGGCTCAGCAAATGCAAGTTGCTGCTAACAAAGCAAACAGAATATTGGCATTAAAAAGGGGATCAACTCCAGAGATAAAACGATAATTCTCCCGCTCTACAAGACTCTGGTCCGTCCGCACCTGGAGTATGCTGCCAAGTTCTGGGCACCATTCCTCAGGAAGGATGTACTGGAAATGGAGCGAGTACAAAGAAGGGCAACAAAGCTAATAAAGGGTCTGGAGGATATTAGTTATGAGGAAAGATTGCCAGCACTGAACTTATTCTCTCTGGAGAAGAGACACTTGAGAGGGAATATGATTTCAATATACAAATACCGTACTGGTGACCCCACAATAGGGATAAAACTTTTTCGCAGAAGGGAGTTTAACAAGACACGTGGCCACTCATTAAAATTAGTAAAAAAGAGGTTTAACCTTAAACTACGTAGAGGGTTCTTTACTGTAAGAGCGGCAAGGATGTGGAATTTCCTTCCACAGGCGGTAGTCTCCATGGGAAACATCGATAGTTTCAAGAAACTATTAGATAAGCACCTGAACGACCGCAACATACAGGGATATACAATGTAATACTGGCATATAATCACACACATAGGTTGGACTTGATGGACTTGTGTTTTTTTCGACCTCACATACTATGTAACTGTGTATAATCCACCTGGATGCACAAAGTAGTTGTGACCATATGTACAGTTTTACTAACACTTGTTGAAGTTGCAAAATTGTGCTTAGACATTAGGATTTGTTTTATCCTTAGGAGGGAAGGGGTTAATCCACTCTTTTCCTTTGCCCGTCATGCCACTTTTTGATATTAATACAAGCTAATCGTTTATCTCACTAGTAGTGCGTACATTTTTCCTTTATGTGGCAACCAGGAAATTACCTGCTCGGGGCTCAAAGGAAAACAGGGATCCCAAAATATTCAGCAAGTCCTATGGGGGTTTTCACTGCATGCAATTTGCATGACAAATGAGTGACTGGCTTTCAATGGAGTCGGTTCACACATGTCCAGGACGGTTGCAGTGCGAATTCCAAAAGGGTCCTGTGTGTTTTTGGGTCCAGTTCAGGTGCAAATTTAGGCAAAAAGTCACACTTGAACTGCACCTGAACTGGTGAACAGAAAAATGCACCTGCCCCCGAGCTGAAAACCGCAGCTGCACATATGTGAACCCAGCCTTAGCCTTTAGGCTCAGCTCACACTGCTGCGACTTGGGACCCCAAGTCGCAAGGCATGCGAAATCCCATGTTAGTCAATGAGAGCTGTTCTAATTAGCACTACTGAAGTCGCTCCGACTTTAGAAAAGGTTCCTGTCAGCGGCGGCATATTGTGGGGGGGCACCCCCGAACCCACCCTTTTTTGAAGCCAATTAGAGCCCCAGGCTCTAATCACACGCTTCTAAAAATAGCAAAAAAACAAAACCCCATTGTAATCCTGCATGTAGATTAGGGGTCGGGCACATGGATTAGGGAGGCAGCGCCCCTGCACCCCGTATGGATGCCCCTACTATTGTCACACAACTGGGTGCGCCACAAGCACACCCTTTTTTGAAGCCTGAAGCCTCAGGCTCTAATCAAGTGCTTCTAAAAAAAGAAAAACCCCATTGGAATCCATGCACCCGGCGCCGTCCATGTAGATTAGGGGCTGGTCGCATGGATTAGGGGGGCAGTGCCTCTGCACTACCTCAAGGGGACTTCTATATGACTTGTGCCCATAGACTTTAACCGGTTCCCGACCAGCGCACGCCGATGTACGTCGACAGAATGGCACGGGCAGGCATATTGGCGTACATGTACGTCCAATCTTCAATGCCGCCCTGCCATCGGGAGCGTGCCGCCGGCGGCGCGCTCACGTGCTGGTCGGGACCCCCCTGAGTCCGGTCGCGGGACCCGCGATCGTCTCACGGGACGGCTGAATGGAGGAAATGCCGTGTAAACAGCATTTCTCCATTCTGCCTAGTAACAAGTGACGCTGATCTCAGTGTTCACTCAGTGTTCACTAAATGAAAGCCCAACCCCCCCACAGTTAGTAACACACCCCTAGGAACACTTAACCCCTACACTGCCACCCACTGGTTAACCCCTTCACTGCCAGTGTCATTTACACAGGAATCACTGCATTTATATAGCAGTGATTACTGTATAAATGACAATGGTCCCAAAAATGTGTCAAAAATGTCCGATGTGTCCGCCATAATGTCGCAGTCACAATAAAAATCGCTGATCGCCGCCATTACTAGTAAAAAAAAAAATAATAAAAAATTATTAATAAAAATGCTATAAAACTATCCCTATTTTGTAAATGCTATAACTTTTGCGCAAACCAATCAATAATCGCTTATTGCGATTTTTTTTACCAAAAATATGTAGAAGAATACGTATCGGCCTAAACTGAGGGAAAAAAATGTTTTTTTATATATTTTTGGGGGATATTTATTATAACAAAAAGTAAAAAATAATGCGTTTTTTTCAAAATTGTCGCTCTATTTTTGTTTATAGAGCAAAAAATAAAAAACGCAGAGGTGATCAAATACCACCAAAAGAAAGCTCTATTTGTGGGGAAAAAAGGACGTCAATTTTGTTTGGGAGCCACGTCGCACGACCACGCAATTGTCAGTTAAAGCGACGCAGTGCCAAATCGCAAAAAGTGGTCTGGTCTTTGACCAGCAAAATGGTCCGGTCTGTAAGTGGTTAATAGAAGTCACCTCCTCATCAATATTGAGTAAATTGGATCTGACATTGCAGGAAGATTACCCAGGCATTCCCTGCAGTGTAGCCCCCCCACTTCAAAGTCGCATTAAAGTATCATCATAGTACTCAAGTCGCCAGAAAGTCGCCTGGCAAAGTCGTATGACTTTCAGGTCGCAGTCGTGTAAACAGAGCCTTACTGGTGGTAATTTTCAGCTGCCGTCATCACATTCCCTTTATTACTTTATGAATCAGTAACCAGGGAAGCAGCCAGCGAGGGTCGAGCTCTCAGCCTTCATACACGCTCTGTGTTGGTGGCCATGGCCAGGTTATAGCCCTAAGGATCTCAGAACTGGGATAAGTCATTATTATCCATGGAATTTGCAGTTATTCCTCTACGCTTCATCTTACTATAAACATTTTCCTGACGTACTTTTACTTTCAATGTCCAGAAGCAAAAGCGACATCTGTTTTTCTTTTAGTTGAGCGCATATATCTTCAATGGGTTTACCAGACTTCTAATATTCAAAAGAGAACATTCAACATAACCAGCAGTAATAAATCCAACACAACTGGACTTGCTCATTGGGGATGTTTGGCTTGCTGTCTATCACCGACTTTGGCTAGGAGCCCTGACAGCTAACATTCCAGGGGCCTATCCAGTTAGGATTGCCACCTGTCACCTGAAAAGTTCGGGTTTTGGAATCATGTGTCTGGGTTTCAGACTGCCTGAAACCCGGACACATTATTCAGACCAGACTATGGCCTCCTAGCAGGGTTGCTGGCTGCAGGTGTCTAAACCGAGAGTGTCTGTTAACCCCCATACACACTATCAGATTTTCTGCTGATTTTTGTCTTCAGATTTACCAAAACCATGTAGTGCAAGGGCCTGCCTGATTGCATACAAATTGAAACTCCTAAGGTTTGACCTCATATTACATGGTTTTGGTAAATCTGAAGGAAAAACTCAGCAGAAAAACTGATAGTGTGTATGGGGCTTTACTCTTTCACGCTGCCCAAAGTCAGCACTAACAATTCCCCTCCACACACAGACAGGAGAGGAGAGAGGGCTCGATCTGCTTCTTTTCCTCCCGCCCCTACCCCTTTGCGTCTGCCCGCACTCCTCAGAAAAAAATTGGGGGCCGGGAATTTGAAGTCCAGCAGCCTCAGATACATCTGGATGAGAGGTGCTGACTGCCAAGAGGTGAGTGAGCTCACCATCCATCCCTGTCTGTGACTGAAGTCTCCCCCCTTCTCTCTCCTGCCTCTGAGTGAGTACACTAAGGTAAATCAGGGTTTTCAGAGCATCCCTTACATCAGAGTTCCCCTTTAAAGCAGAGGCCACAGTATTCCCGCTTACATCAGAGTTCTCTGTGTTCCCCCTTAAATCAGGGTTCTCAGAGCACCCCTTATATTAGAGTTCCCCTTTACACCAGAGACCACAGTGTTCCCCCTTCAATCAGAGTCCACCCGTACATCAGAGTCCTCTCCGTACATCAGAGTTCTCTGTGTTCCCCCTTAAATCAGGGTTCCCAGAGCATCCCTTATGTTAGAGTCCCCAGAGTTCTCCCTTACATCAGAGTCTGCAGAGTCCTCCCTTACAGTGAAAGGGAACTCTCCGAGTTCAGATGTAAAAGAAGGGAACTCATATGACTAGAAATGTTAATTGCAAAATATATGTATAATAAATGCTATAAATAAAATTGCTGGGGGCGTGGCTTGGCGCCGGACGTGAATGGCCGCCTAATACACTAGCTCCCGCTCGCCGAGGATAGTAAACGAGCTCCACGGAGGATTCGATACGGCTAAGGATGGGTAAGGGAGACCGGAACTCAGCCGCGACAAGGTCCCGCTCCCCGCGGGATGCAGAGAACGCCCCGAGCAGTAACATCCCCGCGATATTCCGGCCCCAACAGCGGGACCCGCCGCCTCAGTCACAGGCCTCTTCTCAGGCAGCGCGCTCGAGTACCAGCAGCCCAGAGCGCACCTCCAACAGCCAGCACAGCCCTGCCCAGCACACTGCCAGCGCAGCTCAACCCCTGTTTCTTCATGATATGCAATCTATTGCCGCAGACATAAAGAACACACTGGCTGCAGCTATAGGGGAACTCAGACTGGATGTACAGGCAATGGCCGCACGATTAGATAGAGTGGAACATGTCACAAACAGACAGGAAGCCGCCATTACCCAAGCTCAACGAACCGCAGATCACCACACTATACAGATCAGGGAGATGAGCAGACATTTAGAGGATCTTGAGAATAGGGGACGAAGACATAACATAAGGATCAGAAATCTCCCTGAAAATGTAGATCCCAGCAATCTCCAACAATGCGTGCAAGCGATCTTCAACGGTCTTCTGGATAGACCTCCTGACTCGCCAATCGAATTTGAACGCCTGCATAGGGCGCTTCGTCCCAGAGGTAGGGAAATGGATCCGCCACGCGATGTTATTTGTTGCCTTGTAAATTTCCCTCTGAAAGAGGACATTCTTAAACGTGCCAGAGAACGGAGACAGGTCCTACATGAAGGGACAGAAATTAAGCTTTTTCAGGATCTATCGCCAATTACTCTTCAACACAGGAAAGATCTCCGTCCTTTACTGGATACCTTAAGAGCCAGAAATATCGCTTACAGGTGGAAATTCCCCTTTTGCCTTTCTGCATCAGCGATGGGACGCACTGCTCTACTTAGGGTCCCGGAGGACCTGCGTCAGTTCTGCAACACCCTAAATGTGCCGGTCCCACATCTCCCTGACTGGCACAATGAACACCGCAGTTCACTGCCACGGATTCCAGAGCATGGCGAAGACCCCATGGAATGGAACGCACAAAGACTTCGTCGCCAGAGATCGCCTCCAGCCTCACCGCCGCCACAGGCACGGCTTCATCACAACGGAAGCCCATCAGCCTCACCAGTCCACAGGAGACCACGCCAGGAAGCCTAATATAGGCTAACACCGGTACGTAACAACCATGAACTTACAGAACCATTTTTTCTCCCATTTTAGCGCCATCCGAACTGTAAGCTTTAGGACACGTAGTTAAGAAGTTTGTAGTATTTGCAGTTTGGTCAGCACTCTATGTCAGTTCCTTGTTGTCTGGGTGCCCTCAATTACGCCGACTCATTGGGACTTTCTCTCCTTAACGTATACGTATATCAGAGCCTCTATGACATTTGACTCACGTGTCCCTTATCACTGACGTTCCATGCCTGCAACGGGTACTGATATCTTATGGAAGATACTCCTGAAGATACAACTCAGGCCTCCCAACCCCTAAGAGACTCCACCGCCCCCTCTGGGCAGACCGACACAACAAACGGAAAGCTCAACACAGAACTGGACTTTAGTTCGCACCTCGGACACTGAACAGCTAACTGTACGTCGACATGGTAGCTATCCAGGAGGTCGCTAATTCTATCCTGACGAGGAGGGGGTACAGATCAGATAGACAATATAGCCTATGATAACTTCGACACCGTACCATATCTTTAGTGTTGTTTACTTCTAAATATGTGTGGTTTTCTTTTTTTCTTTGGTTTTACACAAGCTAGCATCTCATTTCCTACACAGGACAGGGGGGAGAGTTCTGTCCAAGTCCCCTGCCTCCCCCCATAAACATATGAGGGGGAGCTACGTGATTTAGGGGGAAACCCCAGGTAACCACCTGGCCCATTTGTGCTCAATTCTAGGGGAGGATACGGCTACTTCTATACATGATATTGCCCCGTGCGGGAACTCCACCTTACCTCCGTACCAAGCCTAGACCATACTTTTACCATCAATCTCCCTCCTGTCCTGGGAACCTCTATATGATTCTATATATGGACACGTGCCCAATGAGCTGTTTCATTCTCACTTGTTCATCCTCACCTTGGAAATTACTCCACGGTGCCATGGAGAGCCTCAGCACAACACTAGACCCGCATCGTAGACGCTTACGAGCAGCTACCAGGGTTTTACACTGGTACCCATCACCTCTTTCTAATCATCCGGGGCACCCGCCAGGATATACTCGTAGCTAAGATCCCTATTGTGCATGCTTCATCATCACTGAAGATGGAGACACATTAGGGCATGTCCCACTCCTTTGCAAGTTCATGGTTTATTTTACTTTAATTTGAGTTGTATTTTCTCTTTTGGGCCTTTCTGGCCCTGTTAAGGTTCTGCTAAATGTTGAAATTGCTTGATAGACCAGAAGCTTCTGATCGCATGTGTTATTGTTGATATGTTTTTAGATGTGACATTTGAGACACACAAGAAGAGTCACTTCCCCTTTTTCTTTTTTACATAGGCACTGCCACAGCCTAAAACATACTCTATGATTCCCCCTGATAAATTGCAGGATTTTCTCTCCGTTACCCCTACTCCACATTTAGACTATCCTCTGACATATGATACCAGGTCCTCGGAAGCGGAACGAGGCTATACACGACCGATCCTCGCGACCCCCACGCAGCGGAGTCTGTACTCCCGCTGAACCCATCCGGTAACCCCACACTTATATAGGAGGAGTAGCAGGACTACCTCTTCTACCGGCCTAACTACCCCATCCTCTCCCCCCCCCCTTTTTTTTTTTTTCTTCTCCCCCATACGGTCTCCCCCACTCATACTACCCCTCACGCACACCTCTTTGTCTCACATAAGTGGGTATAGACACCACCAGATAAGCATTTGAACGCTTTACCCACCAGTAACCCTTTCTATATTTCTGACCACTCCGATAACATGCATCCACAAGCCCCCCTAAACCCTCTCAAACTCAAAATAATCTCCATCAATGCGAAAGGGCTAAATACACCAGAAAAACGCTCACAAGTCCTCACAATGATGAAGAGCCACAAAGCGGACGTCATTTTCTTGCAAGAAACACATTTTAGAACAAACAATTTACCAAAACTAGAAAACTACCAATACCCGACAGTCTTTCATGCTACAAACCCTTCAGCTAAGTCAAAAGGAGTCTCTATTCTATTGGCGAAAAATTGCCCCTTTGAAATCGCAGACTCCCTGATAGACCCGGAAGGCCGATACCTTATGATCAAAGGACACCTACACAACAGACCGATCACCCTGGCCAATATATATGCACCCAATGTGAAACACGTCCCCTTTTTTCGCAAAATAGCTTCCCTCCTTTCCTCATTTCAACTGGGACTAGTAATCTTGGGTGGAGATTTTAATGCTCCCCTCAATCCCATTCTGGACTCATCAACGGGGACTTCATCTATTCCATACAGAGCTCTACGCCAGATACACTCCCAACTACACGATTTACTTTTGCACGACTCTTGGCGTACATTAAACCCTACTGGAAAAGACTATTCCTTCTTTTCTGCCCCCCACAACCGGTATTCCAGAATCGACTATCTGTTTATCTCTCAACAGGACCTACACTACTTAACCAGAGCCACCATCGAACCAATGTATATCTCAGACCACCATCCCATATCCATTTCACTTACACTACCAGAATCCCTTGACAGATCCAAAATTTGGCGACTAGACCCATCTTTACTGACAGACCAAGCCAATTTGGATCACATACAATCATGCCTAGAAGTGTTCTTCCAGATAAATAACACACCGGACACACATCCCATCACGCAATGGGAGGCTCATAAATGTTCTCTTAGAGGGGACTTCCTAGCCCTCTCAATCAAACGCAAACGTCAGAAACAAGCACGCATCCAAGAACTACTAACCCAAATTAAATCACTAGAAGCAGTACATAAAAAAACGCAAGCTACACTAACCCTGCAAGAACTCACTCAAGCACGATCACTCCTACTCGATGAGATATCACAGAAACTGAGGAAAAAATTTACCCTCACTCGTAAACTATTTTACGAACACGGCAACAAAAGTGGAGCACTCTTAGCCAGAGCACTACAGGCGAAAAGAGCAGGACAGACTATCCGACAAATTAAGAAGCCTGATGGATCCTTTGCCACCAGTAATAGAGATATAGCCTCATGTTTTGAACAATACTACCACACTCTTTACAACATAGAACAAACGCACTCGCAACATAACACACAAGAGCACAGGACCTCATCCATCAGGGAATTCCTAGCACGTCACGCACCCGCCCCAATATCACAAGAAGAGGCCCTCTGCCTGGAGAAACCGATATCCGGGGAAGAGCTTGCGCACGCAATTAAACAAATGAAAAACGGAAAGAGCCCGGGCCCAGACGGATTTACCACCATATATTACAAAACATTCTTGCAAACCATCAGCACCCCTCTCTTATCCACACTAAACTCTATCACCTCAGGAAACTCCCCCCCACATCGGCTTTTAGAAGCACACATAACTGTCTTGCCAAAAGAGGGAAAGGACCACACCTTAGTCTCTAACTATCGCCCAATATCTCTCCTCAATGTGGACACCAAAATTCTGGCCAAAATCCTATCCAACCGCCTTCTCCCGCTTATCCCGCAACTTGTATCCACTGACCAGGTGGGCTTCATTCCTGGCCGGGAAGCCAGAGATAATACAGTCAAAGCCATCAACATTCACTCATACTTAAAGGCTTCCAATCAGAAAGGCTTCTTCCTCTCGCTGGATGCAGAGAAGGCATTCGACAGAGTGGCCTGGGATTATATATCTGAGACTTTAAGATCGATAGGTCTAGGTGACAAGATGCTCAATTTAATTCTTGCTCTTTACTCACTTCCCACCGCACAAGTGAAAGTGAACGGCCACCTGTCGAATGCCTTCCCGGTCAGGAATGGGACACGCCAAGGATGCCCCCTCTCACCACTTATTTATGTACTCACACTGGAACCTTTTCTTAACCGCCTCCGAAACAACCCCAATATTAAAGGTATTGTCACCCCGAAATGCGAATTCAAAGTCTCAGCTTTTGCTGACGACATACTGCTTTCCCTCTCTGAACCCCATACGTCCCTTCCAAATCTTCTGAAAGATTTTAGGGATTTTCAGGCTATTTCCAATCTCAAAATAAATTTTGACAAATCATATGCCCTAAATGTCTCGTTACCAGCAGAAACTGTAGCATTATGCCAAACCAACTTTCCCTTTGCATGGAAGCCCAGGGCTATAACATACCTGGGTATCCAACTCCCAACCCAACTAACGGATCTATACTCTTTAAACTTCTCCCCAATACTAAATACAATCAAAAGAGATCTCCATAAATGGGACCATCCCTCTTTCTCCTGGTTCGGAAGAGCGGCAATCTTGAAAATGAATATTCTACCCAGACTTCTTTATGTCATGCAGGCCATACCCATCCACTTACCACCAGCTTTCTTCGCTACACTCAAAACCTTATGTTCCAAATTCCTCTGGCACAATAAACGCCCCCGTATCAAATTTGAACTCCTTACTGCACCTACCTCTAAAGGGGGCATAGGCTTACCCGACTTAAGGAATTATTACAAGGCCTGTCTCCTCACCAGAATAGTTGACTGGAACTTACATTCTTCCACTAAACAATGGGTAGATCTAGAAGAGCAGTTAGCAGAAACACCCCTAGCGACAGCACCATGGTTACCCTCCAAACACATCCCAAACGTGGCATCCACACATATCCTTGTAGGCCCCACTTTGAGATGTTTCCACAATGCGTGCTCCAGTTTACAATTAGCAACGGTACCGGGCCCCATGACCCCAATCCGAGTCAATCCAGATTTTCCCCCTGGACTGTCCCCAAATTTTCTCGCTTCTGTGTGGCCTCACAAACATATCAGAGCAAAACACTTTTTTCAAACAGACTCTTTCATATCACGGGATAGCCTAGCCGCACAAATGAGGGATCAGCAATTCCCTTTATGGACTTACCTTCAACTACAGCACTTTCTTTCGGACCCCAAACGCAGAGCACTTTGGTCCAGGCCCCTTACTGCATTTGAAGCTTTATGCTCGGAAACCACACCACAACAGCACCTAATTTCATACATATATCAGCTCCTTTTGCTTAAGCACCCGCGGAAACACAAAAGTTGCCATTCTTGGGAGAAGGAACTCGCAATTACCATTTCAGATGACCAATGGGAACAAATATTTGAATACACTCTCAAGGGATCGATAAACGTTTCCACCCAAGAAAATGGCTACAAAATTCTCAACCGCTGGTACAGAGTTCCAACTCTCATTCACAAATATTCGCCAACCATATCAAACCTATGCTGGCGATGCAATTCCGAACCCGGCTCACATACCCACATTTGGTGGTCCTGCCCCATACTCCAAAAGTTCTGGCAAGAGATTCATAAGTTTACATCTAAGATAACATCATACACATTAGAATTCACCCCCGCACAACTCCTGTTACATCACACCTCCTTATCCAGAAGGGCTTACTTTAAATCCTTGACAATGCACTTGTTGAACGCAGCGAAATTGTGTATTCCTGTGCACTGGGGCACATCCAGACCTCCGACAATCAAGGAATGGTTTATGAGGATCAATAGAATCGCTGAAATGGAAGAACTTATAGCCATTTCGCAGGAAAACATCACTAAACACAACTCTCGTTGGGCTTGCTGGTCCCACTTCAAAACAACCTCGGACTACACACACTTCATGCAATTGAATCCTACCTGAACAAGAGAGACTCCTCACTCCTTTGACTGTAAACATAGCGAGGGCTTGGGGAGGAGGGGGGGAACGGGCAGAAGTCGGGGGTTAGATTGGCGGCTATTGCCCCCCCCTGACTCGTCTGGCCCGCTCCTCCCATCCTCTCCATTTACTTTCACCTTTGATCCATACACACACTCCCATGTATATATATTTTATATAATTCCAATTTTTCAGGGCAAAAGATCTCCCCCCTCACACCCTGCTTACCATCCTCCCCTCAACCCCCCCCCCTTTTTTTTTTTTTTTCCTCCCCCTCCCCCCCACCACACTCATTCAAAAATGGATGTAACCGATAAAACCAGCTGGACTGGTTACGTAAAGGCTTCTATACGGCATGAAACACATGCGACACACGCCATCCTGGGCCGAACCCTAGACGGATGTCTATAAATAAAAACTTCCGCAACCAAACTAAAGTTTTACACAGTACACTCATCTGACTCAGCAGCTAATTCGAAAACCCGTCATCCTAAGAATAAATACAGATAATCATTTACTGCGACAGATTGTACCATATTGTGCACCCAATTGCTACTCCTGGTCGTACAAGATAAATCCTTCACAGGTTTACACACACACGTGTTGTATGTTCTTTATAGTTGATACTATCACAGATACTATGGAGCTTGTAAAACATGTCTGCATTCCTATTATGATGTCATTGTACATATACTGTTATATCCTGTGATCTGTAAATTTGTCTCTACTTATGTTCAATAAAACTTTTATGGAATAAAAAAAAAAAAATAAATAAATAAAATTGCTGTACGCCGCTAAAGCGTTCGGGTTTGACTCGAAGGAAAGGTGGCAACTCTATATCCAGCTCTGGGATCCTTCAAGCCAAACACAAGGCACATGGGTCAAATACTGCCCGCCAGGCCATTTCATGTAGACTCCGCACCTTTCCTGCAGCAGCACCCTCATCTCAGCAGTCAGTAGTAGAGAGGAGAGCACAACTCCTCCGCCAGATCCTGCGCTTCTTCGTGCAGCTGCAGAGCGACTCGTCTCTGCCCCCCTCCCCCCGTCTCAGCAGTCAGTAGCAGGGAGGAGCACAGAACCCCTCCACTAGATCCTGCACTTCCTTGTGCAGCCATGGTGGGGCTCGTCTCTCTGCTTGGGACCCCCCATCTCAGCAGTCGGTAGCAGAAAGGAAGACAGAAGTCATCTGCCAGATCCTGCACATGAAGAGGCTCCTCTCGCCCCCCCCCCCCCCCCATCTCAGCAGTAGGTAGCGAAGAGGATGACAGATCTCCTCCGCCAGATCCTGCACTCATCCATGCAGCCGTGGAGAGGCTCATCCCTTCCTCCCCCCCCCCCGTCTCAGCAGTTGGTAGCAAAGAGGTGAACAGAAGTCATCCGCCAGGTCCTGCACTTCTCCATGCAGCCATGAAGTCCCCTCACCTCTACCTACCCTGGTATCAGCACTCAACAGGCTTCAGCAGCTGACTCCAGCTCGCCTCTGGTCTTCCTCCAGACCCTGCACTTTCTGCTTCCCAGCTCCTTCCTGGCAGCAGCACAAGCTAAAGGGTCTGCACTATGATGTAAGTGGGGGGGGGGGGCGTGCTCTGCACATCATCATCCACAAGAATTTTATTGGAGACTACTCCAGAACACCATGGAAGAACCCTGTTCTGTCTGCACGTTGTCCAATAAAGTTTCTTGTGGATGATACCATTGGTGTGGGGTCCTCCTTTTCAGACTTGCATCATCTGCTACAGGAGTGACCCTTCCCCCTGAATGTCGCAGCTGAGATGGAGACTCATGAGACCAGGCAACGTTTTTCCAATCTTCTATTGTCCAATTTCGGTGACCCTGTGCGAGTTGTGGCCTCAGTTTCCTGTTCTTAGCTGACAGGAGTTGCACCCGGTGTGGTCTTCTGCTGCTGTAGCCCATCTGCTTCAAGGTTTGATTTGTTGTGCGTTCAGAGATGGTATCCTGCTTACCTTGGGTGTAACGAGTGGTTGAGTTACTGTTGCCTTTCTATCATCTCCAACCACTCTGCCCATTCTCCTCTGACCTCAAAAAGGCATTTTTCCTCCACACCACAACTGCCGCTCACTGGATATTTTCTCTTTTTTGGACCATTCACTGTAAACCCAAGAGAGGTTGTGTGTGAAAATCCCAGTAGATCAGCAGTTTTTGAAATACTCAGACCAGCCCGTCTGGTGCCAACAATCATGCCACGTTCAAAGTCACTTAAAGTGGGGTGCCCCCTAAAAAAAATAATGTAAAAGTCAGCAGCTACAAATACTGCAGCTGCTGACTTTTAATAATCGGACACTTACCTGTCCCAGGGTTCAGCGATGTGGGGAAACGAAGCTCCCCCCCCTCATTCCCCGCTCAGCTCACGGCATTCTTACTGTGGGCACCTGGCTATGGATTCACAGCCGGGCACCCACAGCGCATGTGCGAGCGGCGCCAGGCACCGTAATACGCCGCACAGTCACCTGGGACACGTGACAGGTCCCAGATGACTGTGCGGCATGAGGGGAAGTGATGTCACCAGCCTGGGCATTGAAGAAGGCAGACTACGAGGGACCCCCTAGCAACAGGCATTTAGAGGTGAGTAAAAAAGAAATATTTTTTTCTAATTATTTTTTTATTTTTTTATGAATTTTAAACTATTTTTTTTTTTTTTTGGTGGCAACACCACTTTAAATCCACTTTCTTCCCCAGTTTCTTGCTCAGTTTGAACTCCAGCAAGTCGCCTTCACCAAGTCTGGATGCCTAAATGCACTGAGTTGCTGCCATGTGATTGGCTGATTAGCAATCTGTTACCAAGCAATTGAACAGGTGTATCTAATAAAGTGGGCAGTGAGTGTATATACAGACATGATAACTCTTCTGCTGCCAGCGGGAATCGATGGTCACTTACAACACTTCCCTGCTGGAGGTACATTATTCCTCCAATTTTTAATAAGATGCCTTCACGTCTTATTGTCAAATCTCAATTGATGTGCCACTATTTTGGTGTTCTATTGATGCCATAAATAATGCCAACGCTGTTATCTCAATGTTGTTTCTTTTTTAGGGCGAGGAAAACAACCCGATCATTTGCATGTAATAATACATAGCATGCTGAGTTAATGTCATCCCATCCTGTGCGGCATCACACGCAATTAGATGAATAGAAACATAGAATAAAAACCACGTTTATTTATAGGCCATACTAGAGTCACATTAAAGTAATAGGCTTTATGCCGCAAAGATTTTATTTTTATGTGGGTCATTGGTAAGAGCTGCGAGCGATTTTTTTTTTTGTTAAAAAAAATAAATAGAAATAACAAAAAATAATAATTGTTTTAATATTCTAGCAAAACTTTAAGGGAGGATTGATGTCAATGGGCGTAGAAAATTTCTCTGGTGTCAGTGGGAGTAAATAATGCCCCAACATTGGTGTTAGTGGGAGCAATAGTGCCCCACTGTTGGTGTCTGGGGAATTATGGCTCATCATTGGTATCAGTGGCGGGAATAGGGCCCCATGTTTAGTATTAGAGGAGGAGTAGTCTCCAACCATTGATGTCAGTGGGAGAAATGGTGCCCCATGGTCAGTGTGAGTAGGAGGAATAGTGCTCCATTGTTCGTGTCAGTGGGAGGAATTATGGCTCATCTTTGGCATCAGTGGTGGGAATAGTGCCCCATCACTGGTATCAGTGGAAGGAATAGTGCCCCATCATTGGTGTCATTAGAAGGAATAGTGCCCCATCATTGTTATCAGTGGGAGGAATTATGCACCATCATTGATATCAGTGGGAGGAATTGTGCACCATCATTGGTATCAGTGGGAGGAATTTTGCCCCATCTTTCGTGTCAGTGGGAGGAATTATGGCTCATCACTGGCATCAGTGGTGACAATAGTGCCCCATCATTGGTGTCATTAGAAGGAATAGTGCCCCATCATTGGTATCAGTGGGAGGAATTGTGCACCATCATTGGTGTCATTAGGAGGAATAGTGCCCCATCATCTGTATCAGTGGGAGGAATAGTGCCTCATCATTGGTATCAATGGGAGGAATAGTGCCCCATCATTTGTATCAGTGGGAAGAATTGTGCCCCATGGTCAGTGTCAGTAGGAGGAATAGTGCCTCATTGTTGATGTTGATGGAAGGAATGGTGCCCCATCAGTGGTGTCAGTGGGGGCAATAATGCCCCATCACTGGTATCAGTGGAAGGAATAGTGCCCCATCATTGGTGTCATTAGGAGGAATAGTACTCCATCATTGGTATCAGTGGAAGGAATAGTGCCCCATCATTGGTGTCATTAGGAGGAATAGTGCCCCATCATTGGTATCAGTGGAAGGAATAGTGCCCCATCATTGGTATCAGTGGAAGGAATAGTGCCCCATCATTGGTATCAGTGGAAGGAATAGTGCCCCATCATTGGTGTCATTAGGAGGAATAGTGCCCCATCATTGGTTTCAGTGGGAGGAATAGTGCCCCCTCATTACTATCGGTGAGAGGAATAGCGCCCCATCATTAGTATCAGTGGGAAGAATTGTGCCCCATGGTCAGTGTCAGTAGGAGAAATAGTGCCTCATTTTCCCAGTGGTAAACATGTGAATCACAACAGTGCAACTGACAAATAAGGTGCTGTAATTCTTCCATATTAAAATAGTGAATAAAAGTGATCGGTGTCTCTTCTCATTGTGTGTATGACACCTCCGTGCTCACAGGCCTCTCACCTTACTGCTGTAAGGTAACAGCATTGGGTGCAGGGAACTCTCCTAGGGGATCCCCCTGCCTCTACTGAACCCTGGGGATCTCTCTCTGTAATAGGCGCAGCCCTTAGGACTGGATAAGCAGCAATAACTCTTTACAAGTAATCCCTGGGTTCCACCTAGTCTCATCCGTGATGACGGTACATGAATAAAAGGGACTCAAATGGTGTGATAACATTTCTCAAGCGCTATTTATTATAAAAACAGCATCATTTTACTCACATTAACAACACGATTGGCAATGCATATAATCCACAAGCAGCGCGCTCATACTCCTACGTCACTTCCAATCTATCTGTTGCCCAACGACGCGTATCGCCACGTGACTTCATCAGAACCGTTTTAGTAAATCCCCCCCATAGTGTTACAAGCCTTCTTGTGTGATTTAAAAGGCCAGTGATGAATGGAGTGTTTTCTAATGCCTTATAAACCACCAGAACCATTCAGCACTCGGTGGGCAGTTGCACGTAGTATAAATTGGATCATTTTAGGTCAAACCACTGCTCTGCTTAATTCACTTTTTTTTCTGAATTCACATCTCTGAAGAATGTCCCTAACCTATGAGGGTTCAAAAATGACAAATAAAAAAAGCTTCTAATAGTGGAATTAGATTTTTTTTTTTTATGGTTGAACTAGATGGACTTGTGTATTTTATGTAACTATGTAATAAGGTTTATAACTGACAGGATTTAAGACTAAAGTCCCTCATGCAGGTAGCAAAAAAAATGACTTCTATTGTAAACCACCATTGTGAACCAAGACTTTAATGATGCCAGTTGAATCTCACCACATCAACAACTCACTGCTGATTCCCTATGGAGACCTGTTAGACTTGATCCCGCTTGCTAAGCCCCCAATCACTGCACATTCAACATACGGCAAATGAGGATTCAAACCTAATTGCTCATTGGCATAAGGCAGCATTTGCCCTCTCCACTGGCCACAGATTGTTGTTATAACTAATGGGACTCTAGAGTGTGAATGTCAGAGAATGCTTTTGAATCTAGACATTTAAATGTTTCTATATAATATTCATACTTAATAAACATGCCCCACCATGTAGCAGTATTGCTTTAACTCTGACAGTTGAGCAGTTCAAAAAGTCAAAATTTTATAGCGGATTAGCATTTATTTTTTTGTGTATACACCTCCTGCAGTGGTACAGTTCTGGCATCGTACAGATTAACCACTTTGCATCCAGGCCAATTCTGACATTTCTCTCCTACATGTAAAATTCATAATTTTTTTGCTAGAAAATTACATAGAACCCCCAAACATTATATATATGTTTTTTTTTAGCAAAGACCCTAGAAAATACAATGGTGGTTGTTGCAACTTTTTACCTCCCACGGTATTTGCGCAGCAATTTTTCGAACACGTTTTTTTCAGAAAAAAAACAGTTTCATGCTTTAAAAAAAAACAAACAGTAAATTTAGCCCAATTTTTTTGCATGATGTGAAAGAGGAAGATACGCCGAGTAAATAGATACCCAACATACGCTTCAAAATTGCACGCGCTCGTGGAATGGCGCCAAACGTTGGTATTTAAAAATCCCCATAGGCGACGCTTAAAATTTTTTTACTGGTTACATGTTGTGGGTTACAGAGGAGGTCTAGGGCTAGAATTATTGCTCTCACTCTAACGTTCACGGCGATACCTCACATGTGTGGTTTGAACACCGTTTTCATATGTGGGCGGGATTTAGGTATGCGTTCGCTTCTGCTTACGAGCTCACGGGGACAGGGGCGCTTTAAAAAAAAAAAAATTTTTTATTGTTAATATAATTTTTATTTTTTTAGTTTGACACTTTTAAAAAAAAATTGATTGCTTTTATTCCTATTACAAGGAATGTAAACATCCCTTGTAATATGAATATGGCACGATCGGACATATTTACAGTGAGATATGGGGTCAATAAGACCCCATATCTCACCTCTAGGCTGGGAAGCCTAAAATAAAAAAATAAAAAAACGATCCTGGCTTCTCAGCCAAAACGGCGCCATTAATTTGAATGCAGAGGCCGGGCGTGATGTCATAACATCGCACCCGGCCTCCACACGATCATAGAGACTCCGGGGATGATCTGGTCCGCCAGAAATCTTTATGGTATCATCCGGGGGCCGGCGGATCCTGTGACCGACTCACTGATGGAAGCGGTGAGTCGGTACAAGCACCGGAGGGCGGCGGGAGGGGGGGCATCCCCTCCCACTGCCCGTAAGAACGATCAAGCGGCGGAACAGCCGCTATGATCATTCCTATGGTGCAGGGAATCGCCGGCTGAAAATGCCGATATCTGAATGATGTCTGTGGCCTCAGGCATCATTCAGATATACCACCACAAAGCCCATGACGTCATATGATGTAGTATGGGCGCCAAGTGGTTAAATAGAGCCTGACTGCTGGAATAATGTAATTCTATAGAGCTTGCTAGGGAGTTACATCATTAGTGGCTGACCAATGGCCAAACAAAAAAAGACTGTGGTCCAAATAAGGTCTTAGAAGGCAACAATGGGGGTGGGGAAGAGGGCAAACAGGTGTTTGATCTTTACCAGAAACCCCTGGCCAGCTCCTCAGGATCCTTTGGACCATGATCTACCACCACACCCCAGAGCTTATTTTAGAAAATTGTGTGCCTAGTCTTCTGGCAAGAGTAAAGGGAAGACCCTTTTCTGTTCCAACACGACTGTCCACAAAACCATCTCCATAAAGATATTGTGTGCTGAGTTTGGCGTGGAGGAACATGAGAAGCCTGTACAGAGCCCTGACCTCAACCTTACTTAACACCTTTGGAATTAATTGGAACTCTGATTGGGAGCCAGACCTGGCTCCAACATCCAACATTATCACTTGACTATATAAATGCTACTTTGGCTAAATGGCCACTTCAAAATCTTCCTAGAAGTGTGGAGGCTATTATAGCCACAAAAGTAAGCAAGGGAACTCCAAATTGCCCATGGTTTTGGAATGGGATATCCAACATGCTCATATAGGTGTGATAATCATCTTATCCTAGCCTTTTCCCCGAGACTCTGTCCTTTATCTTAATCTAACCCATAGTTTGACCCCTAGTTTGTTCGGCCCCCCGAACCGACCACAATGCATTGCGGCGCTGAACAGTGCATTGCAAGCCCCGATTGGCTGAAGCAGTGAAAGCTTCAGCCAATCAGGGCACAGAGCACTGTCAGAGTTATGATTGGACACTGTCATGTTTTTTACGCCATATAGTTCTGTGTGCGTTACTGATAGTTTGACACAATATCGTTTTGTGTGTATTACTGCCAATTTAACGCCATATAATTCTGTGTGCGTTACTGCCAGTTTAATGCCATATAGTTTTGTGCATTACTGACACTTTAATGGCATATCGTTTTGTGTGCATTAGTGCCAGTTTAACGCCATATAGTTTTGTGTGCATTACTGCCAGTTTAACGCCATATAGTTTTGTGCATTACTGCCAGTTTAACGCCATTTACTTTTGTGTGCATTACTGCCAGTTTAAAGCCACATAGTTTTATGTGTAGAAATAAGAGTAAGATATTAGAAAACTAAAAAACCTACTCCCTCAGCGCTCACGGTAAATCATAAATTGTAGCTGCTGCTATGTTATTCAAAAAGAACTCAAACTTAGACCCTAGCAGCGCTTTATTGTTTTTAAAACTTAAACATCCAACTGTAAATTTAAATTTGAAATGTGATACAAAATATCAAACTGTGCCCAGTAAGAAACCTTATAATATATACAATCAATTTCAAACCGAAAACGTAAATTGTATCACATATGCCAGAAACACAAAATATAGTCCATTAGTATATTGAATAATAGTTCATATTCAGCACCAATCCTGCCAATATAAAGTGCTGTAATCAAAAAGTGGCAAAAGTTGCTAGCAGATCGTTCAGATTCACAGTAGTCCACCACCACACCTCCTGTACAAATCTCTATAGGTTATGCACTTGCCAGAAAACCCTGGTTTAAAAGCACATCTCATATCACCGAAAGACCGATCGTATCATTAGCTCTCACGTATAGCAAGGCATCAGATATATCTCATCGGCTGTATAAAAGTCACTTTGCCAGGAGGTATTTTGCACATATAAAGGAGTGGAGAAACTACATAGCGTAATTCCGTATGTATCAAAAGATTTATTTATGTTAAAAACACTCGTAAAATTGCGCACTCACAAAGTAATCGTCTTGAATAATGCATAAAATTCAAACTCAAATTCTGATCAGTATGGTCTAACCTTACACCGCCGTCCGCGGTGTTCCCGGGAAGGGTAGACTGTCCAACGATCGTACAATCAGGTAAGCTGCGTGACTACGCCCTTTAGTAGTAGTCACGCAGCTTACCTGATTGTACGATCAGCGTATTGCCAAGTTGTCTCCAGTGGTAATGATGAAGAAGGAGGAGATGGAGATGATGATGATGATGATGAGGTCACTGATGAGACTTGGGTGCCAGAGCAGAGGAGGAAACTGAAGGTGAGGTGGCACAACCCCAAGGAGGCCGACATCAAAAAAGAGTAGAGAGCAGTCATCCAATTCAATCACATTCTGCAGATGCTATCTCCCGGCCCACTCTCCAAAGCTCAGCTGTCTGGGCATTTTTCAGCATATCTGCAGCAGATCACACTGTTATTATCTGCATACTTTGTCTCAGGCACTTCAAACGTGGCAAAAACACCAACCATTTGGGTACCACATGCTTAACAAGGCATTTAACGTCCAACGGCTCAGCCCGTTGGCAAGACCACCTAAAAGCCACACAAAAGGGGCACAAATCTGTCCCTTCTCCTCCTCCTCCTTGCCCACTTCAGTCTGCCCTGCTATGATGAGTCATTACGTTTCAGCAGCCTCCACTGACAGGGATGATGGTATAGCACAGGATGTCACAGGTCCTAGCAGCACATCTGCCAGCAGCACACCACCAGCTGTAGATTGTTGCCGGCAAATTTCTCTGCCCAATCTCCTGGAGTGGTAAAAAAAATACAGTCCCTGCCACCCACATGCCCAGTGTCTAAATGCAAGCTTGTCAAAGCTGTTGGCTCTCCAACTTCTGCCTTTCAGCCTGGTGGATTCTGCCCCTTTTGTGAATTTGCACAATGTGCTGTACCACAATGGCAGGTTCCCAGTCACTACTACTTTTTACATAAGGCCGTTCAATCTCTCTACCATCTCATGGAAGGGAATATTCTGGCATTGTTGGGCAAGGCAGTCAGCTGTAAAATCAACCTTACTGCTGACACATGGTCCAGCAAGCATGGACAGTGACAATATATTTCATTCACAGCACACTGGGTAACACTGCTTGCAACTCGAAAGGATGCAGGACAGGGCTCGGTGCTGCAGCTTGTTGTGCCTCCACGTCTCTGCAGGACTGCGAGGCTGCCTAGCTTTGAGGGTGTTCAATCATTTCATCTGGAAGAATGTTTTTGGTATAGGTTTCATGGGCACAGTTTATACCCAAAGACCAATTTTTCAGCACCTGTTTGACAGGTGCATATCATTGCAATTTTTTTTGCCTTCACCAAGAGCACCTCTATAGGGTTACGGTGGGAAGGTGCCCCCTGAGTAATTTTTCTGCACTTGTTTTACAGGTGCATATCATTTTTTACAGCAAGGCCAATTCTTGTTTTCATCAAGACTAGAGTACCTCTATAGGGTTATGGTGGGAAGGCGCCACCAACACCCAATTTTTCTGCACCTGTTTGACAGGTGTATATCATTGCAATTTTTTACAGCAAGGCCAATTCTTGCTTTCCTCGAGATTTCCTCTATAGGGTTACAGTGGAAAGGCGCCACCGACACCTAAAGACCAATTTTTATGCACCAGTTACTTCTATACAAAGTCAAAGTGACACAGTATACTACATTGTGGCCTCATCATACACACTGGCTCCCCAGCTATTGCTGAGAAAAATAAAGGTAGCTTGCAGGGAAAATGTCTTTTTTTTTTGGCTTTATAAGTTATTATTATTATTATTCAGTATTTATATAGCGCCAACAGTTTGCGCAGTGCTTCCATAAGTTAGAAGGCTGGCCACAGGGGCAGGAGTCTGAGGGTATATATATTCCTCCTCCGCCTCTTTCATACCCTTGTTGGCTCATTTCTGGGTTATTTCCGGTTTGACAGAGCAGCGGCCGGCTGCAGCAGTCTCGTGGCAGTTCCTCTCCCGTGCTCACGCTGAGCATCATTGGGGGGGGGGGGCAGCCATCCATCTACCTTTCCTGGACTCATGCTGACATCTTAGAGAGGGAGGGGGGCGCTTGCCCGCTCATCCGTCCATCCACATACTTCTCCTGTACCCATGCAAGCAACAGAGAGGGGTTGCCCACCATCCACGTTTTTCCCTGTGCTTATGTGGCAGTTTCAGGAGTGGGTGGGGGGCACTTCTCAAGGTGCGCACACCAGGCATCATGGGGGGGGGGGCAGCCCACCCATTCACTCACTTCTCCTTCCATGCTCTCGCCAGCATCATCTGTATGGCCACCCACTCATCCTCACGTTGAGGGGGGGCCATCCATCCACCCTCCCACTCCTCTGGACTCACGCTTGATCAGCCTTACAAAAGTACAGAAACACATGTTTCATAGCCATTTCATTTTCACAAACCCATACTTGTGATGTGGCCCGTGCCACTTCTGCTCATTCCTTCTGGAAAGTTATAAGTACTGCATTCAGCTGGGAAAGCCATCATGTGCATTCTCAAGTGGGTGTATATCTGGGCACAAAAGCTCTGCACTCAGACTTAAAATCAAAGGTAAAGCTAGACTTGGAGGTAATGTTTGTGGGAAACTAGCCCTATAGCATTATATATGCTCCCTCAATTCAGAAATGACTACCATTTCCATACATTTCCATACGATTCCCCATTGGAGTGAGCAACAATTGGGGGCCATTTTAGGGCTCCGGAATTTTGCCGAGGGCCACACACCTGCAGTAGTAACAGTTTTCTTTTTAAGCACTATTTCCAAACAAAAATGTAAAAATCCAAAAACATTTTTTGTTTGAATGACTGAATTCCGAGCCTATGGGGGATGACGGGTCCACATTTACATCCCAGTGTTTCATTGCTAGGGGGGGAGGTGATCGGCTGCCCGCCAGCTCCTCTCTCCCTGTGCAGATCTGGCATGGGGGGGGGGGTGTCCGCCCAGTGCTCATGCCGGGGGGGATGTCGGGCCACCCACCTACTTCTCCCACAGCCATGAAGGACCACCTGCCATGGTTACATGCTCTATCCGATGCCACCTGCTTTCCTGGGTGCCCACGCTGAGGGGAGGGCGGGGCATTCGTCCTCCCTCTTCTCCCTAGTCACGCCAGTATTAGGGGGGGCATTACAGTGAGGAAAAGTAGTTTCCACACTTGCCCTTACATCCATCAGCTGGAACGTCTATAGGTCAGGAAATACTGTTAGTGGATTTTATTGTATCATGTCCTGCCAGCCTGTCAAAGATGATGTTCTGGGAGGACAGCGGCCAGGGTGTGGACATGCCACAGTGGGAATTTTGCCACGTGACTTCATCAGTTGATCGCGTGGCTGTGACGTCACGCGTAGGGACAGGATTGGCACTCTAAACTGACGTAGGCGAACGAGCTCGCCACTCATGGAGATAAGTGTTTTTGTATTTGTGTCATGTGAGTACCTTCATTGCTACATTAATAAATATCAATTAGTGTTGAAACTACTACACTATCCGGCACCCCCTTTCTTTTATTTCTTCTCCTGTATCCACAGGGGGACAAAGACAAACATAGAGCCCACTTTGGTCCAGGGATACAAGGGAGAAGAAGCAGCTACTACCAGTGTTTACTTATATGCGGTTACCTCATTACCGTAAGGTATGAGGCCACTTCTCACTGGATGGTGGGGCTAGAACCTGGACTCACGGCGCAGGCGCCGTTCATCTTCGGCTATTTTCCGAATGTGGTTGTCCTGTGTACTGTGCATGCGCAGTACACAGTGGACACCATCCGATGAGGGACAGTATGTGATAGGACACAGGCACTATTTTATTGTTGAGTGTATTTTGTACACTGCATTGCATTTTGCACAGGTTATTCGCACTTTGCACAGGAAGGTTTAAATTGCTGATTTTTCACAACTTTGCAATTTTGCATAGCTAATCGCTTATATTTGTTCGTTTGCACATATCATACACCCTGTATATTTATCTCAGTGTCTTTTAGTAATTTATTTTTGCACTTTGCACTTCGGTATCACCACTTAGCATTGTGGATGTCAAGATTTATTTAGAATTATCATAACTGTGTTATTAGCAATTTATTTCTGCACTCCATTTATGTACCTGTAGCAGCATATTCCCTTATTTTGCTGGAAACAGCGCAGCACCACCCCCCCCCCCCCCCCCATTTAACTTCATTCTCCTGTGGGTATGGGCTGACCCACATTTGGTGCTTGCACCAGTCCCGTTTTCAGTCCTTTTTTACACAGGAATAATTATATACCGTACTAGTGTTTCCATCAGTAGTGTGTTTCTGTCATAGCAGTTCTGTCAGAGTGTTTTCTGTCATAGCAGTTATGTCATTAGCTTGTTCTGTCACATCAGCTCATATCAGCTAGCTTTCCTTCATAGCTTTTCATTTGTAGCATTTTCCTGTAGTAGCGTTTTCATTCATAGCATTTTCCTGTAGTAGCGTTTTCATTCGTAGCATTTTCCTGTAGTATCCTTTTCATTCGTAGCATTTTCATTTGTAGCTTTTTCATTTGTAGCTTTTCATTTGTAGCTTTTCATTTGTAGCTTTTCATTCGTAGCATTTTCCTGTCGTAGCATTTTCATGTTGCAGCATTTTCATGTCGCAGCATTTTCCTGTCATAGTGTTTCATGTAGAGCATTTCATGCGTAGCATTTTCATTCGTAGCGTTTCATTTGTAGCGTTTCATTCGTAGCAGTTCTGTCATAGCATTTTCCTGTCGTAACTTTTCATTCGTAGTTTTTCATTCGTAGTTTTTCCTTCGTAACTTTTAATTTGTAGAGTTTCATTCGTAGCAGTTCTGTCGCAGCATTTTTCTGTCGTAGCCGGTTCCTGTTGTAGCGTTTCAGTCATAGTGTTTAATTCGTAGTGTTTATTCGTAGCGGTTCATTCGTATCAGTTCTGTTTTCTTGTTGTAGCGTTTTCCTGTCGTATCGTTTTCCTGTCGTAACGTTTCTTTTGTAGCGTTTCATTCATAGCGTTTCTGTTGCAGCATTTTTCTGTCGTAGCATTTCATTCGTAGCATTTCATTTGTAGCAGTTCTGTCGTAGCATATTCCTGTCATAGCATTTCCTGTCCTAGTGTTTCATTCGTAGCATTTCATTCATAGCTTTTCATTCGTAGCAGTTCTGTCACAGCATTTTCCTGTCGTAGCTTTTTCCTGTCGTATCGTTTCATTCGTAGCTTTTCATTCATAGCGGGTCTGTCGCAGCATTTGCTTGTAGCATTTTCCTGTTGCAGTGTTTTCCTGTCATAGCATTTTCATTCATAGCAGTTCTGTCACAGGTTTTTCCTGTCATAGCATTTCCTGTCCTAGCAATTTCCATCTACGGATCCACACGGGCTTGTGTCATCCCACAATCTTCTCTTTCACACGCTGTTGGTCTTGTAATTTCTGCACCCACATCCTCATACTTGTCAGGTACAAAAGGGTGTTGTTGTTTTTATGGGTTGGTTGTCTGTTCTCATTTCTCTAGTTTGTGTTTCCATAGATCAGGGCATGCGCGTGTTTCAGAAGCGACAAATTTGCATTCATCTCTATAATGCCGCATGGGGGTTCAGTGGATGGTAGCACCCCATCCAGAAGGGGGATCCATACCAAACCAAAACTTACCATACCATACCATGTGGGACCATACCAAACTCATAGCTGAGTTTTATCTCTGGTGTACCCCTTTCCTGGCCTCAGCTGAGGGGGGGGGGCAGCATTTTTTTAGGTTGTTATTCCCAACTCCATCCCAACCTCTTCCATCCACCAGTGCAGTACATGTTTCTATGGTTCCAGATTCAGGCGGTACTTAATGCACTCTTAACATCTATGCAACAATTGTTAGACAGGATGGAGGGGATCATAGCCTGCTTGGTTAGAGTGGCGGTGTCAGCTATGACCCCGGCTCCTGCTCTTCTCAGTACGCCTGCAGGTGATGTTGGAATTTCTTCACAGTGGCATGTGGAACTGGGGGTTAGCCTGGTCACATTATTCCCGAGGGCTTCTACCAAGGGAGGGGAGGTTTCATAAGTTCATGTCTCCGGCTTTTGCTGCATATTGCCTCTGCAATTGGGCCATCTGCCAACACTATCAAGTATCTATCAGGTGACCAGCATTTCAGCCCCTACAAACTCCTGTAAGTCTGTTCATTTTTGCAGCTCACCCTCTCTAAGCCATGATTATAGGGGTATTCAGGGTTGTTCTTTGGAACGGCTACCAGTTACCGGCCAGGTTTCCGTGGTGTTTTGGACTTCATGTCTCCTACCCTTGGCACAGTTATCAGTTAGTGCTCTAGGGAGTCCCCTTTACTATGCTTACAACTTCCCCATAATTAGATTAGGACAAGCCAGGGGTTCATGGTCTCATTACCGTACCACAGTAACGGTGTCAGATTAAGCATATGTCCATCTCTGCAATTTTCCTCTGGTCAGCTTTTTCTCCCTTTCCCCATGCATCCTCTCAGTACTAACCATTCGCTCTCATGCCCAGGTTTATCTTTCAAATTAGGCTTGAAACCTAAGCCTATTCATCAGGGTCAGAGGTAACTTTTGTAGGTCCCAAACAGGGGGTCCCTCCTTTATCATTAGGTACATGGGGCGCTGAAGATCCTCCTGTTCTAGCAGTTACATACGTAATCCCCTTTTTGTAGTCATCCGGGCATTCGCTATTTTCTGGACTGATGGTTGTTACTGGCCCTTAATTGAAGCTTTCACTTCACACCTACTTTGTCTCTCTTTTTGCCCACTTTTAGGCATACTGACCAGCTAGGCCAAGGCAGACCGCAGTTAGGATTATCGTATTTCCAAGTGAAGACCCCGACTACAAGTTAGAAGGCTGGTCGCAGGCCAGCCTGAATTTGTAGGAAGAGTCTGAGGGTATATATATCCTTCCTCCTCCTCTTTCAGACACTTGTCGGCTCATTTCTGGGTTCCCACCCACCCGTTCCCCCATACTTTTCATTTACATTTCATACATATTCATTCAGGGTATGCTCACTTTTAGGCATACTGACCAGCTAGGCCAAGGCACACCACAGGTCTTGGTAGTTAGGATTATTGTATTTCCAAGTGAAGACTCTGACTACAAATGCAATTATTGCTGCAGCAGATTCTAGACATGGTACAGATCTGCCACTTTACAGTTAAGCTACGGGGGGACCCCCCAGGCACTATATTGAAAGGAATTTTTTGTTTTTAGGCATTTACTTTAAAAATCCAAAAATCACTACTCATTTAAAAATAACTTTTTTATTTATACATGTCCCCCAGGGCAGAACCCGAACCCCTATAATCATTGTATGCCCAATTGCTTGCATATAAGCCTTCAAAATGGGCACTTTTTGATATTTGGGTCCCATTGACTTTAATTGGGTTTGTTATTTGGGTCCAAACTTTCGCAGTGTTCGAAAGTTCTGGTGTGAACCGAACAGGAGTCCTTCGGCCCATCCCTACTAGCCACATCTTTCAACAGAGGGTCATACTGCATTGTCAAAAACTCCCAGTCTCTGAGCCAAACCCAACCTGCTAACCCAAAAACCAGCTCAGCTGAGTTAATATTATGTTGACAAAAAGCTAATACTTACATTTGTTGTCCTACAGCATAACTATTTTTGATATCAGATAGCTATGTAAGGGAATGTGTTGATGGCCTTTTGTTTGCAATTGGATTTGTAGCACTCACTTCCAAAGTGGCTGCTGGAATAGACAGATTCTTCCTGCATTGTACAGAGGCAACCAGTTAACCAACACTCTGATTAAAACTCAGTCTAAGGATCTCTTAGTATTTATTGCTGAATAACTTTAAAAGGAGAGGATCCAAGGTTCTCTCTACTCTCTAGTCTCTCAGTATCAGCTTCTCTGGAGGTAGCTGGTCATGGTCAGCATATCTGAGGCCCCACAGCTGTAGACTATGGCCCCTTTCACACATGCGGACAGTATGTCCGTATTTCATCCATCCGTTTGCAGATGAAATACAGACATACATGCATTCCTATGGGATATTGGGTGTCTGCGGATGAACATCCGCAGACACCCGATATCGTCCGCCTCTGCTATTGTCCGATTCTGCAGACGGAGGAAAATCCTATTTTTCTATCCGTCTGCAGAGCGGATCGGATGAACACAGACAGACAGTCCGTGTTCATCCGATCCCCCATAGAGGAGAACGGAGAGCTGACAGGGCAGTCCCTGTTATCCGCCGGCTCAGCGGGGACAAACGGAGCGATCCCCGCTGAGCAAGAGGACTATCACGGGGCGGATCATTACGGATCCATCCCGTGTGAAAGGGGCCTATGAAGCAGCTGTTAGCAGCTGGTTCCCTTTCACTTCTACACAGCTATCAATCCCCATTAAGGTCTTTACTCACAGTGTGCCAGGAGCTGTCTGCCACCCAGGATCCATGGATAGAATCTCAATGAGAGAAATGTCAAAATCCTCCTTCAGACCTGGACTCTGAAACAGTGTCCTTCAGTCCTTCCCTTTTTCAGCTGTCCCTACTCAGGCCCTTAACGCAGCAAATGCTGAGGCCCAAATGGTAGTCTATAGCCTTAGTGCTACTTCTAGGGACAGCAGCCCCAGAAATACTTATCGCCTCCCCAGCCACCGTCTGAATACCCCCCTTCCAGAGATTGGCCAGGGTATGATAAATATTCATCTGATCTTTTGAATCTACCTTGCTATGCTCTGGAAGCTTATTCCAGAGGCAAGGGGAAGCAAACAAACCCTTGGCTCAGGAGCCCCGAGCAGATCAAAACATTCAAAGCTCCCTTGAAGTAGGACAAATGGCGGTCAGTAGTAAAGTCATCTGCAAGTCAAATGCGCCTGTCAATGAATTCTAAATGTTCTCAAAAGCATCTTAAACTGATGTCATACTGATGCCATCAACAAAAGCCCAAAGTCCTTCAACACAGGACATCAATCAGATGTTCCTACAATAATCCTTTCCCCGTGCCTTGAAAAGTCTCCAGTAAATGTAAAAAAAAAATGCAGAATTGGCATAAATAAAAGGAAAATAGCAAAGAATTACACAATGTAATGCAGATTTTGGAACTGAAAATTCATCTTTTTTTATTTTTTTTGTCAAAAAGATAAAAAGGATAAGGAACAAGAAAAATGACGTGCTAAGTTCTTGCAGTCTGGATGACAAAGGAATATTTGTATGATGATTCACAATCTCCTTAGCTGCCACTGTTCAGCTCTGAAATGATAAGTAGGTCAGCAAAAGCTTTTAGATGCTTTAATACCATATGGCACGAGCTGAACTATGAAAAAGTAAAAGTTCTTTGGTAAGAAAATACCCAATAGATGCAGTGCGGGTCAAAACTTTGTCAAAGTGCAACAAAACTATTTATCTATTGTTCTGTCCAAGTTGGGCTATTGTTGTATTTATCATTTATCAAGTCATAGAAAAGTTCCGCCTAGATGTCTTAAAGAGGAGAAATATGGTGGCAGCCTTTACTAGCTTCCAATAATGCTAGTTGCCTCGTTATGCAATATTTTAAGGAGAATTGGGCAGTAAGGGTAATCTCTGCATTTATTTATTGAAATGCTTATTTTAAAGTTCAACCCTGGGCTCCCCATCCCTGTTTGCCACATCCCCGCCCTTGGTGCTTCCCTGCACCATAAAAAAAACCTCTAAGTCGACCTTTTTTCCAGGTAGCTGTAGTTCAATCCAGTAATATCACAAGTTCTCTACCCCCAGCGGTGAGTGGATCCTAATGCTGGACAACAAACCAACATGTTCACTAAGGGGAAGGAGGAAGCCTGTAGATCTGACGTAACGCGTATAGGGGCGGAGCCACGTCAGTGACATCTTACGGCCACCACCTGCGGTCGTCAGAGTCTGTGGTGAGAGTGATGCCATTCATCAATCTTTAAAGCACTGTACATAGCACTGTGTCTGCGCACTTTCTTGTAGGTGTCATTTTATGAGTTTTACATAATAAATGTTTTTAAATGTATGGAGAGCACTGTTGGTCCCAATTCTTTTTGCATGCATGAATGCCTGCATTTAGAGAGACTCGAAAGCAGGATAAACATCTTGAGGAGCCAGCCATTATACCACCCATGAAGGGGCAAAAGAGCTAATGACCTTAATGTATTTGGACCAAAATCTGGAGGTGAGCATATATGGTTCACGGGTGATATGTAATGGGAAGATAAGAGGATACGTCAGTTTCACCGATGGTTGGTAGCACAGAAAATGTTGTGGACTTTTGTTATGTGAAAATTATTGTGCTCATATGTAAGATCCATACTTTATTTTTGTACTTCTGGACCTACTTACTGCAACCATGCATAGTTACCATTGTGTTATCCACATTTTTAGTCCTTTTTGGACCATTGTCCATTGTCTGTACCACTTATACCCCCCAATAAAATCTTTGAACAAGAAGATTTTTGTGTGGACTCTTTTTGGATTTATACATGTTCACTTTTTGCTGTACTGGTTGCACTACATCAGTGTTTTTCAACGGGGGTGCCGTGTCACCCTGGGGTGCTGCAAAGAGTCCTCAGGGGTGCCGCGGCCACATCCCTGTCTGAGCACTGCTTTGTGTTAACTCCTGTGCACTGCGACTCTGCGAGGAGAGAGAGAGAGAACACAGCCAGCATGGCTCTCTCCTCCTCATTGCAAATCCCAATGTGCAGGATTTGATCACTGCCCTATCTCCTCCCACCCTGCTCCTGTACAGGCAGCAGAAATTGTGAGTGGGGGCAGGTAATTGATCTGATTGCAATCCATGTTAACTCCAGGAGGGAGAGGAGTGGAGTAGAGTAGGGAAAGAGCACAGCCCACCTTTTTGCTAGGAAGGGGAGATTGGTGGGGGGATTTGAGGGGATTATGCTGGGAGAGGGGATGGGGAGGTTGGAGCATGGTTTGTGCTAGGAGTGGGGATTTGGTAACAGGGGGACTTGGAGGGGGGATGGGGGGTTGTACTAGGAGGAGAAATTTTGGGGGAAGGGGATTGTGACATGAGTCACTTTGGGCGGGGGGAGGGGGGGTCGTCGTGGAACCCAGCTTACCTTAGAGGGGTCAGCAAACTCCTGGTTCAGCTCCCCAGGCCCCTCTTATGTGCAAGTTATCCTGTGTCTATTAGGGCACAGGGTGACCTGAGAAGCCCAGTCTGGTCTGATCTAACCAGACTTACTACAACCACTCTGGACTCTACATTTCATTTTACCCCGGAACCAGCCAGGTTGTCTACACTATGCTTAGAACACTGACATTGGACATTTGAACTGCGATTTGGGGTATTTGTGCTAGGAGAGTGTATTTCAAGGTGTTGTGCTAGGAGAGAGAGGGGGGGGGGGTAGGTGTGGGGTTTGTGCTAGGAGTGAGAATTTGGGGGGGATTGTGCTAGGAAGGGTGGTTTGGTGGGGTATATGTGCTAGGAGGCGTAATTTGGTGGGGTATTTGTGCTAGGAGTGGGGATTGGGGGGTTTGTGCTAGGAGGAGGAATTTGAACTAAAAGGGGGAACTTGGAGGGGGAGGGGAGGTAGGAGAGGGGATTTGGGGGGAGAAGAGTTACAACCTAAGGCCCCTTTCACACGGGACGGATCAGTAATGATCCGCCCCGTGATGATCCGCTCGCTCAGCGGGGATCGCTCCGTTGTCCCCGCTGAGCCGGCGGCGGACAGGGCGGTCCCGGCACACTGTGCAGGGACCGCCCTGTCAGCTCTCCATTCTCCTCTATGGGGATCGGATGAGCACGGACTGTCTGTCCGTGTTCATCCAATCTGCTCTGCAGACGGATAGAAAAATAGGATTTTCCTCCGTCTGCAGAATCGGACCATAGTGGAGGCAGACGATAGCGGGTGTCTGGGGATGTTCATTCGCAGACACCCGCTATCCCATAGGAATGCATGTATGTCCGTATTTCATCCGCAAACGGATGGATGAAATACGGACATACCGTCTGCATGTGTGAAAGAACCCAGATCAGACTGGGTTGAAAGCCCTACAAGCTATTATGCCCCCATCTCTCTCATGTCTTGGCCAGTAGTTTCATTATTTTCAACTGCGGCACTTCTATGATGGGCTTGACAAAGAATGGCTCTGTAGGGACCTGACCCCACTTTCAGCTACTCTAACCCCCTCATTCAGCTACTTCCCCCCTCTGTCAGCTACTCTCTCCCCCTCTGTCAGCTACTCTCCTCCCTCTGTCAGCTACCCCTTCTTTTTACCACCTTTCTCTCTCACCCCTCCTCTCTCTCAGACCCCTTTTCTCTTCCACCCCTCTTCTCTCTCTCTCTCACAGCACACCCCCAATACACTCCCCCTCTCTCTTTTTCACCCCCCTCTATCTTCTGCCTCCTCACCCCATTACCTCCTCCTCTTACCCTTTCTTACCTCCCTCTCCCACCTCTTCTCCCCCCGCAGGGGGCGAGGTCCCCATGATTCCTAACAGTGGCCCTGTGAATGAGTGCACAAGTTTGAATGTGTTTTGATTCCTGTGTCCTGCCGACACACTGGGCACAGCGATGCAGCACCTGCCTCTACATTGCCTACTCTCCAAGTCCCCCCACACTATGGAACGAAAGAAGGAAAATAGCCCTACAGTAGAGCAGCTTCGCTCCGCCCCCAAACTCCGGCTCCCACACTTCCTGGCTCAAAACGGCTCTTGGTAAGGCAGTCTAATGTGGGTATTTAGGGGCAGGGAACACTGATGGGGGGGGGGGTTCCCTGATCTAATAGAGGTCTCTAAGGGGGGTGCTGATATAAGGGGTCCCCTAAATTTTGGAGGGAGTAACACTGACCCGTTTTTTATTAAGGGGGGTGACAATGACCCCTGTGTTATAGGAGGTAACACTGTCCAATAAAGTGTGCCGCATTATTGCTTTCCCAGGTCTTAACAATGTATACTACAAAAAATTTTGGCATACACCGTTAAAGTATTCGGGTTTGGCTTGATGAAAAGGTGGCAACCCTAGTGAGAAGGCCTGGCTCGCAGTTCTATCGTGTTCTTTTGTGTTGAGGTCAGGATTCTGTCAAGTTCCTCCACCCCAAACTCGCTCATCCATGTCTTTATGGACCTTGCTTTGTGTACTTGTGCGCAGTCATGTTGGAACAGGAAGGGGTCATCCCCAAACTGTTCCCACAAAGTTGGGAGCATGAAATCATCCAAAATGTCTTGGTATGCTGACGCCCTAAGAGTTCCCTTCACTGGAACTAAGGAGCCAAGTCAAACCCCTGAAAAAGAACCTCACACCATAATCCCCCCTCCACAAAATGATTTGGACCAGTGCACAAACCAAGGTTCATAAAGTCATGGATGAGCGAGTTTGGGGTGGAGGAACTTCACTGGCCTGCAGAGAGTCCTGACCTCAACCCCATAGAACACCTTTGGGATGAATTTGGGTGAGACTACGAGCCAAGCCTTCTCAACCACATCAGTACCTAACCTCACAAATGCGCTTTTGGAAGGATGGTGAAACATTCCCATAGACACACTCCTAAACCTTGCAAAGGATATATAAAGATGAAGTGATCAAGATGAGATTCTTATTATGCGGGGGGTACCACATCGCAAAATTTAAGTACTAAGAGATACAGGGAAGAGTGAGAGGGCTGGAGGGTAACCAACCCCCGGGATCTTTAAACGGTACCCAGGTAGAGGCAGATCATTGACATGCCTATGTTAAAATAGATACATTTTATTCACAAAACAAATATAAAAACAACAATATAGACACTGTTGGTACAGATATCAAATGGTTGTGTACAGAGCGGATACAGGATCATCAATGACCATACATATTACCAATCTATACACATAGAGAGAGATGCTGCAAGTTTCAACATGTTTCGCTCCCTTGAGCTTCATCCGGACAATGCAGCACACAAAACTGGAAGAATAAATTGAAAAAAAAAACATTATCAAAATTAATTGGACATGCAAGAAAATAATCCAAATGAAAAAATGGTAATGACATTAGTAACACAATCAATTGATTACGGAGAAATACAAACATAGATAGTAGATCAATAAATCAAAATCAGTAACCAAAAGTTAAGTATATAGAGATTACTACAATAAATAATAATAATAATGATGTTGCCATCTTACCACATAGATTATAGCTCATGAATTAAATATAGTCAGTATCCCAAATTTAGTCACCCCCAAACATAGAAGAGAGCGGGGTTCTTTGTTTTTATATTTGTTTTTTGAATAAAATGTATCTATTTTAACATAGGCATGTCAATGATCTGCCTCTACCTGGGTACCGTTTAAAAATCCCGGGGGTTGGTTACCCTCCAGCCCTCTCACTCTTCCCTGTATCTTTTAGTACACTCCTAAACCTTGTGGACGGCCTTCCCAGAAGAGTTGAAGTTGTTTTAGCTGCAAAGGGTGGACTAACTCAATATTGAACCCTACAGACTAAGACCGGGATGCCATTAAAGTTGATGTGCGTGTCCCTATACTTTTGGTAATATAGTGCATATATATATGATTTTTAGATTTTTCAGTTTTGGGTTTATTGCCACTTTAACCACTTGAGATCCGCGCTATAGCCGAATGACGGCTACAGCGCGGATCTCCTTTTCCGGGACTACGTCTATTGACGTAGTCCCGTGCACGAGCGGCCTGCGCGCTCTGTGATCAGCGAGTCTGTGAGACTCACCTGATCACCGATCCATGCAAGGGGTCAATCCCGACCCCTTGTCACGTGATCAGCTGTCAGACAGCGCGAGGAGAAAAAAAAAAGCCGATCACCGGTGGCCGTGATCGGGACATCAGTCCCGATCACAGCCAGCCCTGCTAGTGCCCACCTGCCCCCTGCCAGTGCCCACCTGCCCCCTGCCAGTAAAAAATTAATAAAAAGTTAGTGCCCCCTGTCAGTGCCACCCAGCAGTGCCCACAGTGCCACCCAGCAGTGCCCACAGTGCCACCCAGCAGTGCCCACAATCTGCCTCAACAAAGGCGCTGCACCCCAGTGCCACATATCCGTGCCCATCAGTGTCATCTACCAGTGCCCAGCAGTGCTGCCCATCAGTGCCCAGCAGTGCCACCTATCAGAGCCACCTATCAGTGCCACCTATCAGTGCCCATCAGTCCCATCTATCAGTGGTACCTATCAGTGCCCATCCGTGCCACCCATCTGTGCCACCCATCTGTGCCACCCATCCGTGCCATCTTATCTGTGCCCATCTTTGCCCATCAGTGCCGCCTTATCTGTGCCCATCGGTGCCGCCTTATCTGTGCCTATTAGTGCCGCCTTAACTATGCCTATCAGTGCCCACCAGTGCAGCCTATCAGTGCCCACCAATGCAGCCTATCAGTGCCCACCAATGCAGCCCATCAGTGCCCACCAGTGCAGCCTATCAGTGCCGCCTCATCAGCGCACTTCAATGAAGGAGAAAAATGACCCGTTTGCAAAATTTTATAACAAACTATTAAAACATGATTTTTTTTTTTGCATCTTTTTTTGTTTGTTTAGCAAAAAATAAAACTCCGAGCTGTAATTAAATACCACCAAAAGAAAGCTCTATTTGTGGGAAAAAAAATGATTTCATTTGGGTACAGTGTTGTATGCCCGCACAATTGTCATTCAAAGTGCATCAGCGCTGAAAGCTGAAAATTGGTCTGGGACTGAGGGGGGTTTAAGTGCCCAGTAAGCAAGTGGTTAAAGAAGCAAAAATTACATTGGAAATGACACTAACATGTTAAGTTTATATAAGTTTTTTTGTGATTGCGGTTATATTTATGTCAAGAAAACAAGATAGTTAATATGTAGCATTACAACGGTGAATACTTTGTTGTCTCCGGTCTTACAGCCCGGTTGCTCTGACTTCCTTGTCTTTTGAAAAGAAAAAGAAAAAGGCTGGATTTGATGGACTTTTCTTTATTTATTATAACCAGCTATGTTACTATTTATACCCTGGTGGTATGTAATAAAAATGTGATCCATCTCTTCAGGCTTTTTTTCTTCTGAGAAAATGCAATGATCTGACATCTGTTATATACAAAATATTACCATCACACCTGCTGAGACGATGCAGCACAGTGTGAGAGATCATTTTACGAGGTTTCTTGCGAACGGTTTATAAAGAAAAGTGAGCTAGTGGAGGAGTCAGTCCAATATGACAAATTAAAGGAAACGAGCACAGATACAGACTGCTGTGCATTGAGAGAGGATGCAACAAAATAGAGCACCTTGTGAAACTATTCACCCCGTGTTTTTTTTTTTCCTGTTTTGTTGCATTACAACTTGCAAATAAATGTAATTTCTTAATTAAAAAAAAACTAAAAAAAATATATTTTTGGAGGGTTTGTGGCTTGTGATATACACATTATATAAAACAATTTGAAGGTGCATAATATTTATTATTAGGACAAAAAACACAGAAATCTTGGGTGCGCAAAAGTATTCAAACCCCCCCCCCCCCCAAAAAAAACAAAAAAAAAAACAGTCAATGCTTTGTAACTACATTTTCTAAATAGTGCAGCACTGTATATCATTAAATAACATGCATACAAAATGTATATTAAAGCGGGGTTCCACCCTAAAGTGGAACTTCCGCTCATCAGAACCCTCCCCCCCTCCGGTGTCACAGTTGCCACCTTTCAGGGGGAAGGGGCTGCAGATACCTGTCTAAGACAGGTATTTGCAGCCACTTCCGGGCATAGACTCCCACGGGAGTCTATGCCATTTCCTGTCCCGGCGCGCTGTTTGCTGGGACACACACGGGTCCCAGAGACAGCGCGGACAATTCCTGTGCTGCGTGACTCGCGCATGCGCAGTAGGGAACCGAGAAGTGAAGCTGCAACGCTTCACTTCCTGATTCCCTCACCTAGAATGGCGGCAGCAGCAGCCGAGAGATCGATCGGCCTCGACTGCCGACATCGCTGGACCCTGGGACAGGTGAGTGTCCATTTATTAAACCCCAAACAAAATTTACGTTTTTTTCCCCCATAAATAGAGCTTTCTTTTGGTGGGATTTGATCACCTCAGCGGTTTTTTATTTTTTGCGCTATAAACAAAATTATAAACAAAACAATAGCGACAATTTTGAAAAAAAACACAATATTTTTTTTCTTTTTGCTATAATAGATATCCCCCAAAAATATATAAAAAAAACATTTTTTTTCCTCAGTTTAGGCTGATACGTATTCTTCGACATATTTTTGGTAAAAAAAGAAATCGCAAAAAGCGCTTATTTATTGCTTTGCGCAAAAGTTATAGCGTCTACAAAATAGGGGATAGTTTTATGACATTTTTATTAATAATTTTTATTTTTTTACTAGTAATGATGGCGATCTGTGATTTTTATCATGACTGCGACATTATGGCGGACACATCGGACAATGATGACACATTTTTGGGACCATTGTCATTTTTGTAGCAATCGGTGCGATTAAATTGCACTGATTACTGTAAAAATTACACTGGCAGTGAAGGGGTTAACCACTAGGGGGCTAAGGAAGGGTTAAGTGTGTGCTAGGGAGTGTTTCTAACTGTAGGGGGGAGGGGCTGTGTGTGACACTACACTGATCACCGATTACAGGGAGAGCTGATCAGTGACACTAGGCAGAACGAGGAGATGCTTGTTTACTTTAGCATCTCCCCGTTCTTCCTCTCTGTGAGACGATTGCGGGTAACCCCCCGCGGCGATCGAGTCCACGGGACTCGTGACCCGACTCACAGAGCTTGCGATGGGCACGACGACACAGCGGCAAATTCAAAGGGACGTAGCTGTACGCCCATATGCCTGTCCGTGCCATTCTGCCGACGTACATCTGTGTGCGCCGGTCGTAATTTGGTCAAACATTTCATGATCAAAACATAAATACATTTTTTTAATAAAAATAAATAAATTAAAATGTCAAAAAATTTGAGAAAAACAGTTAAAAAATGGTGGTGTCAATGCTTTCAAAACAATCACCGTTGTGTGTGTTTCGTCCTCAAAAGGACCAATATCCAGTGAACACCTTCACCAGCTTAAGTGCCTGCTCACCTCAAAGATGAACGTAAAAGCATAGACAAATCACTCCTGGTGTCCACCACAATGATCAACTTTCACTCTCCAATGGTAATCCTGCAGTCTCCAGAGTGACTGCTCCTCAGCTTTTGTATTGCCGTCAGACGAACCTTCCTTCACTTTCTCATAAGTGCTCAATCACACTATTACCTCCATAGGTTACAGACATGAAACAACAAACACAAGTCCCATAGTGTACTCTGTTTGCCTGTTTATTAAAAGCCCCCAAAACAAATCCACTTACAAGATAAAAACTTTAAAACAGCATGTCTCAAATCCAGTGTTGGTCATCTTACTTTAAAAAAGTAATTAGTTAAGTTACAAATTACTTCTCCCAAAAAGTAATTGCGTTAGTAACTCGGTTACTACATTGGAAAAGTAATTAGTTACTCAGCAAAGTAACTGTGACTTTTCTTTTTAATATTCTATAGATGGGACTAGCAAAGGAAGTGAATGTCGCCGCATCCATTGGCGAGATTGACACCTTGCGAGCCCCGTCGCCTGGTATTGATTTAAAGGGGAACCCCTACGCTGAAAAAATGGCATGGGGGTCCCTTATCTGAGCATGCAGCCCGGCTGGTCAGGAAAGGGGGTGGGGATGAGTGAGCGCCCCCCTCCTGAACCGTACCAGGCCGCGTGCCCTCAACATGGGGGGTGCTTCGGGGAAGGGGGGCCCTGCAGCCCCCCCACCCCAAAGAACCTTACCCCCATGTTGATGAGGACAAGGGTCTCTTCCCGACAACCCTGGCTGTTGGTTGTCTGGGTCTGCGGGCAGGGGGCTTATCAGAATTCGGGAGCCCCCTTTAATAAGGGAGCCCCCCTAGATTCCGGCCCCCTACCCTATGTGAATGAGTATGGGGTACGATGTACCCCTACTCATTCACCTGGGGAAAAAAGTGTTAATAAAAAAACACAACACAGGTTTTTAAAGTACTTTATTAGACAGCTCAGGGTCTTCTTCCGACTTCGGGGTCTTCATGCCAGGCTCCTCCGCTATCTTCTGCTCTTTTACCGCTAGCTCTTTTACTAGCAGAGGAGCCCGGGTTTCTCCTTCGTCACCACCACCATCCAGGGGTCTTCTTCCGACTTCAGGGGTTCCGACTTCACATTATTTAACCACTTGCTTACTGGGCACTTAAACCTCTCTCCTGCCCAGACCAATTTTCAGCTTTCAGCGTTGACGCACTTTGAATGACAATTGCGCGGTCATACAACACTGTACTCAAATGATATTTTTATAATTTTTTTTCCCACAAATAGAGCTTTCTTTTGGTGGTATTTGATCACAGCTGAGATTTTTTTTTTGCTAAACAAACAAAAAATTTGAAAAAACAAAACAAAATCATGTTTCATAGTTTGTTATACAATTTTGCAAACATAATTTTTCTCCTTCATTGATATGCGCTGATGAGGCGGCACTGGTGGGCACTGATAGGCACAGATAAGGTGGTACTGATGGGCACAGATAAGGCGGCACTGATGGCATTGATGGGTGGCACTAATGGGCACTGGTAGGTGACACTGATGGGCACTGATAGGTGGCACTGATGTGCGGCACTGTTGAGACACTGATGGGTGGCACTGTGGGCACTGATGAGTGGCACTGTGGGCACTGATGGGTGGCACTGTGGGAAATGATGGGTGGCACTGGTGGGCGGCACGGTTGCCTACTGCTAGGTGGCACTGGTGGGGGGCACAAGTGGGCACTAAGGATCTGCAGCAGTTCACCGTGATCGGGACTGATGTCCCGATCACGGCTGCTGGTGTTCGGCTTTTTTTTTCTCCTCACGCTGTCAGCGCGAGGAGAAAAAATAGCCGATTACCGGCTCTGTGTACATCACATGTTCAGCTATCATTGGCTGACAGCTGATTATGTGGTAAGGGGTCAGGATCAACCCCTTGCTCCGATCTGTGATCCAGCGAGTCTCATAGACTCGTTGATCACAGAGAGAGGTCGCTCGGGCACAGGACGACATCAATAGACGTCGTCCCGACAAAGCAGGTCCGCGCTGTAGCCATCATTCGGCTATAGCGCGGATCTGTAGAGGTTAATGAGACACTGACAGGGAAAACTATGAATGGGTGTGCCACATCCCGTGAATTAAAGGAAAAGGAGGGATGTCCCTGGATATGGGACTTTAAAGGCACTACCACAATAAGCAAAATTATTTTATTTTTTTTGCTTATTGTGGTAGTGCCTTTAAAGTCCCATATCCAGGAGCATCTCTCCTTTTCCTTATTTAGAAAACAATGTTGAATTTGGTGTGGTCTATCACTGTAAGTGTTCAGCCGCTGTGCAGTCACATATATTGGTGGTTTCACACATTTACCCTGTTATAGGTGTTATAGGTGTAAGTACATTTTTATTTTTTATTTTTTTCACAATGCTTTGTATCGCCACCATTTGCTGCAATTACAGCTGAAGGTCTCTTGGGGTATGTCTCTCTTAGTTAAACACATCTAGCCATTTTCACCTGTTCTTCAAGGTGAAACTGTTCTAGCTCCTTCAAGTTAGATGGATTATGTAGGTGTAAGCAGTGGTGTATTTTGGTTTTGTGCTGCCCTAGGCAAGACAAAAATCAGGCACCCCAGCCCCCCCCCCCCCCCCCCCATCTAAACCTCGGGAGTCGGTAAATTTCCAAATGAATATAATTATATACTGTGTGTGTGTGTTTATATATATATATATATATATATACACACACATATATATATTCGCACACACACTCGCTCATATTTATTAGAGATCAGTGTTATCAGTGATATATATATATATAGAATAAATATATATATACGGTATCTCACAAAAGTGAGTACACCTCTCACATTTTTGTTAATATTTTATTATATCTTTTCATGTGCCAAGACTGAAGAAATTACACTTTGTAAAGTAGTGAGTGTACAGCTTGCATAACAGTGTACATTTTCTGTCCCCTCAAAAAAACTCTACACACAGCCATTAATGTCTAAACTGCTGGCAACAAAAGTGAGTGAAAATTTCCAAGTTGGGCCCAAAGTGTCAATATTTTGTATGACCACCATTATTTTCCAGAACTGTCTTAACCCTCTTGGGCATGGAGTTCACCAGAGCTTCACAGGTTGCCACTGGAGTCCTCTTCCACTCCTCCATGACAACATCACTGAGCTGGTGGATGTTGGAGACCTTGCGCTCCTCCACCTTCCGTTTGAGGATGCCCTACAGATGCTCATTAAGGTTTAGGTCTGGAGACATGCTTGGCCAGTCCATCACCTTTACCCTCAGCTTCTTTAGCAAGGCAGTGGTCATCTTGGAAGTGTGTTTTGGGTCTTTATCATGTTAGAATACTGCCCTGCAGCCCAGTCTCTGAAGGGAGGGGATCATGATCTGCTTCAGTATGTCACAGTACATGTTGGCATTCATGGTTCCCTCAATAAACTGTAGGTACCCAGTGCCGGCAGTACTCATGCAGCCCCAGACCATGACACTCCCACCACCATGCTTGACTGTAGAGAAGACACACTTTTCTTTGGTCCCCTCACATGGTTCCTGCCACATACGGTTGACACGCTCCGAACCAGATACGTTTATCTTGATCTCATCAGACCACAGGACATGGTTCCAGTAATCCATGTCCTTAGTCTGTTTGTCTTCAGTAAACTGTTTGCAGGCTTTCTTGTGCATCATATTTAGAAGAGGCTTCCTTCTGGGAGGACAGCCATGCAGACCAATTTGATGCAGTGTGTGGCATATGGTCTGAGCACTGACAGGCTGACCCCCCACCCCTTCATCCTCTGCAGCAATGCTGGCAGCACTCATACGTCTATTTCCCAAAGACAACCTCTGGATATGACGCTGAGCACGTGCACTCAACTTCTTTCTCGACCATGGCGAGTCCTTTTCTGAGTGGAATCTATCCTGTTAAACCTCTGTATGGTCTTGGCCACTGTGCTGCAGCTCAGTGTCAGGGTCCTGGCAATCTTCTTATAGCCTAGGCCATCTTTATGTAGAGCAACATTTCTTTTTTTCAGATCCTCAGAGAGTTCTTTGCCATTTTGAACTTCCAGTCACCAGTATGCGAGAGTGAGAGTGATAACACCAAATTTAACACACCTGCTCCCCATTCACACCTGAGACCTTGTAACCCTAACAAGTCACATGGCACCGAGGAGGGAAAATGGCTAATTGGGCCCGATTTGCTAATATTCACCTAGGGGCGTACTCACTTTTTGCCAGAGGTTTAGACATTAATGACTGTGTGTTGAGTTATTTTGAGGTGACAGCAAATTTACACTGTTATCCAAGTTTTTGTGAGATACTGTATATATAGTTCCTCCACAATCTTCTCTTTACCCCACCACCCCTGCTGGGTCCTTAGCTTGGCACTCACAGATACACTTCAAGCATCACCCCACTGGCCTGATCGGCCCCTGGCTTGGCACACAATATTGCTGTGCAAGTGTTACTTCCACTGGTTGGGTCCCTGGCTTGACATCTGCTGAATTTTCCCAATTCCTCACCATCCCCAGTTGGTGAGAATACTGCTCTGGTACTTGCTTCAGTTACTCACTGCGGTCCACGGTAACAAGGTGAATGGTCCCTTAGTGGCAAAAGCTTCCCCTCTACCTCCAACCACAACAGGTTCTCCAGCCGGCAGAACCGTTAGTTCTGGTTGGACTGCAAGCCACAATCCCAACCCTACGCTGCTCTCTTGCTTCTGGATAGGCCCTCAGGCAGCCTAGCAGCCAGATGTCCTAGGGATAGGCCTCAGGCTCTGGCCTAACAGCCCGAGGCAGCATAACACATGTCCACCCAGACAACCATCCAGGTGGCACAGAACCCCCGATCACCTGACCTCATCCAAATAAATAGGCTCTCCAAGCAGGCCATGGGACCCAAGAAAATCCCTGCCCATTGGCAGAGACACCCCATCTATTCATAATCTGTCTTTGTAATGCCCTTGTCTTATCTAATGCCACCAGATACCCAGCCATCTAGTGACAGAAGAGAGAAGTGCAGCAACTCCATAATTAGGGTGAAATCAATTGACCTCCTATCAATCGGCCAAGGCAACTATCACTTGAGAGGTAAATGTGCTAGCAGCCCTGTCTTGGCTTTAGGGTGCTACACTTATGTAGCAGGAAAACCGCTTTGGGAAATCAGTGGTAATTCTGGACAACAGGCTCTAAGAAAGACAAACGTTTTATTTTTACCAGCAAAAGACACTCAACTCCCACTCATGCCAAGGAGACAAGTGTGCTCTCATGAACAGTTACAGCATAGATATATTTCAACAATTACATAGACATTCCTAAAACCTCTGGTAAGCCCCTAAAAAAGCTCATTAGTGAGTATCATTCACATTCTTTCAGCTATCTGCTTAATTTATCAGCGACAGCCACTAATAGGAGAGAAGAAGGGGAAGGAAGGTGGAGTAAGATGCAAGTGTTTGGAATTTCTTAGCTATTTGCTAGTTACACTCACATGTATAAAATCTTACTCAGAAATTTTTACAAGTAAGAACATTTTAGCAGAAGCAACCATTTTGTTTAAATTCCACCATTTTAGTTCACTACCACACTTATACCTCATAACCCAGTCAGGGGGCTATTGTTTAGGTGGCCACATTTAAAGGGTATTTGACTGTACCGTATTGTTACTTTGTTGATTAACAGTTAACATTTAAATGGTTGCATTGCTTTACAGCTGGTGTAAATCATTCTTGTGTGACTGCTGGGAGACCCCCTGGCCAAGATATTCTGGTGGTATCAGCAGGGGTAGTGATCTGCTTAGGGCCAAGGAAGAGCATAGGACCCAACTCTATCAGCAGCTCTTTCGGGGGGTAGCACTACATCAATTAAACTGATTCTAAAGGTTATTTTTTCTTTATTAAAATAAAAAAAAATTGGTTATACTTACCCGCTCTGTGCAACGGAATTGCACAGAGTGGTCCATTACCTCCTTATTGGTAGTGCCCTACCAGTGCTGTCTGCTCCTTCTTCCTCCGGATGCCCCCTTAGCAAGCCAGCTGCATCCATAGGCACACACAAATCTGGAAAACTATGCCCCTTCTCCTTACAGGAGTTTGACTGGCAGCAGCAGGAGCCTATGGATGGAAGCGATAGGAGTAGTTCTGCAGCTGGGAGAGTGCAGGGTCAGTGGAGGAGCCAGGTAAGTGTTTAGGGACAAGTAGGTACCATAGGTAGTGTGGTGTTTTTTACTTTAAAGCTATACAGTGTGGGGAATTCCAGCGGGAAGATATAACGAACATGTTAAAAAACGTACTGACGTCATCGCGCTTCTCTCAGCGACAGGTGTTCGCTTGTTTTTTGGCTGGTCGTTTTTTTACCATGTCCGTTTAATCTTCACGCATGTAAGTGCAATATTTTCTATATATTAAACATATTGTGGTACAATCTACACTACGGAGATCTTTTTATTTTTTGGAAGCCTTCCTTATTATTCTGGCTGTTCCTGTTGACATCCTTGAGTCGGTTTGAAGTTGTGTCCAGGCTTCCTCCATTTATGGTGGTATGATCCAACTCCTCATCATACAAGCCCTGGTGGGTTAATTGCAGGCTCATCCTAGCTTGCCTGGTAAGCACAATATATATATATGTGGTGGCTGTGCACTGTTGACACAAGGTGGTTTCGTCAGCACTGGTACACGTGCTAATTTGAATTGTGGGTCCTTCATCCTTCAATAATCTTCACTTCACAGTTGGACTTTTTTTTGATTGGATTGTGTTATATTTTATTTACATTTTATATTCCCCAACAATAATATCATCTTTGTAATTTTTCATATATCAATATACTCCTTATTGATTCATTTTATATTTCCATATTTGTGGAAGCGCTGCTGTTTTTTGTATGGTAATCATAAAAATGTTTTTGTTATACACACACTTTGAAGAGGAATTCCAGGTATGGATAGTTTTACATCTTACATCTTAGACCAATATAACTATGTATATACCATACCTGTAGGCAGGTGGCCTACTGCATGTTGAGTTAGCACCAAGCTGCCCAAGTTAGGGGGAAAGGGTTAATATTTTTGCACCTTTTCAACATTCAGGAACCCTTAGAATAACTTTCAGGGTCTCAGAGAACCCCTGCTAATAATTCTTATATCTACAGCTCACAGTAGATAAGCGTGACAATCATAGGTCATTGGGAAAAGTTCCCCCCTTACAGGTAGCTAAAAAGATCATTGTTGTCCAGTTTCTTGACCATTGCTCAAGAAACCATTAGCAACCTTTGGAGGAATCCTATGGTTTCACAGAAACTTGGTTGAGAAAAGCTGTTCTAGAGGTATGGTACATGCATACAGTAGTCCATGATGGTTTCTTGCCCATTGCTCAAGGAACCCTAATGCCACGTACACACAACCGGACTTTCCGGCAGATTAGGTCTGACGCTCTTCCAGACTGACTTTTCAGTGGAGTTCCGACGGACTTCCGAACGAACGGACTTGGCCACACAAGAACTGACTAAGTCCGTTCGAAACTCTGTTTCTTTTGAATGTGATGACGTAAGACGGGACTAAAAAAGGAAGTTCAATAGCCAGTAGCCAATAGCTTCCCTTGCGTCGTATTGGGTCCGTGGACCAGCATACAGATGAACGTTTTTCCCAATAGGAATTGAGTCCGTTGGACAGATTTGAAACATGTTCTATTTCTAGGTCCGTCTTTAAAACGAAAAATTATCTGATTAGCCCACACACGATTGGATTGTCCGATGGACTGATCCCGCCGGACCTAGTCTGCTGGAAAGTCCGGTCGTGTGTACGCGGCATTAGAGACCTCTGGAGGAACCCTATGGTTCCACAGAAGTCTGGTTAAGAAAGGTATGGTATATGCATATTTACTGTTCATTGGTCAAAACTGGACCAATGTAACTACGTAAAAATATCCATTCATGGAATTCTTAAAATGCTATAAAGACATATTATATTTCTCAGTTACTCCAGTAGTACCATGTCTCCACCAGAAATTCCCTGGTCCTTCTGACTGGTTTGTGGACATTGGTCAACACAAACCAAATGATGGTGTCACACTACACAAAGTTTCCATAATACAGAATACACAAATATTGAAGAATCCAGTTACAAGTGACATTACCAATTTCCTGGTTTTTAATTAGACTGCCATTCTCTTTAATTTTGGACTGGGAGGCACTTTGCTCCTTTTTTTTTGCTGTGGCCATTACATCAGAGGTCCACACATTAGGTCTTATTTTTGGGAAGACCGCAGGACACGTCCGTTGCCCGGAGCCTAATGCGTTTGGTGAAATGTCAAGCTGTCGGTGCAGCACGATATAATTGGAAAAGGCCGTGGGTGGGAATCAGTCCAATGACTGTGAATGTTGTAGAAGTATTGCAGATGGAGGAACCTTTCCCTATCCCCCCAGGCTTCATGAAGAACAACCCTCAAAACGAATTATTAATAAATAAATAGCATGAAGTCCGGGGACACTTGCTGGGTTTTTGCTTCCCTCTGACTGACCTTTTTTCAGTCTCAGTCTTCAGAAGCACATTTGTTGTGGAAATCTGTGCACACAGCTTGCTGATTCCGTGCGGGGATTCGCCTCCGGTTCTCACACACACTGTTTTAAGCTGCGTAATGGACTGAGTAATGAACTGCTTGCCTGCTAATATCAGGAAAAAGTCAGAGAAAATTAAGAGCAGACCCAGTGCCTAGAAAGCCATGCTTATGTAATAAGTGAGGAAAACGCAACGCTGATCCAAGTCCATGTGCTGCTTACAAGAAACTAGTAAAATAAAATAAAGGTACAGTTCAGTAAGGCTCTGTTCTCACCTATGCAGGTGCAACAAGGCGCATGTGTTTTTGCACATTTTTCTGATTTAATTCATTTCAATTTGCTGCCTTATGTGCAAAAATTGCACAAAACAACTACATGGCCCAATCTGAAAAATTGCGTTACACCAAAACACATGGTCTCATGCATTTTCGGTGCAAGATTTTGCATGCATATTATCAAGGTACGTTGGTTGCCATTTAGAAGAATTAGCACTGCTGAGCGCCTGCAAAGGGAACCTTTAGTACCTTGTGGGAATGCATGCAGTTTTGCACATGTTCCCGAATACACAACTTTGAACTGAGCCTTATGCCGCGTACACACGACCGTTTTTTCCGTCGGAATAAACTCTTACGGTTTTTCCAAAAGAGTTCCGCTGAAATGGTCTTGCCTACACATGATCACACCAAAGTCTGATCGTCTAGAATGCGGTGACGTACAACACGTACGGCATGACTAGAAAAAGGAAGTTCAATAGCCAGTAGCCAATAGCTGCCGTCTCGTACTTGCTTCAGAGCATGCGTCGTTTTTTGGTCTGTTGGAATAGCATACAGACGAACGGTTTTCCCGATAGGAATTGATTCCGTCGGAAAGATTTAAAACATGTTCTATTTCTAGGTCCATCAGAATTTTTGAAAAAAAAGTCAGATGAGGCCCGCACACGATTGGAATATTTTTATATAATCCTTCCTGTTTTTGTTAACTGATTTGAGATGATTGCTGTATTGTCTTAACCTCTCAATAAAAATTATAAAAAAAAAGAAGGAATATCCGATGAAAAGATTCCGTCTGACTTTTTCTGCCGGAAAGTTTGACCGTGTGTACACGGCATTAGACCCCTTTTACACTGAAGGCACTTTTCGGGCATTTTAGCGCTAACAATAGCGCCTGTAAAGCGCTTGAAAAGTACCTAACAAGACACCCCAGTGTGAATGCCCGTGTGCTTTCACGCTGGGATGGTGCACTTGCAGGACGGGGAAAAAAAGTCCTGCAAGCAGAGTCTTTGGGGAGGTGAAGGAGTGGTGTATACATGGCTCCAAAACTGCCCCTAACATTGAAATCAATGGGCAGCGCTGCTGGAGTGCCGGCAAAGTGCTTCAGGAGCGGTGCTTTTCGGCCGGTTTTAACCCTTTCCTCGACCGCTAGTAGAGGTTAAAAGCGCCCCGCTAGCGGATGGAAAGCACCACTAAAACAATGGTAAAGTGCTGCTAAAACTAGCGTCGCTTTACCGCTAGCGCAGCCGTACTACAGAGTAAAAGGGGTCTTAGAATTAAAGTGGTGATGCCACCAAAAAAAAAAAAGCTTAAAATTCGTAAAGAAAAAAAAAATTGGATTTTTTTTTTACTCACCTCTAAATGCCTGTTGCTAGGGGGTCCCTCGTAGTCTGCCTCCTTCATTGCCCGGGCTGGTGACATGACTTCCCCTCGCGCCGCACATTAATCTGGGACCTGTCACGTGTCCCAGATAACTGTGCGGCGTATCACAGCCGCTCGCGCATTCGCAGTGGGTGCTGGCTGTGAAGCCACAGCCGGGTGCCCACAGTAAGAATGCCGGCGCCGCGAGCGGAGCGGGGAACGAGGGGGGGGGGGCCTCATTACCCCGCATCACTGGTAAGTGTCTGATTGTTAAAAGTCAGCAGCTGCAGTATTTGTAGCTGCTGATTTTTATTTTTATTTTTTTAGGGGGCATCCCACTTTAAAGAAAAAGAAACAGCAATTAAAAAAATAATATAGCATATACAATTGCTACACAAGTCATATTGTAATTGAATGTGTAGCGCTACCCCTGTAGGAGGGGGTTGGAATTTTCCTTGTTTCAGCCCTTCAGCCAGGCACGCAGTATTTCCCATAGCCAGGTGCACAACTTCCGCTCATCACTCCAATGACCAGTCTAGGGGTTGTAGTGCTTTTTTTGTTGTTTTATTTTAGTTTAGGAACTTGGGTAGGGGAAGGGATATAGTAGGATACTCTAGATCAACTATTTAACCTTGAGGATAGCTTCCTTAGTAGAACTGCATAGCAGATTGTACAGAATGAAGCAGTAGCAGCTGGTGCTGGAGGATTTTGGGGGGCGGGGGACCGGGCAGGCCCCTCTAGGTCCTCACTCAACCTATGAGCGGAGCTCTCTAGCAGTCGCGACTCCCCTGGTACCAGGCGCTGTGGCTTCTGTGTTGACCCGGTCTTCGGCCTCCTGTTCTGATTGGCCGGGGCTGGAAGCCGGTAGCCGATACAGATTCGCTGGTATCGCAAGGTGGGAGGGCTCAAGGACAACATAAAACAGACCAATTGGGGCCTCGAGGAGAGTGGAGAATAAGGGCGCTGTGGCTAACAAGGAGACTTTAACAAATAGTACATGACTGGCTCTTGAAATGTGTGTAGCGCCCGAGGGTTTAGTCAAGGAGCTTCTCGCCAAATTCCTTGTCAGGAGTAGCTACTGTAGATAGTTGTTAGAGATCCATTAATCTCCCTAAGTTTGGCCTTGTTGTTGTTTTCTCTTCTGTCACTAGGTGGCCGGGCACTTTGTGGCATTAGATGTGAGAAGGACATTTCAAGGTCAAGTTATATAATATCTCAGCCCAGGGCTCGACAAAACCCGGGCGCCAGGTCGCATTGGCGACTAGAAATAGCGACCTCGCGTCTGGGGCAGCACAGCTGGGGGTATTCTGTCTCTGTGGACCCCCCCAGCGTGATCGTGTCGGGCCGTTCCGCCGAAAATTTAGGCCGCGGCTTTGAGGCCTTCTGCGGTCCTATGATTCCTTATGGAATCTGGCGCCCTCTTGTGGTCGCCGTTGGTATGACAAACCAGCAATGTTAATGAAGCTTCCTCTGCCTGTTTTATATTACCTGCCTCTTCTTCCCTTTATTTAGAACCCCCTAAACATTATATATATTTTTTATTCTAACACCCTAGAGAATAAAATGGTGGTTGTTGCAATACTGTCTGTCACACCGTATTTGTGCAGCGGACTTACAAGCGCACTTTTGTTGGGAAAAATAATTTAGTTAATAAAAAAATAAGACAACAGTAAAGTTAGCCCAATTATTTTTTATATTGTGAAAGATAATGTTACGCCGAGTAAATTGATACCCAACATGTCACGCTTCAAAATTGCACCCGCTCATGGAATGGCGACAAACTTTTACCCTTTAAAATCTCCATAGGCGACGTTTAAAAAAATTCTACAGGTTGCACGTTTTGAGTTACAGAGGAGGTCTGGGGCTAGAATTATTGCTCTCGCTCTACCGATCACGGCACTACCTCCTATGTGTGGTTCGAACACCGATTTTATATGCGGGCAGGACAGGGCGCGTTTAAAAATTATTATTTTTTCTTCTTATTTTAACTTTTTTTTTTTTCCACTGTTCTTTTAAAAAAAATGTTGTGTCACTTTTATTCTTATTACAAGGAATGTAAAAATCCCTTGTAATAGAAAAAGCATGACAGGTCCTCTTAAATATGAGATCTGGGGTCAGAGAGACCTCGGATCTCATATTTACACTAAAATGCAATTGAAAAAAAAATTGTCATTTGAAAAAAATAAATAAAATGTCCCTCTAAGAGCTATGGGCAATGACTTGGAGACGGGGGGGGCGGCGACGGCGCTGCTATCTTCCCCTCACTCGTCTCCATGTCAGGCCAGGGACAGGTCCGGATCGCCGTCACGGACCTGGCTCCTAACTTTTTAAGCTGGCTCCTAGATTCCAAGCAAATTTGTCAACCCCTGTCTCAGCCAATAATCAGGGTTTTTCTTGAATCTCTTAGCCTGCTGGGAAAACCTATATATTCGGGTGGAGTCAGGTGATCTCTGTTCTGTGCCACAAGGACCGCTGTCTGGGTGGACATGGGTCATATGCCCCGGGTTGCTAGGCTGGAGATTGGGCCTATCCCAGGGGGCATCTGGCTGCCAGGCTGTGTGTGGGCCTATCCAGAAGTAAGAGGCAGCACAGGGTAGGGACTGCGGCTTGCAATCCAACCAAAAGTGACAGTTCTGCCGCCCGGAAAACCTGTCATGATCGGAGGTGGAAGGGAAGCTGTCACCACTAAGGGGCCAACCACCTTTACCAGGGACCACAGTGAGTAACTGAAGCAAGTACTGCAGTATTCTCACCGAACGGGCACGAGGGAGAATTGGGAAACATCAGGTGGGGATCAAGTCAGGGACCCAGCCAGCGGAGGTGATGCTTGCAGAGCAGCCTGGTGTGTCAAGCCAGGGACCGAGCCGGTTAGCAGGGGTGAAGCTTGAGAGGTATCTGGAGTGCCAAACTAGGGACCCAGCAGGGATGCGTGGGTGACTCTTGAGGGAGATACCACCGCAAAAGCCTTGAGGAGCTCACGGGTTTGAGGCAGTGAATCAGAGAGTCCAGTGAGAGACTAATGCGGCATACACAAGATCAGACTATCTGGCGGACTTAGTCTGGCGGACAAACCGCCGGATAGTCTGCCAGACCTGCCCACACACGACCAGACTTTTCCGGTGGACTGAATCTGCTGGACTATGGCGGGAGTCCACCGTACTTTTGAAATGAACGGACTTGCCCCCACACGGAGGAAAATCCATTCATTTTGATCTGGTGTCCCTTTAGCCTACACCCAGCAGCTGACTTCTGGTGTCCACTTTAGCCTACACCCAGCAGCTGACCTCTGGTGCCCCTTTAGCCTACACCCAGCAGCTGACTTCATGTGTTAACTTTAGCCTACATCCAGCAGCTGACTTCTAGTGTTCACTTTAGCCTACACCCAGCAGCTGACTTCTAGCACCCAGAAGAGGTTTCAGCAACACCCGTCCCTAGGATCCCTTTAGGGGTGTCTGTAATCACAAGGCCCTGGTTGCAGGTCACCTTCCTCCGTGATACCAGATAGGAGATCCATGGACATCCTCCCTCAGCCAGAACCAAGGATTTTCACGTACTCTGTTCAGGCCCTCAGGTCACCTACCTGAGGTTGCATTACAGCCTGTGCTGGGGAGAGACGACAGGCCCCCTCCTGGACTGGATCTCTCTATTTGCAGGAAGACCCAGCAGAAAGCCTTGGTGAAACGTTTGAGATCTCGGGGAACCCCTAAAAAAAAAAAATTGCAGATCTTCAACTCACCGAACATTGGATCTAATTAGCGAGCTGTAGATATAACCGAAATTATTGTAGAAATAGCTTTAAATATTAGAATAGATATTAGAACTCACCTGACACCAACATTATAGTGTGAACAGGGAACATAGAAATCAATTGTTTTGTTTATGTCCTTACAGAGACCTACATTAGAACAAGCCCAAAATTTTCTATGCAAGTCAAATCTACACATATTTTTCATCAGATTTTTTTGCACATACTGTATGCTAGGAACGAGGTCTTGCTGAACTTGAACAAAACTCCCAAATATTGTGATTCATAAATAAGACAGCAGACTACGGGAACAGTTGGGTCTTGTTCAAAACATACATGCATAATTGATGGGATTCATGGAAAATTGTGCAGATTTGACCTGCATAGAATACGATGGTCTTGTCCACATCAGGAGACAAGCATTTTCCTAACATAGGTCTCTGCAAAGACATAAAGAAAACAATTGATTTCTATGTGCTGTTCACACCACAGTGTTGGTGTCATTTGAGTATCTTTCTCTGCAGAAAAATGCATACATATTGCATATTTCTGTGCAGAAAAAAGCGCACCATACCAATGTTGTTTTCAATGCAGGAGGCGTGTCCTATTCCCACATATGTTTGCTAGTAGGTGTCCCTCATTCCCACCTTAAAATGTTGGGAGGCATGATAATGCTATTATAATCATATATATAGGGCTGATCCAACTGTGTGCTTCTGTTTTCTGCAGTCTCAGTGCTGCCATATATACACATAGAATGTCAAATCCTGTTCTCCGTTCTCTGCCCCCCCCCCCCCCCCCTTTATCTTTCAAAAAGTGTTTCCTAGTGTTGACCCTCCATCCAAATTGTACATTTCTGCATTTGTCAATTTTAAAAGCCAATATAAATTAATATTAGTGGTGAAAAAAAGCACTTGTGGATTTAATTAACTTTTTGGGTTTTTTTTGTTTATGTCCCCTTTAAGACCCCTTTCACACCACACCACCCTTTGTGTCGGCGGTATAACGTCGCTATTTTTAGCGGCGTTTTACCACCGGATTTGCAGCGGATTTGCAGTGCATTTCAGCCACTAGCGGGGCGCTTTTACCAGTGCACATCAGTGCAGCCTCATCCATGCACATCAGTGCAGCCTCATTCGTGCCCAGAAGTGCAGCCTCATCAGTGCACACCAGTGTACATCAGTTCAGCCTCAACCCTGATGATAGGGAGGACTCTGATGGGGACCCTGATTTTCGGGGGACTCTGATATAAAGGAGGACTCTGATAGGGACCCTGATGTTAAGGGAGACTCTGAATAAAACCCTGATGTACGGGGGACCTTGATGGGGCTGTGATGTAATAAGAACTCTGACATAAGAGGCAACTCTGATGGGTACTCTAATGTAAGGGGGGACTCTGATGGAGACCCTGATGTAAAAGGGACTCAGACGAAGACCCTGATGTAAGAGGCGACGCTGATGGGGACCCTGATAAAAAAAATGAATTTGATAGGGACCCTGATGTAAGGGGGGACGTGGATGGAGCTGTGTTGTAATAAGAACTCTGATGTAGGGGGGACTCAGATGGAGACCCTGATGTAAAGGGGAGACTCTGATGGGGACTTTGATGTAAGGGGGACTTTGGTGTGGTTTTTTTTCAGCCCAGGAATATTTGTAAAATATTCGATGTGGCCCTCGTACTGAATGGTCTGGAGACCCCTGGCTTGAAGTTCCCAAAACCTTCCCAACATACACAAGTGTTTGAATTCATTGAAGCTTTCCTAATACCATAGCTGCTTTCAGATTGAAATACATATTAATATTTATTACAAGGTTGCTTGTGTAGAAGTTCTGTACATTATATCAATTAATAATTAAATAGGACCTTTCCTTCAATAGAGAACATTTGACATCAACTCACATTTCCTGTGCTCAGTTCTTCTCTTCTAATCCTGTAAGCATTTGATAAATGAGAACTATTGCGGCTGATTATTTGGGGGGGTTTTATTGTCCTAGAATTGTCATCTGCCGCTTAGTTTTCTGGTTCCTCTTCCCGCTGAACGGAAGAATGTTCTCCGACTGAGACACGACAATGCACACAGCGGAACAATAGATCGGCACGTGCACAGACGAAGAACCCAGCAGATGGAGACAGTGTTAAATATACATTATTGTCGGTGGAAGGGGGAGAGTGGGTAACATTTTATTTCCCATGTAGGCAGCGCTAAAAACGGCATGGTCGTCACGTGTCCAGTTAATTACTACAAGATTCCTCAATGCACACAGATGAAGCATCGGAGCTGAACTATTTCCTGTGGGTGTCCATACTAATTAGTACTTATTCCAGTTCAGTCATTACAGCAATGAATATACAGGCATGTGTGGTGCAGAAAGCTTCTCTTCTATCATTGCATACCATTCCTATATCATTGTGTCCATTAAAGACTAAGTTCACTTTTCTTTTTCTAAATTCCAGCTTCCCTATGTACCAATATACAATTAATATACATTATATTGTCAAATGTATTGGTACGCTCGCATTTACACACACATGAACTTTAATGGAATCCCAGTCTTAGTCCGTAGGGTTCGATATTGAGTTGGCCCACCCTTTGCAGCTATAACAGCTTCAACTCTTCTGGGAAGGCTGTCCACAAGGTTTAGGAGTGTGCCTATGGGAATGTTTGACCATTCTTCCAGAAGCGCATTTGTGAGGTCAGGTGCTGATGTTGGATGAGTAGGCCTGGTTCGCCATCTCTGCGTCTCTGCTCTAATTCATCCCAAAGGTGTTTTCTATCAGGTTATTATCAGGGCTTTGTGCAGGCCAGTCAAGTCCCCAAACTCGCTCATCCATGTCTTTATGGACCTTGCTTTGTGCACTGGTGCGGTACAGTGGTGTAGTGGGTAGCACTCTCACCTAGCAGTAAAAAGGGTCGCTGGTTCGAATCCCAAACATGACACTACCTGCCTGGAGTTTGAATGTTCTTCCTGTGCCTGTGTGGGTTTTCTCCGGTTTCCTCCCACACTCCAAAGACAAGCAGGTAGGTTAATTGACCTCTGTCTGAAATTGGCCCTAGTATATTAATGGAGACCTTGGATTGTGGCTCCTTGAGGGTAGGGACTGATGTGAGTGTGCAATGTATAGGGATAGGGACAATTGTAGACACTCACTCAGGATGGACTGGTGTCTTTATTCAACCTTACTAACTATGTAACTATGTTGGAACAGGAAGGGGCCATCCCCAAACTGTCCCCACAAAGTTGGGAGCATGAAATTGTCCAAGATGTCTTGCTATGCTGATGCCTTAAGAGTTTCCTTCACTGAAACTAAGGGGTCAAGCCCAACCTCTGAAAAACAACCCCGCACCATGGTGTGGGGTTGTTTTCAGGGGTTGGGCTTGACCCATTAGTTCCAATTAAGGAAACATAAAATTGTCCAAAATGTCTTGGTATGCTGATGCCTTAAGTGTTTCCTTTACTGGAACTAAGGAGTCAAGCGCAACCCCTGAAAAATGACCCCGCACCATGGTGTGGGGTAATTTTTCAGGGGTTGGGCTTGACTCCTTAGTTCCAGTGAAGGAAACTCTTAAGGCATCAGCATACCAAGACATTTTGGACAATTTCATGCTCCCAACATTGTGGGAACAGTTTGGGGATGGCCCCTTCCTGTTCCAACTTAACTGGGTGGGCCAATTCAATATTGAACCCTACGGACCAAGACTGGGATGCCATTAAAGTTCATGGGCAGGTAAAGGCAGTTGTCCCAATACTTTTGGCAATGCAGTGTACTTCTTTTGCAGGAAAGAAAACGCTTTCTCTATAATCAAGAATAGGCATTACCTCAGCCTCCAGTGTGTCCTGTAGAAAACTCCTCCATGACTTGGTAACTGTCTTTGGGACAGGAAAACTGTTAGATGATTAAGGCCGTAGTTCAGCAGCTGAACTCATTAACACACACCCTGCACCTGCCCCCCCCCCCCCCCCTCCAAGAAATTGCTCCTACTCACCACTGCATTTACACGCAGTCATTGTCAGTGATCATCATTTTCCCTGAATACACAGCCAGTGTCTTCCTCTGCGGATCAATTGTTTTGTACCTTACATTTATCTTGCATAGATCGTTCATGTGGCAGAGTGTGCAGGAGCTGAGCGATCACATAAGAGCCTATGTGGAGCAGAGCTGTAGCATTGAAAACAGGAGAAGTGTGTCTCTGGAAGTCTGTAAAGCTCACCATACAATCTGATTGTACTGTCTCCTTTAAATCTACCATCAACTACAGTATGTAGTGCAAGGCTCTGTCTGATTGGATTACAGAGTGTTTGGATGGATCAGTGTGTCCTCCTGTTATATAGTTTTGGTTATTCAGGCCATACGGTATACTTTTTTTCATTCAACCAGCAAGTTACTTTACAGAGATTGTATAGTGTACGGCCACCTTTATACACCTAAAATGAACTATTAACCCCACACTTTAACCCAAACGCAGAAGCAAACACAAATTTTTCCACGTAAAAAAGCGTGACAAACATGGCAAACTGAACAGTAAAAACCATGCAAGCTGCAACATGCCGAAATGTCCCATGAGCTACTTAGCCCCATGTTGGGCAACCCATTGAAATCAATGGGCTTTCCTATGCACGTTGTGGGAAACATACGTCAAAAACCATGAAATCCTACTACGTTAGGTGAGAATGGGACCTGAAAGTGAAATTGGTGTGTTTACAAAAGAACAGGGACAACAGAGTGTCTCCGCCCACTCCCTCCTATGTACTTGTATAAAGCTGGCCGTATATTATGCAATCTGATTGTACAATCACTATACAATTCCCTTTAAATGTACCAGAACTATGGAATAGGTGGACACACCTGAACAATCTATTCAAGTAGTATCAAATCAGGCAGGGCCTATGCGCTACAGATTGTACTGTGTATGGTCCCCTTAAAAGAAGAAGTAGGAAAGTAGGTGGAAATAAAAAAATATTGTGTAGTAATGATTGACGTGTGGTCCAGAGATGTAAACACGCCCTATTCTGTGATGCAGTGGGGCAATGCATGATAAGATAAGTTTCCTGGATGGCCACATGATGCTACATGGCTCAGAATGCATTTTTTTAATTATGAACTGAGAGGTGCAGACTGAAGGCTGCCATGGTTTGGCAGAAAAACCATTAGAAAAGGTTTCAATTTATTCTGAAAAGTGAAATTCTGTCTGAAAAGGCGAACTTATGCCCCGTACACACGAGAGGAATTAAGTCTGACAGACCTCCAAAGGAGTTCCGCCGGAGTTCCGCTGGAGTTCCGACGGAGTTCTGGCGGACTTTTCGACCGAACGGACTTGACCACACACCATCACACCAAACTCCGACGGAGTCGAACGTGATGACGTACGACTGGATTCGACGTAGGAAGTTCATAGACAGTAGCCAATAGCTGCCCTAGCGTCGGTTTTAGTCCGTCGGAGTAGCACACACACGAGCGGATTTTTCAAAGGGGACCGGGTCCGGCGGAGTTCCGTCGGGAAAATTTAAAGCATGCTTCATTTCTAAAGTCCGTCAGACTTTAGCTTCGCTAAAGTCCGTTGCAGCCCACACACGATCGGATAGTCCGCCGGACTCAGTCCGTCGGAGTTTGGATGTCGAAAAGTCCGCTCGTGTGTACGGGGCATTAGCCTTTAACCACTTACAGACCAAAAGATTTTCCCCCTTAATACCAGACCATTTTTTGTGATATGGCACTGGTTTAACTGACAATTGCGCGGTCGTGCGACGTTGTACCCAAACAAAATTGACATCCTTTTTTTCTCACAAATAAAGCTTTCTTTTAGTTGTATTGGATCACCTCTGCGTTTTTTATTTTTTGCGCTATAAACAAAAAAAGAGTGACAATTTTTCAGTAAAACCAATATTTTTTACTTTTTGCTATAATAAATATCCAAAAAAAACTAAACTAATTTCTTCATCAGTTTAGGCCGATACATATTCTTCTACATTTGTTTGGTAAAAAACTTGCAATAAGCGTATATTGATTCGTTTGCACAAAAGTTATCACGTCTACAAAATAGGGGATAGATTTATGGCATTTTAATACTTTTTTTTTTACTAGTAATGGCGGCGATCTGCGTTTTTTAGCGGTACTGCGACATTACGATGGACAGATCAGACACATTTGACATTTTTTTGGGACCATTGACATTCATACAGCGATCGGTACTATAAAAATGAACTGATTACTCTGTAAATGTCACTGACAGGGAATGGGGTTAACACAAAGTGGCAATCAAGGGGTTACATGTGTTCCCTGTGAGGTGTTTCTAACTGTGGAGGGATGAGACTGATCGGAGGAGGAGAGAGATCATTGTTCCTAATCACTAGGAACAGCAGATCTCTCTCTCCTCCCCTGTCAGAACAGGGATCTGTCTGTTTACATTGACAGATCCCCAGTCTGGCTCTCTTTCCCGCGATCACTGCTGGTGCACGCCCGCTGCCGGTGGAGGGATGAGACTGACCAGAGGAGGAGAGAGATCATTGTTCCTAATCACTAGGAACAGCAGATCTCTCTCTCCTCCCCTGTCAGAACAGGGATCTGTCTGTTTACATTGACAGATCCCCAGTCTGGCTCTCTTTCCCACGATCACTGCTGGTGCACGCCCGCTGCCGGTGGAGGGATGAGACTGACCAGAGGAGGAGAGAGATCATTGTTCCTAATCACTAGGAACAGCAGATCTCTCTCTCCTCCCCTGTCAGAACAGAGATCTGTCTGTTTACATTGACAGATCCCCAGTCTGGCTCTCTTTCCCGTGATCACTGCTAGTGCACACACCTGCTATGGCTCTTAAAGAAACCGACGAAGACCTACGGCCATTTACGTGAACGAGCCGACCTGCCACAGTATAATGACAAGTGGTTGGCAAGTGGTTAAAGGAAGTTTTTCTTTTTTTTTTTTTGGAAGGCTTTAAATCTGACCTCCAGCCTTCCACTCAGTCTTGCACAGTTGTACAGGGAGGGAGGCCCTGGAGGTTACTGGGAGTCTATAAATACTCTGAGGCCGCGTACACACGCGCGGACTGTTGGCCCAACTTTGTCCGTCCAACAGTTTGAGCGAACAGTCCGCTCAAACTTAGCATGGACGGACATGGCCACACACGACGGACGAACAGTTTGCTGAAACCGTGCGCGATGACGTGAACGGCACGTACGACGGGACGAAAAATACGACGTCCTATACACTGCAATGCAACCTTCCGACGTGGAAATCCTTTCTGAGCATGCGCGAGACTTAGTTGGCCGAACAAGCCTACACACGAGCGAACAGTCCGCTGAAACCTTGTTTCAGCGGACAGTTTTTCGGAATTTCCGTAAGACCTTGTTCGGCCAACTGTCCGCTGAAACTGTCCGCTGAAGCCCCACACACGAGCGGACTGTCCGCCCAAACACTGTTCAGCGGACAAGGTTGGGCGAACAGTCCGCGCGTGTGTACGCGGCCTGAGACACAGAGCTTCTGGTACTTGTCCTGGAGAGGGGAAGTCCAGCCTGGAGGGCTCTGGTCCCCACGAATAAGTCTTTTTACGACGAAACATACGTGGCAGACGTGCTGACGTCATCGCAATACAGCGTAGGTTGGACGGGCGATTGCATGCTGCCCGGCATTTTTTATGGGTGTTTTTACTGCTTTCTATGTAAGTGTATTTCTTTACTTTTATTAAATTTGTTATACGGAATTATGCTATGGCGAGTCGTCTTTCCATTTCCCTGGAATCCCGAGTACTGCCTTTCTGCTTCACGTGCTGCTGTTGATGGTCCCGGCCTGTTTCATTCAATAAAGGAGCCTACTGTGATCATGGTCTGAGGACTAGGTGCTGTGGAGATTGGCTATGGCCATGAAATCGCTTGCCTTTTGGTAAGCGCATATTTTGTGTGGTGGTGGTCACGATCTTTGGTGTGTTTTGGTTGCACAGAGGATCGAACACTTTGTATTTTTTATTTTATTTTTTATTTTTACATTATTATTACACTCATTATCACCGATTTTTTATTATTATCACTAATATATATTCACTAATATATATTTTTTACATTTAATTTTTATTGCTATTATTAATCTAATATTTTTTATTTTTCCATGAATTCTTATGAAATTTTTCATTTATTGGACTTTTCTATCACTTCACTGGGATTTTTCAAATTTCATTATTAACACTTGTTATTTATAATTCTTTTTATAAATGATGGTATGTTTGATTTATTAGAGGGGTTGATCAACTTTTTTTCACTACTATTGCAATCAATTAATCACTCTTAGGTTTTTATATTTAATTTTATTTACAGTATTTATATATGTGCGTGGCTTTTTTCTTTTGTTATCTTATTGTGTTTCTTGTAAAACTGAGATGCAGCGATTTTTAGTTGTACTAGTGTAGATTTAGGTTTAGCGCGGTATTTATTTTTCTTTTTGATCTCTCGACAGCTAGAGTTGCCACCTCGTCCCTTTAAACCCGAACACATATGAATTACACAGGTTCTGAGGCTAATTAAATACAGATAAGGCATCAAGTGAGTTTAATTACCACCTTAATCAGCCACAGATTAATTAATAATTAATTAGTAATTAATATGTGTTCAGGTTTAAAGGGATGAGGTGGCACCCATATCGGCAGCCCTACCATGTGCTTGCTGTTCGTGAGGCCTCAGCTGGTCTAGCTGAGGGGCCTGGATGCTGAAGTTTCTGAGACCTGACTAAGGGGCTGTTGTCTGAAGATCTAGTTTGGTATCACAGAAAAAAGTGTTCCATGGATGTTAGGAGATGGCAACCAACTTTTCAAGGAGATTTGTGAGTACAGAAAGGGAGAGAGATCTTAAGAGACTTTTGGGCTGCTACCACCCCTCTGGTGTTGGAGAGTCAACCGTGTTTTTGTGTAAAGTGGTCATCAGCTGGAGTCCTGAAGAGCTCAGTCTATCTATTTCTTTGTAAAGAGACTCTAATGCCGCGTACACACGACCGGACTTTTCGAGGGACTAGGTCCGACAGTCTTTCCGACGGACTTTCGGCGGCGTTCCGAAGGATTTCCGAATGAACGGACATGGCCACACACAATCACACCAAAGTCCAACGGATTGGAACGTGATGACGTACGACCGGACTAGAATAAGGAAGTTCATAGCCAGTAGCCAATAGCTGCCCTAGCGTCATTTTTTGTCCGTCGGACTAGCATACACACGAACAGATTTCTTACTCTGGCGGTGGAAAAATTTAAAACATGTTCTATTTCTAAAGTCCGCCAGATTTTTGGCAAGCAAAGGTCCGATGGAGCCCACGCAAGATGGAATTGTCAGACGGACTCGTTCCATCGGGCCTTTGCTGTCAAAAAGTCCGGTCGAGTGTACGCGGCATTAGTTTTCTAAAGAAGAAGCTGTTGCTTTTTTAGCTGTTTCTACCACAAAGCCAAGTCCACAGTTTGCTTTTGCAAGGACTTCTGCTTCCATTCTACAGAAACAAGTTTACACTATCCAGGTTACTCCAAAGATAAAAAGAACAAAAAAGAACACCCCTAGACTTCATATTGACCCTGTGTATGTGTGCTTGGCTGCAAGGCAATTACTGGGTAAAAGAACCTGGACAATTCCCAGCTACTCCTTTGGAGGTATCTCTACAGGTGTACCTCCAATTGGCCGCACTTTACAACTGAAGCAGATTGCTTTTCTACCGTCCAAAGACAGGGTCTCCTTTATTTTGGATCTCCTTATATTCAATGCTGCAGATGATGTTCTTGCTTTATAAATGAAATGTAAGAATAACAGGGATAAACTCATTAACTGATTATCACAGAGACTCTTTAATAGTAATGCACTTAGCTTCAATGTACTCATCTTGAGATTCATCAGAAATGACAGTACGGCCATGACATATTTTTTTTTTAAAAAACATCAAGTTACGTTGGAAAGCGCAAAACACTTTAAATGGTGAACTATTTGTACTTTGTGTGCCTAGACACATAAGGGAACTTAAGCAACGGGTTCTATTGATTGCTACCATGACAATACCATCGTGAAAAGAAAGGTGATGCATGCTGTAACCAGGCTCCATCTACTTCTATTTTATTCTTTGTATGGAACACTTGTTTGTCACATGGATTAGGTCAGAACACCATAGACAAACTACGCTGCTAGGTTATACAGCTGTATACGTTATCATTTAAAGGATAAATGCATCTTCCAAAACAGAATGCTGTTTTGAGTGAACATTCAGGTTGAACTGTTTTCCTGCTTGTCCTGGTAAGCAAACCATTTTTTTCTGAGCTGTTCAAGAAGGCCCCTTGCCAATTCATCTTGTTGCTGCTAATATATGTAGCACCCTCTAGTGTAGAGTACTAGATAATGTACATATATAATTTTTGTCAGTAGAGTAGGTAAATTGTTTAGGCTTGTGTTTTAAATCTTGGTCAAGGTGAGGGACTCAGGAAGGCTGGATGACTCATCAAGCAGCACCTCTGTTACCTCCCCCTACTTACTGGAACTTTGGAGAAACTTCCAGAAGAATGGGAGGGAGGTTAGAAGGAGCTGCCAAGAGTATTGAGGAGGGTCACAACCAATCCTCAGCCAAATGGGCTGGCAGATGGAGGGACCTCTTAAATACTCTGGGTCAGTCCAGCAGGAGCAGTGTGATTTTGGGTGGAAGCTGGAGATGAAGTGCTAAGGAGGTTGTTGGAGGCCCTTGAGTGTAGCCCCCTAGTCTGGGGGCTACCCTCTCTGGTCTGGAGTTCGAGCATTAAGGGATCTGGAGTTCGAACGTTGAGGGATCCTCTTCATACACAGGGAGGAGTCCTGCCCAGAGGCACGGGAGTAGGTGTGAGGACTGCAGGAGCCAACAAGCATGTTTGGGAGATCTCCAGGGAGAAAGTCGGGTGGCTGGTGAGTGAGACAGTAAAGCCCCGTACACACGAGAGGACTTATGTCCGACAGACTTCCAAAGGAGTTCCGCCGGAGTTCCGCCGGAGTTCTGACAGACTTTTCGGCCGAACGGACTTGGCCACACACGATCACACTAAACTCCGACGGATTCGAACGTGATGACGTACGACCCGACTCGAATAAGGAAGTTCATAGCCAGTAGCCAATAGCTGCCCTAGCGTCGGTTTTAGTCCGTCGGAGTAGCATACACACGAGCGGATTTTTCGAAGGGGACCGGGTCCGGCGGAGTTCCGTCGGGAAAATTTGAAGCATGCTTCATTTCTAAAGTCCGTCAGACTTTTGCGAAGCTAAAGTCCGTTGCAGCCCACACACGATCGGATAGTCTGACGGACTCGGTCTGACGGACTTTGGATGTTGAAAAGTCCGCTCGTGTATACGGGGCTTTAGGGAGGGCTGAGGAGTGGCAGTCTGGGATCGCTGTAGGGTCAGTCTGGGAAGACTGTGGAAAAGTAGCCAGGATGGCTGGTGAAAGGGGCAGTTTCAGCCATGTGGGCTGGAAGTGCCTGAATAAGTGGTGCTGGGATCAGTAGCTATAGGAAAGTAGCTGGACGATGGGACTTTTATACACACCAAAGGGGCTAGCGGTCCCTGCATGTAATGGGCTTTTGCTGGATCTGACAGAATCCCACCTAAACAGTGTTCCAGCTGGGACTGAGTGTTTCTGCAAGCAAGTGAGGTGCTGGAGGAAGAGGAGTGTACACAGGAAGTGTATATAGTTGAGTGTCTCTAAAGAAAGACTTTGTTCCAGTCAAGTGGGCATTCCATAATACCGTTCAATACACCTAATAAAAATACAAAACAAAGATGCCTGGACTGTTTCCTGTCTCAATGAGCCTGTGGAAAATGTGGCGTCCCTGGCTGTGCAGGGTAAGTGATCCCTATTCATCACTGGCCACTACGGGGAATGCGCTACATATACATCATGTATGGGGAGGGGGGGGGGGTGTCGGGGGTGACTACCTGCCCCTCACTGCCAACCTCCATACTCAATGCTTTTGCAGATTATTTTGCTTTAACCACTTGACCTCTGAAATATTTACCCCCCTTCATGACCAGGCCATTTTTTGCTTTTTGGCAAAGCAGTCCAATGATGGGACATGTGATGCATATCAAAGTACCCAGACCAGGAGGTGGGCTGTATGGGACAGCGAGCGTGGGGAACACACAGCAATTCAAATGAAAGCTGTTACATCGATGTTCCCCACTCTGTGATGATCTGGCCGGTAATCCTCGTCCTCTCCTCTCTCTTCCCCTGCACAGGTGAAGCAGCATTGATGGACACAGGTGAGGCTGCATTGCTGGCACAGGTGAGGCCGCATTGTTGGCATAGGTGAGGCTGCATTTATGGGCACAGGTGAAGCTGCATTGTTGGGCACAGGTAAGGTTGCATTGTTGGCACAGATGAGGCTGCATTGATGGACATAGGTGAAGCTGCATTGTTGGCCACATATGAGGCTGCATTGGTGGGCACAGGTGAGGCTGCATTGATGGACATAGTTGAGGTTGCAATAAAAAGAGAACAAAATTTGGACTTTATATGAGACCTTGGACATCCCGCACAAAGGTCTCCATCCCTAATCTATACATGCACAAGGGGGAAAAAGAGCTAGGGGGACATGGGGGACAAGGGGACTTTATATGAAATACAACACTCAGGGTTGGCTGAGACATTAATTAATATATAATATAAATAGTGTTCTGAGGTGACAATAATGGGCATAAAGCAATAATTCATCAAGTATTTAATTGAAATCAATCAGTAAACAATAAAAAATAATTAATTGATGCAGATACAATATATTACTATGTAATTAAGTTAAATCAATTGTATATTAAATAAAATATAATTAGTATAATATCTCACGACATAATTTTATATCATACAATATATCATAATAATAATAATATTAATAATAATAGGTATAATAACATAATAAGTTGAGGTTGCATTGTTGGGCACAGGTGAGGCTGCATTTTGCGGCACAGGTGAGGCTGCATTTTGCGGCACAGGTGAGGCTGCATTGAGCTGCACAGGTGAGGCTGCATTGATGGGCACAGGTGAGGCTGCATTGATGAGCAGAAAGGCTGCATTGTTGGGCACAGGTGAGGCTGCATTGTTGGGCACAGGTGAGGCTGCATTGATGCGCACAGGTGAGGCTGCACTGATGGGCACTGATAAAGTTGTTGTTAATATTTATTTTGTAACTAATTCTAAATAAAACATTTAGGTGTCATTTCATGAGATAATTTATGAGGGCGTATTTATGTGCAAAATTAGGGGCGGGCAGGGTAGGAGTTGGATGGGGCAACTGGTGGAGAATAACCCTTAAGGCCTGGCTAGTAGCTCAGGACATTAAATTTTGAGCCCTGAACTATGGTACATATTGGAAACATAACTGAAATGTTTATTTATTTATTTTTTATACTATTAATGGGGGCAACCAGTGACTTATAGCTGGACTGTGATAGTATGGTGAGCAGTCTTACACTAAGGGGTTTATTTACTAAAGATGGAGAGTGCAAAATCAGTCTCACCGCATAGAAACCAATCAGCTTCTAGGTTTTATTGCCAAAACTTAATTGAACAAGCTGGGGTTAGAAGCTGATTGGTTTCTCTGCAAAAGTAAGACTTATTTTTCAATCTCTAGCATCAGTAAATAAACCCCTAACTAACTCTTTGTAGGAACCAGTGACATTAATACAGTGATTAGTGCTAATACTATACACTGTCACTGTACTAATGACACTGGCTGGGAAGGGGTTAACATCTAAGGCGATCAAAGGGTTAAATGTGTACCTAACCAGTGTTTATATGTGGCACCGGGAGGTGCTTTTACTAAGGGATGTGCCAGATTTTATCCCCTGCTTTGAAGGGAAACAAAAACTGGCCCATCCCTGCTGCCAGGACAGAGCTCTGTATTGTTTACACTGACAGAGCTGTCACCTGTCTTCCTCCTCACCGATCAGTGGGTGGCTGCGGTCATCCATTGGTTGGCACCTGCTGATCGGCCTTGTGCTGTGACTAATCACAGCACAGCTGGCACGCACGCGCCTCCTACCAGGAAGAGCAGAATCACATACAGTATATATACATGATTCTGCGCAGTCAGCCTGCACTGTAGCTTTAAAACTACAGTGGGTGGTCGGCAAGTGGTTGTAATACTGTACACTATATGCCCCAGCATTTGTTGACAATTGACCATTACGCCTATGTGAGCTTGTTGGATATCCCATTCCTAACCAATGGGCATTAATAAAGGGTTCTGCCTTTACAGCTATAACAGCCAAAGACTTTCCACAACATATTGGAATGTGCATATCCAAGGTTTCACCCATTCAGCCAAAAAAACTTGGGTGGTCAAGTACTGATGATGTAGGAAAATAACTAGCCCATAATCATGTTCAATATAGTTGAGTTCAGGTACTAATTTTGGGTACAAAGACCAGGCCCACAATCAGCCATCCAGTTCATCCAAAAAGTATTCAGTAGGATTGAGGTCAGTTATTTATCTTGGATGAGAAGACCTGGTGCTCAATTGGCATTCTAGTTCATCTAAAACATGTTCAGTCAGGGCTCTGTTTAGGCCACTTAAAGGGATTGTAAATGTATTTTTTTTTCTTAAAATAACAAACATGTTATACTTACCTCCACTGTGCAGCTCGTTTTGCACAGAGTGGCCCCGAACCGGCTCTTCTGGGGTCCCTCGGCGGCTGTCTCTGCTTCCTCCCGCAGGTACTTCTCATGTTCATTCGAGCTCCCTCGCATGGTGAGAAGCATCTGCGGGCGCGCTCCCGGCTATAGCCTCTCGCTGTATCACACAGCCCCGCTCCCCGGCGCTCCGCGTCATTGGATGTGATTGACAGCAGCGCGAGCCAATGGCTGCGCTTCCTTCAATCCATCCACTCCAGCCAATCAGCGGCCAGGCTGAGTGGTGAAGAGGAAGTCGGGGGCGAGCGCGGGACGTTCGAGGGGTGAGGTAAGTAAAACGGGGGGGGGCTGAGGGGACCGGCATTGTCAGATGTTTTTTCACCTTAATGCATAGAATGCATTAAGGTGAAACAACATTTACCTTTACAACCCCTTTAAGTTCCTCCACACCAAATCTGTCAAACTATATTTTTATGGAGCTGGGTTTGTGTTCATGGATATGGTCATGCTGGAACAGAAAATTTTCACCCATTCAGCCAAAAAAGCTTTTGGGAGGTCAAGTTCTAATGATGGATTAGAAGACTTGACCTGCAATCAGCTTTCAAATAAATCCAAATGGTGTTTAGTAGGGTTAAGGTCAGGTACTGCTCTTGAATGAGAAGATCTGGCCCACAATTTGGATTCCAATCCATCCAAACGGTGCTCAGTAAAGTTGAGGTCAGGTATTGATCTTGGATGAGAAGACCTGATCCCTCAATTAGAAGTTGAATTCATCCAAAAGCTGTTGAGTAGGATTGAGATCAGACTCTTTACAGACTCTTTCTCCACGCCAAACCTATCATACTTTGACTTTATGGAGCTGATTTTATGCACATGGATATGGGCATCCTGAAACAGAAAATGTTCACCTATGCAGCCAAAAAAGCTTTTGGGAGGTCAGGTACTGATGATGAATGAGAATACCTGGCTCACAATCAGAAGTCCAATTCATCCAAAAGGTGTTCAGTAGGGTTGCGATCAGGTACTGTCATTGGATAAGAAGACCAGGTATACAATCGGTATCCAATTCATCCAAAAGGTGTTCAATAGGGTTGAGGTCAGGTCAAAGGCGGATCCAGAGTCAAGTCTCGGGAGGGGCACTGCCAAAATTCTTGCTCTTTTTCTGTTTATATTGCAAAAAATTAAAAACGCAGAGATTATCAAATGCCACCAAAAGAAAGCTCTATTTGTGGGGAAAAAAGGACATCAATTTTATTTTCGGTACAGCGTTGCACAACCATGCAATTATCAGCCAGTCAAAGTAACGCAGCGCAGTATCACAAGAAATAATCATACATAATGGCACACATGTATTTTGCGATTTGTCACATGACATTCATAATGTGCATGGATGGATGGCGGCAGCAGGGATTTGGGGGGCGGTTCCCACAATACATGGGCTGCTACATTTGTATTGCTGCCCCACACAGCAGATCAGGGGGTCTGTGACTAGTAACCTGTGGCTGACCATGTTGCTGCTTCCAGAAAAGGGTCATCACCTTGCTCAGCTGCAGTGTCTTACCAGCAGGGAAAGGGGAAATAATTCTTCCCTCTCAGGCTCCCTCCAACTCGTACTCACCGCCTCATGATCCCTTCTCATCTCCCTCAATGTCCTTTGCAGCCTCCTGGTGTTCTCTCCCCTCCCCCTGTGCATGCTGCGGGCTACAATCAATTCTTAGGCAAGCACCATTTTTCCACTGGTACTTGGGACTACATATTCCATGATCCTCTCCTGCTTGGACACCTCCCTCTCATTGGCTCTGGCCAGGGCCAATGAGCAAAGGAAGAGAGCAGACTAAAGGCAGTGTCTGTGTGAAGAGGAAAGGGAGGGGGAGGAAATCCCCCTGCAGCTGAAGGTTATATCCCTTCACCTAGCCTGTCAGTATCAGCGCCGCTGCTCTGTGGATCCTGTGGCAGCGACAGCTGGTAGTATGTCCGCATGGGGGCCAGACATGGATTATAAAGCTGCCACCTGATGGGGTTGTACTCAGCCAATTGTGGAACTGCACATGCGATGTTCACCACTGGCAGCACACTAGCACATCAGCCTTTTTCTGGGGAATCAGAGCGTTGACTATCCTCTCCCCAGCTGCCTGACCTGTTCTCCAGCAGCTCCTCCTCCGTCAAGTTGGCTCAGTCTGAGAGTGAGACTCCCTCCCACTTGACTCACTCAGACTGACGTCACTCGTTGCTAGACGCCAGGCGGCCCAGGCGTTAGCAACGAGTGCAGGAGAGAGGCTCCACCCACCGCTGTTCCTCATCCTGGTCAGTGCTGGGCGTAATGACAAGTAGAGTCTCTCTCTCTCTCTCTGCGCCGCTGATCGGGTTATGTGAGAGAGACTCGGGCAGCGGAGGCAGCGCAAGGGAGAATGTGACAATGACATGTCACTGCTACTATTTCGGGGGGGGGCAATTGACCTGTTGCCCCCCCCCCCTGGATCCGCCCCTGGGTCAGGTATTGACAATGGATGAGAAGACCTAGCCCACAATCAGCATTCCAGTTCAACCAGATGGTGTTTATTAGGGTTGAGGTCAGGGCTCTGTACAGACCACTTAAAGAGAAGCTCCAGGCTCCACCCAAAAAAATTAAAGTCAGCAACTACAAATACTGTAGCTGCTGACTTTTAATATAAGGACACCTAACTGTCCAGGGATCCAGCAATGTCCTCACCTGAGCCAATTCTTCAATTGGTTTCTGTTTCAGGCGCTGGCATCATAAGGAAGGGAAACCAGCAGTGAAGCCTTGTGGCTTGACACCCGATTTCCTGCTGCGCTTTTTGAATGGTCCCACAGTCATCTGATATCAAAAGTGGAAGCGGATACCTGCCAAAACCAGGTATGTGCTCCCCCCAAAAAAGTGCCAAATGTGGCAGTGGAGGATGCAAACAAGCAGAACATTCCCTTTTGGGTGAAGTTCCGCTTTAAGTTTGCCCACACCAAACCTGCCAAACTATGTTTTTATAGAGCTGTGCTTGTGTACATGGACATGGTCATGCTGGAACAGAAAACGGCATCTGCCAAACTGTTGCTGCAGTATTAATACCACCCTTCACCAGAGAAACCTGAACTCAATTTATATAAGTTTATATATACACAACCATATTTTTGAAAAATAAAATATATTTAAACACTATACTATAAATGTACCACATCCATATTATCTAGCATATCAAGAGAACCAAAATGTTGTTGGACGTTACTGGTACCAAAAGGGATAGACACATACAGAAATATGTAAAAAATATTTTAATACAAAACATGAAAAATGGTTAAAATAATCAAGGAACAAATCCTTATCAAGCAATGTGGGCCATATATACTATCAATATGTAGTTAAGGTAGCTGAATTGGCCAAGAGTTTCACATCTATCTATAAGCTTCTTCAGGACCTTTTATACCTTGGCAGCAAAGAAAATGGCCCAACTGAAAAAAAACATTGAATAAGTACAGTGCCTTATTTTGTCATGTTACAACCAAAAATTTAAATGTATTTTATTGGGATTTTATGTTATAGACCAGGGATCTGCAATTAGCAGACCTCCAGCTGTTGCAAAACTACAAGTCCCATCATGCCTCTGCCTCTGGGTGTCATGCTTGGGGCTGTCAGTCTTGCTATGCCTCATGGGACTTGTAGTTCTGCAACAGCTGGAGGTCCGCTAATTGCATATCCCTGTTATAGACCAACAAAAAGTGGCACATAATTGTAAAGCAGAGCGGTGTATATAGACTGTATATAGAAGTTGTCCCTGGAGTTTGTTTGGAGTCAAGTTGTCACGTACCTTACAGCGGAGTCAGACTGTTGAGGGTGGCCTCTTGCACGGTTCCGGTCTCCACACCCCTGGAGGTGGTAACAGGGAGCGTGAAGACAGCGAAAGGGTGCAGGTGCCTGCAGGTGGAAGTTGAAGACCTGGAGACGCTGGGACCTCACGGAGGAAGAGGTGTTGGTTGATCACGGAGGTAGACAGAGGAGGTTCAGCAGGCATACAGGAAACTCTGCGCGTCTGGAACAAGCAAGGTCGGCAACTGGCAGGCAATGCGGTACAGGAACAAGAGGCAGGTGCGTAGTCAAGGACGAGCAAGGGTCTGGTAACGTGCTAGCAATGAGGTACAAAATCAGGAAGCAAGCCAAAGTCGAAAGTCCAAGCCGAGGTCAGAGGTAGTCCAGGAGATCAAAACAAGGAGTATCCAAAGGAATGGGTATCAGGAACAAGGTCACAGGAACAAGAGCACAGGAACAATGGTCAGGGTGTCTCAGGAGTAGCTGAAGACGATCCAGCACTGGTATCACGTCAGGATCCTGTTTATATAGGGTGAGATGTGCCCGGATTGGTGGACGTGGCCGTGCGTGCGTAATTACGTACACACGTTCGGTTGGCGCGAGTGCGTCCACGTGTTCGTATTGGCGTGCGTCCGTACGTACCGGAACTCGCACGCCTCCGACGGGGACACCGCGCATGATCCTTGGGTCGAAAGTGAGCTGCTGCTACACGGGGACGGATCTTCGCATGGTGAGTTCTCTGACAGTGCCCCCCCCTTAAGGGCAGCCTCCGGATGCCTCTTCGAACCACACTTTGAGAATGATGAAAGGCCCGTATGAGCCTCTGGGCATGGAGGTTTGTTTCGGGTTCCCAGGAATTCTCCTCAGGACCAAAGCCTTTCCATTTAATTAAATATTGGTTTTGTCCTTGGCGTTTCCTGTAATCCAAAATGGCTTCGATTTCAAACTCCTCCTGCCCATCTACCAACACAGCTTCTGGAGGGCCTATTTCACGACCTGGAAAGGAATTGGGTACATCAGGTTTAAGTAAAGAAGCATGGAACACAGGATGGATCCTAAATGAGTCAGGAAGTTCAAGTTCATATGCCACTGGATTGATTTTCTTTTTAATTGGAAAAGGTCCCAAATATCTGGGTCCCAATTTTCTAGAGGGACATGCCAGTTTTAGGTTCGCGGTTGAAAGCCATGCACAATCACCAACCTTTAAATCCAATTCTCCCCTTTTCTTTCTATCGAAGAATCTTTTATTGTCTTCTTGTGCTTTGGCAATGGTTTCCTTAAGTACCTGATTGTTGGCAACAAAGAAATTTAGCCTGTCCTGGACAGCTGGTACAGGAGAATCCACTACAAATGTTGGCAGAAAAGAAGAATGAAAACCATAGTTAGAAAAGAATGGTGACTGGTTTGTGGCAGAGTGAGTAGAATTATTGAATGCAAATTCTGCCAAGGGTAATAATGAAGCCCAATCCTCTTGGGAAAAGGAAGTGAAACAACGTAAATACTGCTCCAACGTCTGATTAGTACGTTCCGTTTGTCCGTTGGTTTGGGGATGATAGGCTGAAGAAAAATTCAATTTGATGCCTAGTGCCTCACACAAGGATTTCCAGAATTTTGACGTGAACTGAACTCCACGGTCAGAGACAATATCACTGGGAATTCCGTGGAGCCTAACAATTTCTTTAATTAATATTTTGGCTGTTTCAGTCGCAGATGGAGTTCCTCTCATGGGAATGAAGTGTGACATTTTAGAAAAACGATCCACTACCACAAAAATGGAAGAAAACCCTTCAGATGGAGGAAGTTCAACAATGAAATCCATTGCGATCTTATCCCATGGTCTTTCGGGAATGGGTAGTGGTCTCAACAGTCCCCATGCTTTATTCTTGCTATTTTTATTCCTGAGGCAAGTTGGGCAAGAGTTGACATAGTCCCTACAGTCTTTTGCAAGATTTGGCCACCAGAAGTGTCTTTGAACTAGATTCGTAGTCTTGTGACCCCCAAAGTGACCAGCCAGAGGATAGTCATGGCAAACCTGTAGAACAGAAGTGCGAAGATCCTGAGGGATGAAAAGTTTGTCTTTCAGCCAGAAGAGACCATCCTTCTCTTGGAGGTTTGTATCTGGAGGGATTAATGTTCCTTGGGAGGACTGACGAACCTGTGATAATAAACTAGGTTGTGTTAATAAGAAATTTCCAGCTTGCAGGATAGTGTCTGGAGGAGATGAGACTTCAGTTTCTGTGAACATACGGGATAACGCATCAGGTTTACTGTTCTTGGATCCTGGTCTGTAAGTTATGTGAAAATTAAAACGAGAAAAGAAAAGAGCCCATCTTGCCTGCCGAGGCCTGAGACGTTTGGCCGTTCTGAGGTACTCCAAATTTTTATGATCTGTGAAGATCAATATTGGGTGTGTTGCCCCTTCCAGGAGGTACCGCCATTCCTCTAAAGCTGATTTTATTGCCAAAAGTTCCCGATCCCCCACATCATAGTTCTTTTCCGATGCACCTAGTTTTTTGGAAAAGAAAGCTACAGGATGCATTAAGGACTGAGGCCCTTGGCGTTGGGACAAAATGGCTCCTACAGCATTTTCTGATGCATCCACTTCCAGGGTATAAGGCAGAGCAGGGTCAGGATGTTTTAATATTGGGGCAGATGTGAACAGTCCTTTTAATTTATCAAACGCAGCTTGAGCTGCAGCAGTCCATTGAAACCGACTTTGTTTTCTTGTTGTGTGATAGGTGCAATAATGCTGGAGAAGTTCTTGATAAATTTTCTATAGAAATTAGAAAACCCAATAAAACGTTGTACCCCTTTCTTATCGGTTGGAGGTGGCCAGGATAAGATGGCTGAAACCTTCTGAGGATCCATTTCCACACCCTCAATCGATATCACCAAGCCGAGAAAGTGAATGGTCTGGCGCTCAAACTCACATTTCTCGGCTTTGGCATAGAGTCCGTTTTGCCTCAGTCTGAGAAGAACCTGTTTTACGTGGTTACGATGTGTTTCTAAGGAGTCTGAAAATATCAAAATATCGTCCAAATAAAAGATCACAAACAAATCCAAAAAGTCTCTGAAAATATCGTTAACAAAATGCTGGAACGTAGCTGGTGCGTTGCAGAGTCCGAATGGCATGACCAAATACTCGAAGTGGCCAAAGCGTGTCCGGAAAGCCGTTTTCCACTCATCCCCTTCACAGATTCTGATCAAATTATAGGCCCCTCGCAAATCTAGTTTTGTAAATATTCTTGCCGACCGAAGTCTCTGGAATAATTCCGGGATCAATGGAAGGGGATATCGATTTTTAATCGTTACTTTGTTCAAGTCCCTGTAGTCCACGCATGGGCGGAGGGAATGATCTTTTTTCTCCACAAAGAATATTCCAGCACCAGCTGGAGAGGAGGAATGCCGGATGAACCCCTTCTTGAGGTTCTCATCAATATATTCTTTGAGGACCAGAAGTTCAGGTTCCGATAAGGAAATATCCTTCCGAAGGGAATTTCAGCTCCTGGTAATAATTCAATTGGGCAATCGTAAACCCGATGTGGAGGAAGAGTGTCAGCTTTTTGTTTGTCAAAAACATCTAGAAAACTGTGATAAGTAGCCGGGACCAGTCTTTGAGCCTCGGATGCGGGCTCTGAGCAGGCAAGAACTGGGACCAAGTGATGGGAGATCTTGAGGCAGTTCTGAAGGCAGTAGGCGGATTGAAAAACCACTTCATCAGTCACCCAGTTTATTTGAGGATTATGGGCTTGTAGCCAGGGCATCCCCAGAATGATCGGAAATAGAGGTGAAGAAATAACGTCCAGGCGGAGTAGTTCCTGATGGTTGGGTAGTATGTTGGTGGATAGTGGTTGAGTCTCATGGGTGATGGGGCCAGATTTAATGTTTGACCCATCCGCCAACCGTATGGAGAGTTGACGTTGCTTGGATATCAGAGGTATATTATGTTGAAGGACCAGAGCGTGATCAATGAAGCAGCTGCAGGCGCCAGAGTCAACTATAGCTTGAACCTGGAGTGTTCCTTCTGGAAGCTGTAAGGAAATGGGAACAGCGATGTGAATGGATTTTGTTAAAGGCAAAGCATTGGGTTCAAGAAATGAAGGATGGAACTTACGAGTCTTGTTTGGACACGTATTTGCATAATGACCAGCTTCTCCACAATAGAGACAGAGATTGTTCTGACGACGGCGCTGTTTTTCTTCCCCAGATAACAGCGAACGAAGCAAGCCTATTTGCATTGGTTCTGGAGTTTCAGAAGTGGTAGCAGCGCCTAGAGGCGATTCAGTTCGCATTGTGCGCTATACAAGTATTTAAAAAAAAAAAAAAAAAAAAAACAGGTGTATGAGATGAAGGAATGGGAGGATGAGTCGGGATTTTAGGCAACATCCATGTGGGACGAATTTGGCTGATTCTCTCAGATCTCCTTTCCCTGAGACGACGATTAATTTGAATTGACACTTGTATTAGGTCCTCCAAAGAACTGGGAACTCCGATACGGGCCAACTCGTCTTTTAGAGCCTCGGATAGTCCAATGCGGAACTGATAACGGAGGGCGGCGTCGTTCCATTGAGTATCAGAACTCCACCTCCTGAAGTCCGTTACGTAGTCCTCTACAGGTCTGCGACCCTGCTGAAGGGCATGGAGACTGGCCTCTGCAGTTGTGGCACGCTGAGGGTCATCATATAACTTAGCCATCTCATTTAAAAAAGAGTCCATGGTATCAAGCAGAGGGCTGGCCTGTTCCAATAAGCGGTGGGCCCAGGTTTGGGGTTCGCCCTGAAGTAAGGAAACAATGAATCCCACCTTTGTGCTTTCCAGGGAAAAAGTACGAGGCTGCAGCAAAAAATATAACTGGCAGGCGTTCTTGAAGGCGCGAAATTTGCTGCGATCTCCGGAAAACCTCTCTGGGGTAGGAACTCGAGGTTCTGGGGGTGGCATCACTACTGTATGTGCAGATGCGGATGTTGTCGGAACGGAGGATCGGGATGCTGTGGCCCCTTGGAGAGCAGCGGTGCTTGGTGTAAATGACTCCACCCTCTGCTCGAGTTGGTGATAACCATCTTGCAGGCCCTGGACTGCTTGGGTGAGGGTGGAAATTTGTTGGCACAAGGCTTCCAAGGGTGAGGCCCCCCTGTCGGACTCCATTCTTGGCTGGATCGTACTGTCACGTACCTTACAGCGGAGTCAGACTGTTGAGGGTGGCCTCTTGCACGGTTCCGGTCTCCACACCCCTGGAGGTGGTAACAGGGAGCGTGAAGACAGCGAAAGGGTGCAGGTGCCTGCAGGTGGAAGTTGAAGACCTGGAGACGCTGGGACCTCACGGAGGAAGAGGTGTTGGTTGATCACGGAGGTAGACAGCGGAGGTTCAGCAGGTATACAGGAAACTCTGCGCATCTGGAACAAGCAAGGTCGGCAACTGGCAGGCAATGCGGTACAGGAACAAGAGGCAGGTGCGTAGTCAAGGACGAGCAAGGGTCTGGTAACGTGCTAGCAATGAGGTACAAAATCAGGAAGCAAGCCAAAGTCGAAAGTCCAAGCCGAGGTCAGAGGTAGTCCAGGAGATCAAAACAAGGAGTATCCAAAGGAATGGGTATCAGGAACAAGGTCACAGGAACAAGAGCACAGGAACAATGGTCAGGGTGTCTCAGGAGTAGCTGAAGACGATCCAGCACTGGTATCACGTCAGGATCCTGTTTATATAGGGTGAGATGTGCCCGGATTGGTGGACGTGGCCGTGCGTGCGTAATTACGTACACATGTTCGGTTGGCGCGAGTGCGTCCACGTGTTCGTATTGGCGTGCGTCCGTTCGTACCGGAACTCGCACGCCTCCGACGGGGACACCGCGCATGATCCTTGGGTCGAAAGTGAGCTGCTGTTACACGGGGACGGATCTTCGCATGGTGAGTTCTCTGACACAAGTGGGCACCCCATCATTTTTCAATCCCTATCCAAGTTCGAATCCCTCAATAAAACAAAAAAAATCCCTGACTCTAGAGTGACTGTGACAATCCAATGTGCCTGGCTGTGCAGGGTGGGGGATTCCATTCTACTTGCGGCTCCTGTGCATCACAGTGCACCTCGAGGCTTTATGCTGCTGCCTGGGAGAAGTGAGGGGTGCGGAACTGAGAAGCAGAAAGTGAAGATATATACCCAATGTGCGAGGCTAAAAAATATACAATACACTAAAACTCAAAAAATTATAATATGTAATAAATAAACAGACAATAAAATATTATATAAAATATCCCCAAATATAGTGCAAGTGCTCAGTAATAGATAAATAAAGGGCAAGTGCTCAATGTGTATATACACACTCCTAAATATTGATGAGCAAGAAAAAGTCCGTAAGCATATCAAAGAAAAAAGTGAAACAGGTGTACCCTCACTTTAAGGGCTTTAAAAACAAGTCTGTAGCAAATAGTAACAGCTTAGATGGTCATCATCCATATAGTGGCTGCTTAATGGTAAGCACAGATCCCATATTCACTCCACCTCCTGGTAAGAACGCTGATCAATAAAGCCACAACTTCCGTCTGGTATTTTCAAAGATCACCTCATATGCAAACAGGGAATAATAGAGGTGTGCAATAGTGTAATTCCGTTTATAAAGATTTAATGGCAACTAAAAACTCATCACATTACACTCACATTAAATATACAAACCGCATTAGGCTGTGCCGGTGTGAAGGGGTGAAATGGTCACCTGTATTCCGGTCTGCAGTCCCAGCGTATGGCGTTTCCCCTGTCCTATTTTCTTCACAGCACTTCCTAGTTCCTTGTGTATCAGTCAGCCAGACTCCTCCTACCGGTTTCGTCACACCTCGTGACTTCCTCTGGGAGCAGGCATGTACTGGTTATTAGGACTACAGGGAGTTTCCCGGTGGGCCGATGGCTCAGTGGGCCGGTCAGGTGCAATCCTGGAGCCGCTCCTCTCTGACAGTGAGTGATCGTGATTTCACTCCTGTTAGGAGGAACAGCTGCCGTCACTTAGGCATTAGGCTTTCTGCTCCCTCCAGCATGCAGAGGGAGATAGACAGCTGGCAAACTTTCCATCCTCTCTCCTCGTATAACTTGTCACTTATCAATGATTGGAGAGAGGAACGAAAAGCTGCCTTCAAAACTGTGAGTATACGTGGGAGGGGGAGGAGAGGGAGGACACTCTGATGTAAGGGGAAGTGCTGATGGAGACACTCAAAATTAAAGTGGGCCGGTCATGATGAAGTCCAGGGCCAAATTTTTGTCCCAGTCCAGCCCTGTCTGGGAGATATCAGAAGCAGAAAATTCAAGGTCTGGAGAAGGACCAGAGAAGGGCTGGAATCAGCCGCTGGAGTCTGCTAAATGGTTAAAACGGGGGAGGAGATGAGCGGGTGCTGTGGCTGCTCAGAGAGGAGCAGGATCTGGTGGAGGAGTTCTGTCCTCCTCATTGCTGTTAACTGCTGGGACAAGGTGGGGACAGGGATGAGGGGGAGCCACAGTTGTAGGAAAGGTATCAGGGCCACATACAATGGCCTGGCGGACCGGATTTGGCCCCTGGGCTTTGTGTTTAATGCATGTGCCATACTCTATCCAAAACTAAATAAAAGATATTAACAAACATTTAATTAAGACATTAACAAACATTTGTCCACATAAAAAGACACAGATAGGGTGAGAGGATCTATTGGGTTGCTGGTTATACTGCCATCTGTACGGCTGGAGTCACGGAACAACTACATCTAGTGTGAACATCGGGCTGTCGGTCTCATTGCCTTCCTGATGTATGGTATAGAAAACGCAAGGTTGGAGTTGCAGGATTACTGCATTCAACACCAGGAATTGAAGTGTTACAAGCTTGTTTGACCCACTGCAGTATGGTATGTGTGTCCACCACATCCGGTAAGTACCCAATCTCTCATCTATACACCTTCGGGTGTTTTTTGGCATCCAATCGATTTATCTGTATTTTATTTCTCAGAATTCATCTGGAGGCTGCTCCTTTTCACTGCACTTGTTTGTTTGGACACTTATGCTTATTATTTTTTTATTATTTTTGTCACAGTATTTGAATAACACTATTGACTTAGATTTGTGTTTATCATTTTTTGAATATACCATTCACATGTTATAGTGTGTTTTTATGTTACACATTCCATTGGTCCGTGTATTGTGATATAGTATCATTCATGAGACATAGTGGATTTATATTTGTTCTTATCCTTTTGGGTAAGTTCTAGATGTCTTCACACATCTAGTCCCATTCTGTCTAGCGCTGCACTCATTTTTATTTCATTTCTGTAGACTTTGTTTGGCTCCTGCATGTCTTATGTGTTCATCGGAAACGTGAAATGCCGCCATTCGTCCTTGGGTTTGTAAATCTTCTTTGTTAAACACCCAGTAAAAGTCGCAGATTCAAAAGTGCTAGCACCCAGCTGTTTCATAAAGAAGATTTAGAAGGCCAAGGATGAATTCCGGTGTTTTACTTTTCAGATTTACAAACATTTGTCACGAGATGATACACAGCACAGTCCCCTAACCATAAGCACTAAAGCAATCTGGCATACAGACCAGAAGAGAAGTAAATGTTCTCCATCCAGGCTTCTCAGATTGACAGATTGATGGGAAAATAACTCGCCATATTCCCGTGTTGGCAGAATCAGCGTGTTCTGAGTACCCACAAGCCATCTGATGTTTTCCTTCTGGCTCTCGTCATATATACGGACAGATGACATCTGACCAGAACGCAAGCAGCGCTAGGGAACCCAGGAGTGCAACCTGATGACGTTGTATGTCAACTGTGCACCTGTCCTCTTTATAATAACCGTTTTCTTGCTAAACAGAATTAGAGAAATGAACACATAATTAGAAAAAAAAAGAAGATTGCACGATAATGAATCTAGTGGTATCTGTTACAATGTAGTCTGCCAACAGGCTGTCAGACCATTCAGTATCCACCATAAGGACTTCATGGTTTATGTTTTTCAACAGTGGTGGTGCTATAGAATATCAATGAACAATGATGTCGTTCTCCCTCATATTCTCCTATAGTAAAAAAAACATTTTTAAAAATAGTTCCCTACCTTGGCATCCTGGCAACTCATTAATGAACCATATAAACCACTCACCACTGATAGTACCCTCTTTGAAGCAGTGGCTCCTCTCCAACTTCTCCTCCTCTGCTCCCATTCAGTGAACAATCTTCAAATGACTTCTGATTGTGTGGACTTATCTACGCTGGCAAAGAGCAGTCACCCATCCATCCTGGATGGTGTTCAAAGGGAACTTTTTGGGCATTGCTAGGACTGTAAAAGACCGAATGAACCATTGGGAAACCAGAGGAGAGGAATGAGGGTGGCGCATGCAGTCAAATGATGATTGTGGCCAAATTGCGCCAACAGACATGTACAAACCTCAGCAAAAAATTTAGTTTTTTTATTTATTTTTATTTTATGTAGCACCCTACAAAATAGGTTGCTAGGTTGGTTGGGTAGAATTTAGCTCCCCTGTAATCGGTGGAGGAGTGTGTGATTACATTGAGCTGTTCTGGGTTTCACTGGCTGCAGGTTTGGTTTCTTCCCCCTTCCTTCTAGAGCAGGGGTCTCTGAGGGCCACTGGACAAGTCTTCATATCCCATGGGGGCTGCATGCAAACTTTCAAACTTCAAAAACAACATTAAACTATATACAGTGGTACTCACTGCTTGCTACCAGTCACTGCAGCCTCACTATGCCTATCAAATGAAGCCTCACCAGTGCCCATCAAAAGCAGCCTTATCAGTGCCCACCAAATGCAGCCTCACTGTGCCCATCAAATGCAGCCTTATTGTGCCCATCAAATTCATGCCTCACCAGTGCTCATCAAATGCTGCCTCACTGTGCCCATCAAATGCAGCCTTATCAGTGCCCAGCAAAAGCGCACCTCGACAGTGCCCATCAAATGCTGCCTCACTGTGCCCAGCAAATGCAACCTCACTGTGCCCATCAAATGCAGCCTTATCAGTGCCCACCAAATGCATGCTTCACCAGTGCCAACCAAAGCTGCCTCACTGTGCCCACCAAATGTAGCCTTATCAGTGCCCACCAAATGCATGCCTCACCAGTGCCCATCAAATGCTGCCTCACTGTGCCCATTAAATGTAGCCTTATCAGTGCCCACCAAAAGCGTGCCTCACCAGTGTTCATCAAATTCCGCCTCACTGTGCCCATCAAATTCAGCCTCACTGTGCCTACCAAATGCCACCTCACTGTGCCCATCAAATGCAGCCTTGTTGTGCCCATCAAATGCAGCCTCACTGTGCCCATCAAATGCAGCCTCACTGTGCCCATCAAATGCAGCCTCACCAGTGCCCATCAAATGCAGCCTACAAGTGCCTAGTGATCTCCCAATGTGTCACAGAGCTTGGATTTGAATTGCCCAGGTGGCCACTGTAACAAAGTTCCGCCTCCTAGACCGGCTCCTATGATACACGTCACACTGATTCTAAATATCGGCATTGGATCAATGTGCCCCCTATAACAGGAGCCGGTCTAGAAGGTGGGACTTTGTTACAGTGCCGCTGAACAATTCAGACCCAAGTTCAGTGACACAGGGGGAGTTCCCTGCTGTGCGTTACGTACACAAGTAGAGGAGGAGCGAGGGGAGCACCCTGGCACTTCGATACCCCCCGCCTCAACTTGAGGTGCCTATGCACCGCCCAGGATCAGCCCTGCCGCTATAGCCACAGCTAAAAGTGACCCAAGGGCAAGCAGCCTACCGGGAAAATTCCGGGCATCTCGGTAAGCCAGTCCAGCCCTGATCCTGGTGGACCAGTCCTGTGGGCAGTTTGTAACCTGGCTGTAAATAGCCTGTGGGCCAGTACTTTGAGACCCCTATTCTATAGGATTCTAGAATTTAGTGGGCTGAATGAAGCAAATCAGCAGCTGAATATTTATCTTATCTCAGCTAAACTCTGGGGAAAGGTCCCAAATGGTAGCTGGGAGTGAGCATAAATAGTCTGAGGCTTTGGGCTGGTGAGTCTTGTCCAGAAGCAGAAGTTGCCTGCCTGAAGGACCGTTGCCCTTCTAGATAGCCCAACTAAAGTTCTGCATGTGTTCATCAAGCTCCCGGCTGTGGGAGAGCCGAGGGGCCTATTTCTTGAGAATCTTTGGGCCTGCACATGGGACTAAGAATCTTTTTGTCTTTCTCACTGAGGTTCTACTTATGGAGGCTGGATAGTAGACAGCTCCAAGGACATTGTGAGTACAGATCTGAGTGCTGGTTCCTAGTGACTATATGTTACTGATGATATGTTATCTTTGAGCACTGGACTTGGTGCCTGCTTGTATCAGGACATTTCCTATAGAGTCTTATTAGAGCTATTAAAATGCACTGATTACTGTGTAAATGTCACTGGCAGGGAACGGGTTAATACTAAGGGGCAATCAAGGGGTTAACTGTGTTCCCTCAGTGTGTTCTAACTTTAGGGAAGGAGCTGACTAGAGGAGGAGAAAGATTTTTGTTCCCAGCTAGTTGGAACATACGATCTGTCTCTCTTCTACTCAAAGAACAGGGATTTTTGCATTTACACACACACACGTCCCTGTTCTGGCTCTCGTGCCTGCGATCAGTTCCCTTGTGCGCCTGCTGTCCCTGCTTAAAGGGCCAACCTACAGCTATGACGGCTCGTTGGAACGTGCCGACCTGCCGCTGTATAATGATGGCGGCTGGTCGGCAAGTGGTTAAAGTGTTTGTTACCCAAACATTTCATATTCCTCATATGTGGCTGCTGTACCATGTACTTGTATGAGAAAGTATCCCGTTCTCTTTGTATTGCTTCCTTTGTGCAAAATCCCTGTTGTTCCTGGCTGTCCTATTAAAAACGTACCACGCTAAGCAGGAGAGCACACCATGGTCAGTTCTCTAGTTATGCTGGGAACTCAGCCTGCTGTCCTCCAATGATCAGACTTGTCCTGACACCCCCCCCCCCGCTGCACTGCCATTCACTGGGAAGCTCAGTGTACTGCTGTTTCTCCTCCCCCAGCTCTTATGCAGCTGAGAACAGAGGGAATGGGATCATCACTTATAAAAAAAGTGAAAAAAAGGTAATTTTTTTTTTGTTTTTTTTATATCTACACACAAAAGTTTTGCCTTCATTTCTATTTTAAATGGAATGGGTTGTTTTATAAGGTGATCTTTCACAATCACTTTAAATAGTCATTTAGTGACTACCTAGCAATTAGCAATTATTAAGACAATAAATTTGACGGAGATCTGAGGTCCTGAGGAAGCGGGTTATCCCGCAAAATGCATTAACCTAAATCTAATGGTCTCCAGGGACCCCACAATTGTATAATCTACAATCTAACTGACGTGAAACATATATTTAGAAAAAAATGGATAAACAAGTTTAATACGTACAAATAAAACATGTATGATTGTTTTTAATGATGTTTATCTTTTGTGTATAAAACCATTGGAGATAAATCTAAAGTTCCTTTTCATATATGAAATATTTTGGTCCAGAATGAATGAAAGTGTCCCAGGGTTCAGGAAATCATGTCCTAAAACTTAAAGGGGGTCCTCTGGTGACTGATACTTCCATCCCGTTGGCTGCATGATGCTTCCAACACACAGACACTAGGCACTGCATAGTTACCTTAGGTACCTTAGGTACCTTTTAATACAGCCCTGTCAGGGAGGACAAGCCTGGGGCCATCTGTACCCCTGTCCATTCCCTTGGGCCACAGGAGTAGAAAAAGTATGGCTTGACCCCTTGACCTTGGCCACTCAACAGGAGATAAGGGGCATAAACCTCAGGTGCAGAGGCGGCTGGTGAAGTTTTAGGATGGGGGGCGCCAGACCCGCCCCTCCTTTTGATCCCTCCCACTTATAAGCCCCACCCCTTATAGCATCCTTGCACTCCATTCCCTGTATTCCCTTTGCTTCCACCCATAGTGTCAGGAGTATACAGCTCAGCATCACAGGACAGAGTGTACAGCCCTAAAATCACAGCAGAGTATACAGCCCAGAATCACAGCAGAGTATACAGCCCAGAATCACAGCAGAGTATACGTTCCAGAATCACAGTAGAGTATACAACCCCAGAATCACAGCAGAGTATACAGCCCCAGAATCACAGCAGAGTATCCAGTCCAGAATCACAGCAGAGTATCCAGTCCGGAGTCACAGCAGAGTATACAGCCCCAGACTCACAGCAGAATATACAGCCCCAGAATCACAGCAAACTATACAGCCCAGACTCACAGCAGAGTATACAGCTCAGAATCAAAGCAGAGTATACATCCCCAGAATCACATCAGTGTATACTGCCTTAGAATCACAGCAGAGTATACAGCCCCAGAATCACAGCAGAGTATACAGTCCAGAATGACAGCAGAGTATACAGCCCAGACTCACAGCAGAGTATACAGCCCAGAATCACAGCGATTTGTGAATAAAAAGCTCTGCTCTGGCCGTGCGTTCCATGGAGCTGCTGACATCACTTCCGGCTTATCACTGGCACAGGGAAACTGGAAGTAATGTCGCAACTGGGAGGGAAAGCACCGCCCATGTCCTAGGGCTGTGCCAATCAAAAACATAGCACCCTAAGTAATACTACGGGGCAGAAGTATCCTGGCACAATCAATTTCGCCACAAAGCACGTCAAAACCCGGGCAAATTAAGCGCCTCGTCTGCAATCACGTGATGGCATAGACTTCGCGCTTCCCATAGTTCTGTTCTCTCCAAACTGAGTCTCTGTAATTACTGCTGCTGCGTAACGCTGCACCTTTCCACACCACTGCATCCCACCTTACAGCATGGTACTTGGTGACTGGCCACTCATGCACCCAGTGCTGTCACATGGGGCAGGGACCTAACCCTTTTGTAAGATTCAGGTCATGACTTGGAGCATCGAAAGGTCTTCTTCTCTTCATTTACAACAACCGAACAGAAAGTCAATGGCCTGGAGCAAAATGTGCAACTTGGAGGGGGTCTAGCATGACTCGTTTGGGCAGCTGAGGTGGAGAGTAGTGGTGCGATGGGGGAGGTATTAATCCACTTACCTGGATTGGTGGGTCCCAAGGGATGGGGGTGTCCTGTGGGTGTAGAGGGGTGGAGGCTCTTGTCAGAGCACAGTCAGAGCTTCTCATAGAATCAGGAATGTTAAATGGAGAATTAATGGGGTTGGGCCAATCTGGAGGTATGGGTGTCCCTTCCCTTCCTAATAATACAATGCTAACATTGGTTTTAAGTTGGTTGTATCTGGTAGGAAGTAACCGTTAATTGTCCCTGAGCAGGTGTAAGTTGTGGCTGGGGGCCTTTCATGGGGTGACAGATACAACCAGTTGGTCGAGAGAAAAATAGCCCTTCAAAGACCTTAGGGAAGTTGAGGTTTTTGGTTTAATGTGAAAAGTCCAGGTACTCTTATTGTCAAAATCAGTATAAAAAGGAATCTCTTACTTTGCATAAATACAGAGCATAGCCATTCCCAGCTGGATCCTCACCCTAATTGGATAGTCCTTCTCTCATCAGGCCTACCAGCCAGCAGGGTACTCAAGTCATGAATAAGTCTCTGCCACAGGCTTTGCTATACAACACGTGAGAGAAACTTGAAAACTTGTAGAACACTCGTGTGGTACCAGTATCTTGCAGCCGGTCCGGCGATACCACACGAGATTGGATTTGCTTAGGTCCTTCAGCTTTTCCAGGCTCTTGTTGAGAAGCCAACCCATGCATGGCCTTCTCCAGAAGAGTCCTCCCCTGGATAACTTCACAGTTGCTGGGCCTCTCCTCTAACCGAGACAGCACCGGACCACCCCCGAATCCTCTTTTCAGTTTCCTCGCCTCGGGCTAGCCAGCTCAGAGACGTAAAGTTGGGTGGATCCGCACCCGCCATGGAAGTCCTGGGGGCTGGTCAGGAGGATCAGGACCCTACAGTCAGAACATACTTCTGGACTGGAACCCCGAAACACGTGGCATGCGCACCTTAAGTACCCTCTCCCAGAAGAGTGACACTCCCACTGGGCTGGTTCCTAGAGAAAGTAACCTTAATGCACCCAACCAGACTGTTTCCATGCCTGCCGCAAGTGACAGCGCCACCCATGGCTAGGCAGAACACCCGGCAGTCCAGTCAGACTAATGCTGAGGTCAAAATTTAGAGTATCCAAACCCAAACCAAACTGCGGTTTAAGGGTAACATTAAATAAAATAAAAAACACATAGCGCGTGCGCTTCAGGAGCTGGCGCTACAAATGGTTATGTATAAAATGTATTATATGCATTAAGATTGTTCATGTTATTTGTATTTCATTTTGATGTAATAAAAGGCTGCTATTGCCATTCCACTCCAAAATAATACGTGTCGTCTGGTCAGTTCTTGGGGGTTGAAGGAATGGGGTTTAGTTGTTTATTTTACAGGAAGTCTGAGCCTCGGTAATCTGCACATCCCTCTGTCAAGCTGAGGGAGCAAATTGTAGCTCATTATATGCAGCTGGTGGGACCGGTGTTCTGCCGTATAGTGTCCAACCATCAAATAGTGTCCGCTGACGAAGCTTCGGAAAATCTCTGAAGCTGAACGGCGCCTGTGCCGTGAGTGGAGGTGGTAGCCCCACCATCCAAGCGGACATAGGGTTGTGAATTTTAGAGGGCCCCTCGCGGGCGAGCTTCGCTCGCCACGCTTCGGGCTCGGCCTCGCTGCGCTCAGCTCTTTTTTATTCCTACTCTATGTCCACTTGGATAGTGGGGATAGAACCTGGACTCACGGCGCAGGTGCCGTTCATCCTCGGCAATTTTCGGACTCTGTGTTGCTGTGTACTGCGCATGCGCAGTACGCAGCAGACACTATCCGATGGAGGACGTTATTTGACAAGACACCGGCATTAAAGTGAACCTGTTGCTTTGCCCTAAAACAGGGGTCTCAAACTGGTGGCCCTCCAGCTGTTGTGAAACTACAAGTCCCATGAGGCATTGCAAGGCTGACAGTTAAAAGCGTGACTCCCACAGGTAGAGACATGATGGGGCTTGAAGTTTTGCAACAGTTGGAGGGCCGCCAGTTTGAGACCCCTGCCCTATAAGGACAAACAGGTTCACTTTAGGTTCACTCCCTTGCATTGCTGTTTTTATGCATAGGGTAACCCCCGCGTTTCTCAAGCAGGTTTCCTCCAGAGGTTGTTAGTGGTTCCATGAGCAATGAGCAATTTCTGCCTCTCACATTCCCACTGACACCATTGATCTTTTTACTAATCTGTAAGTAGCATTCTTCCCAATGCCCATCACACTAATGTACCATGAGTTGTATATATAATTATTTTTATCAGGGCCCCCCTGAGACCGGAATGTTATTGTAAGGGCTCCTTTGTGTTGAAGAGGTTGAGAAAGGCTGATTTAACCTGTTTTCAATGTACATTGATGCATGTTGTGCGTATGTGCTACCGCACGTTTTTTGTAATGCATTTTCACATGCTTTCATGCACCATGCATTTTAATTTTTTTAAGCTTTTTACTAGGTGCTGAAAATGCATGAAAACACATCATGCCTGTGTTTTTATGGATTACCATTGAGTTCTATGATCCTCAAAACACATGAAAGCAGACAATAAAATGGACTAGAGCTATTTTCAAAAGTTCACAGATGTGATCAGATTCCATCTATAACATTGCCTTCGATCAGTGGTCTCCAAACTGCTGCCTGCAGATTGTATGCGGGCATTTACTTGCCATTATCTGGCACTTGGGGTACTGTTTCTCCCTTTTATACAAGGCATTGTTTAATCTTCCACTGACATCAACAGTGGGGCACTATTCCTTCCATTAATTTCAATGATGGGGCATTACGCCTTCCACTGACACCAACAATAGGGCCTTCCAACTGATATACAGTTGTGATCATAAGTTTACATACCCTGGCAGAATTTATGATTTCTTGGCCATTTTTCTGGGAAATTGACTGATAACACAAAAACTTTTCTTTCACTCATGGTTAGTGTTTGGCCGAAGCCATTTATTATTAATCAACTGTGTTTACGCTTTTTAAATCATAATGACAACAGAAACTATCCAAATGACCCTGATCAACAGTTTACATACCCTCTTTCCAGCTATTGGAGGAAAATATTCAGTATAGCGTCCGAAATTACAGGCATTTTGAAAACCCCTGAACCTGCAATAGCCATTCTTCTTATGGGAATTGATGAATATCCTTCACCTTAGGCTCGGTTCACACAGGGGCGACTTGTCCAGGCAACTTCGCCGCCTGACAAGTCGCGCTCCGTTCTGTACTACGGAACCGTTCTAATAGGAGCGACTCAAGTTGCTCCAACTTAGAAAAAAGGTTCCTGTACTACTTTTGCGGCGACTTCGGGCGACTTGCATTGACTTCTATACAGAAGTCATTTTGCAAGTCGCCGCTGATCGTGTGCAGGTCGCGGCAGGTCGCAGCACTGCAAGTCATGCCGCCCGCTGTGTGAACCGAGCCTTACAGAACAGTACTTGTACACCTAATGAATACGGCTAAACTAGTGATCGCAAGACATTAGCGAAGTAAATTCTCCCCTGACCCATCAGAAGTGGTAGCCCAGGTGAATCTTAATTATCACTTTGAGAGACTGTTAGCTATTAGAAATAACTCTTGTGTAACCTTTGTTAAGAGATTGAAATGCTGGAAAGAGTGGTATAAAAAGTAACTAATGATATGTAACTAATGAGAGGTATTTATTATAGTTTTCAATATGCAGAAATTTGTTTCATATATATCTCTGTCAAGGTGAATGGAATTTGAATAAATAGTATATAGGGTTTGATGTACGGCAAGATGAAGAGTTGGAGGCGGGGGCAGACTCCAACCCCATTGACACAGCAAGTAACCAGTAGGGGTGTCATTGGGGCAAGGAGTAGGTCCCTGCCTCCCCCGGGAATATGTAAGGATAATACTGGATACATTGCCGTTATAGGATCATTTCCTTGTTTTGAGACAATATTATTACATGGCTGCTCTGTTTAACAACTGATATAGAGAGGACCGGAGCGGGAACAGACTGACAGGGAAGGATAGAGGAGGGCCAGACATGACCGTGTGTCTAGTGACACACGAAGGGGTGGGATTGTAGAGGGGTAGGGGCGGGGCTGAAAGAGGGGGAGCGGCCGTATATAAAGGGGGCGGAGCCGGAACGGGCAGTGCGGAAGGAGGAAGACACGAGGAGGCAGTTTTTCCCACCCACCCTCCCTTTATAGGTTGTTTTTACTGTAAGGCTGTGTTAATGTCTGTTTGTTGTCATTGCAGGATCGGAAGCAGGGGTCGTCATGACAGCTGGGGTTGGCGGTAGTTATTTATTGGTCAGTGACGGTAGCAGTTATAGAGGTGGTAAAGTGGGTGGGGGGCTCGTCGGTAGATGGCCCCTCCGGTGTGTACATCAAAAGTTTTGATTAATACTGGTGTTGTTGCACTGCGGGAACGGTGGTTGTCTCCGAGCGGTACAGCTGGAGGCCTATGAGGTTATGAAAAAAGTCCCGCAGTGCCCCCTGGTGTATATATATATATATATATATATATATGGATATATATATATTTATAGGTATATGGTAAGAAGGATTTTAGCTCCGTCACTGACCAATCAATCAAATGAAACATGTTGTTTCTTTGTTTATATGTGTTAATATGTTATTTATTATTAAAGTAATTTGGAGTTTTATTTGGTTGGTTTAATAAAGGCTGTTGTGGGCAGTTTACTCCACGAGAACTGTGTGGTCTATTATTAAGGGAAAAAGGGGTAGGAGTAAAAGGGGCTATATCAGCAGAGAGTGCAGTGGGCTACACGGGGCATGCAATGATATACTTTGTTGTATACTCTGTTATATGTTAAAACTCAATAAAAATTATTATAAAAAAAATACCCTGGTGATTTTGGCCTGATAACATGCACACAAGTTGACACAAAGGGGTTTGAGTTGTTATTAAAAGGTAACCATCCTCACTTGTGATCTGTTTGCTTGTAATTAGTGTGTGTGTATAAAAGGTCAATGCGTTTCTGGACTCCTGACAGACCTTTTCCTCTTTCATCCAGTGCAGCACTGACGTTTTTTGATTCTGAGTCATGAGGAAAGCAAAAGAATTGTCAAAGGATCTGTGGGAAAAGGTAGTTGAACTGTATAAAACAGGAAAGGGATATAAAAAGATATCCAAGGAATTGAGAATGGCAATCAGCAAACTCTAATCAAGAAGTGGAAAATCAGGGCTTCTGTTGAAACCAAACCACGGTCAGGTAGACCAACTAAACTTTCAGCCACAACTGCCAGGAAAATTGTTCAGGATGCAAAGAAAACCCCACAAATAACTTCAGGTGAAATACAGGACTCTCTGAAAACATGTGGTGTGGCTGTTTCAAGATGCACAATAAGGAGGCACTTGAAGAAATATGGGCTGCATGGTCGAGTCACCAGAAGAAAGCCATTACTATGCAAATACCACAAAGTATCCCACTTACAATACGCCAAACAGCACAAAGACAAGCCTCAAACCTTCTGGCAGAAAGTCATTTGGAGTGATGAGAACAAAATTTAGCTTTTTGGCCACAACCATAAATGCTAGATTTGCTACTGTGAAACATAGAGGTGGATGTTTTGGGGATGTGTGAGCTACAAAGGCACAGTAATTGTGCTCAAAATTGATGGCAAGATGAATGCAGTATGTTATCAAAAAATACTGGAGAGGAGAAACATTTGCATTCATCAGCCAGGAAGCTGCACATGGGACGTACTTGGACATTCCAACATGACAATGATCCAAAACACAAGGCCAAGTCGACCTGTCATTGACTACAGCAGAATAAAGTGAAGGTTCTGGAGTGGCCATCTCAGTCTTCCGACCTCAATATTATTGAGCCTCTCTGGGGAGATCTCAAATGTGCAGTTCATGCAACACAGCCAAAGAATTTCCAGGACCTGGAGACTTTTTGCTGAGAGGAATGATCAGCTTTACCATCTGAGAAGATAAAGAGCCTCATCCACAAATACCACAAAAGACTTCAAGCTGTCATTGATGTTAAAGGGGGCAATACACGGATTAAGAACTGGGGTATGTAAACTTTCGATTAGAGTCATTTGGGTAGTTTCTGTTGTGATTACGATTTAAAGAGTAAACACAGTTGATTGATAATAAATGGCTTCAGCCAAACACTAACCATGAGTGAAAGAAAAGTTTTTGTCTTATCATTCATATTCTCTGAGAAATGGCCAAGAAATCATCAATTCTGCCAGGGTATGTAAACTTATGAGCACAACTGTAAATGATGGGGCACTATTTCTTCTACTAACAACAGTGGAGGACTTATCCTCCAGCTAATACCAATGAGGGGGCACTATTTCTCCTCCTACTGCCCACGTGTACTATGTCATTGTTTTATGTCCACTGACCACCTGAGGCGCTGTTTCCTTCCACTGATGCCGGGGGCATTTTCTACTCCCACTGGCCTCAATCTTGCCAACTAAAGTCTGAAGGACAATTGAACTGCCCCTTTGTTTAGAAAGTTTTGTGACCCCTGCCATAGATGGTAGACTCAATAGTAATCCTTACCGCTCCAAGCACTTCCTACTCCTTGATCCACCGTCTACTGTCATGTCCGCACTCCACAGAATTAGGGACACAGTTAAAAGGGAATAAACCAGCCGCACACTGATGATGTCACCAATGTTAAAAACACTTTAATCCAGTAAAAAGCTTTACTACCTGTCCTCCTCCCACCCTACTGTGTTTCACCCAAGGAAGGGCTTAATCATGGAGACTGCCTTAGAATAGTTGCCCAACTTCATAAAAAAAAAATTTAGGGACTTTTTTTTTTGTAGGCAGAGTATTGTTTTAATTAAGGCGGGACATTCATTTATAAGTGTGGCCTAGTAGTAGTGAAAAAGTGTGGTACGCGAAGTGCGCCACGGCCGAAAAATGGGCATGGTTTAAATTATGCTATATTGTGGGTGTGGCTTAAAGAGGTGTGGTTAAATAGAGTCTGATTTGACTTACATCGTGGAGAATGTGAAGAAAGAGAAAGAAAGAAAGAAAGAAAGAAAGAAAGAAAGAAAGAAAGAAAGAAAGAAAGAAAGAAAGAAAGAAAGAAAGAAAGAAAGAAAGAAAGAAAGAAAGATGGAGAAAAAAAGAGGAAGAAAGAATGAGGGATGGAGAAAGAAAGAAAGACAGGGGGATGAAGGGAGACAGAAAGAAAGATGAAGGAAGATGGAGGAAGAAAGAAAGAAAGAAAGAGAGAGAGAAGGAAGGAAAAACATAAGGAAATAACGAGAAAAAAAAAAGAGGGATGGAGGGAGGCAGAGAGTGAAAAAGAGGGATGGAGAAAAAGAAAGAAAGAGGGATGGAGGGGAGAGAAAGAAAGAATAATGGGGAGAGAGAGAAAGAAAGAAAGAAAGAAAGAAAGAAAGAAAGAAAGAAAGAAAGAAAGAAAGAAAGAAAGAAAGAAAGAGTAATGGAGGGAGAGAGAAAGAAAGAAAGAGTAATGGAGGGAGAGAGAAAGAAAGATAGAAAGAGGGATGGAGGGGGAAGAAAGAAAGAATAATGGAGTGAGAGAGAAAGAAAGAGAGAAAGAGGAGGAAAGAAAGAAAAAAAAGAGGGATGGAGGGAGAGAGAGCTCTCTGGATTCCATGCAAAGCGACTGCCTCTGCTGCCTCAGGTTTGGCCATAACACACTGGGTTTGATTTACTAAAGCTAGAGAGTACAAAATCTAGTGCAGCTCTGCAGAGCAATCAATCAGCTTCCAGGTTGTAGTAGCAAAGCTTAGTTGAACAAGCTGAAGTTAGAAGCTGATTGGATACTATGCACAGCTGCACCAACTTTTGCATTCTGCATTTTTAGTAAATCAACCCCGCGTGTTCTTTGCAGAGAAAGTGAGATTCTAGAACTGTTCAACCATAACACATAGGGGTTGATTTACTAAAGGCAAATCCACTTTGCACTACAAGTGCTCTGCAAGTAGGGTTGCCACCTGTCCAGGATTCACCCAGACAGTCCGGGTTTTGAATCATGTGTCACATTATTTAGACGGGGGTTGTGGCTCCCCAAGTAACCGAGATAGTCCTACACAAAACTGTTGCTGTCCAGGAGCTGTGGGCAGCTGTCTGTGGGCAGGTTTGGCATCACTGAAGGGTGGGGTGTTGAGGTCAGCAAGAGCAATTTGACCACACCCACTGTTTATCACCTCGTGCTCTGCACGCCACATTACTGCTCTCCTTGGGAAACCCAAATGTGTCCCAGGTCTTTCATAAACCTATAGTGTTTACTGCAAAAAAAAAAATTACCCTGTGTCACAAAATGTTTGTGTTTGGCCTGAAGAAAAGGTGGCAACCCTAACTGCAAGTGCACTTGAAAGCGCAATCGCTGTAGATCTAAAATGAGGGGAAGCTCTGCTGATTTTATCATCCAATCATATACAAGCAAACATGCTGTGTTTTATTTTCCATGCGTATCCCCCTCAGATCTACAGTGACTGCACTTCCAACACAGGCAGTAACGGACAGCTTACCCACTGGCTGGGACATGATGCAGCCCGCCTCTTGCTACCTTCTGCTATTTCAGTAGCTGGCTGAAGTTTTGTCTTGCATATCTCCCTCCATCACCCAGTCCCGAATCCCAGCCCACCCAGCTTACTACGTGGGCGGCCCGGGGTGACACCTTTTTGCCAACAATCTGACCATGCTCACATGGCACACTACAATGGGTGAGGGTGGAGTGATGCAGTTTTTGTATAGGGGATCAGACCCTCCCCCCCGCCCAGTCTGCCCTTGCCCGGGACAAAGCTTATTTCCCGGGATTCTGCCCGGGACAGGCTCAGACCGGGACATGGGTCTGAATCCTGTGAATGTCCCGGGCAAATCGGGACTGTTGGCAACTATGCCTTAGATGGCATATCTGTTTTAGTGCATTTCAACCCACGCATTAAAATGCGGATGTGAGAATGGGGCCTGTATCAAAGCATGCAGTATGGCATGCTTTGATATCTAATACAAAATAAATTGCATTGCGTGGTAATGACCGTAGACAGACATTGGCATGCATTTTGATGCGCTTCCATTGATTTAAATGGAAAATGCATCGAGCCATAGATCCAGCCCTATTATAGATAACCTCAAACTTACTGCATGAAATCCATTGCCTTTAAGCCGTGGTACATTGGGGCCCCCATTATACATTTAGAAATAATACAATTTTGAACACATTAAAGCTGCGAACATTCTGTGCGTTATTATTTGCCGTGCAGAATAAAATCTAATGAGGAACTAATTTGCACATTCTCTGAAAGCTGAAAGAAAGTCAGTGCGGAGGCAAGCGAGGAGGAAAAAAAAATAAAATAGAAATGTGAATGTCAGCATTGAACGCCGAGCTCGGGAGAAACATAATTCTGTATTCATGCCTGGTGTCTAACATGCCGTGTGTTGAGAAATTAATTTCAATGTAATTGTACATCTGTGTGTATTCAGCACGGCACAGATCAACAGATACGGGGGAAGAGAAGGAAAATGATAATTATCGCCTCTTCTCTCTGCAAGTTGGAGACTTATATAGTCTACTTTCCATAAGTGAAAAGCCGCTTTATAGAATCAGAAAGTCGTTTGTTGGGAAATCGCCTGTCCATGCTGATTATTCTGCTGCTGATTGTCAGTCATATCAATTAATATCTCTTTCCGGGTTTATTAGGCAACATTTTAGAAAAAAAATATAGCAACGCTAAATTATCACCGGGTACGTCCTCCTCAATAATACACACTGCACTATTATGTACTGCCACTTTGAGGCTTGAGCGTTTAGCCCCGGTGCATGAGGCTCCAGCATTTAATCCCACGATCGGATTTTCCGATGGGAAATGTGTGATGACAGGCTGTTGGTGGAAAATCTGACCGTTTGTACGCTCCATCGGACAATTGTTGTCAGATTGTCTGTGGACAAATGTTTGATGGCAGGTTTATAAATTTTCCGCGGACAAATGTGTGTTGTCAGATTTTCCGAGCGTGTGTACACAAGTCCATCAGACAAAAGTACAAACGCCCATGCTCGGAAGCAAGGACGAGCCAGAAGCGGTTGGTCTTGTAAACTAGCGTTCGGAATGGAGAATTAACATTTTCGTGACGCGGCAAATTATGAAATCTCAAAATGCAGCTCACAATTCTCTTCTTCTTTGCTTGTAAACTAATTTCCAAAGGCTTTTTTTTATAGTGATATCAAGAATAATATTATTATGCTTTTTTTTTTATTTTATTTTTTTTATCTGGGCAAGTTACCACAACACCATTATCCCGTAGTTTTTAAGATCAAAGATACAACTATGTTGGTGTCCCTTGTTAATATTACATTGTATTTTTTTTTTAGCTTGGGAGTTGGGTCAGAGGATGTGTGGTCTTTGATTAACCTGTTCAGGCGAGCAACTATTTTTATGTGGGTTGTTTTTTCTTCTGTTTCAGGAGGAACCCAATGACTGGTCTGGATACTGGGCCATTCATATGTCTTTTGGGGGGGGGGGGGGGGGGGGGAGGAGGAGGGCAGATGTGCAGCCTGAAGGTAGACAATTGGGCATTTCTAGAAATGAAGTTTATGTTAGGTGGCTGGGGGTACCTAGGATGCTATGGAACAGGACCATTCCAGAAGTGCACAGATTTGCATGCCTGGACAGGCCTCCTGACATTATTTTTTTTTTACATGTCGGTGACTAATGACATGGGGCTCAGCTCTATGTTGGACATTGTGCGAGATGTCAAGTTTGACTTCTTGCGGCTCTGGATGGCCTTTCCGGATATAATCATAGTGTGGTCCGACATTGTGGCACGGACTACCTGGTGCCTAGCTAGGTCAGTGGAACAGATTAATAAGGCTAGGAAGAAGGTGAACAGGGATGTCAGTAGATTTGTTGTCTGGAATGAGGGGTTGGCGATCAGACACTTGGAGCTGAAAGTTGATGCCTGGCGTTACCTTCGGGGTGATGGTGTACACCTCAATGCTGTGGGGATTGATATGTGGGCTCTAGGTTTGCAGGATGGAATCCAGAGAGCGTTGAGGGTGCGGCAGTGTACACAAGGGTAAGGTTTTCCCCTGGTGTGCTGTGGCGGGTTGTTGGTCTTTGCGGGTGAAGGAAGAAACCTTGGATACGGAAGAGTTCGGGGCCCATGGGTGCTATGGGTCCCATTGGTGGTATTCCAGCTATCGATTGATTTGCTGGAATTTGGTTAATGGTTGCACTGTGGTCTGTGTTTGGTTGTCTCTGAGCAAGCATGTCAGCTGGAGGCCTATTTTAAGTTAACCACTTGCTTACTGGGCACTTAAACCCCCCTCAGTCCCAGACCAATTTTCAGCTTTCATCGCTGATGCACTTTGAATGACAATTGCGCGGGCATACAACACTGTACCCAAATGAAATTTTTATCATATTTTTCCCACAAATAGAGCTTTCTTTTGGTGGTATTTTGTTACAGCTCGGAGTTTTATTTTTTTCTAAACAAACAAAAAAAGATGCAAAAAAAAAAAATCATGTTTTAATAGTTTGTTCTAAAATTTTGCAAACGGGTCATTTTTCTCCTTCATTGAAGTGCGCTGATTAGGCGGCACTGATAGGCTGCATTGGTGGGCACTGATGGGCTGCATTGGTGGGCACTGATGGGCTGCATTGGTGGGCACTGATGGGCTGCACTGGTGGGCACTGATAGGCTGCACTGGTGGGCACTGATAGGCATAGTTAAGGCGGCACTAATAGGCACAGATAAGGCGGCACCGATGGGCACAGATAAGGCGGCACAGATAAGATGGGCACAGATAAGATGGCACGGATGGGTGGCACGGATGGGTGGCACGGTTGGGTGGCATGGATGGGTGGCACGGATGGGTGGCACTGATAGATGGGACTGATGGGCACTGATAGGTGGCACTGATAGGTGGCTCTGATAGGTGGCACTGCTGGGCACTGCTGGGCGGCACTGCTGGGCACTGCTGGGCGGCACTGCTGGGCACTGATGGGCGGCACTGGGGTGCAGCACCTTTTAGGCAGATTGTGGGCACTGTGGGTGGCACTGTGGGTGGCACTGCTGGGTGGCACTGTGGGTGGCACTGCTGGGTGGCACTGTGGGCACTGCTGGGTGGCACTGTGGGCACTGCTGGGTGGCACTGACGGGGGCACTAACTTTTATTAAACTGGCACTGCAGGGGGCAGGTGGGCACTGGCAGGGGGCAGGTGAGCGCTTAGATTATTGGCCGTGATCGGGACTGATGTCCCGATCACGGCCGCCGGTGATCGGCTTTTTTTTTTTCTCCTCGCGCTGTCAGCGCGAGGAGGAATAATAGCCGATTACCGGCTCCGTTCTATCACATGATCAGCTGTCATTGGCTGACAGCTGATCACGTGATAAGGGGTCGGGATCGACCCCTTTCACGGATCGGTGATCAGGCGAGTCTCATGGACTCGCCGATCACAGAGCGCGCCGCGCGCGCCCCTCAGGGAGCGCGCCGCGCGCGCCCCTCAGGGGGCGCGCAGGCCGCTCGTACACGGGACGACGTCAATAGACGTAGTCCCGGAAATTGAGATCCGCGCTGTAGACGTCTTTTTACTATAGCGCGGATCTCAAGTGGTTAAAGGTACCGCAGTGCCAATTTGGATCATGTGGCAAGCTTGAGGTTTTCCTGCAAAGACCAATGCAAATATGTGACTGATGGGTGGTGGTTTTAACACGTGTTTTATAAAGTTATGTCAATTTACTGAGTTGTTAATAAAAATGGCTGCTACGGCCAGCATTTATTCCAGCTTGGTGTGGTCTCCATTCATGGGTAAGGGTAAGGTAAAAGTAGAGCTGGGTATGGGTCTGGCAGAGAGATGGTATTTATGTAGCTTCTGTTATACAATGTCATGCCCAGGCCAATTTTAAGCTTTCAGAGCTGTTGAACTTTGAATGACTATTGCGCGGCCATGCAACATTGTACCCATATGACATTTTTTTGAGACAGACAGAGCTTTCTTTTGCTGTTATTTAACCACCACTGGGGCTTTTGTTTTTTCTTGTTTGTTTTTTTGCTAAACAAATGAAAATAACACCCATTTTCTTCATTTCTGTCATAAAATTTTACAAATAAGTAATTTTTCTTCTTCACCGACGTGCACTGATGCAGCTGCTTTGGTGGGTACTGATAGGCTGCACTGAAGGGCACTGATGAGGCTGCACTGATAAGGAGGCACTGATAAGGAGGCACTAATGGACACTGATGAGGCTGCACTGATGGGCACTGATAAGCTACATTAAAGGGCACTGATATGCAATGATGAGGAGTCACTAATGAGGCTGCACTGATGAGCACTGATGAGACTGCACTGATGGGCACTGATGAGACTGCACTGATAAGCTGCACTGAAGGGCACTGTTGAGGCTGCACTGATAAGGTGGCACTGATAGGCTGCTTTGGTAGGCACTTATGGGCTGCACTGATGAGACAGAACCGATAAGTGCACTGATGAGGAGGCACTGATGAGGCTGCACTGATGGGCACTGATAGGCATTGCAACACTGATGGGCACTGATATGTTGCACTGATTGGCACTGATTGCATGATAATTAATGTGTGCTGTCACAATAGAGCGGATTATTGGCTTTCCTTTCCTCACACAGTGACATCAGCGAGGAAAGAAAATCCCCATGACCATTGTATAACAGATGTACTATACTTCCATACTGCCTGACCAACCCTTGCTCCACCCCCCTTACCATTTCCCATTAATAGAGACCACACCAAGTTGGAGTAAATTTTGGTCGTAGCAGCCCCTTAAAGAGGAAGTAAAGGCAAATTTTTTTTTTTTTAACAAAAAGCACACCCTGTAAGGCAAAGGCATAATGAGCTAGTATACATAGCATACTAGCTTATTATGAATAACTTACCTGAGAACAAAGCCCCCGAAGTGGTCCTCCGCCTTCCTGTTCGCCACTGCCATGTATCCCGGAGTGACTTCCAGGTCTCGCTGCTCCGGCGCTGTGATTTGCCGGAGCCGCGATGATGTCACTCCCGCGCATGCGCACGGGAGCCGACACTCGCGGCATGGGCCTTAGACAGTGGTGGCTGTCTTTGGGTAAATATCTCCTAAACCGTATAGGTTTAGGAGATATTTCTTGGACCTACAGGTAAGCCTTAATCTAGGCTTACCTGTAGGTCAGAGTTGGTTGTAAGGGTTTACAACCACTTTAATTAATCAATAAATTTAAATGAACATAACCATAAACATCTGATATTTGTGTTGGTCTTTGCAGGCACTCCACATAGCATCTATTTAATAATAATAATGCACTGCGGTACATTTTGTATTTGATAATAGGCCACTAGCCGACATACTGGCTCGGAGACAACCAACTGACCGCAATGCACCGTTAACCAAATTCCAGCTAAACCACCGTTAGCTGGAATACCACCATTGGGAAACATACCACCAATGGGTCCCGAACTCTCCTTTTCCGAGGTTTCTTCATTCACCCGCAAAGACCAACACCTGCCACAGCTCCCAAGGGAAAACCTTACCCTTGGGTGCCCCTCCAACCCCAACGCTCTCTAGATGTCATGAGCAAACCCAGAGCCCACATCTTAAACCACCCAGCATACAGGTAAACTCTGTCACCCCGAAAGCACCTCCCAGTATCCACTTCCATCTCAAATGCCCACTGACCAGCTTCACCATTCCTAACCCCAACATCAGCTGACGTCCCCATTAACCTTCTCGTTAGCTATTTCCATCCCCTCTACCGATCAGTCCAATCTCCAAATCCTCCGAGTGATGATGTTGGACCCCACAATCAGCATCCCCAGGAAAGCCCTGCTGATGTGCCTAAATCCATCTTCATAACCCTCGTTATGTCCCACGTGGACTTTAAGCCCAACCTGATTACCGCCGACGTGTGACCAACAACGTCCAATGGCCACCGTACAGTTGTGCCACGCTATGCACTCCCGGCACCATACTGCTCCCCATCACGCCCGAAACTCTTACTGACCGAGCACAGGCTGATCATCTAGCAATGCCTTGTGTCCCCTCATACCCACTATCTGCTTCACTTGTCCCCCTCAGCCCATATGAGCGCCCTCTCTCCAGCTCAGGCCTTTTTTTCCCCTTGAAATAGAAGAAAAACCCCACCGGCTATAACAACAGCATTAAAAAAAACAGGCATACCCCCCCAACAAAAACTACCACCAGCATCCCTGCTCCTATAATCATGCAACAGGTGGGGGCGACCATACCACTGGAACCTACTCGGTTCCTCCTGAAAATTCGCTTAAACGGCTGTAAACCCGACCCACACCTGGCCGCCTACATACTGACGAAATAGTACTAAAATGCATTTACTCCCACACCTAATGCCCTTAAACCTTTCAGCCAAACTTGCCTTGAAATCTGGACATAGGGGACCAGCCCTAATGTCGCCACAGTGACCTCCCCACCTTCGGGCTCACCGTTAATAAACCATTATTGCCCCTCCTGAGCCTTACCCACCACTGTACCTCTCAGAAGAGCTAACCCGCCCGCCGATCCTACAAGCCCCAACAGAAAACACCAGAGATCTGGTATTAAAAAGTAAAGGTTTGACAGTATCAGCTTAATGCCATGTACACACGATCAGACTTTCTGGCTGACTAGGTCCAACGGTCTTCCCGACGGACTTTCGGTGGACTTCCGATAGACTTTCCAAATTAATGGACTTGGACACACGCAATCACATCAAAGTCCGACGGATTCGACCGTGATGATGTACAACCGGACTAGAATAAGGAAGTTCATAGCCAGTAGCCAATAGCTGCCCTAGTGTCGGTTTTCGTCCATCAGACTAGTATACAGACGAATGGATTTTTCGACTGGACTCGAGTCCGTCAGAAAAATTTGAAACATGTTCTAAATCTAAAGTCCATCTGATTTGTCGAAAGCAAAGGTCCGATGAAGCCCACAAATGATCGGATTGTTGTCGAAAAGTCTGCCCGTGTGTACACGGCATTAGTGTTTATATCTAGTGCAATGGTGGGGCTTTCATTGGATAAATCCTCCAAATCCCTGATGGCACAATGTTCCCTAAAAGAGATATCAGTATCCTCTGGTGTAATACCAATAGAAATGGGCAGGGATAGCTCAGACTCCTCAGTATCTCCTGCTGAAAAATAATGTTTTTTAATAGTTGCGTTTCTGATAAATTCATTCACATCAAGTATAGTGTCAAATAAGTTCAAATGCCTCTGTGGGCAGAAATTTAGGCCCTTAGATAATAAAGATTTTTCACTATTTGTGAGAGTTCACTTTGATACATTTAAAACATTAGAATAACCATTTAGGACTTGGTGGTTGTCTGCGGGATGGGTATCGTTACTGCTCCTCTGTTCCTCCACCCTCTGCGGCTCCGGGGTGTGTTTTTGTATTTCAGTTTCTGTCCCTTTTGTGGGGCTTGTGTTTCCTTGCCCTGTTTTTTTGCCGTTGTAGAGGGGATGGATCCAGCTTGTGCACCCCTCATGGCTGAAAAAAAAAAGTGTTGTGTTGTGCCGGAGAGAAGTTTTCTGGATATTTCACCTCCAGACTTGCTCCCCATATGGGTTAAACTTTGAGTGGGATGTCACCCATTTTTATGACTAGCTAAATATACATCCTCTCCGGCAGCACATTACCAGCCCCGTATTCTCCTCACCCCTCTTTGTTCTTTTTTGTTTGCCTTTTGCCAGATCCATTCCAAGCTATACACTACTACTATTTTTTGGCTTGTGATGCATCTGCTGATCGATATGGCCCTTTTGCACACCCAAGATAGCTGGCCACTCAATTTATCTATTGAAGACAAGTCCCTCCTATAGATTACAGTAGGCAAGGGGACATTTGGTATTGTGCACACCCAGGATAGTTGGTTGTTGTGACAGACCTAGCCGGGACAGGGGCTTTTGGAGGGGACTAAATGCAAGCCTCTTGCCGACCGATCATGGGCCCTGGCATTTGGGGGAACGGTGTTCTTTGTGATCTGTATGCCTGGGGACCTTCAAGGTGGTGCTACTTTGGATTCAAGTCCATGTCCTCCCAAAACACAGACTCTGGGAACCCTGTATATGCCATATTACAGTGATGGCCTTCATAATGTTGAGGCTCTTAGAAGGTGCTGATGTCATCAACTCAGGCTACCTGTCTGTATGTTGTCTGCTAGAATGTGTTTATTGTAAATAAGTCTAGTATGGGATCTAAGAGTCATTAGATCCCCATTGTTGTTTGTGTTAATTAACTCTGCTATTGTGTAAAGGAGATCTGTGTTGATTTGTGAAATGTTGATTGTGTCTTCTGAGCTACAAGACGACAAGTCTGGCCTAAAGGTCCTGTCTGAGTCATCTAGGCCATTGTTTCTCAACTCCAGTCCTCAATGTGCACCAACAGGTCATGTTTTCAGGTTTTCCATTATTTTGCACAGGTTTCACTGCCTTAGCAATTACCACAGCCATTTTATCTGCGTGAAATCCTGAAAACATGACCTGTTGGGGTGCCTTGGGGACTGGAGTTGAGAAACACTGATCTAGGCTGTCTAAAGGATTAGTAATTAGCTCATGTTAATTAGGTCTGGTCACTGGTGTATTTTAAGAGTAATATGAGCAGGAGGTATGCACCTCCTCTTTTACTGTATATAAGACCTATATTCCTTCCATTAAAGATTCATTCCTGATGTACTCCAAGAATGGTGTTGACTGGTTCTTGGAGGTTCCTATAGCCAGATCCATTGGACTCGTGTTCCAGGACTTAGGAAGCGGTATACTGACGGAAGCACTAAAATGGAGTGGGGGGGGGGACATTCCGTCACAATTGTTCAAATTATATATTGAGCACAAGTCCCCCCACCATAGGTCGCAGAAGGCATAGGTTTAAGTTAAAATTTGGGCTGTGTGTTTTTATCACCCATGTTGTTCCATATGATACTATGCACACCCAGGAGAGCTGGTCACTTATATATATTTACTAAATACGAGTCTCTCCTATAGGTTGCAAAAGATATAGGGATGATCTAAAATTTAGGCTGTATTTACCGTCCATACTGCTCCATATGTATACAAATTTATATATCAAACATGAATTCCTCTATCCAGCTGGGATTGACCATGGTGCTTGACTCATACGGAACGGATAATCAATGGATGTCTTTGTTCTATATGAACCATGTATAGTTGTTCGATTTTGGTCAATTTTGGCTCCTTCTATACTCCTTTTTTCATCTCTATACCTTGACAGCTTCCCCATGCTTTTGATTAATGTTTTTATTATAGGGTTCAGCTAAATGTATATGTATTTACATATACATTTATTCAGGTTTAATGGAGTATAGAAAACATACATTCATACTTAACTGCATGCCAACCAGCCGCCGCAGTTGAACTGCAGCAGCATGGCTCGGCTGCGCGAATCGGCGTTATGTTATGTTGGTAACATAAACGGCCACTAGGGCGTGTGCGCACGCCCCCGCTTGCTCTCTGAGCGGATGCGAATGCCCGACGGCCAGCGATCTGTTAGTTTCCCTGCACAGCCCCCTCCCCCTTCAGTTAGAACACAAAATAGGATACATATTAACCCCTCTCCTGCCCCTTGGTGTTAACCCCTTCACTGCCAGTGACATTTTTACAGTAATCAATGCCATTTTAATCGCACTGATCATTGTATTAATGCCAATGGTCCCAACGTCTCCACCATAATGTCACGGTCACGATAAAAATCGCTGATCACCGCCATTACTAGTAAAAAAGAAAATATTAATAAAAATGCCATAAATCTATCCCCTATTTTGTAGACGCTATAACTTTTGCGCAAACCAATCAATAAACACTTATTGAGATATTTTTTACCAAAAATATGTATAACAATACGTATCGGCCTAAACTGAGGAAAAAAATGTTTTTTTTATATATTTTTGGGGGATATTTATTATAGCAGAAAGTTAAAAATAATGCGTTTTTTTCCCAAAAAATTTTGTTTATAGGGCAAAAAATAAAAACCGCGGTGATCACATACCACTAAAAAGAAAGCTCTATTTGTGGGAAAAAAGGGACATCAATTTTGTTTGGGAGCCACAACGCAATTGTCAGTTAAAGCGTCGCAGTGCCGAATCCCAAAAAGTGGTCTGGTCTTTGGCCAGCCAAATGGTCCGGGGCTTAAGTGGTTAATCATTGGGATATTAATAGGTTGTAAGGTTTTTCTCTTTTATGTACGCATCTATGTATATATATATATATATATATATATATATATATATATATATATATATACATACACACACACACACACACACACACACACATATATATATATATATATAAATACATATGTATATATATACATATACATATATATATATATATATATATATATATATATATATATATATATATATATACATATATACATATATATATATATATATATATATATATATATATATATATATATGTGTGTGTGTGTGTGTGTGTGTATATGTATTTATATGTGTATATAATTATTATTATTTTTTTAATCTTGTACACATACTTTATATGTACACATTTGGACCTGTTTTTTCATAGCACATGAAATGTCTATATTGGTATAGCCTCACTACTACCATATATTTATGAATGGATATCCAAATATGTGCAAGCTTATATGTTTATGTTTTTTCTTTCTCATTAATGTTTATGTGAATCACATGTGGCTAGAAAGAACTCTGCAATTTTAATGATCTGTATCACCTTTTGCTATATTGGATAGGTTTATATAAGGAGAGCAATGCTGACTTATCTTTGTAATGAATAAGCGCAGCTGTTAGTGTGTGAAATGCGTCTACCATTTGAACTGCCTGTAACACTTGGGATGTTCATTTATTAAAGAATTTTGATGGATCTTGGAGTGCAGCCATTTCTTCAGTGTTGATCGTATGCGGAGGCGAGCCGAGGCGGGCACCTGTGATATCATTAGGCTTCCTGTCTCACCTGGAGCAGCAAGTTCTTTTGTTTGGATATCACACATTAGGACCTACCACTAACAGGTGAATTCTGAGGTGAGCAGGCACTTCACCTGTTGGTGATGGGTCACCAGGAGCACCATCAGGCACGAGTCAGCAGCGCAAAAAAGGCGAATTCCCTCCTGTGTGCCCTTTTTACACATTCATTCAGACCCATTCGTAACCACCCCCACTAGCCTCCTGTCCAATGAGATATTGCCAAGAGGTAGTCCTTTTTAATATATCATATTACTGTCCGTCCTGCTGTATTGGCCTCTAGGGGCAGCATTGCCCATGTATCATCTCTAGGTGCCTGTTGGGCCTTTGATATTTGTCACCCACCGTCATCAATCATCCTGGCAGCTATGGCTCTCTTTGAAGATTGCTTGCAGTGTATTATGATACCAGTCGCCCCCGGAGCCAAGTCCTTGTTACAGCCTTGCTAACTTTCAGATGCAGATTCTGATATGCTACAAAGCTCTGATGTGTAACTGGTTACATTCCAACTTGGGGCCATCTGCCTTTATCAACTGGGGAATGAAATACCAGAAATATGATATTAAACCACGTTGCCTTCCAACACCAATGGACCCCCCACAGACTGGATCATTGGAGAGAAGAACACATCGCTGGTCTCAGCCAGAAGACAATGCCAGTGCCAACTTAAGCAGGGAATAGAGTAAGTAATACAGCCTCTTCTGATGCCACTAAAAAACAAGACCCATTTAACCCTTTCAATGTGAGGGAGATCCCACAGCCAGGGTAGATTTTCTTCCTTATTCCTGGAGTTGGCCAATTAACAAGCTCCATGTCCTCTTTTTTGATGCACGCTTGACTAGTGGACAATCCAGGATATTCATCACTGACTTTTCTATTTTTTTTCTTCCATACTGAGGGGCTAGAAAGAAAATTGGTCAGAGAAAATAAATGGTTTACTTGACTTTTTGCTAGAGTTTGGTATGTTGGCGACATTGACAAATTGACTGTCATTATTTTATGGCATATTTTCAAGGGATGTGTTTTCTCCTGAGGTCAGCAAATATTAGCCCACAAATTGTTTTACAAAAAAATCGTACATCATCCTATATGGGAGAGTGTGGCAAGCTGCAATGTTTCATTGTAACTTTCTTCTTCCGGATATTGCCAGACCAAGATTTATTTACTAAAGGTCGATAATTAGGTTCAGCAAAGAAAAAAAGCTAATAAAAAAAATACGAGGGCAATTTAGTAAGTTGAAACTGAACGCAACATACTCCATTTTATCTCGATATGTATTCATTAAAAAAATAAATCTTTAGATTTACTTTTAGATAAGACTATTATAAGTACCTGGATCTGCTTTATATGAGCTTCCTATACTCTATAGCAGCACTACCAGCCAACCAAGGCTCTATTGCTCTGCTGCCAGTCTAAGGTCGGATCCATACCTTTACACTTGCATGTTTTAATGCCCATTGCTTTTTTTATTGTATTTTTATTGATTCAATAAGGATATACAAACATAACAGAAAACAGAATAAAGTTTTCAAAATGCTGAAGACTCAAGACAAGATGTAGAGCAATAAAAACTCTGCAGTCAATACATATTGTGTAATGCAACAAACAGTATATAAGACCTAACCACACAATATTGGATACATAGGGCATACTAAAGCCTCGTACAAATGATCAGATTGTTGGCCAACAAAACCGTGGAATTTTGTCCAAAGGGCGTTTGCCCAAACTTGTGTTGCATACACACGGCACACAAGTGTTGGCCAACAATTACGAACGTACTGATGTATACATGGTTTTTCAGCTCTTTAGCACCGCCCTTTGGGCTCCTTTTGCTAATTTTGTGTTAGTAGAAGTTTGGTGAGTGTTGTTTCGCGCTTTTCATTTTGTGCTTTTCAGTTCACGCTTTTCCGTTTGTTTCTGAACGGCTGTTCATCAACCAGACATGCTGCAGTATTGGAGGAGATAACGTGTTATTTATTATTGGCCTTGGAATTATTGCTTTGACATTATTTTTTTTGTTGAATAATGATTTGACTTGGTATATTTTCAATATGTTTGGATGCATAGAATGCACTTTTTGGTTAAGTTCTATTGGCAGTCATCATGTTTAATTTTAATTGTTTTCTTTTTTTAATGCACAATAAAAATATTGTGTAGAATAATACTCGGCTATGTGTTTTACTTCAAATGACAGTTTGGGAGTAGGCAGTTACATTTAAAAAAATACAATGTAAAATTAACAAGGGACACCAACATAGTTGTATCTTTGATCTTAAAAACAACGGGATAATGGTGTTGTGGTAACTTGCCCAAATAAAAAAAATAAAAATTGAAAAAAAACATAATAATATTTATTCTTGATATCGCTATAATAAAAAAAGCCTTTGAAAATTTGTTTGCAATAACTCCATCAGTATCACCAGGAAAGCAGCTTCATTATTGAAGGTTTCCGTTATATCAATGGGGGGTGGGGTCACCCACACGTCATTGGGACCCCAAAGCATCCTCCCAATGTTGAGGGCATGTGGCCTGGTACGGTTCAGGAGGGGGGGGGCGCTCTCTCATCCCCCCCTCTTTTCCTGCGGCCTGCCAGGTTGCGTGCTCGGATAAAGGGTCTGGTGTGGATTTTTAGGGGGAACCCCACGTCAATTTTTCTTTTCATTTGACGCGGGGTTCCCCTTAATAGCCATACCAGACCTGAAGGGCCTGGTATTTGAATTTGGGGGAATCCCACGCTTTTTTTATTTTTTATCAATGACTTTCAATGACTGTTCTCTGTATAACGGGAGCCGACAGTTCATTATAGCCGCGAGTGATTTTAAATGACTTTTTTTCCTGCAGAAATGACACTTTGTGCAGGGACAGTCCTAAGCACAGGAAACATGTGCCCCTTCACAGGCATACTATAGACACCCCCCAGGTACGAAATTTAAAGGGATATTACACTTTTATTGTTTCACTTTAATCATTATTAAAATCACTGCTCCCGAAAAAAACTTCAATTTTTAAAACTTTTTTTTGCATTGATACACGTCCCCTGGGGCAGGATCCAGGTCCCCAAACACTTTTTAGGACAGTAACTTGCATATTAGCCTTTAAAATTAGCACTTTAGATTGTGAACGTTCGAGTCCCATAGACTTTAATAGGGTTCTAAAGTTCACACAAAGTTAAGGTCTGTTTGCAGGTTCTGGTGCAAACTTAACTGTAGCATAGGATGCAGCTAATCAAGCATGATCTGTGCTTGATTAGTTGCAGTAGAGGGCAGGGAAGACATTTGGGGTCTAATAGACCCCTGATGTCTCCATAAAGAGGACCTGTCACCTGCCCATGCTATTACAGAAGGGTTTAGTTAGCGTACCCGTGTAAAATAAGTGAAATAAAAAACAAGTGTAAAAAATAAATTATAATGAATAAATAAAAATAATATGCAAAAAAATGTAAACGAATCCCCATGCACAAACATGTATGCAAACGCATACGTAAGTCCTGTAAACAGCGATTTCACCATATATAGTTACATAGTTAGTCAGGTTGAAAAAAGACACAAGTGCATCTAGTTCAACAACAAAAATATAAAATATATGATGAGGAGAGATATTGCGCAGAATGTCAGTGTGAGAACATTCAAGGGCCATAATTCATTGTTAACTCTTATGCCCCATAAACATGGTCGGACATTCCGACAACAAAATCCGTTGGATTTTTTCTGACGGATGTTGGCCGAAACTTGTGTTGCATACACGCAGTCCCACAAAGTTGTCGGAAAATCTGATTGCTCAAAATGCTGTGACGTAGAACACGTATGATGGGACTATAAAGGGGCCAGTAGCCAATAACTTTCGTCTCTTAGTCTATTCTGAGCATGCGTGGCACTTTGTACGTCTAAATTGTCTACACACGATCGGAATTTAAACAATCAGATTTTGTTGTCGGAAAATTTTCGATCCTGCTCTCAAACTTTGTGCATCGGAAAATCAGATTTAAAAAGTCAAATGGAGCCCACACACGGTCCGATTGCACATTTTCCGTCCGAAAATCCAACCGTGTGTACAGGGCATTATGCCCGCGTACACACGACCGGACTTTCCAGCAGACTAGGTCCGGGATCAGTCCTTCGGACAATCCGATCGTGTGTGGGCTAATCTGACTGTTTTTCATATTAAAATCTGATGGACCTAGAAATAGAACATGTTTCAAATGTGTCCGATGGACTCAATTCCTATTGAGAAAACCGTTCGTCTGTATGCTGATTCGACGGACCAAATACGACGCAAGGGCAGCTATTGGCTACTGGCTATTGAACTTCCTTGTTTAGTCCCGTTTACGTCATCATGTTCAAAACGAACGGACTTTCGAACTGACTTCGTCTGAGTCCGTTCTTTTGTGGCCAAGTCCATTTATTCGGAAGTCCGTCGGAACTCCGCTGAAAAGTCCGCCGTGAAGACCGTCGGACCTAGTCTGACGGAAAGTCCGGTCGTGTGTACGCGGCATTAACTTATAACTTGTAAAGACTTTTAAAGTGTCACATATTAAAAAGTTTAGGTACCGTAGTCTTTCACCGTTTCATGGGTACACACAATTCTGAGTCTTGACATGTTTGGTATCTATTTACTTGACGCAACCTCATACCCTGTTTCCCCGATAGTAAGACACCCCCGATTGTAAGACGTATCGGGAGTTTCAGAGGGGTCGGCTAATATAAGCCGTACCCCGAAAGTAAGACATATGTCTTACTTTCGGGGAAACACGGGGGTATTGCCGCCTCCCTCTCATCTAGCTGCGCGCCGCCTCCTGCCCACGTCCGCACCGTCCCCCTCTCCATACGTCGCCGCGTCTGCCATTTCCCTCTGATCTTAATGAGCGCCGCCTCCTACCCACGCCTGAGCCGTCCCCCTCTCCATACGTCACCGCGCCGTCCCCTGCACTTGTTACTGCCGCCTCCTGCTTAAAATACGGTAATGCACACAGTATTAATCATACATCAGTAAAACCTACACACTGGCATACTGGGGTATCATCTGCTGTATGTAACCCAGTGGGTATCAGCAGGTGTCACACTGGATTAAATACAGCAGGTGGTACTGTATCACACATAAATCTGTTTTATCTTCCAGTATTCCACTGTTCATTCTTACCATTTTTCATTGTTTTACATGTTATGCAATGTTGTAACAAGACATTCTTGGCACTTCCTTTTATAAAACTGTTTTGTGGTGAATACAATACTGTTTAGGTTGTTAATAAATGTTAATTTTATGGTTAAAACAAAAAATTCGACAATTTGTTTCCAATATAAGACATACCCCGAAAGTAAGACATAGTGGGGCTTTTGGGGATAAAAAGAAAGTAAGACACTGTCTTACTTTCGGGGAAACACGGTACTTTGTATTTTATCAACAAAATGGGTATTATATTGTTCTTGTCTGCACTAAGATGTATTTTATTAAATTTTTACCTAAAAATAAGGGTTTTATAAACAGCTGTGCAAATACGGTGCAACATAATAAAATTGAAACTGCCACCATTTTATTATCCAGGGCCTCTACTTTAAGAAAATAAATACATTTTTGGAGGTTCTAAATAACTTTTTAGCAAAAAATGCTGATTTTAGCATGTGTGTTAAAAATTAAAAAATTGCCCTTGAAGGGTATTTGTTAACTACTTCCGACCCAGCCTATTGTCAATTGATAGTTGGGCATTGTTCCGGGTGGACGTCCTATGACGTCCTCCCAGAATGCGACTTGACACACCCCATTGGGAATGCTCCGGTGCAATCTGTCACCGGCTTTGTCGGACACAGCCGATGACTGATTAGTGTACTGGCCCACTGCTGGCACCACATGATTGCTGTAGCATGTATCATGTGATTGCACAACAGATCACATGATAGTTGTACACAAGGGATGGCTTCTTTCATGCCATTCATTGTGTACAATTGTGTTGCTAGCTGTGATTAGTCACAGTGATCACATGGTATAGACAGGGCCAATCACAGCCCATCTGTATCATGTAATTAGCTGTGGCCAATCACAGCTAATCACGATAGTAAACATTGAATTAATCAATTTCATTCAGTAAAAATGGTTGCTGCTATAAGCAATCAATATGTAAAAATAAAATAAAAAGTCATGATCAATCCCCCAGAGTAGTACAGTATTGCCATGGTGTTAAAAAATAAAGAAAACCTAAAAAAATAAGAAATAATATATATATATATATATATATATATATATATATATATATATATATATATATATATATATATATATACATACATACATACATACATATATATTTATATATATATTTTTTTAGGGACAGTCAGTGTCCCTAATAAACACCACACCACATCACATGACAGCAGTGCACTGCACTGGTAACAGTTTAAAAAAATGTTTAAATACTCTGGACTGTCTACTTTCCAAAAAGGGGTAAAACTTTTAAAGCGGTAGTAAACCCGCACATTTTTTTTTTTTTTTTAAACCTGCAAAGCAAAAGGCATAATGAGCTAGTATGCACCGCATACTAGCTCATTATGAAATACTTACCTTAGAACGAGGCCCCGACATCTGGCCCGATCCACGCCGAGGGAGCTGACATGCTCCCTCTGCGTTTCTTCCGGGTATCGCGGTTCCGGCGCTGTGAGGCCGCGTACACACGGGCGGACTGTTCGTCCAACTTTGTCCGCTGAACAGTGTTTGGGCGGACAGTCCGCTCGTGTGTGGGCTTTCAGCGGACAGTTTCAGCGGACAGTTGGACGGACAAGGTTTTTCGGAAATTCCGTAAAACTGTCCGCTGAAACCTTGTTTCAGCGAACAGTCCGCTCGTGTGTAGGCTTGTTCGTCAAACAAAGTTGCGCGCATGCTCAGAAAGGATTTTCACTCCGAAAGCTATAATGCAGTGTATAGGACGTCGTATTTTTCGTCCCGTCGTACGTGCCGTTCACGTCATCGCGCACGGTTTCAGCAAACTGTTCGTCCGTCGTGTGTGGCCATGTCCGTCCATGCTAAGTTTGAGCGGACTGTTTGCCGAAACTGTTGGACGGACAAAGTTGGGCGAACAGTCCGCGCGTGTGTACGCGGCCTGAGTGGCCGGAGCCGCGATATCGTCACTCCCGCGCATGCGTGCGGGAGATTTCAGTCCGGCCGCTCGGCCGCTGCCGGATTTTGACGGCGAGAAACCCCTTGTGCGCATGCGCCGCTGCAGTCAGCGGCGCATACCGAGGGGAATATCTCCTAAACCGTACAGGTTTAGGAGATATTTTTTTTACCTACAGGTAAGCCTTATTATAGGCTTTCCTGTAGGTAAAAGTTAAAAATGTGGGTATACAACCACTTTAATTGTGAAAATTGGCCTGGGCAGGGAGGGGATGAAAGTGCCCGGTATTGAAGTGGTTTAAGTATATCTTTTTGAGAGATGTACAGGGATGTCTCCTAAAAAAATTATGTTTTTTACTTTTGGGTCACAGACCTGGAACAAACATGTTGTAAATGTGTGCCAGATTTCCTTCTATCCGTGTTCCAATTCAGTGACTCAAAACATTCAAGCCAAAGCATTGACATGACAGCCAGGTAACGAATATTCTCAAAAGAAAGGGTCATCAATGGCCAGTCTATATCACTCTCTTATGACTTATGTGCTCTAAATGAGAAGGAATCACAGGGATGACCTCAGCAAGTGTTCTTGTTCTTTTATTGTCCATTCACAGGCTGGAAAAATGTTCTAGACTGTAAAGTGTGGTCTACAAGGAGGTCCAGGACCTGCCTCTGCTTGCCACCAAAGCTCCCACTACAACAGTGATTCTCATCCACCGTTCTGTGGAACCCTAGGGCTCCTCCAGAGGTTGTTAGGGGTTCCTTTAGCATTGGCCAATTTCTGTCTCTCAGATAAGCTCCCATTGACACCATTGATCTTTTTAGCTATCTGTCAGGAGGTAATTCTTCCCAATGACCACAAGCGTAAGGACCATTCTTCCCACTGACCATCACACTAATGTATTATGAGTTGTAGATTTCCAGTTTTTAGCAGGGTTCCCCGAGACCGGAGAACTATTTCAAGGGTTCCTTTGTGTTGAAAAGGTTGAGAAAAGCTGCACTACAACATGTTGTTTTAATAGCTGAAAATTGCTTCATCACGTGGCTGTCAACTCATTTACATACGTTTCCGTAGAATTATAAAAGGGTTGAACTCCTTTTCATCCCTGATATAGCTTGTGTTGTGTCTAACAGTCTAATCTGCATTAGCATGTCTTGGGCTCCATGCGTTTCGTAGCACCAAAGCCTTCCTTATCTAGGACACATCTATAAATAAACGTTTAGGCCCCTGTAATGGATTTTACGTGTTGTATTGTTATTCCTGGGAGGGGGGGTGGGTGGGGGGGTTGCTGGTAAAGCCATTATGGAAGATGAACCTGTTTACAGGGCAGATCATAAAAAATGGAAGGCACTCAGTTAATGTCATGGTGTGAGATTTGCCATTGGCTATGATCTTTGATAATCACAATACGTTACATCAACATGTTTACATGAAAGGTGAATGAATCCCATGTTAGACAAAGCTGACCTGAGAGGCACATGTAACGCCACTGTCTCACCACTGCCTTATGAGGATAGCTGGGAACTTGAAATCCCATGAGAATAGGCCAGCTTATGGCAAGAGTGTGTTTTCACAGGATTTGGAGTGCCCAGGATAGTGGGTAGGCATGGTGATATCAAATGCACCTCCTGGGAGCTCAGAGGACCAGAACTGAGTTGAGTATATTTTGCAACTGTAGCACCTTGTAGGCAGGTGCAGTCTACTTCCTCTACTGCAGATGGCGCTCTTCTGCGGTGACATCGCAGTTGGAGAGGAAGTTAAGGGGAGCACAGTTCCTCTATGATCACATAAATATATATTTTGGTTCTGTCCCCACAGAGTAGCCCTGTGGACAGTACAATTAATGGTACACCATGCCACGTCCTAATTGGTTATGTAGAAATAAAGAGTAGAAAAAATTTACAGACATATTTTTCATTATATAAAATTATATCAACATTTTATTGGTTGAAAAACATAAATGAAAAAAGACTTATGCCACGTACAGACGATCGGAATTTCCGACAACCAAACCGTGGATTTATTTCCGACGGATGTTGGCTCAATCTTGTCTTGCATGCATACGCTCGCACAAATTTTCCCGGAAATTCCGATTGCCAAGAACGCACTGATATACAACACGTACAAAGGCACTATAAAGAGGAAGTTCAATAACAAGTGCGCCACCCTTTGGGCTCCTTCTGCTAATTTCGTGTTAGTAAAAGTTAGTAAAAGTTTGGTGAGAGACCATTCGCGCTTTTCAGCCTCGTGCTTTTCAGTTCGTTACCGCTCTTCAGTTTGTGCTTGTGGGTTCGTATCTGTTTTTCAGTGCGTGTTGTCAGTTCGTATCTGTTTTTCAGTGCGTTCTTGTCCGCTCGTTTCTGATTTTCAGCTCGCTCTTCTCAGGCCTTTCTGATTTTCAGTGCACTCTGACCAGTTCAACATTTTGAAGCCATGCTGTGGTTACGTACTCATCATAGAGTTTGTGTTATTCAGGGGCTTGGTGTTGAGGTTCTTACTTTGGACCCAAGTCCAGTCCTTGAACAGGGCGAGGAGTAGTTCATTGACCAAGAATTGGTTGCTCCAGCGTGACCAATTCTCTCATATGCCTTTGTTGCGGGAGATCCAGGACAATAATCCTGATGATTTCAGGAATTTTTTCTGATTGACGGACTACGTTTTTCACCATCTGTTGGTTTTTCTGTCCCCTTATATTACCAAGCAGGACACCTGCATGCGGCAAGCCTTCACCCTAGAACAAAGGCTTGCCGCCACGTTGCAGTACTTGGTGATGGGGAGAAGTCTGCAGGACATCAAGTTCTCGACAGGCATCTCCCCCCAGGCTCTGGGAATCATTGTTCCAGAAACCTGTGCTGCCATCATTCAGGTCCTGCAGAAGGACTATATTAAGGTAATTTTTCTCCTTTAACATTACATTCTATGTATTGTTTGCTAATTTATTGTATTTATTTCATCATTCCCTAATTACCATGATTGTAATATGCTGTGAATGTCCTCTCTGTCCTCACACATATTGGAAGCTTTTAATGCTCCTTTTTTGTCCTTCATGCATATTTTCCTTCACTAACCTCCCCAGCATGCTATCATGGGCCCATACACACCTAGCCTAGTCACTTAACAATGTATTTTGTCAGCTCCAAAGTAGTGTTTTACCCTAAACACCCCCTAAAATGTTTACAAATGTTATTTGTGTCCTTAAATCCAGGCAGAGTGCAAGAAGCTTTTTTGGGGGGCCCAAACTCATTTGGAACCCCCCTCCCCCAACTGCTAAGTCAGCCTATACCAATCCTCTATCTGCTGACTTTGCCAAACCCATACACTCTTTTGTGTTCAGATTTATGGATGCATTTACCAAAGCATGTAATGCAAGGGCCTGCCTGAATACTTTCAAATGGTACTGTTTAATGTTTTGTTCTCCTATTATCTTGATAGGTAATTGCAGAATGTAAAAATGTGTTTCAATTTGTACAGTGTGTATTCATATTTTTGTATTATGACACTTCTTACCTTTCCAGTGGGCTGCTAATAGTATAAGCAAGGAGGGGCTGGCCAAAGTAACACACATTAGTTATGCATTCAGCTCTCAATGAAGTGGACAGAGTTACCTGTCCAAAATATCCCCACCCCCTAAAAGTTTTACAATGGGCCATCAGAGGGGATGAGGAATCTGATAAGTGGAACTTATACTTTTGTCTAAATACTCCTTAAAATAAATGTTATACTGATGTTGGCCAAGAATGTTTGTGTCTAATCTGCTTGCAATGTTATGTGCAAAAGTAAAATTTTTAGTTTTTCTTGTTTGACTCCACAGTTTGCTGAGGGGCAATCGATGGGAAACACGTCCACATCATCCCATCCCTCCAGCTCAGGGTCATACTATTATAATTACAAGGGGTTTAATAGTATAGTGATGTTGGCGGTGGTGTCGGTGACACACAAGTTTTTGTATGCGAACGTGGGGAAGAATGGCTGGATGTCATCGTCCAGGCGGAGTTCTACAGACAGCTCCAGAATGGTGGCTTGGGCTTGCCACCTGCGGAAGACAGTGGGGGTGGTCTTCCATTTGTTTTTGTTGAAGCGTTTGGGCCTAGGAGAACATCTGATGCGGCCGTTCCCCATGAGGACCCTCACCTCGGACCAGAGGGTCTTTAATTACTGGCTGGCCAGAGCCAGAAGAGTGGTGGAGAATGCTTTCGGCATAATGGCCAGCCAGCTCCGCCTATTTCTAACACCAATCCACATGGCAGAATATAAACTCAACCATATTGGGCTTGCCTGCTGAATTATGCACAATTTACTATTTAAAAATGCTACGAACTATGTGACCTCAATTGGTACTGAGGCCAAATTTCCTGATCAATCAAACCAAACCTGGCCGTCCTGGCTTGTCCCCCCAAAGTGCCTGCAAAGTCAGACAAAAATATCTGGAGTACCTTGAGGGTAGTGGAGCCATTGATATGCCAGCAAATGTATAAAACATTATTTTTCTTTAAATTAAGTACCGTATATACTCGAGTATAGGTCGATCCGAATATAAGCCGAGGCCCCTAATTTACCACAAAAAAAATGGGAAAACTTATTGACTCGTGTATAAGCCGAGGGTGAGACATACCTGTCCATCACTGTGTCCATCACTGTGTGTCCATCCCTGTGTGTCCATCCCTGTGTGTCCATCCCTGTGTGTCCATCCCTGTGTGTCCAGCCCTGTGTGTCCAGCCCTGTGTGTCCAGCCCTGTGTGTCCAGCCCTGTGTGTCCATCCCTGTGTGTCCAGCCCTGTGTGTCCAGCCCTGTGTGTCCATCCCTGTGTGTCCAGCCCTGTGTGTGCAGCCCTGTGTGTGCAGCCCTGTGTGTCCAGCCTACCTGTGTCCTGAGCCTGTGTCCTTCTGCATATACGGCGGGCATGCCAGGATCGCCGTACCTCTTCTCGTCTGTGACAGACGGCGGCCATTCCCCTGTTCAAAAGCCGCGGCTCCGTCTGTGATAGGCGGAACACTCAATTTCCCAGCAGTCTGTGTTCCGCCTATCACGGACATCCTCTCATCCTCGTCCGTAGTATGAGGATGAGCGGATGTCCGTGATAGGCGGACCACTGACTGCTGGGAAATTGAGTGTTCCGCCTATCACAGACAGGGAGGTGCGGCTTTTGAATAGGGGAATGGCCGCCGTCTGTCTGCTCGACACGCTGATCGGGTAGACAGACGGCGGTGACTCGAGTATAAGCCGAGGGGGGCACTTTCAGCCTAAAAAAAGAGGCTGAAAATCTCGGCTTATACTCGAGTATATACGGTAATATTTCATTGGATTTACTGCTTGTGTTTCTTTTAACTGTCTCCTAAGTTCTCCAATGGGCTTTTCTTTTTGGCCATTTTCTACAATAGTGCAAACTTAATTTATTTAATACATGAGGTGACAATCTCTTCTTCAGCTAACTATTATGTTGTGGGTCTGCTACACACACACATTGTTTTTGTTGTTAATGTATGTAATGCATTAATGATAAAAATAATCATCCTTTCAGTATCATGAATTCATTGTTTAGAGTCCCTAAAATGGCCTGATTAGGGCCAATTTTAGAGCACTGTGGGGTTATTTACTAAAGGAAAATCCACTTTGCACTACAAGTGCACTTTCAAGTGCACTTGCAGTGCACTTGTAGTGCAAAGTGGATTTGCCTTTAGTAAATAACCCCCATTGTCACTGTAAACTAAACTCCAACTTACTCTAAAAACTGGTAGTGAGCATTGAAAGAAGAAGCCACACATTGTTGATATAAAAACATTTTACTCTGTGCACATTCACATGTTCGTTAGAAAAGAGTTTTTGAACAAACCAACATCTTTGGTGTATAACATTTTTATGTTTGACATTATAAATATCCTTTTTTGGTTAAACAGGCATGTTTAGAACCATAACATACACAACTCAGGAACCTACGAAGTTCAACTTTGAGAAAGTGAGGACAATAGCAGACATTAGTATGTCCAAACTGTTTTGATCTTGCCTTCATCAGATTGGGATCATGTCACCCCTATAAAAGCCAAATTTTGAAGATGCACACAAATTTGGAGTCAAATGTAGATTTCCCTCCTGATCCCATGCCTAATGTCAACGTGTGGGATCAATGGATGCGTTTTGGGGGTGCAACCCCTTCCTCCCAACTCAAGTAGGTGAGAGGAAGGGGTTGCACCCCCAAAACGCGTACCTTGATATCCTGTGATGGCAGATAGCACATGTTGACACACTGTGTGCATCTTCAAAATTTGGCTTTTAAAATACTTTAAAACGTAATTATAAATAAAAAAGGTCCTCGACAAAATGGTACAATTTTTGTGTTTTCGATTCTACCTAAAGCATCAATACTTTTCTTTATTTTTTTTTCGAACATCATTGATGTTTTCCTTTATCTTTTCTAAATCATGATTGCACACCATGATCTCCCCGATGATGTGTGCACTTGCACTGGTGAAATGAGTTTCTTCTTCCACAACATCCACATCACCTAAAAATAATAAAACACACCATGTATTATAAATATGCAGGCATACATCTATTACCTGAAGTTGTTTTCTCAGACACTCACCTGTTGTGGTCACTATTTCAACCACGTCATGAACCTCTCCCCTCTCCACATTCTCAGGTTGTGGTGTGGTGACTTCCTCTTCTTTAGGAGGTGGGGGGTCGCTGGTGTCCTCAGGTGTCCCAAGTATTTTCTCCCCTATGTGAATACAAAAAAGATATGCTTATCACACAAATATTTGAGGCAAGAAATAGGAATTTGAAGCATTGCTTGGAAGTGTCGTACAATTGTCTGTTTTGGCAGAGTTCAAAGATGAAGACATGCTTTTTCCCTTTCTTAAAGCTGGAATACTTACCTTTATGGTAAAGTATTACACATAGAGAGACCCCTAGTATCCACTGGAGCACCTGTGTAGGACACCCTGAAAAGGGTGTTCTGGTGTCCCACACTAGTGCTCCTGCATCCAGATGTGTAAACAGCTGCTGAGTGTCCTCTCCTTACACTGAATCAAGTTTGCATTTCATTCTAGTTACAAGCCCATCTAGTAGGGGGGAGAGAAATAGGCTTGGCGCTATACCCTTTAAAATTTTAAAATTTTGAAATTTGAAACTTAGGTACACAATTAGCAAGAAATTTCCAGCGTGCTGGATAATAAAATGAAATGAATTTGAATAAATGTGTGTGTGTCAGTAAGTGTCAACAAACAATTATTATATCCTTAAAGACCATAAGTGTCATAAAAAATCATAAATTCATAAACCATAAATCAATTGTAACAGCATGCAGTATGCAAATGCAAAATATAAAGTGCAAGGTGCTGGTGAACAAATTGCAATCACTGGTGTTGTGACAGAACTATATGAGTGGGAAGTAGAGCTCAATAGTATAAAGATTAAAATATATAGATATAGAAAAAAAAAAAAAAAAAAAATATATATATATATATATATAAATAGTCCGTTTATCTGTTATACATATCGGGTCCTCACATAGTGCAACTATGGTAAAAGGTGCATATTAAATAATTAAATAAAGGTACAAAAAAGTGAAAAAATGTGGTAAAATTTTCTAGAAAAATATGGCGATATAAAAATGTAAGTAAAAATAAAAATAAAAATAAAAATGAAAAATAAAAATGAAAAATAAAAATAAAACGTAGAGGTAGGAATTAAGATAAAGATAGTAAATAATGTCCCAAAAAGATTGGTGTCCAAAAAAGAAAAAATGGTGATAAATTAGTGGGGTGTCCTCTGTGGGTGAAAGTGGAGTGAAGAGGGAAGGTGGCTTCAACTGTTGCTCCCGGTGCTCTGTGACCACTTATGCAATTGCTCTCACCAGAGATATGACCCCTTCCGGGGTGGATCAGCCTTCACAGTATCAGCCACTGTGTTGCTCTCTGGCTTGCCTCTATTGCGGTTCTGGGAGACCCTCGTTCCTCCGTTCATATGCCGTGCTCGGTTATATGTAATGAATAAAAGGCATATCTATGGTGTAGTATGTTTTATAAAGATTCGTATTTATTATATAGGCAAAAAGTTACTCACAAACATCCGTTCGTATATGTGTTAAAAGGAAAGATCCCGTTCGGCAATCTCGCCGTCTGAGTTAGCGGTGTATGCTGTCTGGCCACGCCCTACGCGTTTCGTCATCAAAGACGTCCTCTGGAGCGGCCATCTGCATACACCTTTTCCCATATATAGGGTGTAATGTGTCACCACGCATGCGCGGAGAATCCCGCGGCCATTTTGATTGAGGGAATGCCCTCTATTGGTATTATACTAGATGTATTAGGCTAAATGCACCTATGTTGATATGAATATAGATATAAAGCTATATAATGCCGGAACACATTACTCCCTAATATATAAAGGGAATTTAACATTCCGAATATTGAATACAGCATGATATAAGAAACGGAACATAAAATAAAAACCATTATAAAATAAAAATGTAGCAGAATAATTTGAAACATCTTTTTTTAAAAGGATTCAAATATATTTTTAAATTTTTTTATTTAAAAAGTTTTTATATTAAAAAAGTGTTTTTATTATTAATATCGGAGGTTTTTAGAAGGGAATTTAAAAGGAGATTTAAAGAGGTGTTTTCCCGAAAGTTATGTATGTGCATGTTTCTTTACCTGGGGAATTTTTTGGAGGTTCCTAGAGGAGGTAATATGAATATTGGAATTATGGGCAAGGAGTGTTTATTTTGCTTGTATTTAAAATTCCTTAAAAACTAAAAGATAATGGAGAATATGGAATAAAGTAAGGTAGATGTAAAAAATGAAAAAATAAAAATAAAAATAAAATGTAGGGGGGGGGGGGGGATTTTATATAATAATAGTAAAGTTGTTAAAAAAGTATGTTAAAAAAGTATGTTAAAAAAGTCCGAACACCCCGTGATAGTGTGTTCTTAATCCTTATTTGTTATGTCAAGGGAATAATTATAATTAGAGGGGATTGGAAAAGGAAGCTGGAGTATATATTGCATGGGAACCTTGAATGAATAACGTTCGACCCTTTTGCAAGTTATATGGATAAGGTCAATAGTGGGGGTAAACATAAAGATGGATTTAATGGGAATGAATATACCTTTAATATATGGCCATGTTAAAATATTAAAATATTAAAAAATATTAAAATATATGCATGTATTCTAGGCCTTGTGGTTGAATGTGTTACATTCGATCTGTGTGAAAAGTCAAGTTATTTAGGCATTAAAAATTAGTTAAAAAACAATTGAGATCTAGATCGATATTCATTCCTGCAGGATGTAAAGTTTCCATATTAAAAATCCATCTGGTTTCATTTTGTGAGACTTTTATGGTTTTGTCTTCTCCTCTCCAATGGCCTTTAATCTTATCAATTGCGTAAAAAATCATTTTTCTGGGGTCCTGATTGTGATAGTCTCTGAAATGCCGTGAGACACTATGTTTGTCATATCCGTTTTTGATGTTATTAATGTGTTCCCTAATTCTTTCGTGTAGTTCTCGTGTGGTTCTTCCCACATATTGCTTGTGGCAGGGACACTCTATGACATATGTGACGTGAGTGCTTCTGCAGGAAATGAGTTCTTTTATGGAAAAAGTCCTACCATTGGTAGTAGAGGTGAAGGTGGTGGTTTTTCTATTAGTTTTTTTACTTTTACGGCAAGGGAGGCATTGACCGCACTTGAAGAATCCTTTCAAGTGTTTTGCAATCTTTATCTCTCTTGGTGGGTCAATTGTATTTTTGACCAATTTGTTTCTTGAATTAGGAGCTTTCCTGTAGATAAAAGAGGGATTGTTGGGTAAAAGTTGTTTCAGAGTATCGTCTACTTTCAGAATGGGCCAGTGTTTTTTTATTATTCTTTCTATTTCCTTATGTTGCCTACTGAAACCTGTGAGGAAGGCTGTCTCTATATTCTTTGTTTTTTTCTTGGTTGTTTCATTTTCTAACAGTTTTTTCCTTTCCATTCTTATTATACTCTCTTTGAGGCTCCGTAGATGTGATTCTTTATACCCTTTCTTCATAAATCATCCAATTATCACTTCAGCCTGGGTGATGAAATCCTCTCCATTTGTGCAGTTCCTGTATAATCTCAGGAGTTGCCCTTTGGGTATGATACCAATCCAACGTGGATGATGGCAACTTGAGGTAGGTATATACCCATTTCGATCTGTGGATTTGAAATAAGTCCTTGTACCCAGGGTACCCTCTGATTTGAAAATCTGTAGGTCCAGATAATTAATGCTCCGTTCATCCCAATTTCCTGTAAAGGTGATATCATATATATTATGGTTAATTTCCTCTAGAAAAGACTGTAGTTCTGAATGTGTGCCTCCCCAAATGATAATAATGTCATCTATGTACCTTTTGTACATTTTAAGGTTTCTCCTCGGTATGCCGTAAATCTGTTCTGCTTCCCAATGATCCAAGAACAGGTTTGCCACGCTGGGTGCATATTTTGCCCCTATGGCTACACCTTTTGTTTGTACATAGTATTTGCCTCTATACCAAAAATGGTTATGGCTCATTGCCAGATCCAGGCCTTCTAATATATACTCAATCTGTTCTTGTTTGAGTTTAGACTTATTATGCAGGGCCCACTCGACTCCATTTAGTCCATCCTTCTGTTTAATATTCGTGTATAGGGAATTCACATCAATCGTTACCAGTATATCCTTCTCTTCAATGTTGATGTTCTGAATATCCTTCAGCAATTGCCTACTGTCTTTCAGATATGACTTGCCTTCAACTACTAATGGTTGAAGGAATCCATCAATATAGGCGCCCAGTCTTGAAAATAAAGAATCTATGCCACTGACAATGGGTCTCCCCGGAGGATGTGTTTGATTCTTGTGAATCTTTGGGACATAATATATTACTGGGGTTTTTGGTGCATTGGGTACTAAATACCTTGCTTCCTTTTTATTCAGTATGCCTTTAGTAAGTCCCTTATTGACATAGTTGTTCAACTTTCTGTTGTATTCTTCTTTTGGATTTTTCTTTAGTACTTTGTATGTGTCTGGTATGTTGAGGAGCCTAGTCATCTCTTCTTCATAGTCTGTTTTGTTTAGTATGACCAGCCCTCCTCCCTTGTCAGCCGGTCTGATGACTATGTCTTTTTTCTTTTCCAATTCTTTAATAGTCTTCCATATTCCCTTTCTCTTTGTAGTTCTTATTGTCAAGTTCCTTATGTCTTTTTCTACCATCTTCTTAAAAACTTTTATTCCCTCATTCTGTTGTTGGTTGGGATTAAAAACAGAGTTATTTTTCAATTGGGAGTGTTTAAATTGTGACTCCTCTTTTTCCTTCCTGTCTGAATTTTTAGAGGCAAAGAATTTTTTAATGTTTAATTTTCTAATGAATTTCTGTAAATCGATGAAAGTTTCAAATTTGTCCAGATCCTTGTCTGGAGCAAATTTGAGGCCTAGGTCCAAAACTCTCAGTTCTTCTTCATTAAAAATGGCCTGGCTCAAATTATAGATGCCTTCTCCTAATATTCTCTCCTTCTTTTTCTTGAGGCCTCCTCTCTTACCTCTCTTTCATTTTCTCCTGCCCATCTTGGGGGCCTGTATTCCCTCCTCTGGTTTTCTCGATGTTCCGGATATTCCATATGTTCCCTGGTCAAATTTGCTGGTCCTGTCCACCTGGGATTCCAACCTCCGTTTCTCCTGGGTTGCCACTGGTATTGATTTCTTATTGGGTACCGGAATGGTTTCCAACCTCCTCTCGGGCCATATGGGGGAATCCCTGGTGGTCTGTGTCCTTGACCTCTTTGAAAAAAATCCCTTTGGTGTCTCTTGTTGTAAGGAGTAGCTCGCAGGTATTCCCTAAGGGGGGAATATCTATTTTGATGTGTCGGGATATTGAATGGGGCTGTTTCGTAGTTTTGATTGCCTCTAGGGGTGTCCCATTCTCTTCTCCTGTAATTCCTATTGTTACTAATTTCAGGCCTTCGGTGAATTGGTGTTTGTGGATCCACTGTTCTGCCTATTCTGTTTGGTGTTTGTATGGGTTGTTGCCATACTTCTTCTCCTCTGTTTGTTTGTTCTTCTTCAGAGTCTTCTCCCATGGATATGTCATTTTCTTCCTCTGTGTAAGTGGTGTCCATCTGCCATTTGTACACCTGTTGATTTTTGTAATCTAGCACGTCTCTCCCGAATTTTTTCTGCTTTTTCTGTTGAATATCTTTGTCATATTTCTTAATTACTTCTTGTAAGTTTTTTTCTTTCTCTTTGTACTCATTTGTGTCATTATACGGTATCATTTGATCCCTAATGTGTGAAATCTCATTTTCAATGTTCTTAAGTTTAACTTGCCTTCTTACTACTATTTTTTGTAGTAGCAATGTTTCACTTTCATTAAAAAACTTGTACCAGTCTTCCATTAGGTTTTTATCATTTAAAGCATCATTGGGGAAAAGTCCCATCTTAGCCTCCTTGGTGTTATTTTTTCTGAGATGTACATCTCCAAGATGGCTATGTCCCACCAAACTCTAAGTTGTTTTTCAAGATTATGTTTTAACTGTTTGAACAGGGTGTCTAGGTCTTGTTTATTAGCTACCTGTTCCTGGTTGAAAACTTCAGTCAAATTAATGGCTCTACTACTAACATATTTAAAAAGATCCATTGCTGCAGCCTATAATTTGGAGTTGGAAAGCTCCAAAGAAATGATAAAAGCAAGGGGGTTTAGGTCGTGCTATGGATTGTGGTTCGGGTAAGAGCGGCCCCTATTTTAGTTCCAACCCAATGAGGGTGGGAACAAAGATAAAGTAGGGGGGAGAGAAATAGGCTTGGCGCTATACCCTTTAAAATTTAAAAATTTTGAAATTTGAAACTTAGGTACACAATTAGCAAGAAATTTCCAGCGTGCTGGATAATAAAATGAAATGAATTTGAATAAATGTGTGTGTGTCAGTAAGTGTCAACAAACAATTATTATATCCTTAAAGACCATAAGTGTCATAAAAAATCATAAATTCATAAACCATAAATCAATTGTAACAGCATGCAGTATGCAAATGCAAAATATAAAGTGCAAGGTGCTGGTGAACAAATTGCAATCACTGGTGTTGTGACAGAACTATATGAGTGGGAAGTAGAGCTCAATAGTATAAAGATTAAAATATATAGATATAGAAATAAAAAAAAAAAAAAAAATATATATATATATATATATATATATATATATATATATAAATAGTCCGTTTATCTGTTATACATATCGGGTCCTCACATAGTGCAACTATGGTAAAAGGTGCATATTAAATAATTAAATAAAGGTACAAAAAAGTGAAAAAATGTGGTAAAATTTTCTAGAAAAATATGGAGATATAAAAATGTAAGTAAAAATAAAAATAAGAATAAAAATGAAAAATAAAAATAAAACGTAGAGGTAGGGATTAAGATAAAGATAGTAAATAATGTCCCAAAAAGATTGGTGTCCAAAAAAGAAAAAATGGTGATAAATTAGTGGGGTGTCCTCTGTGGGTGAAAGTGGAATGAAGAGGGAAGGTGGCTTCAACTGTTGCTCCCGGTGCTCTGTGACCACTTATGCAATTGCTCTCACCAGAGATATGACCCCTTCCGGGGTGGATCAGCCTTCACAGTATCAGCCACTGTGTTGCTCTCTGGCTTGCCTCTATTGCGGTTCTGGGAGACCCTCGTTCCTCCGTTCATATGCCGTGCTCGGTTATATGTAATGAATAAGAGGCATATCCATGGTGTAGTATGTTTTATAAAGATTCGTATTTATTATATAGGCAAAAAGTTACTCACAAACATCCGTTCGTATATGTGTTAAAAGGAAAGATCCCGTTCGGCTATCTCGCCGTCTGAGTTAGCGGTGTATGCTGTCTGGCCACGCCCTACACGTTTCGTCATCAAAGACGTCCTCTGGAGCGGCCATCTGCATACACCTTTTCCCATATATAGGGTGTAATGTGTCACCACGCATGCGCGGAGAATCCCGCAGCCATTTTGATTGAGGGAATGCCCTCTATTGGTATTATACTAGATGTATTAGGCTAAATGCACCTATGTTGATATGAATATAGATATAAAGCTATATAATGCCGGAACACATTACTCCCTAATATATAAAGGGAATTTAACATTCCGAATATTGAATACAACATGATATAAGAAACGGAACATAAAATAAAAACCATTATAAAATAAAAATGTAGCAGAATAATTTGAAACATCTTTTTTTAAAAGGATTCAAATATATTTTAAACATTTTTTATTTAAAAAGTTTTTATATTAAAAAAGTGTTTTTATTATTAAGATCGGAGGTTTTTAGAAGGGAATTTAAAAGGAGATTTAAAGAGGTGTTTTCCCGAAAGTTATGTATGTGCATGTTTCTTTACCTGGGGAATTTTTTGGAGGTTCCTAGAGGAGGTAATATGAATATTGGAATTATGGGCAAGGAGTGTTTATTTTGCTTGTATTTAAAATTCCTTAAAAACTAAAAGATAATGGAGAATATGGAATAAAGTAAGGTAGATGTAAAAAATGAAAAATAAAAATAAAAATAAAATGTAGGGGGGGGGGGGGGATTTTATATAATAATAGTAAAGTTGTTAAAAAAGTATGTTAAAAAAGTATGTTAAAAAAGTCCGAACACCCCGTGATAGTGTGTTCTTAATCCTTATTTGTTATGTCAAGGGAATAATTATAATTAGAGGGGATTGGAAAAGGAAGATGGACTATATATTGTATGGGGACCTTGAATGAATAACGTTCGACCCTTTTGCAAGTTATATGGATAAGGTCAAGAGTGGGGGTAAACATAAAGATGGATTTAATGGGAATGAATATACCTTTAATATATGGCCATGTTAAAATAATAAAATATTAAAAAATATTAAAATATATGCATGTATTCTAGGCCTTGTGGTTGAATGTGTTACATTCGATCTGTGTGAAAAGTCAAGTTATTTAGGCATTAAAAATTAGTTAAAAAACAATTGAGATCTAGATCGATATTCATTCCTGCAGGATGTAAAGTTTCCATATTAAAAATCCATCTGGTTTCATTTTGTGAGACTTTTATGGTTTTGTCTTCTCCTCTCCAATGGCCTTTAATCTTATCAATTGCGTAAAAAATCATTTTTCTGGGGTCCTGATTGTGATAGTCTCTGAAATGCCGTGAGACACTATGTTTGTCATATCCGTTTTTGATGTTATTAATGTGTTCCCTAATTCTTTCGTGTAGTTCTCGCGTGGTTCTTCCCACATATTGCTTGTGGCAGGGACACTCTATGACATATGTGACGTGAGTGCTTCTGCAGGAAATTAGTTCTTTTATGGAAAAAGTCCTACCATTGGTAGTAGAGGTGAAGGTGGTGGTTTTTCTATTAGTTTTTTTACTTTTACGGCAAGGGAGGCATTGACCGCACTTGAAGAACGTGTGGGATCAATGGATGCGTTTTGGGGGTGCAACCCCTTCCTCCCAACTCAAGTAGGTGAGAGGAAGGGGTTGCACCCCCAAAACGCGTACCTTGATATCCTGTGATGGCAGATAGCACATGTTGATACACTGTGTGCATCTTCAAAATTTGGCTTTTAAAATACTTTAAAACGTAATTATAAATAAAAAAGGTCCTCGACAAAATGGTACAATTTTTGTGTTTTCGATTCTACCTAAAGCATCAATACTTTTCTTTATTTTTTTTTTCGAACATCATTGATGTTTTCCTTTATCTTTTCTAAATCATGATTGCACACCATGATCTCCCCGATGATGTGTGCACTTGCACTGGTGAAATGAGTTTCTTCTTCCACAACATCCACATCACCTAAAAATAATAAAACACACCATGTATTATAAATATGCAGGCATACATCTATTACCTGAAGTTGTTTTCTCAGACACTCACCTGTTGTGGTCACTATTTCAACCACGTCATGAACCTCTCCCCTCTCCACATTCTCAGGTTGTGGTGTGGTGACTTCCCCTTCTTTAGGAGGTGGGGGGTCGCTGGTGTCCTCAGGTGTCCCGAGTATTTTCTCCCCTATGTGAATACAAAAAAGATATACTTATCACACAAATATTTGAGGCAAGAAATAGGAATTTGAAGCATTGCTTGGAAGTGTCGTACAATTGTCTGTTTTGGCAGAGTTCAAAGCTGAAGACATGCTTTTTCCCTTTCTTAAAGCTGGAATACTTACCTTTATGGTAAAGTATTACACATAGAGAGACCCCTAGTATCCACTGGAGCACCTGTGTAGGACACCCTGAAAAGGGTGTTCTGGTGTCCCACACTAGTGCTCCTGCATCCAGATGTGTAAACAGCTGCTGAGTGTCCTCTCCTTACACTGAATCAAGTTTGCATTTCATTCTAGTTACAAGCCCATCTAGTAGGGGGGAGAGAAATAGGCTTGGCGCTATACCCTTTAAAATTTTAAAATTTTGAAATTTGAAACTTAGGTACACAATTAGCAAGAAAATTCCAGCGTGCTGGATAATAAAATGAAATGAATTTGAATAAATGTGTGTGTGACAGTAACTGTCAACAAACAATTATTATATCCTTAAAGACCATAAGTGTCATAAAAAATCATAAATTCATAAACCATAAATCAATTGTAACAGCATGCAGTATGCAAATGCAAAATATAAAGTGCAAGGTGCTGGTGAACAAATTGCAATAACTGGTGTTGTGACAGAACTATATGAGTGGGAAGTAGAGCTCAATAGTATAAAGATTAAAATATATAGATATAGAAATAAAAAAAAAAAATATATATATATATATAAATAGTCCGTTTATCTGTTATACATATCGGGTCCTCACATAGTGCAACTATGGTAAAAGGTGCATATTAAATAATTAAATAAAGGTACAAAAAAGTGAAAAAATGTGGTAAAATTTTCTAGAAAAATATGGCGATATAAAAATGTAAGTAAAAATAAAAATAAAAATAAAAATAAAAATGAAAAATAAAAATGAAAAATAAAAATAAAACGTAGAGGTAGGGATTAAGATAAAGATAGTAAATAATGTCCCAAAAAGATTGGTGTCCAAAAAAGAAAAAATGGTGATAAATTAGTGGGGTGTCCTCTGTGGGTGAAAGTGGAGTGAAGAGGGAAGGTGGCTTCAACTGTTGCTCCCGGTGCTCTGTGACCACTTATGCAATTGCTCTCACCAGAGATATGACCCCTTCTGGGGTGGATCAGCCTTCACAGTATCAGCCACTGTGTTGCTCTCTGGCTTGCCTCTATTGCGGTTCTGGGAGACCCTCGTTCCTCCGTTCATATGCCGTGCTCGGTTATATGTAATGAATAAAAGGCATATCTATGGTGTAGTATGTTTTATAAAGATTCGTATTTATTATATAGGCAAAAAGTTACTCACAAACATCCGTTCGTATATGTGTTAAAAGGAAAGATCCCGTTCGGCAATCTCGCCGTCTGAGTTAGCGGTGTATGCTGTCTGGCCACGCCCTACGCGTTTCGTCATCAAAGACGTCCTCTGGAGCGGCCATCTGCATACACCTTTTCCCATATATAGGGTGTAATGTGTCACCACGCATGCGCGGAGAATCCCGCGGCCATTTTGATTGAGGGAATGCCCTCTATTGGTATTATACTAGATGTATTAGGCTAAATGCACCTATGTTGATATGAATATAGATATAAAGCTATATAATGCCGGAACACATTACTCCCTAATATATAAAGGGAATTTAACATTCCGAATATTGAATACAGCATGATATAAGAAACGGAACATAAAATAAAAACCATTATAAAATAAAAATGTAGCAGAATAATTTGAAACATCTTTTTTTAAAAGGATTCAAATATATTTTTAAATTTTTTTATTTAAAAAGTTTTTATATTAAAAAAGTGTTTTTATTATTAATATCGGAGGTTTTTAGAAGGGAATTTAAAAGGAGATTTAAAGAGGTGTTTTCCCGAAAGTTATGTATGTGCATGTTTCTTTACCTGGGGAATTTTTTGGAGGTTCCTAGAGGAGGTAATATGAATATTGGAATTATGGGCAAGGAGTGTTTATTTTGCTTGTATTTAAAATTCCTTAAAAACTAAAAGATAATGGAGAATATGGAATAAAGTAAGGTAGATGTAAAAAATGAAAAAATAAAAATAAAAATAAAATGTAGGGGGGGGGGGGGGGAATTTTATATAATAATAGTAAAGTTGTTAAAAAAGTATGTTAAAAAAGTCCGAACACCCCGTGATAGTGTGTTCTTAATCCTTATTTGTTATGTCAAGGGAATAATTATAATTAGAGGGGATTGGAAAAGGAAGCTGGACTATATATTGCATGGGAACCTTTAATGAATAACGTTCGACCCTTTTGCAAGTTATATGGATAAGGTCAATAGTGGGGGTAAACATAAAGATGGATTTAATGGGAATGAATATACCTTTAATATATGGCCATGTTAAAATATTAAAATATTAAAAAATATTAAAATATATGCATGTATTCTAGGCCTTGTGGTTGAATGTGTTACATTCGATCTGTGTGAAAAGTCAAGTTATTTAGGCATTAAAAATTAGTTAAAAAACAATTGAGATCTAGATCGATATTCATTCCTGCAGGATGTAAAGTTTCCATATTAAAAATCCATCTGGTTTCATTTTGTGAGACTTTTATGGTTTTGTCTTCTCCTCTCCAATGGCCTTTAATCTTATCAATTGCGTAAAAAATCATTTTTCTGGGGTCCTGATTGTGATAGTCTCTGAAATGCCGTGAGACACTATGTTTGTCATATCCGTTTTTGATGTTATTAATGTGTTCCCTAATTCTTTCGTGTAGTTCTCGTGTGGTTCTTCCCACATATTGCTTGTGGCAGGGACACACTATGACATATGTGACGTGAGTGCTTCTGCAGGAAATGAGTTCTTTTATGGAAAAAGTCCTACCATTGGTAGTAGAGGTGAAGGTGGTGGTTTTTCTATTAGTTTTTTTACTTTTACGGCAAGGGAGGCATTGACCGCACTTGAAGAATCCTTTCAAGTGTTTTGCAATCTTTATCTCTCTTGGTGGGTCAATTGTATTTTTGACCAATTTGTTTCTTGAATTAGGAGCTTTCCTGTAGATAAAAGAGGGATTGTTGGGTAAAAGTTGTTTCAGAGTATCGTCTACTTTCAGAATGGGCCAGTGTTTTTTTATTATTCTTTCTATTTCCTTATGTTGCCTACTGAAACCTGTGAGGAAGGCTGTCTCTATATTCTTTGTTTTTTTCTTGGTTGTTTCATTTTCTAACAGTTTTTTCCTTTCCATTCTTATTATACTCTCTTTGAGGCTCCGTAGATGTGATTCTTTATACCCTTTCTTCATAAATCTTCCAATTATCACTTCAGCCTGGGTGATGAAATCCTCTCCATTTGTGCAGTTCCTGTATAATCTCAGGAGTTGCCCTTTGGGTATGTTACCAATCCAACGTGGATGATGGCAACTTGAGGTAGGTATATACCCATTTCGATCTGTGGATTTGAAATAAGTCCTTGTACCCAGGGTACCCTCTGATTTGAAAATCTGTAGGTCCAGATAATTAATGCTCCGTTCATCCCAATTTCCTGTAAAGGTGATATCATATATATTATGGTTAATTTCCTCTAGAAAAGACTGTAGTTCTGAATGTGTGCCTCCCCAAATGATAATAATATCATCTATGTACCTTTTGTACATTTTAAGGTTTCTCCTCGGTATGCCGTCAATCTGTTCTGCTTCCCAATGATCCAAGAACAGGTTTGCCACGCTGGGTGCATATTTTGCCCCCATGGCTACACCTTTTGTTTGTACATAGTATTTGCCTCTATACCAAAAATGGTTATGGCTCATTGCCAGATCCAGGCCTTCTAATATATACTCAATCTGTTCTTGTTTGAGTTTAGACTTATTATGCAGGGCCCACTCGACTCCATTTAGTCCATCCTTCTGTTTAATATTCGTGTATAGGGAATTCACATCAATCGTTACCAGTATATCCTTCTCTTCAATGTTGATGTTCTGAATATCCTTCAGCAATTGCCTACTGTCTTTCAGATATGACTTGCCTTCAACTACTAATGGTTGAAGGAATCCATCAATATAGGCGCCCAGTCTTGAAAATAAAGAATCTATGCCACTGACAATGGGTCTCCCCGGAGGATGTGTTTGATTCTTGTGAATCTTTGGGACATAATATATTACTGGGGTTTTTGGTGCATTGGGTACTAAATACCTTGCTTCCTTTTTATTCAGTATGCCTTTAGTAAGTCCCTTATTGACATAGTTGTTCACCTTTCTGTTGTATTCTTCTTTTGGATTTTTTCTTTAGTACTTTGTATGTGTCTGGTATGTTGAGGAGCCTAGTCATCTCTTCTTCATAGTCTGTTTTGTTTAGTATGACCAGCCCTCCTCCCTTGTCAGCCGGTCTGATGACTATGTCTTTTTTCTTTTCCAATTCTTTAATAGTCTTCCATATTCCCTTTCTCTTTGTAGTTCTTATTGTCAAGTTCCTTATGTCTTTTTCTACCATCTTCTTAAAAACTTTTATTCCCTCATTCTGTTGTTGGTTGGGATTAAAAACAGAGTTATTTTTCAATTGGGAGTGTTGTGACTCCTCTTTTTCCTTCCTGTCTGAATTTTTAGAGGCAAAGAATTTTTTAATGTTTAATTTTCTAATGAATTTCTGTAAATCGATGAAAGTTTCAAATTTGTCCAGATCCTTGTCTGGAGCAAATTTGAGGCCTAGGTCCAAAACTCTCAGTTCTTCTTCATTAAAAATGGCCTGGCTCAAATTATAGATGCCTTCTCCTAATATTCTCTCCTTCTTTTTCTTGAGGCCTCCTCTCTTACCTCTCTTTCATTTTCTCCTGCCCATCTTGGGGGCCTGTATTCCCTCCTCTGGTTTTCTCGATGTTCCGGATATTCCATATGTTCCCTGGTCAAATTTGCTGGTCCTGTCCACCTGGGATTCCAACCTCCGTTTCTCCTGGGTTGCCACTGGTATTGATTTCTTATTGGGTACCGGAATGGTTTCCAACCTCCTCTCGGGCCATATGGGGGAATCCCTGGTGGTCTGTGTCCTTGACCTCTTTGAAAAAAATCCCTTTGGTGTCTCTTGTTGTAAGGAGTAGCTCGCAGGTATTCCCTAAGGGGGGAATATCTATTTTGATGTGTCGGGATATTGAATGGGGCTGTTTCGTAGTTTTGATTGCCTCTAGGGGTGTCCCATTCTCTTCTCCTGTAATTCCTATTGTTACTAATTTCAGGCCTTCGGTGAATTGGTGTTTGTGGATCCACTGTTCTGCCTATTCTGTTTGGTGTTTGTATGGGTTGTTGCCATACTTCTTCTCCTCTGTTTGTTTGTTCTTCTTCAGAGTCTTCTCCCATGGATATGTCATTTTCTTCCTCTGTGTAAGTGGTGTCCATCTGCCATTTGTACACCTGTTGATTTTTGTAATCTAGCACGTCTCTCCCGAATTTTTTCTGCTTTTTCTGTTGAATATCTTTGTCATATTTCTTAATTACTTCTTGTAAGTTTTTTTCTTTCTCTTTGTACTCATTTGTGTCATTATACGGTATCATTTGATCCCTAATGTGTGAAATCTCATTTTCAATGTTCTTAAGTTTAACTTGCCTTCTTACTACTATTTTTTGTAGTAGCAATGTTTCACTTTCATTAAAAAACTTGTACCAGTCTTCCATTAGGTTTTTATCATTTAAAGCATCATTGGGGGAAACGTCCCATCTTAGCCTCCTTGGTGTTATTTTTTCTGAGATGTACATCTCCAAGATGGCTATGTCCCACCAAACTCTAAGTTGTTTTTCAAGATTATGTTTTAACTGTTTGAACAGGGTGTCTAGGTCTTGTTTATTAGCTACCTGTTCCTGGTTGAAAACTTCAGTCAAATTAATGGCTCTACTACTAACATATTTAAAAAGATCCATTGCTGCAGCCTATAATTTGGAGTTGGAAAGCTCCAAAGAAATGATAAAAGCAAGGGGGTTTAGGTCGCGCTATGGATTGTGGTTCGGGTAAGAGCGGCCCCTATTTTAGTTCCAACCCAATGAGGGTGGGAACAAAGATAAAGTAGGGGGGAGAGAAATAGGCTTGGCGCTATACCCTTTAAAATTTAAAAATTTTGAAATTTGAAACTTAGGTACACAATTAGCAAGAAATTTCCAGCGTGCTGGATAATAAAATGAAATGAATTTGAATAAATGTGTGTGTGTCAGTAAGTGTCAACAAACAATTATTATATCCTTAAAGACCATAAGTGTCATAAAAAATCATAAATTCATAAACCATAAATCAATTGTAACAGCATGCAGTATGCAAATGCAAAATATAAAGTGCAAGGTGCTGGTGAACAAATTGCAATCACTGGTGTTGTGACAGAACTATATGAGTGGGAAGTAGAGCTCAATAGTATAAAGATTAAAATATATAGATATAGAAATAAAAAAAAAAAAAAAATATATATATATATATATATATATATATATATATAAATAGTCCGTTTATCTGTTATACATATCGGGTCCTCACATAGTGCAACTATGGTAAAAGGTGCATATTAAATAATTAAATAAAGGTACAAAAAAGTGAAAAAATGTGGTAAAATTTTCTAGAAAAATATGGCGATATAAAAATGTAAGTAAAAATAAAAATAAAAATTAAAATTAAAAATAAAAATAAAACGTAGAGGTAGGGATTAAGATAAAGATAGTAAATAATGTCCCAAAAAGATTGGTGTCCAAAAAAGAAAAAATGGTGATAAATTAGTGGGGTGTCCTCTGTGGGTGAAAGTGGAGTGAAGAGGGAAGGTGGCTTCAACTGTTGCTCCCGGTGCTCTGTGACCACTTATGCAATTGCTCTCACCAGAGATATGACCCCTTCCGGGGTGGATCAGCCTTCACAGTATCAGCCACTGTGTTGCTCTCTGGCTTGCCTCTATTGCGGTTCTGGGAGACCCTCGTTCCTCCGTTCATATGCCGTGCTCGGTTATATGTAATGAATAAGAGGCATATCCATGGTGTAGTATGTTTTATAAAGATTCGTATTTATTATATAGGCAAAAAGTTACTCACAAACATCCGTTCGTATATGTGTTAAAAGGAAAGATCCCGTTCGGCTATCTCGCCGTCTGAGTTAGCGGTGTATGCTGTCTGGCCACGCCCTACGCGTTTCGTCATCAAAGACGTCCTCTGGAGCGGCCATCTGCATACACCTTTTCCCATATATAGGTTGTAATGTGTCACCACGCATGCGCGGAGAATCCCGCGGCCATTTTGATTGAGGGAATGCCCTCTATTGGTATTATACTAGATGTATTAGGCTAAATGCACCTATGTTGATATGAATATAGATATAAAGCTATATAATGCCGGAACACATTACTCCCTAATATATAAAGGGAATTTAACATTCCGAATATTGAATACAACATGATATAAGAAACGGAACATAAAATAAAAACCATTATAAAATAAAAATGTAGCAGAATAATTTGAAACATCCTTTTTTAAAAAGGATTCAAATATATTTTAAAAATTTTTTATTTAAAAAGTTTTTATATTAAAAAAGTGTTTTTATTATTAAGATCGGAGGTTTTTAGAAGGGAATTTAAAAGGAGATTTAAAGAGGTGTTTTCCCGAAAGTTATGTATGTGCATGTTTCTTTACCTGGGGAATTTTTTGGAGGTTTCTAGAGGAGGTAATATGAATATTGGAATTATGGGCAAGGAGTGTTTATTTTGCTTGTATTTAAAATTCCTTAAAAACTAAAAGATAATGGAGAATATGGAATAAAGTAAGGTAGATGTAAAAAATGAAAAAATAAAAATAAAAATAAAATGTGGGGGGGGGGATTTTATATAATAATAGTAAAGTTGTTAAAAAAGTATGTTAAAAAAGTATGTTAAAAAAGTCCGAACACCCCGTGATAGTGTGTTCTTAATCCTTATTTGTTATGTCAAGGGAATAATTATAATTAGAGGGGATTGGAAAAGGAAGATGGACTATATATTGTATGGGGACCTTGAATGAATAACGTTCGACCCTTTTGCAAGTTCTATGGATAAGTTCAAGAGTGGGGGTAAACATAAAGATGGATTTAATGGGAATGAATATACCTTTAATATATGGCCATGTTAAAATAATAAAATATTAAAAAATATTAAAATATATGCATGTATTCTAGGCCTTGTGGTTGAATGTGTTACATTCGATTTGTGTGAAAAGTCAAGTTATTTAGGCATTAAAAATTAGTTAAAAAACAATTGAGATCTAGATCGATATTCATTCCTGCAGGATGTAAAGTTTCCATATTAAAAATCCATCTGGTTTCATTTTGTGAGACTTTTATGGTTTTGTCTTCTCCTCTCCAATGGCCTTTAATCTTATCAATTGCGTGAGTGCTTCTGCAGGAAATTAGTTCTTTTATGGAAAAAGTCCTACCATTGGTAGTAGAGGTGAAGGTGGTGGTTTTTCTATTAGTTTTTTTACTTTTACGGCAAGGGAGGCATTGACCGCATTTGAAGAATCCTTTCAAGTGTTTTGCAATCTTTATCTCTCTTGGTGGGTCAATTGTATTTTTGACCAATTTGTTTCTTAAATTAGGAGCTTTACTGTAGATAAAAGAGGGATTGTTGGGTAAAAGTTGTTTCAGAGTATCGTCTACTTTCAGAATGGGCCAGTGTTTTTTTATTATTCTTTCTATTTCCTTATGTTGCCTACTGAAACCCGTGAGGAAGGCTGTCTCTATATTCTTTGTTTTTTTCTTGGTTGTTTCATTTTCTAACAGTTTTTTTCCTTTCCATTCTTATTATACTCTCTTTGAGGCTCCGTAGATGTGATTCTTTATACCCTTTCTTCATAAATCTTCCAATTATCACTTCAGCCTGGGTGATGAAATCCTCTCCATTTGTGCAGTTCCTGTATAATCTCAGGAGTTGCCCTTTGGGTATGTTACCAATCCAACGTGGATGATGGCAACTTGAGGTAGGTATATACCCATTTCGATCTGTGGATTTGAAATAAGTCCTTGTACCCAGGGTACCCTCTGATTTGAAAATCTGTAGGTCCAGATAATTAATGCTCCGTTCATCCCAATTTCCTGTAAAGAGAATATCATATATATTATGGTTAATTTCCTCTAGAAAAGACTGTAGTTCTGAATGTGTGCCTCCCCAAATGATAATAATGTCATCTATGTACCTTTTGTACATTTTAAGGTTTCTCCTCGGTATGCCGTAAATCTGTTCTGCTTCCCAATGATCCAAGAACAGGTTTGCCACGCTGGGTGCATATTTTGCCCCCATGGCTACACCTTTTGTTTGTACATAGTATTTGCCTCTATACCAAAAATGGTTATGGCTCATTGCCAGATCCAGGCCTTCTAATATATACTCAATCTGTTCTTGTTTGAGTTTAGACTTATTATGCAGGGCCCACTCGACTCCATTTAGTCCATCCTTCTGTTTAATATTCGTGTATAGGGAATTCACATCAATCGTTACCAGTATATCCTTCTCTTCAATGTTGATGTTCTGAATATCCTTCAGCAATTGCCTACTGTCTTTCAGATATGACTTGCCTTCAACTACTAATGGTTGAAGGAATCCATCAATATAGGCGCCCAGTCTTGAAAATAAAGAATCTATGCCACTGACAATGGGTCTCCCCGGAGGATGTGTTTGATTCTTGTGAATCTTTGGGACATAATATATTACTGGGGTTTTTGGTGCATTGGGTACTAAGTACCTTGCTTCCTTTTTATTCAGTATGCCTTTAGTAAGTCCCTTATTGACATAGTTGTTCAACTTTCTGTTGTATTCTTCTTTTGGATTTTTCTTTAGTACTTTGTATGTGTCTGGTATGTTGAGGAGCCTAGTCATCTCTTCTTCATAGTCTGTTTTGTTTAGTATGACCAGCCCTCCTCCCTTGTCAGCCGGTCTGATGACTATGTCTTTTTTCTTTTCCAATTCTTTAATAGTCTTCCATATTCCCTTTCTCTTTGTAGTTCTTATTGTCAAGTTCCTTA